>NC_087512.1:74507465-75107465 GCF_036417665.1 Passer domesticus | reverse complement strand
TGACATTCCAATTTTATCAGCCTTTTAATTCCAAGAGCTTTAGTGGATGAAGTAAATAGCACCAAATGCCATGGGAACACTGAGAGAATTTGAAAATTTGGCACCTCTTCATTTCAAAGCCTTCAATCTCATCTACTGGAAGGTGCCTCGGTATTTTCATCATTCTGAGAACACATGGCAGCCAGTGCTATGCCTTGTTCTCTCTCTGCCTTTTCAGTGCCTTTCTCTCAGGTTCTGGTTTGTATTCATTTCAAAGGAGAAACCTCTCTTTCTTATAAAGGAGACGGGCCAATTTTTTATACTTGTTGTGCTGAATACTTGTTAAATTGTTCTTTGTAAGAGAAGTACTTGTCCAGATCTCCACAATCTAAATAAATGACCTCTCACTGCACATCCAGGTTTCTCATTTTTTCTCAGTGACAATTCTGGGCATTGTATCAATAACAGAAGATTAGCACAAGTTTGAGGATCAACTGGTGTTCATAAAGTGCTAGCAATAACATGACTAATGTTTTCTTTGGAAGATTCACAGTCTGCACACTTAATAGGTTTTACTTCTGTAGGATAGACCCAGGTGCAGGCTACTTTTGACAGTGGTCTGAGTTTTAGTCTTTGAGAAACTGGCTCCTGGTCCCTCAGACAGTGTCTGCATAGCCTGTGGAGAACCACTGTTCTGCTTCTTTCCTACAAAGTTTCCAAAAAAATGGATAGGGAAAAGGGAACATACCTGTGCCTGGAATAAGGAGATTAAGTGGCAACATCTGTATGTGGATTCTTGTGTTTCCCAGCAAGATGCCACAGGTGTGGCCAAGTAGATTTTCCAAATGTTGGGAAGAGAATCTGGGAGAGGAATATTCCCTTCTGCCCGCCTTTTGGGTTCCAAACAGGATGGATGCAGGGCATGACAGAAGTAAGCTACCATCCTAAGGTAGACAGGCCATCCTAAATCTGCAGCAACGTGTTGCAACCGTTAAAGTAAATTACTTGCTCAGTCCTGTGTCTGTTGCAGGCCGCGGGGCTGCTAAAGCACCTCTGGTGTGTACCGTCTGTGCACTGGTTTTGCTCTCACCTACCAATGGACAACTGAAAAGGGTCTTGTCTACGATGCTACAGACATGCTGGAGAAAAACTGTTAGTCTAAGATTAGTCTAACATGTTCCCTTCTCAGAGAAATTGAGATGAATGAAATAAGAATTAATGGCTGGAAGCTGAAGAAACTTGGAGGGAGGCAGAAATCAGGACAAAAATGATGGGAGAATCCCTCAATCTGAGTTACCATAAGAACTATCAAGGAAAGTGGCCTTTTGATATTCTTAAAGAAAAGAAGGCATACTCCAGACAAAACAGAAGTTTTATATGATTATCACCTCAGTCTCTCTGTGCAGTCCCTCTAGGTTCAGCTCTGAACCTGTATTTTTGCATGTATGTGTAAACAAAGTGCTGTGGTCTTACCTGTGTGACTGGGTTTTTGCAGAAGGTAATTAACACATAAATTAATCACCAAGGAATACAGCCTTACATCAGTGGGCTTGTTTTTAATTACAGCCTCTCCTCAAACCCCGAGTGTGTGCAACAAGGAGTTTTATCCTTCAGTCTTCCTCTTAGAAAATGCTCACCTGGCTGCACAGATCTACAAATTGAGATACTCAAGATTCTTTGTGGTTTTTACAAATACCGTAGTTTCTAAACTGTATTTGTGTTTCTTCTTGTCTTTGTAAGCAGTTGGGTATCCTAGATCAAAACAACTGTGGCAATATTGGCATACTTTTTACTGAACTGTATATTTTTTCAGGCCACATAAAGTGACTAACAAACATACCCAAAATTTTGTCTTGCACAATAGTCTGACCAGCTTTCATGCCAGCATAGTGACTGCAAATGCTCATGGCAATGAAAAACCTAATTGCTTTGAAATTGTAAAAGAAGGTGTCCAGTATGTTACTTGTGAATTTCAAAATCGTGGTGGGATTTCAAGCACTTGTATGATAAAGTTTTACAGAATTACTGTATATCCTATGTTCCAGTCCAGCACTGAAATTCTTGGTCTTGAGAATAAAAAATACTCCTGTTCTGAAAGAAGTCTCGTTTCTCACTTATTTTTATTCCAAGTGCAAGCTTATACAACACTTCATTTCAGTGTTTTATAGATTGGATTTTTTCCTTCTAAAGAAAAAACGGTGTATGTTCTAATGGGAGTTGTTCAAACAACAACTATTTTAGTACCAAGAAGCAAATCCTGACTTTGCAAAGAATTCTTCTTTTCCTGTCTTCAGACTGCTTTCCTTCAAAAAAATAATTGTTTTTTCCCAGGTATGGTTTAACTGAAAGCTAATTAATTTATTCTCTCTTTCCGTTATAATTATACGCTGCTCCTGGTAAATGCAATAAGCTGAAGGGTATGGAAGTGGTTAGTTTTGCCCCACTCTTGTTTCAAGAATTGTTACTACTGTTTACATGTTTTCTTCCTCACGTATTGTCTTACTTGGATGCAGAGTGAGGCTCCTCAGGAACGGATGTTCAGTAACTTTCCTGCAATTCAAGAGCTGAAGCCCAGTCTTGGCATGCTTCCACTGTATCCAGCAAAGTTTTAATTGTTTTGCAGAGCAATCACCAATTAGCTCAGCAAGTTCTGAGCTAATCCTCACTGTGGTGCTTATGAAACTCTTGGTGACGTGACATGAGTACTCAGAAATATTTTAGGTAGATGGAAAACATGATTACTTAACATCAAAATACCTGAAACTTCTTGCTTTTGCTGGCGGGCTGATACATGGCAGCCTTCATTAACCGGCGTATGAGCACAATAATGTGTTAAAATCCAGTGCTTTTGCCAGGCTCCTGTGTTGTTCCATTAATTACTGAAATGTCTTCGGTTAGTGGCAGAAGCGCCACCGAGACGCAGGCAGCGCCATGAGCCTGGCGGCGCCGCCCGCCTCACGGAGCTCCGCGCCCGCGCCAGCGATGTCTCCGTGAGCCGTCTTCCCTAGGCGCTCGTCCTCTCCCTCGATGTCTCCGTAAGCCGCCTTCCCTAGGCGCTCGTCCTCTCCATGGCCGCACTTGGAGGGTTTTGATGATGCTATGGAAAACACCACGGAACCTCCCCGGAACGGTCGCTCCGCGGCCCGGGCGGCGGCCGGGAGGGTTTGGCGGCGCACCGAGGCGGAAGAGGGAGGGCGCCAACGTGTCGGGGCCTGGCTGCGGCCGCGGGTCGGGGTCCGGGTCCGGGTCCGTGTCCTGCGGCTCTACTCAGCCCTCCTCGGCTGCCCTTGGGCCCTTCGCACTCTCCAGTGTCCCTCGGCTCGTCTCAGAGCCCCTCTCCGCCCCGCTGTTCTTCCCGCAGTCCCCTCGTCGCCCCCGAGCTGCCCTGGTAGTCCCTCAGCGCCCCGCATCTGCCCTGCTCTCCCCTCCGCCGCCGCGGAGATGGATGACGAGCCCGAGCGGACCAAGCGCTGGGAAGGAGGCTATGAAAGGACATGGTATGCTTTTCCCCCCTCACCTTTCTCTCCTTTCTGGCGAAAGAGGAGGAAAAACCTCTCTGCCCACCGTAACAGTCTGTTCTGCGTAGGGAGATTCTTAAGGAAGACGAATCCGGGTCGTTGAAGGCAACCATCGAGGACATTCTCTTCAAGGCAAAGAGGAAAAGGTATGTGGTGTGGCCACGAGCCTGCTAATAGCACTGACTTGGTCACTTATAATGGCTTGATCATCCTGAGCCTGGGTCCTGTGGGTGAATTAACCATAAGGCATGCCTGCAGGATGTTTTTATGTTCTTTCTCCTTCAGAGGGGCAGGTGTATGCCAGAAAAAATGGTGAAAAATTAATTTTTATCTTCTAACACTGAATGCTTACAAGCTGTGTATCCCATGTGTTTGCAAGCTACAGGTCTTGATCTGATGAAACACTGCAGAGCACTGCAGCTGCAATCTGCACAACTTAGAGGAATCTTCCTTTTTTTTTTTTTTTTTTAATATACAAATCAGAGAATCACAGGATAGTTTAGGTTGGGAGGGACCTTAAAGATCATCTCACTCCAACCTGCCACGAGCAGGGACACCTTTCAGTGGACCAGATTGCTCAGAGCCCCATCCAAACTGGCCTTGAGCTCTCCCAGGGATGGGGCATCCACAGCTTCTCAGGACAACCTGCTCCGTGCCTCACTACCCTCATTGTAAACACATGTTTATCTCCAATCTAAATCAACCCTCTTTTAGTTAAAAACATTGCTCCTTGTCCTGTTATCTATCCTGTCAGCAGAATCTACCTTCTGGTATCAGGGCTACAGATTTCTCTTTCAAATTTCAGAAAAATGGCTAGAAAAAAATCCTAAGTTTTGTGTTATTTCAAGTTATTTTAGAACTTGATTTGTCAACATTTGATAGAATTTTAAAGCTTCATCAAACTTGGTAGTAAGAAATAGTTCGTATTTATTTTCTGAGAGTTTTGAAATCTGTGATTGAGCTGTGGAGTTTTTCAGCATGAATAAGTGTCTGCAGTTTGTTGCTTCTACATTTTAGCCAGAAGTCTAGTATAGGATTTGTTTGGACTTTTGATTTAGGAGCCATTCACTCATTTGAATTTGACTTAAATCCTTCTGTGTTTTGTTAGACTCTATGAGCACCATGGACAAGTTCGGCTTGGAATGGTATGTTAACACCTTACCCTCTTCTGTCCTTAGTCCAAACCCGTTTGGCTAGAGGTGGTGTGCCAGATCTGAAATTCATTTCTCCTGGCCTAGCATTCCTCATGCCAAACCTTGTGGTTTCTGCTGTTATTTACTGGCTTTTTTAAAGCACTCTTTGTTAGTTGGCAGTGTGTACGTGCAGCATGGCTGTTCAGGGTTGGAGGTTTGGCACACAGGGTGTGTTTGGCAGTGCTCACACTGTCCATTTCTCTTCATGTGAAAAATGGACGTGATGGAAACGGGTTGTAAGTAACCACATTGCTTTGTACAATACTGCAATACTGAGCTCTTCAGATGAAGGCATGAATGCTCAAGCTATGCGTGTTCTGTGGCTTGTCATGAGAATGATAAGAGGAGAAGAGCAATGTGCATTTTTCAAGAGAGGGGTTTTTTTTTTTCATTTTAAGAAAAAAGTGGAAGAATTTGTTACTTTTCAGTAGCTGTTAATTGCACCTCTGAATCTACTGAATCTTCCCCGTTAGAAGGAGGAAGTAGTGGCTTTTTAAAGTAAATGGAATAGTGAATTCATTTCAATGCGTATTCTGAGAGTGATTTTCACATATGGTGGACATGCAGATGCGTCACCTTTACGTGGTTGTTGATGGATCAAGGACGATGGAGGACCAAGACTTAAAACCGAACAGACTTACTTGCACTCTGAAGGTATTCCTGCACTAAACTTTTTGTCTTACTGAGCCACCATCTCTCTATAAACTGCTTGTGTTTTGAGTTTCAAAGAATTGCAGTCTCCTGTATCTGCGTAGCCTCATCTCTCATCCCTGCATTCGTTTCCTTGTTTCTGCCTGTCACTTTCCTGTTTTTTGAATAGTAAAATCTGTGTGGCATTGTTTTGCCTTGCACGTGTACTTGTGTACAGTAAAAACACTTTGCACGGGTGCGTTATGGGAAGACACATTTGGAAACTATGTGGAAAGTGTTTCCCAAATTAAGGGGACGACATGCTCTCATCACACATCTAGAATTGGTTTGTATTTTTTTTTTCTTACAGTTGGGTTTTTTAATGAATTTTTATTTGAAAGGATGCTGGATGAGAGTTGAATTGATTGCTGTTTCAGATTGTGGGGGACTTGAACTGTGTACCTTGTGTTCTGTATGGTCTTCCCCAACAATACTTGAGCATGAAATCCTGGATTTTGGTGGTTTTGTACAGAGTAGTGCTTTTTGGTGTATTGAAAACCTCCATTTGAACCAGCAGGAATCTAGAACTTCAACACAGGACATGAGTAAAATAAGGCAGGGTGTAGTTTCTGAAATCTCATTTAATTGCTTACTTGGGATGAAGGGGGAGTGATAGTGTGAAAGAAGAATGGAAAGAAAAGGCTCATTTCCCCATTTTTGCGTTATCCAACTACTTTGTTTTGCTTTTTAGTGATACTAGATGTTTTGCATCTACTTCATGCATATGTAATAAGTATGTTTTAAATTAATTAAACATAAATAAGTATGTTTTTAATTAATTGATTAACTAATTAAAAATTAGTTTTTAATTGCCTTAACTTTTCTTTATAGTTACTGGAATATTTTGTTGAAGAGTACTTTGACCAGAATCCTATTAGTCAGGTATGTACAACCAAGCAAGAAACAAATAATAGAAAACTGTTTTAGAAGGTAGTTTTGGTTATAACACTACAAAGTAAACTTTTCAATTTTTCAAGTGTACCTTCCCATCCTTTATTCATCAGTCTAGTGATTCTTGTTTCTGCATGTTTCTGCAATTAGAATTTTAGATTATTTCTTTTTGTACCTTTTGGCAGTGGTAATGAAAATACAGCAGTGTTTATAAACTGATGCATCATGTTGTGTGCTGTTGTTACACTTGAAGTAAAACTTTTATAGACTTGTACGGTTAAAAAATTCTGGTCCATAAAGACATAAAAAATATAGTAACATTCTAAATAAACTCATTGTAAAACTTTCTAATAAAAGTTTGGTCTTTTTTTCCCCCTTTTCAGATTGGCTTAATTGTAACCAAGAGTAAAAGAGCTGAAAAAATGACGGAACTCTCAGGTAGGGAAGTAGTATTCTTTTCTTAAATTGCAGATGTTTTTATCCTTTTCATTGGTGTTCTAAGTTCTGCCTGGTACACTGCTGAAAATGAAGTTATCATAATGAGTTTTAATTTAAAAGATAAATTATTGTAAGTTGTTTGAAAACATAATCTACATTTTGATCTGCTTTGCTCCAGAATTGTCATTGTGTGCTTGTTTGCGATCAAGTCTCAACCAGAATGCAACTCAGATTTGTTCTGATTTCCCTATAGTTAATTTTCTACCCTGTTTGTTACAACATCTGTGTTTTTTGTGAGATCTGATCAAATGTTAAGAAGTCAAGGTTTGTTTGGTTCCTGCCTGCTGTTACGCCAGTCTCTGTGGCTTCAGCAGGTTTCAGTTAGGAGATTGAGGATCAGTCAATCTTTGAACAATGATTTGAGGATAACAATGATTTTTCTGTTTGTGGGACATGTCACACTCATGTTGAGTGCTTAATGATACCCAACAGTGATTTTACTCTTTTTGGCTTCTAAACTTTCTGGCATCTGAGTGCCCACAGAGTAAAAGTCTTTTTTACTCTTTTCTACATTCTGATCAAAATACCAATTTTTTTCTAAGGAAAAATACAGATCCGTTCCACTCTGAAACCAGTCCCTGTTATTGTACAAGTACATTTCATTACGTATGCACTTTAAATATTTCTGTTCTTTAATGTGTTGTATCAGTTAAATTTATTGCATTTTTTCACTTACAGGAAACTCAAAAAAGCATGTAACTGCTCTGAAGAAAGCAGTGGATATGAATTGCAGTGGAGAGCCTTCTCTATATAATTCCCTAAATTTGGCCATGCAGACTTTAAAGTTAGTATATTCAAGGAGGTTTTATATTTTCTTTGTGATTGTGACTTTAGAGGGGCAGAGACAGAATTTTTTCTAAGTAGCATCTTGCATCATGCTGACTTGAGTCTTTAAAAGGTGACTTTATATCCTCTTACAAATCATTAAGTAAAATACTCTAGTAGTGCAGAAGTTTATTTTCTACCACTAGATGCTTGTATTTAGGGGTGTGCTTCTTACAGAAATGAGATTTGAAAACCAAGTTGATGATGGTATGTAGATATTGTCATGAAAGACACTGCAATTATTTTTTACTCAAGGGCTGTGGTATAAGAGAGGACATAATTAAGGGTTAATAATGTAAGAGAACAGGAAAGGAAACAGTATTGTGTTGCAATAATCTTGTGAGAGTTTTGGCATACTTTAGAAAGATCAATTTTCAGGTAGAATAGATTCAGAGCACTTTTTTGCAATGTGAGGTATTGAAATGTATCCCAGTTTGTGGAAGACTGAATAAAGAATTACAGCTAAAGATGCTGACTGAACAAAGTGGATAATCAGTGTCATGAAAAGCTATTTAATTACGAGCAGGAAGAGAGTTTTCACCTAAGAACCAGAAGTAATTAAAAGTAATGGATTTACACTTAAAAATTGATTAGAGCTTTTTAAGAACCCGGGAAGACATACTAGTGTGCTAGTTTGAAGATGAATTTTACTTGTGAGTATGGCTAAGGTACAAAGGATTCATATCAGCAAATAATCAGGTAACAACTACACATTTAAATACTGTATTTTAGATATTGGAAAAGTTTGGCTTTCAGAAGGTGAAAATCTAGTGCTCAGACAAGGATCTTATCACAGTTTGTAGAGGACTTCATATCATGTCATCTTTTGACTTCAGCACATTAAGGTCCTTGGAGATGTTATCATACAAATAGTTTAGTGTGCATAAGTAAATTAACTGTGTGCTTTCCTCAGACACATGCCAGGACATACGAGCAGAGAGGTTTTGGTGGTCCTCAGCAGTCTGACGACATGTGATCCAGCCAACATCTATGATCTAATTAAGGTACAGAACTGAAGTTTGACTACTGCATTGAACATCCAAGCTGCTGGAGGAAAAACAGGCAGTAGCAGTGTCATCACCCATTAATTTTTGTTTAAGACTTAGAACCTTTTTACTGTTTCTTGTTCTGCACATGAATTGAGTTGCTTTTTTTCTCTATTTTAAGTGTTTAAAAGCAGTAAAGATCAGAGTATCTGTCATCGGCCTAAGTGCTGAAGTTCGAGTTTGTACAGTACTTGCCCGAGAAACTGGTGGTATGTATCTGAAGTTCAGTAATTATATTACTACCATAGGTTTAAAATCAAAATTAAGTAATATTTGTTACTGCATTTTGACATTTTTAAGGATAAATGTTTTCTGGTGTGCTGCCAGAAAATTAAAGAGTTGCCCAAACCTACAAAATATACAGTAGTAAGTGAAATTACTACCAGCCGGTAGCTGCAGCTCTAGAGAGAAGAAATACATATATTTTCAAACCTTTTGTTTCATATATAAAGGTATGTGATGTGGAACTTCATCAGTGTAACATGTTAATATCCATTGCTACAGTGGTAACACTTACAGTATCATTACTACAGTGTAATGTTGGAGAAAAAGATCTGTGCCTTCATATCTAATTTAACATTCTGTTATTACTAGTTTTAAAACTTGTCATTTACTGTAGCATTAACAGGGCTGCTTTTTAGGAACAGGTTTGGATAAATTGTGTTTTCTACCTAAGTTGTTTTCTGTCATTTGAGTATGTATTTGGGTTTTTTTTTTTTACTCATAACCTGACAGTAAGGCATTTCTTTGTTTGTGACAGGAACATACCACGTTATTTTGGATGAAAGTCATTACAAGGAACTGCTGATGCACCATGTCAGTCCTCCACCTGCCAGTTCAACTTCTGAGTGTTCCCTTATTCGAATGGGTAGGATATGGTTTTGTCAAACTCCTAGCGTGAGATTTTGTCTTTTTCTTTATTTGCCTCTTCTCTGTTAAGGAAGTACAGATAATAAGATGCGTAATAAACACATTGTGCAATATTTTTTTTGTTTTTAACTTCTATTTTGCTAGATAAATATCACTTTTATTGATGTTATTCCTGCAGAATAGTCAGTTTTTAGATAAAGTTTATTAAGTAAGACAAATTACTGAACAGAATTTGGAAGCAGTTAAGTGGAACAATATTGATGGTACAGTATTTGTTATAAATTTAATACTTAGTAATGAAGGATGAAAAACTATTCTTTCTCCCTCTGCTTTTTTCCCTGCAGAAAGTAACTGTTACAACTATTAATGGATTTAAGAACCATAGGTAGTACATGTTTATTAGCAGCTTCTTGAGTGTTCTTTCAAGAAACAGATTACCTTTTCTTTTCTTGATCTTTTTCTCAATAAATTTAAACTTGGAGTTACACCAGAATAGGAACTCTAATGGTACAAAGTAGAGCATTGGGTTCTCACTTTCATCCACCCTTTTCATATATAAGAATGTATGTATTTTTATGTCTATATATAGATAATGAAAAGGTTCGTAGGTAAAGCCTGAGCAGTAGTTGGAAAAACCAACTTCTCACCTGTTATCATCTGTAGAAAGTTAATGATAGAAAAAAAGAAAGAAAGATACCAGTCTCCAAAAAGTCCTGTAGTCTCATTTGTCATATATTGCACTTAGAAGGTGAATATAGGCTGGATGGATGCATATAAAAGTATTTCCCCTTAATTAGAAACTGTTGTATAAGTGAACATTTGTATGCTGTTCATTCTGCCTTCTTACCATTTCACATATTGTACTTTTTAACTGTTCTTATAAAATGGGGTTCCAGTGCACTTCAGTTAACACAAAGTCTATGGCAAAGACATTTTTTCAGTTAGGGGGAAGTGAAGTCAGGGAGGTGTGCGTGTAGGTAGAGACCTTTGGGGGAAGAATTTGATACTAGCAAGAGTGTATCAGTGCTCTTGTAATAACAAATGGGAAATAGATAGGCCTGAATGTCTAGAATGATCTTTGAACTTCTTCATTGAAGTAAGAAACTGACACATTATTGCATGTTTAAAATTTTTATTATGGGATGTTTTTCTCTTCAGGTTTTCCTCAGCATACTATTGCTTCTCTGTCTGATCAAGATGCAAAGCCTTCCTTTAGCATGGCGTAAGTAGCATGGATTAGAATTCAATGAGCTGATAAGAATTCACTATTAACTAGTCACATTTAGAAAATCTGCTTGACAATGAAAGTATTGCAAAATATTCTGAAAAAAAGAGTAAGCCATGTATTGTGGCTTCTCAGCAGACATTTATTTCCATTGGTAGCTCCAGTATTAACAGTATCCTCTGTTAAATATGTGTTCTAAAATTTGCATTTAAGTTTTTTTTAGATAGTAAATGGTACTTAGTTCTGTTACACAGTGATTGCAGCACACAGGTGCTACAAGGTGTTAAAGTAATTACTTGCAGCTCATTATTTAATTACTACTGTCATTATAAAAGATATCTATGAGGATGGAAGGGTATTATCTGAATAAAGTATTTTTAATTTATTTCTTAACATGATTTTAAAGGGAAGTTTAAAATAGAGGCCTCATTTCATGACTGTGCCCTTCTCAGTGAAAAGAATCATTGTTTTCCAGGTGATAGGGGAGTCTGAATTTCAGAATGAAACAGTGTCTCACAGCATGTGCTATTTGAAAGAATAATTACTATGTGCATCTTAGAGGCAATAGAATATTTTTGTGTCTAAAAAGAAACAAGCATGCAGTTATTGCTCATTTCTTTATTTTTAAAGATTGTCTCCTTTATATGGAAACATTTGGTGTTTGGTTCCTGTGGGAAAATGTGGTCACTGGTACCTGCCCGCATCAACTGTTTTCTGACACTTACGCATTAAACTGTTACATACAGTTTAATGAAGCTTTTTAAATTATTTGATGTGAAAATAACATTATTTTTACTTATGTAGTAGCATGGTATTATTTCTTAAGTACTGGATTGTTTCTTTCTACTGTAGGCAACTGGAAAATAACAGTGACCCAGGTCTTACACTAGGTGGATATTTTTGTCCTCAGTGCAGAGCCAAATACTGTGAGCTTCCTGTGGAATGCAAAATCTGTGGTAAGTCACAACAAGAGATGAGCAGATGAATCAGCAGTTCATGGTTAGAGAGTTAAGGGGAAGAAAATTCAGCTATACTTACTAATTAAAAGCCAGCTCTGCTTAAAGAGTCCCGCATTTCTGTGATCTGGGATGTCAGCTTTGTACAAGTGTCTCTCAGGACTATAGCTGTAACAGTAAAGCTTTGTGATATTCCTTGGTATAAGGAATATACCTAAGGCAAAGCGGGGAAGAGAGATGCACATGGGAATGGTAACTTCTCAAGAATCCTCATTTAACTAAACACACCCATGTTTCAGAGACCTCAGTGCGAGGCCGTGAAAATAGAGTGCTTTGAAGCAGGAGGACAGAAGTACTCTCCTCTCCATGAGTATGTGGGTGAAAGATTTCCAAGTTGAACCAAGGGCTGGCTGGAGAGTTATAAACAGGAACCCTTTGGTCTTGCAAATGTTAATGCACTGTGCAACCAATGATGCCTGCCTCCATTGCTCTTAGTGAGGGTGGGAGGGAGGATTAGTGTGGTTTATAGTATTAATATTGTGAGGGGGTACTGTTCTAGCTTCCACAGGCTTATGACTGAAGCACAGGAGGTATTACCAGGATGTGTATATTTGGCTGGAGGATTAAATAATTGTGGGTTTGGGTCACTTTATCCTAGTTTAATTTCAAGTTTTTCCTACCAGTGAAACCATGAGTTTCATTCCAGCAGGCGTATAGTGTAACTGGAGAAATCATGTGTATCTGCAGTGGATGCTCCACAAATGCAGTGATCAGGAGAACAACAGTTTAGACATTTACAGTGTGAGGGAGTGAGGGAATGAGTGAGACATTTGTGCCAGCCCATGCCCCATCTGTTCTCATGGTCTTATCCGAGCTGGCGACTCAGCCCTACGCACTCCCACACACTGGTGAGATGGGGGAGAGAATCAGAGAGTAAAAATGAGAAAACTCAGAGGTGGTGTTAAAGGCAATTGAAAAGTTACAGCAAAGGCTGTGCACACAAGACAAGCAAAGTAATTGGTTCACCACTTCCCATCAGCAGAATCTCCAGGAAAGCAGGACTCCCATCATGGGTAAAAGTTACTTGAGAAAGTAAATGCCATCATCCCAAACATTCTCCCCTTTCCATCTTCTCCACCCAGCTTTATAGGCTGCGCATGATGCCACATGGTGTGGGATATGCCTTTGTTCTCCTGCTGCACTGTTGACTGCAATCCTGACTGTATCCCCTCCTAATGCCTTGTGCACTACTCACCGGTGGAGTAAGAAACAGAAGGGGCCTTGATTGTGTGTAAACACTGTTCAGCAGTAAAAAAAAGATTCTTGCCTAATCAGTCCTGTTTCCAGCATAAATCCAAAACATAGCCACGTGATAGACAGTGTGACAAAAATTAACTGGTTTAAAACCAGCAGACTTGTGTTAGCTGAAATGGGGCTGTAGCATGGTTTTGGCAGTAGTATAGCAATCTGTAGTAGAGCTTTGTAACAGGGCATCATTATCGCTGGTGGTGTGATACAGCAGAACCATCATTGCCAAAAGGAGCTTCCTAACTTCACCACTGTGTGTTGTAAATGTCTTTCTAAAGGCCAAGTTAAACCTTTCCAGTAGAAATTTGATCATTTTGCTCGTTCTTTGTGTTTGGGTTTAAAACTGAATTCAGGTTTGGCCAATGGAACAAGTAATTTTACTTTTTAAAGTTCTTAGCTCTCAACCACTGAGTAATTAAAATATTATTTTTCCTTTTTACTTTATTTGATACAGAAAAGCTTTTCAGTAAATCTTCCCTTGTAACAATTTTGGTGTCTCTCTGTTTGCAGGTCTTACACTAGTGTCTGCACCTCACCTGGCTCGGTCTTACCATCACTTGTTTCCTTTAGATGCCTTCCAGGAAGTTCCACTGGAAGAATACAAAGGGGAACGGTATGCAAATCTTACTTCTGATAATGAGTGTACTTGTGGATCCTATAACGTTTTTATCACAAAAGTAAGAACAGCTGGCAACAGCTTCTTTGCTGCTGGAGATCCTGGGTGTTTGGGTGGTGTGGGGCACCTTAGCATTAAGAAATATTTCTAGTTTCCATGATCTGTGTTCAGTTGACTAGCTGAAAAAATTGCCAGAAATTGTTACTATGTATGAGATCTTTTTTTAAACATTGATTTACAGAGTCTTGACTCTTTTTTTTTTCACATAAAATAAAAAAAAATTCTTTTAGGTATTGTCAAGGCTGCCAGGGAGAAATGAAAGATCAAAATGTAAGTATGTTGAATGGCATTGTAATTTGCTTTGAGGAATGTGAGAAATAGAGATGATCCTTTAGCATTATATTCTAAAGACCAGAAAAATACTTGTGAAAGTTAATGTAATGGTTAACTAGAGTTATGTGTTAAACAGTCACACTTTCTAAACTGCAAAGTCTGTAGAAGTGTGGGAAGGAATTTCTTAGGGAGCTGCATTAAAAAAAAAGCTTCCACTCTCAGCCATTTGGAAGCATTTACAGTGACCTGAGCTCAAGCCTGCAGATACACTTGCTGTCAGAAGCTTTAATTCAGTTGAGTTTCTTTGATGCTAACAGTGTAGTCTGTTTAGATTATCTTAATGATGTAACTGTTGCCCTACTATAGTGCTATGATAATAATTTTTGCTAATTTGACTTGTCTTTCTATCCTTCCCACACAGGTGTACATATGCAAAGTGTGTCAGAATGCATTTTGTGTGGAATGTGATGTGTTTGTTCATGATGCACTGCACTGCTGTCCCGGCTGTATTCACGAGCACCCTGCTCCTGTATCTGTATGATCTCGTATCTTTTTTAAAAGTGCTTTATCCTTGTCATTCTTGCATGAATCTAATTAGTTTATTCAGCCATCGCTTTTACTGACACATCTCTGAACAAGAAGGTGATTACAGAGGGATGCACAGTGGAATAGGAGCAAATGTTAATTTTCTTATTATTTTATTACTTTTAATATATACTTGAGTTATCTGTATCTATTTTTTGTTGTTGTCTAAAGAACTGTCTTTTTCTAGCTTTTGTTGTAATAACGTGTATATTTGTAAATGTGAAAGTGATAAAACTGCTTTTTATGATAATATGATGATTCATCTTCGTTTGTTCAAAAAGAAGCCTTGAAAATACATTTTACACATCTGTTGTTACAAACTTCTGGTTTTGGCGGATGGTGGATTTCTGTAGATCTGTCTTGGTTTGAAAAGACAGGTGTTTGCTAAGGAAGGCAGGAGCCTCTCTTGAAATGGAAAATCCCTCTGAATTATTATAATTTTGAAATTAATGGGCTCTGAGACAAATGAATGAGAGTAGGAATAACAGTTCTTTATTAGGAAAGAATAAAAAAAAAAGGAGTAATACAAAAAACACTGACCAGACGCCCTGTGGGTCGGAGTTGGTAGCAATCCAATTGAATGGTGGCTGCAGTCCTCCTGGAGTGACAGGTTTGATTCTGTTGGAGCAGTGACCCTGTAGAAGGGTGCAGTTTTCCTCTGACAGTCCAGTGGTGATGTAGATGGGCCTGGTACTCGTCTAGGAATACAGTGGGAAAAGTGGGAAAAGGCTGCTGTGGTATTTGGGGTCTCAGATGATATCCAGATAGGAATGCTTGGCTCCTTGCCCTGGGCCAAGCATCTCCCATTGGGATGATGTAATTTTATCAGTCATATGGTGAGACTCAATCACCCACTAACAGGATATTTCCTGGAGGGAGGATTGGTAGTGGAAGAGATAAAGAAAACTTCCCAATTAACAGAAGATAACTGCCCCACTTCTAACAGATGGCAGTAGAATACACACACCCAGCCACATCTTGCATTGGCAACCTAATACAAGATCAAAGTACTCTTTTGCAAGAATTTAACCAAGATGTTCTTGAGCAATGAATTGGTGGACATTTCATATATTAGTTTCAAGTACTGAGTATTCACCTTGGCATTTGGTAAGGCAGCTCAAATACAGCTGTTACAAATGTGCTGAAAACATATTTTAGGTTGTAATGGTGCAAGTCAAAGCTAACTTAATTCTATTACTCCTGTGTCTGCATTAAGTTTCAATTTTTTTGTAGGAGGGTACGACTGCTGAAAGGTAGTGAACTTGCAAAAGGGCAATACCTGAATTAATACAAACTATTGTTTGGTGGACTCAGTATTGAAGACAAAAAGACACACTGTTTGGTTCTGAAGCTACACTGAATTGACAGAACTGCACATCATCTCTCCTTGGCTAAACCCCTAGAGCAACAGACAGTAAGGCAGATGCAGGAGAGGAAGTGTCCATCCTTACCTGTACTTTGAAGAGTAGAAATTGAGGCAAATACAAGACTGCCATTTTGCAGTGTATGTTCAAAGTGTGTTTGCATCTTGAACCTGTGAGAATTTTAATGTGCTACACCTCAACAAAAGGAAGTCACAGGTGCAGTGTCTGAAGCAGTACATCACAATGGGTTTTCTTGACTCGCCTTGTGATGATTGTAAATACAGTGACTGAGCTGCTCTGAGTGTGTATGACTTAATTTTTGAGCTTTGCTTTTTGTCAGATTAGAAATAGCAATATAACAGCTGAAACATAACATAGAAACAAGCAACAAACCCAAACCTCTCTCTTACGTTAGTTCAATTTTTCATGCTCACCTCATATAAGTTATACATGCCACTTTTCGATTATTTCAGGCAGTTTTCATTCAATTGCTAGTAAGCTGTTTCTGTGCTTTTTCTACTGATAGTGCCTGTGTGCTGGATAGAGTGCAGTCATTCTGTTGTGTTAGAAAAATGACTGTTGAGCATCTGCATCTCATTTTGTCCTAAATCAAACAATCCCTATAAACCCTTTGTGCTGTCAGGGGATTGCTTTGAAATGGAAGAATTAAGATTGAGAGGTGGGTTGGTTCACTGAGGCGATTCTAGGTCTTTAAGCTACAGGTTGAAGTTCTTTGGATCTGCTAATTGCCTGTGTCATCTTGCTCAAATCTCATGTCTCTCTTGTCTCATGTTCTTTCCCTCCATTTTGGTTTTAACACCTTCGTTATAGTTGCTATTGTCATTGTAAAGGCACCAGTCAATTGGAGTTCACATCAATTTCAATTTGGCCAGTCAGAGTTAAAAATACACCTATTGATACCATCTCTGCAGTTACCTTATCTCTTCTTGGTAAGCTAAAATCAACTTTTTATAACCTGTAGAAACCATGTTATTAAGGAAAGAGAGGTGATGATGAATGTTTTCTAAAAGATACACATAATATAACATAGTAGTCTTGGTTTTTTTTCAAAAAATGTCAAAAAGATCCTGTAGCAGAGACAACAATTAAATAAGTGAGCTGTATCTTTCTGCTTCACACTGATTACCACATGTAGTCTTTGGTTTTCTCAAGCTAGGCAAATACATGGAGACAGATTTCCAGGATGTCCATGCACAACTGCAGAAGAGTTAAATCCCTACCATAAAAATGAGTATGATGAAGTCCTTTTTGTCCTATACATCTCATTCATCATGGCCTTACAGAAATGGCAACTGCTGCTTGTTTTCACATACCCTTGTTCAGTCTAGTGGGCAGTGTTTTTGCTGTGGGTTAGTTTTATTTACCATGATGGTTAGATGTACCCCATGTGAACAGCACAAGAAATTCTGCCCCCCTTTTGAATTTGTCCTGGGCAAAAGTGTGAGTAATATTTCAAAGTATGATGTCCATGTTCAGAGGTTGCAGAACCCAGCAGAGACACTTGGAGGTACAGTGTGCAGGATGCAGTCCTTTGAGAGATGGCTGTTGTATGCCAGAGGAGCAAACCGTGATTTACTTGCCAGAGCTGGGCTTTTCTTTACAGGCAATTGAAAGCAAAGTTGGGAGGCATTGTTGATTTATAGAATGGCACAAGTCTACTTACAGTACTTGAATGAGTACACATTTTATTTTCATGCATCATTTGGCAATACACGGTATCCTCCATAAATGCTCTCATCCTCATGATGAAGAATAGAGGCAACTCACTCAATCCTCAGGCAAAAACTGTTCTACTTTATCATTCTTGCTGTGTTTCCTGCACCTTTTCTTGTTGTAATGCAGTATTTTTTTGAGTTGGGGGGCTTCTTTCAAATGCAGTGTTTAAGATGTGGATCAGTTATGGGTTTTTACATTGACATAATTATATTTTTTCTGCTTATTAGTCTGTAACAGATGCTAGGCTTACAGAGACAACGTCTTTTCCTCTTACCCCAGAGGCGCAGACTTCTCGTGAAAAATAGGCAATATATTTTCCCTATTGAGCCATAATTCTGGATCTAACTTCTGCTGTATACTCTCCCCTTTTCTGATTTAGACAATGTGAATCTCCCTGAATTTGTCTGCAGTATACATTAATAAAATCATTCCAGAGAGCGTCACTTCAAATCCTCTGCAATTATATTGTCCCTTTGGAAAGGTTCCTTTACAGCCTGGTTAGCAGATGGCTTTGCAAGCTCTCTTCACGGACTTTTTATTCCTGCTATCTGGAAGAAGGTTTAAATTAGTTTAGCTATTCTCATTTTATTTTTTTTACCAAGCTTGTCTGATTTTATTTTACCCACTTCATTTGCCAGGGGTTTTGAGCCTTTTGTTTTCTTTGTTAAAAATGGTTCAGTTTTTTGAATGATGCTGTCATGGTCAGAATGGGAGCTTCAAAGTTTATCAGGGAGACCCTCCCATTGAGACATGAAGTGCAGAAAGGACCTGCTTACCTTCTAAACTCCTTCTGAGAAAGAAGTTCAGGTGTGGCTGGATTCACCCTCAGCCCCAGATTTTGTTTGTTTTCCAGTAAGCCCAAGATGCTGGCAATCCAGTTCTGCCCCTGCTTGAGAATGTTATAGCAGGCCAATGCTTTCCTAACTAATCAAGTATCTTTGATTGCAAAGGCAATCTCACCTTGAGCACCTTTGAGGATGGAGGAGTCTGACCAGCCTTTTTTAAAAAACTTGGCTTGTAGAAGCCCATGTGGAAGCCACTGCTCTTACTAAGCTTGAACTGGTTAGCTGTATAAACACAAGACAAGTAAAAGATCCACATTCCAATGCAGGTGGGACAGAGGTTCAGTACAGTTCTGGTGCCTAGCTAAAATCTTGTCTTGGCTTTCCATCAGGAGAGTAATGCAGCTGAAAAATGAGAATGGCTTTTGCAAAAGTTGTGACAAGGAAATTGAAATGAAATTGCCCTAGCCCTATCTGAGGTGCAAGCCAGTGCAAAGAGTGGCAAGGAGGGTATGTTTTTAGACAGGAGAAAGCATTTATCTGGACTCTTACTTATTTGTCTGGTGTAACTAGGAAAATGACACTGAATCAGGTCTCATAAAGCAGATGTGAGGAGGGGCCTGTGTTCACATCCTTCTGAGAGGGATGAACTGAATGAGATGAATGCATGTCCTCAACTAGAATTAGAGGTGCTCAGCACCTCTGAAAGCCAAACAAAGTCCACCTGCAAAAAACAGGTTTATAGGGAACAGGGGAAGGATGAAATGGACTGCATTTTGAGAAGGGAGGATTTTCCTTTGTTTCTGCCCTGTGCCCCCTCCCCTTCCTTTCCTGTGGGCTCCTTGAGCTTGTCAACGGAAAATTCCTTGTATCTCTAAAGTACTCATGAGACTTCTTACATCCTCTCTGGAGATGTAGTTTGTCTTTTCTGTTGATGACCTTTGTAAGCTATTGAGTTACAGAACGAACAACAACAGCAGGGGCAGACCTGAGAAAGGAAAGCAGAGGTAACCTATTGCCCAAAATCTAAATTTTAATGGATTTTTTTTACTTGTGTCTGCTACTGTGACTCCTTGGCACAATATTCAGGAAATATATAGTTGTTTAATCTTTAACAGGAAAGGTCATCTTGTCTCTGCAGCAAAAAATTTTGTTGTTTTTCTTAATCTGAAGGAGCTCATCCTTCTTGCAGGGTAAAAGAATAAAGTCTGCAGCCACACTGACGGTTTAGCAGTGTCTGCATCTGCTGTACCTCAGATGCTTCCCATTTATCCTGTGACTGCAGGATAACAGCCTGTTAGAAGTAGGTGAGTTTAAAGGAGAGAATTTCAAATGAAAAAAGTGTCTGAGTAGAGAGGACACTGCTTCAGGATATATTAAACTTCTATTTGTATACTTTACAACAATTGCAAATCATCATTTTTAATAGGTATTACTTCTTCTTCCTGTTTGTTCTATACACAGCTCAAAATATGCCTTGGTCTGTTGTCATATTTTAGTGAAAAAGCCTCTGCTAGGATTTTTCCTGTCCTGAGGAGCTGAGAGCCTCAGGAAAGAAATGTAATCAATAACTATCTGCTGCTGTGGAATGCCACAGGTGCATCTTCCATTGGTCCATGTGGATTGTTTTCAATCAGTGACCAATCACAGCCAACTGTGCCAAGGCTGTGAGCAGTCACAGGATTTTTGTTATTTCATTCCTATTCTATTCTTGTCTTTGTAGCCTTCTGATTTTCCTCTCTCTGTTCTTTTTAGTATAGTTGTAATGTAGCATTTTAGTATAATATATAACATAATAAATCAGCCCTCTGATGAAAATGGAGTCAAGCCTCGTGTCCTCGTTCAAGGGAACACAGTTTAAACAAGATTGGTCTTCAAATTGTATTCAGCCTGCTTACATACTAGACTTTGCTGAGACCTCTATTGAAATGCCTTCTTAGTTCCCCTTCTACAAAGCAATGGAAATTACAAAAAAATAACCAGTGGAAAAATATGCTGACTTAAAATAGAGCTTTGTAACTTTGTTTCTAGTTGTATTAGGATATATGCCCTAGCTGTTAAAACTCTATATTTTCAAATGTTTTTCAAATGTTATTCTTTTCTAGGATAGTCTTAAAACTACCATGTTATGCATAGGCCAGGGAAAATGTTTTGGGCTTTTTTTTTCTGTAAACAAATGCCAAGTTTGTCATATTATCTTCCTTTATTTTTGACATACATTTCAGTATATATAGTGACTTAATTGCAGGAGTCACATCTTGTAAGTAGGGTGACAATAATGCAAGCCTGGAAAGCTCATGTGATGGTACTGAGGCCTGAGAGAGATTGTTATGCTTGGTGTCTCAATCTCTGCAGAGCTGATCTGTTGTCTGACTTCTAGTGGCTGCACAAGTGGGTGTTTTATTTGCTTTGTTCTGTAAGAGTGGTATTTGAACACTTGTAAACACACCAGTATCTTATTCTACTAGGCATTGATATGCCTGCTAGGGTATCTTTTATCAGATAAGTCTCCTCAGTCTCAGTATCACAATGCTCAAATGTGTAGAGTTCAAAGTTCTATTTTTTTCAACCTAGCAGCAACAACCTTGACTTTTAATGTACCAGACCTCAGCTTCACTGCTTATTTGTTCATGTTTCATATAGCTTTAGAGCATTTTTAAATCCTTGATGCCTGTTTGATTTTACAGTGAAAGTAGCAAACTATGCAGGTTTCCAGAAGCTTGGAAAGCTGTTAGCAAATCACTACATTACAGGAATTCCTTTAGAATACTTTTTAAAAGAAGTGGTCATTATCCACAAGTTCACATATCGGAGCACAGCTGGAGCAGCAGTAATGGTGGCTTTTCATCACTGCTCCCCGATTGTCTGGTCCTGTGACAATAGCGGTGGGTTGGCTCCTTGATACATAGGCCCTGAAAATGTCCAGCATCATGATGGAGGATCCCTAGTGTAAGAGTTTAAAATTACTTTGGCAAGGGGTTTTGCCCCTCTCACCAATTTTTCAAGCCTGGAAAAGTTTGAAAGTGCTAGGGTTTGGAGTTTTTTTTTCCCGTCTTCTTGTGTTATTAACTATACATCTCCATTGCAAATAAGCATTGTCCTGGTTCCAGCCAGCGTAGGGTTAGTATTTCCATCAGCCAGGAGAGGCCATGACTAGGAGTCCGAGATTATTCTATACCACGTCACATCTCTGATAGGTATGGGAGAAGGAACCTTTCCAGGTAACATATCCTGGGAGTGGCCAGCTGTTGTTGGGAGTTCTCAGTGTGGTCAGCACTCATGTGTGAATCACTTGCCTCTTTCTTGTACACACTTTTAATATTCTATCCAGTTATTTTGCTTGCAGTTAAATCAATTACATTAAAAATTTGTTTAAAACATAAGCCCCTTTACTGAAGTCAGAACTGCAGTAAAATTGTTGTATGCTAGATTTTACTAGTGTTTAAAACTAATGAAGGCCATTTTTTCTAGCAATGCCAGACACCAAGACAACTGATTGAAGCAGAGGGCAGTTCTGTCTCTTCAGCAATCTGAAAAGATTATTTAGAACCTTTGCCTCACTGCAATCAATCAGTCTTCATTCACATCACCTAGACAATTAAAAAAAAAAGCTTTCAAAGTAGCTTAGGTAAGTTATGAATAAGTCTGATTTTGCTGAATTACGTGTAGGAAAACTGAATTTTTGACACATGACCACAGTTTGAAAAGGAAGTGAATGCAGTAAAGTTCACACTTTATGGTTTTGTATTTCACTAAAAAGCAAACCACTGGCATTAACTAAATTACTGCCTGGTTTTGTGGCTGCAGCCTCTATTAAGAGTACAGCAGAGTAAAATTCAGCCCTACGTTGTAAGGGCTGAAACCCATGTCCATACTTTACTCTCCCCAGGCTTTCCCTATTTGGCTTTCAGTAATGGAACTCAGAAAAAGGGAGCACGTCAAGGCTTTCTGCTGTATTTCAGCCATCCATCCAACCAAGAGATGCTGATGGAAGCTCCAAACAAAAACCACCCCAAAACAAATTACATCCTTAAACTCGAAGTTTAAGAAGTAGAACTTTATTCACACATTTGAAATAAGACATCAGCCTTCCTGAAAAAAGCTGTCATAGTTCATGATTCTAATCAGACCTGTAAGGTGTCCCTCCTACTACAACAGTACACTGTTCTCCATGCCAGTGCCACCAGTGGCCGCTGTAACACACATTCCTGCCATAGCTCTCTCCTAAAAGGATACCATAATCAATTGTTCTGGTGCTGCCGTTCAGACAGAAAGTCTGAGGAATGCAAAACATGTTGAGAGATATATGAAATCTATCACATGGGGTCAAAAGAGTTAAATCTATCATGTGGTAAGAAAACTGCCTCAGGGAAGTAAAAAGTATTTTGTTGCCACAGTACTTTGAAATACATTTGACTAGAGGTCTTTAGGAAATATCTCATTTCAATGCACATCTGATTACTAGTCTGAAGTTATTTATTTGTTAACAGGGACAGGTCAGTGTTAAGAAAATGTTATGATTAATTGTCTTGATAAAATTCAGTTCTTCACCATCAACCATCAATGCACAAGTGATACACCCCTCTCAGTGGAAAAGACTTGTACCTGGCTTTAAAAAAGACGCAAAAATTAGTATAAAAGAGCCTTTTTGTTTTAAACACACAAAGAACTACTAAATTACACAGAAATTACATGTTGTCAGAGAAAATCAGAAAACAATTCCCCAGGAGAATATAGTTTTGTTTTATAAGGAAGTGAACAATACACTGGAGAATTCTGGACAAAACATTTCAAAAAAAAGCATAGATACTGAAGTACTGAGAGCAGAACTGCTCAACATTACCAAATTGAATTTGTCCTGAAAACAAAGTTTAGCTACCCTCCCATCTGTGTAAGGAAACACAGATGAAAAAACTGCATTTCACTTACAACCTTTTATTCCAAGAACAGCCCACTATGAACCATTAATAATTCAAATAAGCTGCACTGTTAATAATCATGATGAAGACAGATGCTGTAGTTAAAACTCTCATCAGAGCAATGAATACTTTCCTTCATTCTAGCTACAATAATACAATTCCACAGCTGCAAAGAAGGGATTACTACTGGCAGAAGTAGTCTTTTCAGAGAGCCGTAAGAATGGATGGAAGTCCCAAAGCCAAGAGGTTTCTGAAGGGAGTTCAACACTTGACTGTATCTTCATTTACCACAAAGCTGCAATACTTACAATCCTTCAGAACAAAGGTGGGTATGTGGTTACTTGGCATGTGTTTGTCTCTCCAGCGCTGCTTCCATCCGGCTTTGTTTTAAACCCTACAGGATACAAGTTAGTAAAATCTTGGTTTGGCCAACATGCAAAAAAAAAGCTTGAGTCGCAGAACAAAAATATTTCTGGAGACTCTTTTTCAGTCCTCTACCAATCACAAACAGTTTTAAACTTTCTTTGGAAATCAAAATGGGCAGTTTAGAAACAACAAAAGCCCAACTACATGCCCTCTTTATAAACAGAGGCTATAAAAAATAATTTCAAATATATACTTGTTCAATTGAAAATAATTAAAGCAATCCACAGTTATATGTAATCTGAAACACAAAATCCTCCTTTTCCAACTTCCTCAGTGCAAAGACTTCATCACATCATCTTTCTTTGTAAGTGCACAGATGAAAATATGAATCAATAACACAAGTCACAGATTTTTCACAACTATGGTGACAGTTTCTAGTAGACCTTCACAATGACATGAGACAATTACTGGTGAACAATCTCTGCAAAAGTGACAAATCTGATATACCACTCATACTGAAAAAAAAAAACCCATAGAAGAGTATGAAAAATAATTGTATTTACTCCACCTGTCTACAAAGACAGAATTGGTTTTTAGAATGGCTGTAAAACAGTGGCTATAAAAGTACCTGACATGACCCCTCCAGTTGAACAAAGTACTAAAACATCAGCTAAATATACACACACACACACACATATATATATATATGCTGGCTCACATGAATTCTACTCAACTCAGTACTTACACAATACAAAACACCCTTAAATGTAGTGACTGTAAATCAGAATAAGGGACCTAAAAAGCAACCCTCCCTGCATGGCTTCTTGCTGCAAACAGGAGCATCAGTAGCAGTGCAAAACTACCAAAACACTTCAAAACCACAGCAGCACATACCAGGTAATATCCAGTGTGGTAGCCACTCATGTACCAGGCTATCAACATGCTCCCCAATGCTTCGTCGTCCTCAGCAGAGTCTGGCCTCATAGGTGGTGGAGGAGGAATCAACTAAGGAATCACAAAGGAAATGTCTGTGTTTCAATAGGTTGTTTCCCAGATTAGAGAGCAACCTAATTCTAAAAGATTAAAACATCAAAATGAAAAATAGGAACATATCCTCAGTTTGTTCTCTGAATAGGAGTCAGAGACGATGTTTCCTGAACACATGTAATTTCCAAAGCCTAGGAAAAACAAGACTCCTGTAGCTTCACAGGAGTACTGTACACAAAAAGTGTTACTAGGGGAAAATACTATCTTCTTCAATGCTGTTAACTTAAAGTATAGTTTCTTTAAATAATTTACCCCTTGATATTCTCACCAACAGCTTCACTGTCACAGAAATGAGTACCTTGTACGTTAGATTATCATAATATTTGGAACTGAATGTGTTAACAAATATGTGAAAAATACAGGCAAACAGAACAATTGTGTTCTAAAACCACGGGCACTGAGCACACTCAGTGAGAAAACCTGAGATCACCAATACTCATCTTCCCTGTTCTTCTGTCACTTACTGGTGGTCCTGCTGGGAAGGGTGGGGGCCAGCAAGATAAAAATGATGGAGGTGCCTTGAATTTTGATCCAGACTACATGGAAAAAAAAAAGGAGGAAGAGTATAAATTAAAAGGGGATTTGGGGTATTAGCATTTTACTTAAGAGAATTATATGAAACAATTCATGTACCTTGAACAATAAACAACACATTGAGCAATTTAATGAAAATACAGACATGTATATAATCATGAAATAGCTACTTCTGAGGCACATTCCATAACTTGAGAAGTACAGCTTAAGATTGCTCATGTCACAGAGGTAAACACTGCTGGAACAGGGCTCTGGCTAGAAGCATTTCTAAAAGCATTTTCAAAAGGCTTTCCTTGGTGGAAGTCAATGGTCACACTCTCAACAGGAAGAAACAGATCAAATATTCACACAGGAAAACAGATAATGTCTCTGCTCCTGTGCAGATGGGGCAAAAGTTGACTAAATTCCATTGTGCTGGTGACTGTCCTTAAATAAAGGTCTAGATGCAAATCTACTGACACTAGAGAAAAAAAAGATAAAATAAAACCTTATAAAGAAATCTTGCACAAACAGTAATATTTAGAAAACATAATGCCATGTTTCAGAAAACAACTGCACTGTTATTTAGACTCCTATACAACAGGAAAACTGAAGGGTGTATCAATGGCCCATTCACTCCTAATTCAAGAGAGCAGCTACAGCTGAGAGGCTCTATGACACGTGGACATCACCTTTAACGCCTTCAATGTCCTGTGCAGTGAAACATACCAATTGGCTAGAAAATGCAAAACCTTAAAACATCAACAGCGCTGTCATTAACCACGCCACCAGAATCCAGGGAGCAACATCCCTCTTTTAAGCTAGAAGGCAATTGGAAAGCAAGTGTTAGCTAAGGACCACAAGGCTCTTGTCACAGCAGCACTGCAGAAGGACTATACTGTGGCCAGATAACTACAAAATGGCAGAGCAACACATATGGACATGCATAGCTGTACATCCCTTCTCAAAATGCTGCTAATTGAATGCTAGACAATGATAAATATCATATTGTCTCAGGATTCACAATAATACCATGCTTAGCAATGGTACATAAATTATTTCAGTTAAGGTTGAGCTTACCCTTCCTAGGCCTGGGACTGGTGGTGGTGGTGGTGGTGGTGTGGGAAATCTCAAGTTTTGAGGAGAAAATCTTGCTTTTGTGCAGTTGCTTTTATTTCGAGGTGACTGGGAAGATTTTTCACTTTCATCTGTTGAATATGGAGTCTCATTTTCATTCTAGAAAACAAAGACATTTTTATGATGTGCACTAAACAGGAGTTTACAAAAGCAATTTTAGTGCGAAAAAAGCTTGGAAAGTCTCATCCACATCCTTCCCTCTCTCCAGCCCTTCCAGTCCTACACAGGAATAACTTTATCTGCCCATCATTTTAGCTATGCTGTCTTTCACTGGTGAATTTCTTGTTGTCCACCCCCTTTCAAGAAGTAAAGGGATGCCTCCATTCCCTCCATCAGCTTGTGTCTGTTTACAACAGAATTGTGCATCCCTTCTCACTCTGAACACCAGCAGTACCACCAGGCATACTACAAGAAGTTGATTCTCCCGCTTTCCCAATTATTTATAGAAGAATAAAAGTCCCTCACCTCCCCAGAATGCCCCATCCCATTTACTGTTTCATCGCTGGCTGGAGGAAGTAAATCAGACAAGTTCTGCTCCTCCTGATTTCCATATCCTGTGTAAGTGACAACACAGGTGCCTCTCTTCTGGTTGATGGAGGCAATAGTTGCTAGATACAAATTACCATCCTCAGACCAAACAGCACTGCAGCTGTCACCAACTTTCCACTGCAACAGAAGCAAGAGAAGCATGTAAATACCTACATGGCTGGACTGAACATACCTTTATCTAAGGTATCTATCTTTGTCCAGAAAAATGGATCCCACCTACAGTGTTTCCTTTGTATTTGCTGAAATTCCTCTATGTAACCTAAAGCTTATAACGTTATGACCCCACACCACCATCCCTATATGTTACTCTCAAGGTGATGAAGCAGCAACTTCTGAGTACGGAAGTACAACATGCAGTACAAGCACCACTGGCATTTACAAGTGAGACGACCTGTTTCAAAGGCGCTGTATTGCTCTTGTTTCTATTTCTGTTCTTTTTATGGTTTTTCCTCTTTATCATCACGCGCTGCTCCTGCTTGTCTGAAGGCTCCGAGCACTCCCCATTTTTCAAGGCATTCTTAGAGAAGAGAAAGGAGAAAACAAATAAATGCCGACCCAGCGGCCTCAGCCCCAGCATCCGGCCACGGCCGCGCCGACCCCTTACCTTGAAGGAGGCCACCGCCTTGTCGTACGCCTTGATGAGGGCCGTGTCGTCCCAGATGTCCGAGTCGTCGCTCTGGGGAGGCCACACACCGTTCAGCGCCATGGCAAGGCCCCGCTCCCGGCCCCGCTCCCACCCGCCCGCCGCTCGCTCCCACCTGCCCGGCGCCGCGCCGGAACAGCACCGCGTCCGCCATGGCCGCGCGCCCGCCGCCGCGCACGCGCCGAGCCCGCGCGCCGCCGGAAGGGGCCTGCCCGCCGGGAACCGCCCGGGCCGCCGGGACGTGCTCCGTGCTGGGCTCCTCTGTCCGCGAAAGACAAGGAGCTGCTGGAAAGGGTCCAGCAAAGGGTCGCAAAGATGGTTGTCTCTCTTATGGTCAGAGACTGCAGGAGTTGGGCCTGCTCAGTCCAGAGAGAGGCTCTCATCAAAACACACAAATATCTCAAAGGCAGGTGCCCACAGAGCATGGTGCCAGACTCTTTTTGGTGGTGCTCAGTGACAGGGCAAGCAGTAAAGGCCATAAACTGAAACACAAGTTCCACCTCAGTAAGAAAGAGAACTTCTTTACACTGAGGGTGGCAGAGCACTGGAACAGGCTGCCCAGGGAAGTCATGGAGTCTCCCTGTCTGGAGACATTCAAACCTCAGCTGCGGCACATGTTCCAGGTGTTCCTGCCTTAGCGGGGGCTTGGACTAGATGATCTCTACATCATCCAGTTGGATGGCCCCTTCCAACCCTAACAATTCTGTGAATTGCTTAACTTCTCAACTACTGCAGGTGTTACGTTGCCAGAAACAGCTACATCTTCCAGCTTTCCTCAAGCTGTGCCAGGGGCCTGTTACCAATGACTGAATGCACTTCGACAGAACACAGTTTAAAAAGCAAAGGCTTCAAAATCTTTCTCTGGAGACTGGATCAGTTGCAGAGGAACACAGTGCAGGCAGCTTGGGGTGCAGCTGCAGTGGGAGCCCAAGGCTAGAGGCCAACCCACTGCACACCAAAGGGCACAGGGACTCGTGGCACCAGCTGGGGAACTGAGACACAGCAGGAGTCACCACCCACCCCTAGACTGTGCAGGTGTAAAAGCCAGGGGGTCCTTTGTTTTGGCTCCTTCTGCAGAGGCACCAGATGGAGGTGTGACTTTGTTAGTTATTGCACCAAGATTAAATTATATTGAACATCAGGATATGTGACACTGCTACAGAAGTGTGGGGTTGAGTTGGTAAGGAATGGTTCCTTTGGTAAGGAATCCTGGCCTGAATGTGAGCGTGAGGGGTGCAGCTGGAAGGAACTTCATCCCCAGCTCAGGCAGTGCAAATGTGACTGCCACAGTGGCTCCTGCATGGTCAGACAGGGAAAATTCCTCAATAGTTTCCCCCCAGTCAGTATACAACATACTCAAGCATGCCTGTGAAGCAAGGGCCGAGTGTCTCCCCACTAACTTTTATT
Source organism: Passer domesticus (assembly GCF_036417665.1). NCBI lineage: Eukaryota > Metazoa > Chordata > Aves > Passeriformes > Passeridae > Passer > Passer domesticus. Next base: position 75,078,468 of record NC_087512.1, on the reverse strand, counting down.
CCTGAGGCAGGTTGAAGCAGTAATTTCAAGTAATTTAGGGGTATGTCAATTTCAAGATTTGCTTGCATTGCAACTCATTAACATCGAGCCTGCAGATTATTTAAGTTAGTATCAGGACTCGAGTCACTTTTGTACACCAACAAAGTCTACAAGTCAAGAGGTATTTTTTCCTATAGGGCAGATTTAAACTGTATGTAACAGTGCTTATAATATGCATTTCTTATAAACTTATACTTTTAATTGCACTTATGTTCTTCTACTGTATTTCTACACAAGATTATCCATTCCTTATGTTCTTGGTAACTTCTTAGAAATGAACTGATGATGAAGCGTAACTATTTCAGATTAGACAGTATTTCATGCAACGTTTTATTGTAAAAATATTTTGAGATTTACAGTTCAGACCTCTTCAAGGTTAAGCACATCTTACAAGTGTGTTCCACTCTGAATGAAGCTGTATTTTCAAGAATTCAGGCAACCAAATCTGGTCTAACTGTAGATTCAGAAATTCTGTTACTGGAACCATTAAGTAAAACTAACAAATGCAGCAAAAGCTAGAATAAAGCTATTGCTTGGTACTTTTATTCATAGACATGCAGAAGAGTGTAGTCAGTTTTGAAAGAGCACTGTAGACAACTAGGCCTATAGTAACCAGAAAATACTCTAAGTAATGATAGTTGAACAACTCTGCACAATAAACGTTTAATCATTTAATGGCTGGACTCTTTTATGAATGATCTTCTAGGTCCTTCTGCTTCATCAGTGCACTCGCCTTCTCCATAGCGGCAGCTCATTTTGCTCCTGCCTGCAGAGACTTCCTTTCATTAGCTGCTTTTTGCTTTTGCTGCATGATTTCAGAGTCCCTGTGAAGAAAAAACATTTGGATATCAGATACTGGCTCACAATTTTTCTAAGCAGAATTCCCACCCTTTAGTAACCCCCATGTGAAAAAGGAAAAAAGAATTTCTCAGCCACAAGCACAGTGTTTTTATTACTCTGTTTTTTTCAGGGTATGCATTACTCCATGAGGCAGACAATTTACTTGATTAGTAGACCTCATGTAATTCTTTCAATTTTGGAAGTAAAGGACACAATGGATCAAACATCTTCAAGAAAACATTACACAACCTTTTCCTGTTTGCAGTAGGCAAAAAACTGGTAAAAAAAAATCTTTACAGGATGTAATAAAAATACATCTTCTTAATAGCAGATATAGCAAAATTTCATCAACAGTTTATGCTCAGGCAAGTGATTAGCTGATGAATAAAAACAAAGTACTCAAATGCTGTGCCACCTAAGACACTGGATTCTTTCTGACCCATCTCGCTCTCCTTTTTCAGCCTAAACATTTACTCACCTTTACTAGATCTTACCTTTGTTTCCTCTGAGAAGCCGACAAACTATCTTCTTTCCTTTTGCCTTTGAGGATCTCCTGAGTTTTCTTCAGGTTCTTTTGGCGAGCAAGTTCACGCTGGTTCCCACCTGCAAGATAATATACAGTCAAACAAGTACTACCACTTTTTTTTTTTCCCCCACACAGTGTACCTGTCTAAAATTCTGCTATAAAGGCAGTACAGTTTGGCACAATGTGTAGAGCTGGTATGGTCATATCTTCTATCTCAGCGTCCTCTCCCAGTGTACACCAGGAGAAATTAAAGGCTCATAGCAGTTCCTTTTTCAATTCTATGTGTCATGTTCAAGAGATTACCAAAATCCTAATATTCCTTACAGAAACAAAATGTAGTTTGCCATAAAAGGCTGAAGGAAAATCATCACACCAATAGGCTGGGCAAAATCATGTCAGTAACTCATCCAAGGAAGAGTCATCCACTCTCAAAGGGAGATTGCTATATTCCATATAGCTTACAAATTAATTTTAGACCAAAAGAACAGCATTGAAATTGACTGCACTCAAATACTATTGAAGACATGACCTCAAAAGGTTTTTTTTCATTTGAAATGAAGTGCAGAATGTAAGCCTGGGCCTTAGCAACTGGGTGGCATTACTTCCAACAAAAGTGAGAAGAATAACATTACTTTAATATGTATATAAAGACACAAACCCACATCACTGTCAGTAGAGAGGACACTTCTTAGGGGAACAGACAGCTTTCCCCACGACTACCAACTCAACAAACTGCCAACAAGATTGAAATCAATCTCTTTGATCACACAAAGTTCTTGAGGGCACAACATCAAAACTAACCATCTAAATACTCAAGTCTTCCAGGCAATGGCCACAGACTGCAAACTCTTCTGCATTAGCTGGCAGTCTCTCCTCAGTATCCTCTTCCTTAGTTCTATTCTGCTCCAACCTGCCAGACCTGGTTCACTGGCTTGGTACTTCTTGCTCTACTTCTTTTGGACTGACAGTGTTCCAAGTATGCTGTGCATAATCATTTGTTCTGTTGAGCTAACACAATCACATTATTTTATATTAAATGACAATTCCATCTCTCCATAATTTCTGTTGTCTCTCTTTTCAGTCTCTCTACAGTTTTAAGACTGTCAATGCCATCTTTCAGTCTCAATGCCAGAGATCTCAGTCTTGAGGTGCCTGTAATTTCTGGTCTACAAAAGCATCTTAGGACTAGGTCACTTTTAAACAACAACCTCCTGGTATGATCCACCACTTTGTACCCACACCACTTCTGAGCAATCAAAGGTACCTGCCATGTCAACAAGTAGACAAAATCAATGCTGCAGAAGCAGGGGTTTGTGCATTCTTCACAACAGCCTATGGACTGTCTGGTAAGAGATGCCAGAAGCTCAAGTGCAAACAGCCCTGTATGACTGCTGCTTCCCAAGAGCTGCTCTTGTCTTGAAAGACAACTTTTGTCTGTGACAGGACATAAGTACTACCTGTTGGAAAAGCTAAGAGAACTTATCATCCTCACTAGCATCCTGTCCCTGAAGTCCATCTAGAAGAAGGGCAGCTGTTCAGAGAACGAAGCAAATCAGCTGTCTCTGGCAGTACTAGTGTTGATTAGAACTTGATGACTCATGAGCAGATGACACATTCCAGGCCATAAATGGTTCCTGAGTTTTGTGGTGCTCAGGAGGCAAGAACATTATATGAAGGACTGGGCAGCAATGAAAGAGCTTTTCTAAGGTGCTGAAAAAAAATAAATAAACACAACAAAAAAAACCCTCAAAAGGCCAAACGCAAAAAACAGAAATATCTTTTATCATGAAGAAAACAGAGACAAATTAAAAATGATCTGCTAAAGCCAGAATTACCCTCCACCCCAAACCTCACTACCTCCTTATGAGCAGTTACTCTCCACCCCTAAACTCCGGTTCTTCCTTGTTTTCCAAGCAAACAATGAGCACAGGCTCTGCAGAGTTTTTCCATACACACGGTAAGGTTTTAAACCTGGGAACATAACTCAACTGTATCACTAAAAAGCAGCTGGCACAGCAAAGCAGAGAAGGCAGAAAACCTGAGCAACACAGAATGCACACAAAGCATAGAATACCAAACAATTGTCTGAGGAAAAACTTCTACCATCAGTGCTTCCAAGAAAACATGGCCAAGCACTATTTGGTCCCATTACTTCATCTGCTGCATAAGTGTCCCTACCTTTAAGGGAAACACTGGTGTTTTCTACATTCTATAATATCAACCTAAATCTTCCATAAAATTGTCCCAACAGAAGACAATTCAGCTTCCTGAAATTCAAGCATGAGCTACCACAAAAAGAGCAGTACATGCTTCCTGCTTATACATTTCTATATATTCCTTCTCAAGCAGCCCCATCCTGGCCTGCTTGTGCAAGACATACTCCTTGCTTCAACCTGTCCTTGCTCTTCCAATGCCAGGAGAAGAAAAAGAAAAATGCCAACAAAAGTCCTACATGCGTTTCTTTATTATGTTCTGTGCACAAACTGTTTACATGCCAGGTCTTCAGCTGCATTTCAGCAGCAATGTGCCCTTGTAACTGTATTTTCGAGATGAATGTGAAAGCACAGCCCCAGAACTGTGGGTTTTTCCGAGTGAATGTGAAAGCACGATCTCAATTAAACAGAAGGAGTTTCTGTACCGGCAGACACAACAGGCAGAAGGCACAGGAGCGCTCCGAGCAGTCAGGGGAGCCGGAGCACCCTGGGCCCGGTTCAGTTCTCCGCCATTTTAGAGCGGCTGCACCAACACTGCCGTTCGTCAGCACGGCGACGAGTTACCGACTGCTCCTGCCCTTTCAACAACAGCTTCAACAACCACCGGTTAACCAGCAGAGTATTCAATGGCCAGCACTGATATAAAAGTCCTTTATTTCGGTCTGGGCAGCAGCTGGGGCTGAAATGAAGTGTGGCTGCTGTCTCAGCCCATTATCACCTTAATTTCTCCGCCCGTCCCGCCACCAGAAGGCGGAGGAGGATGTTTTCGCCTCCAGCCCCGGACGGCGGCAGGCGTGGGAAAAAGCCTCCTCCCCACGCACTCCCTGCAGGCGAGATTTCGCTGGGGGAACGCCAAGTCCGCAAACAGCCAGACGCGGCAGCGGCCACCCCCAGACCCCGGCCCAAGCCTGACCCCCAGCCGGACTGCCCTCGGCGTCGCGCCCATGCCCGGAGCCCACTAGGAGCGCGGCCCAAGTCCCACAGCCCACTTCGCTGCCCGACAGGCCCCAAGCAGCCGCCCGGTACTCACGGGTCATGGCGAGACGCTGAGGCGGCGCAGCACCGCTACGCCTCCCACCGACAGCGCCCGCAGAGCCCGGCGCACGCTCCGCTCACCCGGCCGGAACGGTCCGAGGCGCCGCCCGCCGCCGCCGCCCCTTATAGCGCTGGCTGGGCGCTGACGTCACGGCGCCGCGCGGACCCGGCCCAATCAGCGGGACGCGCGCCGCTGCCTCCCGCCCCAGGATCTTCGTGCTGCGCGTCCGCCCGGCCCGGGTGCGCGGGGGAGGTGTGGGGGTTTGGTGTAGCAGCGTGGGCTCGGGGGCAGAGCGGGCGCCTGGAGCCTGCTGCAAGCCGGCTGAACGGGGGCTGCTGGGCCCTTACCGGCGGCTACGGCGCCGCTATTGCTTGTCCCGTAGAGGCTCCGCCTCCTGCCCCTCCTCTCCTGGTCGGCGCACGCTGATGACGTCGCGGGGCGCGCCGCCGGGGCGGCACGCCGTGAGCCGGCCGGGCTCGCGGCACCAGCGGGCCCCCGCCGCCGCGCGCTGCTGACGCCGCCGAGCTCGCGGGCCGGCGGGCGCGCGCGCGCGCGCGCTTCTCCCGGGAGCGCCCGGCGCGCGCCTCTCCCGGCGGCGCCGCCGCCGCCATGTTCCGGCGGGCCCGTCTCACCGTGCGACCCAATGTGCGGCCCCCGGGCAGGGCCGCCGCCACCGGCACTGGCGGCGTGGACCCGGAGCCTCCGGAACGCCCAGGTTCGGACACCCCGGCGGCGGACGGAGCAGGGACCGCGGCGGGACCGGCGGACGCGCGGCGGGCAGAGAGGTGAGTCCCGCCGAGCAGGGCAGCGTGCCGGGCCGGCGGCGGCACTGGGCCGCGGGTCCCCGGGAGCGGGACGGGCCGTGCAGGGCGGGACCCGGCGGATCCCGGGAGGTAGCGGTGGCTCCGCTGGTTTTCGGGGCCTGCCGCCGTCTGGTTGTCAGTGCTGTGATACGGCGCTGGCTCGTCCTGAAGACCTCGTGGAAGACGAGGTGCGGTCTGTGCCCGGTGACTGCGTGTCCAGGGATGTCAGACAGGGACCTGTGGGTGTTCGACGCGTTCGCAGCCTAAGATGAACCCGCGTTTCTTCACTGGCGTCCTGCAGTAGGTGCCTGGAATAACACTGCAGTAACTGCCCGGGGAGTCGCCGTCCTTGGAGGTGGTTAAGGAAAGGCTGGACACGGTATTTAGTGCTGTGGGCTGTTTGACAAGATGGTGTTGGGGCATAGGTTGGGCTCGATGGTCTCGAGGTGTTTTCTAGCGCAATTGCTCGTGTGATTTTGTAAGTGAAGACTGCAAAGGAGGCGCCCAGTGTGGTCTGACACTCATAATTTCTGGCTCTGCAGCAGCCAGGAGCCCTGTTTTGCTGTGTGCAGCAAAAATTCTTTGTGCTTTGTAACCAGATAAGTTTGACTTTGCATTCCTACAACATTCGCTCTTTTGTGTTAATTTCTTTATGCATTGGCAAGGGAGGACCTTCTCTCTTTATGCGGGGTTTTGCCTATGCTTTAAGGTTTTTAAGGCCTTTTTATTATGATGGAAGCACGTGGTAAAGTTAGCCTTAGGACTGGCTCTCCCTGAGGACTTCCCTGTTGTAGGTTAAACCTGGCTGGTTGCCAAACCCGACACAGTTTGTTGATTGCTTCCCCATACCCCTGCCCATCCCAGCCTCATGGAATGGGCAGAAAATGAAAACGTCAAAAGTGCAAGAAAGGGCATGTCAAAATAAAGATGGTTCAATAGATAAAGGAGTACCTGGGCACATAAGCAAAGCAGAATTGGGGATTCATTCACCGCTACCCGCAGGTATTTTGTTATCTCCAAGAAAGAAGGGGTCGATGACTCATAAAAGGTACTTGGGAAGGCAAACGCCACAACTCCAAATTCCCTTTCTTTCTTCTTCCCCTGGCTTTTACTGAGGAGCATGATTCCGCACATTGTGGGATAGGCCTTCAGTCTTCTGAGATCAGCTGTCCTGGCTGCATCCCCTTCCAGCTTCTTGCTGATCCCCAGTGTGGTCAGTGATGGTGCAGTGTGAGAAATGACCCTGGTGCTGCATAATCATTGCTCAGCAATAGCTGAAAACATGGGTGTGCTGTCAGCAGTGTTGTGTGACAAATCTGAAACAGCACCATGTGAGCTACTGTGAAGGAAGTTAACTCTGCCCCCACCAAAGGCAGTACAGATCAGTGTTTCAGGACATGTCCTCATTCTGGTAGTTGTTCTTCAGAACAACATTCACACTTCTTTTGTACAGTTGGGTTTGAATCTTTCATAAATACCGTTATTCTTTTAGTTGAAGATTGCCCCTTATGACAATATGATGAAACAGTGTCAGTGTCTTCTGTTTCAGTGGCTGGAAATTCAGGTATCAGACTAGTTGTCATGGCATGTCTTTAGGAAACCCATACTGCCTTTTATTCAGCTTGTATCTTACATCTTTACGTGTTTAGCATTGTGTTTCAGGATTTCATTCTTTCAAGTTGTATTTATAATTCTTTTATGTTACAGGGATCACCTTACTGGATCTTTTGCTATTTGATTTTTTTTAAATGAAGAAATTTTTGCTATTTTTTCACTTAGATGCTACTGTTGCTGTTTCAGCAGATTTGTAAAAGACTTGTGTTTGTAATTTAACAGGTGCATTAGTGTAATATAATTTTAAGTTTCAAAACTTTGGTATTGGTGTGACTCTGAAAGGGACTGTGATCTATTCTCACGGTCTAAAACCAGGCCTTTGCCATCTAGCCTTCTGACAGGGTAGCCCACCTAGCTGACCAGGGGAAGCCAGTTCTACTGAAATCTTTTTGGATTTCAGTAGAACTTTTCTTACTGGCTCTCACACTATCCTTCCTTCTGGACAAAACATCCAGCACACACGTGGATGAACACATCATGTGATGTGTGAGCAGCTGGTTCATGGGTTGGGTTACAGTAAATGGGTGACATCAGTCTGGTGGCTGTTACTGGTGGGGTTCCACAGGGCTTCATCCTCAGCCCTGTGCTCTTCAACAGCTTAATAAATGACCTGGACACAGGTTTCAAAGGAATATTAAGTAAGTTTGTACATGATACAAAATGGGAGGCCCTTGTTGACTCCCTGTTGACTCCTTTGAGGACGGGAGGCCCTGCAGAGAGACCTCAAGAAATTTGAGGGCTGGGCAAACACCAGCATATGAAGTTCAAAATGGGAAAGTGCCAGATTCTGCACTTGGGGTGGGGCAGCCCTGATAGTATGGACAGACTGGGGAACAAGAGACTGGAGGAAAATGACCTGGGGTCCTGGTCAGTGACCAGTTGAACAGGAGCCAGCAGTGCCCTGGCAGCCAGGAGGGTCACCCACGTCCTGGGGGCATCAGTCAGGCACAGCATCACAGCCAGGCAGGGGAGGGGATTGTCCTGCTCTGCTCTGCACTCACCTCGAGTGCTGGGGACAGCTTTGGGTACCACAGTATAAGAAAGACATTGAGCTGTTAGAGAGCATCCAAAGAGGGGCAACAAACATGGTGAAGGGCCTTGAGGTGAAGCTGGATGAGGAGTGGGTGAGGCCACTTGTTCTGTTCAGCCTGGAAGAGACTGAGGGGAGACCTCATTGCAATCTACAACTTCTTCATGAGGGGAAGTGGAGGGGCAGACATTGATCTCTTCACTCACAGCTGCTCAAGTCTGTGTCTGTAGCATCAATCACTTTACATTGTTTGTTTTCTTATACTGAATAAATTTTGTTAATGGAAGCGAAAATTTTGTAAGAGAATTCTGATTTTTTTAATATACTTTGTTAGATTTTATTTAACTGTTCAGAAATCCAGTGCTGCACTCTTATTAAAAACTCCACCTAATATAGGTGGTATGGAGAAGGTGAATGAAGAATTACTTTCCTTGTCTCCTGCTGTACAAACAGTGAGTGTTGAGTGGAACTTGCAAGGATCTCATTCAAAACACCTAAATAGGCACCATGTAATAAGCCCTCTGAACTCTTGGCTGAAGGGCGTTCCATACTGAAAATGTGTATGAACTCACAGTGTGGGACAGATTTATTCAGCCATTTAACAAAGGCTGCTAAATGCAAGCACATCATCTGCAGCATTTGCAAGTAGCTGGAGAGAATTTTGAAAAGTTTGACTACGTGTTTATACTTTTTTATATTTCTTGGAAAGCATTTACTTCTGACCATTTTTAAAAACGTGTGTCACCTCCATGGGTGTGGTTGTGCTTACGTACAGAAACAAGGCATAGTTCCAACATAAAATTAAAAAACTCTCTTTATGACACAGTTATAATTATACTGCAGTCTTACTATGAGCAACAGCCATAGTAAGCTAAACACTGGTGGAGTCAGCAGATTTGGGATGATCATAATGGTTGGCAATTTTACTTGTACTTTGAAAATTATTTCTGCATAAGTGATAGAAAAAGTGCTTACATACAGAGTTTTCCACGGAAGCTAAGAGCTATTGATGTGTTAAATGTGACCAGCAGTTTGACTGCTGAAGTTTTTCTGGAACTCACAGTTTACATGTCATCTACTTGCCAATGAGTAAGAGGAATGCTCTCTTTTGTTGTAATAAAAATCATCAAACCACTGTTACATACAGCTTTGTTGAAATGTTTTTAATATATCACCCATGTTATGTGGGTAGTTTTTTATAAAGCTTTATACTGGTATTTTCAGCTGAAAGGAGAGAGCCTTCCAAAAAAAGAGATACTGTTGCAAGCTTGTAGATCAGTGATTAGTATTAGAAAATAATATGTCAGTTCTTAGAGCTGATTATTTGATGAGGAAATACCAGCTACATGTTGGTCCTAGCATAGCTTCTTGTGTATAGTTGCTTTCCTGTAGCCTAATGTTTATACTGGTTGGCCCATAAACACATATTGAAAGTAAGAGTGACAAATCTATCACTGTAAAGAACTTCAGAATACTTTCTTAAATTTTCTAGTGATGACAAGGCGGACAATACGGACAATACAAGTGGCACTGGGGAAGCTAGTAAACCTTCAGAGATGCTTACACAGAGAAGAAAACGTATCTCCACCATGCCAAATCTTGTCAAACCCAGAGCTGGACCATCGTCTGCTCAGCGTTCTGCACCAAAACTGCAGAGGCGAACATCACAGGCTTCTGATGGCAGTGCTTCACTTCAGAAGGATCCCTCCCCATCAGAAAAGAGTAATGTTGAAAGCTCTGTAAAGTCTCCTATGCTTCCTGAGAAGAAAACACCTGTGCCACAAGTGCCACAGTTTTCACCGCTAAAAAAGTCTGCGAACAAAGAGCAAACTGTTGGTGTAACTACTCAGAAAAATGATGATGGCTTGCAGAAGAATGTACCCTCTCCTCTCAAGGAGAGACCAACACAGGAAAGATCACGAACACAGGAGGAAAAGCTACCTGTGAAACCTTCTCATGAGAAAGTCAAACGAACTTGTTCTGACCGTGAAAGGATCCTCAAAGCTCGTAAATTAAGAGAAATGCTTAAAGAAGAGCTGAAGAAAGAGCGGATGGTAAGGCCTCTGTGTTAAGCAGTGAGCTTATCTGTGAAGGGCAAGACATTTGATTCACCCTGCATACATTATCTCTTTGCAGTAATGTTTTCTGATGATTGTCAGCTGCTTACTGCTAGTCATCTGTCATACCTCATAACTCTCGTGTGTTTATTCTGTTTAAAAGCAGTAGCAGCGCTTTGTTCCCTAATAATACAGATTTTATAAGGAATTGCCTAAGTTTTTCTTTGATTAGACCACAAGTCTTCTTGGCATGACACCTGGTTTTATTTTGTAGTCAACATTCCAATTTTGAAAGTTTCACAGGTTGTAATACAGCAGGGAGATGTGCTGCAAGAAGTCTGGATTTGGTGGATATTTTTTCAAGCTGATCATTGTCAGAGTTCTGTAATTTTGAATAACTTTTAACTTATTTGTGTCAGGTATTGAATGCTTCTGAATGGGTAAGTGGCTTAAGGGTCTGCTGCCCTCACTGAGAAAGGGACACTTTTAAGATAATCTTGTTTTGGTTCTTGGGAGTGGTGTGTGTGTGAACAACAAAATTCCATTAGTGGGGTACTTCATAAATAAACAAAAGTAGCAATAATTTGTGAAATATAAAATATTTTCAGGGTGAATCTAAGTGTTTATTGTTTTCTTTTGTTTCATTTTTGGTTTGTATGGAAGAAGTTGAAACACAGGCCTCCAGTAATTGAAGGACGTTCTCCACCAGATCGTTCTAAAATGACAATGAGAGACTTAATATACTATCTGCCAGAAAACAATCCTATGAAGTAAGTATGACTTTTTGTCTCTCTCCTTAGGTTAAATTACTTTTTGACCTCTATAATACTTAAATATGGTGTATTAGCACAGATGCAGTATTGTTGCAGTGGTAACAAAAGCTTCTAGACTAGCTTCTAGTTTTCTCATCTGCTTAATTCTAGTACAGAAGTGAGAATGGAGCTTAGTGTACTTGTTGAAATACACAAATGTGAATCTGTCCCTAGTGTTGATTTATCTCTGAAGAAATACAGACTAGTAGAATTTTTTTTTCCAACTCCCTACTGTGAAATTTTTAGTTGTGGCTGTTAGGGATGTTATAATTGCCCACCAGACCCAGTGGACTCAGGAAGCTAAGCATTTCTTCTTCTAGGCACTGAAATGCGAAATGCACTGCAAGACCCTAGAGGTGTTTACATTCCTTGTGGATGAGTGTAGCTGCTGCTGCTCCACTGACATATTTCACTAATGCAGCTAACTGCACAGACTGTCACAGACAGAGCAGAGCAGGGCCTTTTTCCTGCAACTAGCAAAAGCAGTCACATGACTAGAAATTCAGTTATCCAAATTCTCTTCTTTCAGTAGTAGATGAGTTTTCTGGTATCCTCTATTATCCCTTGCTCCTTAATGTTTGTGTGTTTTATTTATCACTTCCCTTATTTTTTTCTCTTACACTAAATAGTCCCCAAGGAGGTAAAAAGCAAGATGCTCTCGCATTACCTGTATCCATACAATGGATTTCTGCTTTTTTTTGTCCTTACTTGTACAAAAAAGGGCAAAATTTACTAAGCAGTGGTGGTTGTGAATTCAACCTAGATGTAATACAAAGAACTGAAAAAAAAAAAGCTTTGTGTTTTCTTGTCCATAGTGCACTAAAAGCCAGTTTTGTGGAAGAAAGCAGAAATATATCTGTACAAACAATCATCTCTAGTTTTTTATGACATTCTAGGTCTTCATTGGTAGAAGAAAAGAGAACAGAAAGAAGTTCTGCACTGAGTCAAATGAAAGAGTAAGTCTTGATGGTGAGGTATAGTCAGAAAGTTTTCTAGGGTAAAAAAACCCTGCTTTTCTGTGATAATACTAACAGTAGAGGTATATTTTTTTTACTGTTCAAATATCACAGTCTAATTTATAAAAATTGCAATTTTGGTTGGTATGGTGGTTAAAGAACATTTTGCTTTCAATGTTAAGTTTTGCATATTTCCATTTTACAGTAGAAGGAAAAGCAGGATTCAAAGTTCAGGTGTTGACTGATTTCTTGATGTGTTGTATTGCTGGATGGTTCATCAGATTGTTGAATGTCTATTGAGCAGCAATTCAAAACACTGGACAGTATTTTTATGTGCTATCTTCAAAATTGTAGACAGGAAGAGAACAGTACTCCTGATCATGAAGAAGAGGAGGAGGAGGAAGAAGAGAATGGGGAAGAGAGTCAGGATGGCCCACTTCTCGTTCCTCGTGTGAAAGTAGCAGAAGATGGTTCAATCATTCTGGATGAAGAAAGGTGATAAATTCTGTGCCTGACTTATGGACAGTACTGCATTGCAGCTCAATTTGTAAATAGAGGACTACTTTGGACTGGGATGAGTATGAGTGTATTTATGTTTGAAAGTTGAGCTACACTAACTTTGGAAACTGTGCAATGATGTGGCAAATTACAAACAGCAATAGACTGCATCTCTGTAGTGGCATACTTTATGAGAAATGTTTTTGGGGAAGGAGGGAGAGAGGAAGATGACATTTTATTACTGTGAATGAACACTGAAGATTTGTCAGACTTCCAAATGTCTTCTGTTGAGCTGAGGTTTTTGCTTCTCGTAGTTAACATGTATCTGCTGACTGTTACTTGGGTATCAGTATGATTTGCTCTAGCTTTGTGTCTTGCCTGTTGCTGCTTTATTCTTCTGTCAGTGTTTTCAGTAACTTTGCTTAGAATATGATGTTTAAAAAGTAGATTATAAATTTTCTGAGTTCCCCAAAGGTATTAACATGAAATTTAGGCCAAGGTTTAAGGATAAAGATGGCATGGTAAAAGAATTTGAAAGTATTGTAGAAGAATATTGAGGGGCGTTCATGGTTTTACAAAATAGATTTCTGAAATGTTTAAAAGTCAGGGGTTTTTTAACATAAAAAGCAAATTTACTTACAGAGGGTAAATAGGGTAGTGTTTTCTTGCTGCATTCTCCTATTAAAGTATGTGTTAGTGTAATTATTAAAATTACACACTAGAAATGCTCACTTTTGGAAAAAATAAATTGAATAGCTGTCTTATAAACATCTACTATATGGTTTTTCAGCAATATTTTGAGTTGAGTCTTCTTGTGTGTTTTCTTTCCCAGCTTAACTGTAGAAGTTCTAAGGACAAAAGGTCCATGTGTTGTTGAAGAAAATGATCCCATCTTTGAGCGTGGCTCTACAACTACATATTCTAGCTTCAGGAAAAGTTTTTACACAAAACCATGGTCAAATAAAGGTGAATATATTTTTAGTTTCAAGCTTTGAGTCTGCAGAAAAGTTGTGGTTTTCACCCCCAGTGGAGTAAATGGATCTACTTACATGTCTCATGTAGTCTCAACCCTCCACACTCTTACAACAGGCAGAGCTGTGGTATTTACTGTGATAACTAGCATTTTAAAAAAATCCAGTGCCTTTTAATGTGTAGGCTACCTCTACTTTCTTTCTGCCATGGATGTTTAGATGCTGAGGAAATGCTAGTCTACTTTACCAAGAGCATAATTTTGGATTCTGGTTTACAAATTTTTGAGTTCTATATGGTACTTAACTAGGTTGTTCCAGCATGGGCAGGAACAGATTGTGTAAGGTGTTTCTGTGTGCACTGCTTTCAGTGCAAGTGGACAGCTGTGTTCTTATGAGTGCGTGGGTTGGTTTCTTCTCTACCCCTGCTGTGAATTGACTATTATCTCTAGGTTTACAACACTCTGCAAGACTTTTTACAATTGGAAATTACTTTTTACCGCTATAGACAGAAAAAATGGCTTCAGAATTCACTGTGGTCTCTTTGGAATGCACTCTTTTCCTGTTGGTAATGGAGACAGTAGATTTACATGATGTTTTTCTGATTTCTGTTTGTGCTTGTGTCCATAGTAAAAATGGACATAGACAATTTGGGTTGGTTAACTTTGATTTGCTAGCTTTAGAAAGCACACTTCACATTCTTTAGTTTTCCGATAGTTTAGACAATTCTTTCTGTTGATAGTTCATTCAGCAAATGTTATTAGAGGGACCTAGGTAAAGTAACAAACATGCTGTATACATACTCACCTGGACTTGCAGCTACAGTAGACAATCTCAAAGTTACTGATCTTATGACATTAAGTTTGCAAGTTTTTATTTCTGATAGCAAGAAGGATGGCTTAGTAAATATTCAAGTGTGTGTAATTTTGTCTTTCTTTTCCCTTCTAGAAACAGACATGTTCTTTTTAGCTATCAGTATGGTAGGAACAGACTTCTCCTTGATTGGGCGGCTGTTCCCTCACAGAGCCAGAGCAGAAATTAAGGTAAAAATTGAAGCACTCAATAAAGAAATTAAACATCTGGTTTTACTCTTCTTTTTCTTCTTTGCATTCCTGTACTTCCTCTACCAGTGTTGGTAATTTTGGTGCGAATTTTCTCTACAGTAGTGCTTGTTTTCTCGTACCTGTTTCAAGAAGTTGTAAGTGTCTGAAACATTAAAATGTTGGTTGAATTTCAATCAATGTATCTAGTTTTTAAACACTTTGTTTAGTTAAAGAATGCTGATAAGCCTAAAGGGCTGTTTGGTGAGGGGCTTCTGTGTTATCTTTTTTGTTATAGACAGCTGGGAAAGTCTTTGATATTTCAAACCTTGCTCAGATTAACAGTCAGGAAAAGGTGTAGAAAATAATAAAAAATGTATCACTAGTGATAAGCTGTGGTAACAGATTTTATATTTAAAAACTAGTTACAAACTTGTGTTCTGTGGATATGCGTGTGAATTTTAACAACATTAGTTGGTTTGTTGTACTGAAGGATTAGCTTGTGCTGCCATTTTGTACAAGATATTGTTGCATTTCTTCCTTAACACAACTTTTTGTGCATTTGCTTTTAGAACAAGTTCAAACGTGAGGAAAAAACTAATGGATGGAGAATAGACAAAGCTTTCAGTAAGTAAATATTCCCTACCCTACAATGGGTCATTAAGTGGTAGCCATCTATTTTGATGGTAATTTCTGTGCTTTGCCTTGTTTGAATTACTTACAAGAAAGTTTTTGTTCATAGATGAATCCAGAAGCTGTGAAATCTTAGGTTTTCATAACAAGCATAGTTCACAACAGTGATCTTTAGTTTTGTTTTCTATCTTTTCTGGATGTTTGCTAAATGAGATTAATCTTCTGCTAAATAAGATTAATATAAACTTCTGTAGATTCAGTGGAAGATAATTCTTCTTTTTAATGGGAATTTTTGAGTTATTTATTGTAAACTGCTTTGAGACTCCTTAAAGACTTTCTTTGCTAGGTGAATGAGGTACATATTCCTACAGCAAAGCAGTATGTTCACACGTTACTTGGTACTATGGTATAGTTTATGTATTTGTCAGTCCTTAAATTTTCTGAAGTACTTAGTTTTATAACTTGTTTTTTAAAACCAAACTACCATAATCCAGTCACCTTTATGTCAACTTCAGCCCTTGCTCAGGTGATATAGAAAATACTTTGAAGAACTCTCTTTTTTAAATGTATATGACCTTTGCTTTTTATTATTATGTCATGTATCACTGATTATTTTACAAAGATGAAACTTGAAAAAATAATCAACTTTGCAATCTGTTCTATTTCTTTGCTTTAATCTTATAGAAGAAAAACGACCCTTTGATTTTGAATTCTTTGCCCAGCTCCTTGAGAAGGTCTTAGCAGATGAGGGAAAGAGGAAGCAAAAGACTGTTAAAAGCCAGAAGCCAAAAGAAAAAAAGTCTCCAAGGCCACAGAAGAAGTCAAAAGGTATTTTAAAAATGTGCTTGGGATGGCATTATAGAGCAGTGGTCAGTAATGTGTTGCTAGCAGAGGAAAAATCACATAGGGCATCACATTTTCCTTCCCTGTTGTAGACAGGACAAGAAGATCTTAGCTTCATAGTGGAACATTTTCAGATGTAGTTTACTGATGTACATGATGGTAATCATTAGTAACAGAGCAGAAACATACCATGTTTCCACCATGATACCATGGTGAAAATGGTGGTCTTCCACAATCTGAAGTGCTGATATTCTCGTTTACCAGTTGGTAAGTATCTCCATGAGTTGCTAATTAATCCACTTCTAGAATTTTTGGGCCAAAATCATATTTTTGGCAAACTCTTATGTGTTGAAAGTTTTCTTTCATTTTAAATCCTCTTCTTTTAAGGGCTCTGTTTCTCCTTTGATAGTAGTTTAACTTCCTGAGTCTGAGCAGTATGATTGTTTTCAGAGAATGATGTAAAAGTTGATTTATCTTTCTGGTCTATTCAAAATAGATTATGTTTAATCACTGTTGATCACCACTGTGTTTTACTGCCTCAGTAATTGGGAAAGGACCTTTGACAGATGTGCTTTAATTAAAAGCAGTTATACTGATGCTGTTTCATACATTTCTTGCTAATTTTTTGGCATTGTTCACTTGTTTGTTCCACAAGGACCTATCCTTTTGTAAGTGGTATTGTAAAACAAACAAGTGAACATATTTTTAAAAGGGATGCTAGCTAGGAAGCAAGATCTCTTAAAATTGAAGTAGTTGCTGCTTTTCTATACCCTTGGTTTTGGATGTGACTAAGTAAAACATCCCATGTATTAGGACTTAAAACCATGTAGAGAAATCTTGTTTCTACACTTTAGTGGTAGATTAAAGGTATGCCATGCATAAAGCAATGTGAGTATGCTTTTCTACTTCTCTTGCATTTTGGAGTTCTTAATTACAGAGAAATTAGTTCATTTAAGATGAATGAAAAGGGAATGAAAGGTTCTGGTGGTTAAATAGAGGATCAAGACAAAATGTCCTTAAAATAGGGGGGAGAAAAATTTTAGTAACTCACAAAACCCAGAAAATAAATTGTTAACCATTAGATAAATATTTCAGCTTCCTTATGTAAGCTGGAAGGATCAACTGATACACATTTCTTGATGAAAAATTGCTTTTGTATGGCATACATTCTGTTACCGTCATCACCTATTTCTGCAGACATACAAAAATTCTTTGCAGGAGTAGCAATGTCTTTTTTTCCCTGAATCCAAATGTGGCTGCATCAAGTGCAAAAAAGCACAGGCACAATACCATTTACTAAATTTGCTTTACATCTCGTATTGACTTTTCCCTGTTGCAGTGTTGTCCCATGTACAGAATGTGTTTTGCATTAAATGCTGACACTTTTCTGGCAAGTCAGTGACTGATGTTCCCCAGTCCTGCTCATACACCTGGCAGTGTATTGGCAATGATACATGAGTACACAAATGTTTTTAGTAGAAATGCCTTTGCTGTTTGTGGCTCCTAGTACTCCACCAGTCTATTGACCAAGAACCATATTGTCTCATTAGCAAAAGCTGCCAGCACAGAAGCTGCTAATGATCAAGATGAACCTCAGGAAGCTGGAATTTCTGATGCAGAAACAGAAGCAGATGGTGTGACAGCTGAGAAAGAAAATGAGGAATCTCTGGGCATTTCTGAACAGGCAGAAGAAGAGGTTGCCTTAGAGCCAGCATTAGCCAAAAAGAAGAGAAAGAGGAAGAAAAAAGATGATCTTGAACAGGAAGTGGAGAATATTCCTAAAGAAGTGCCTGTTCCTTCAAAAACTGCTGAAGAAGGGAAGTCCTCTAATAAAAGTAAGAGGCAAAAATGCTCACTTTTAAATGTTCAAATAGAAAATTTATAGAAAGTCGTTGCTAACTTTAAAGTCAGATTTTGGTCTTTGATTTAAGTTGCTGGTCTGCCTTGTGGGGAGGTTGTGGAATGATGTGTTTTAAAATCAGCTTTCATTCTAAATCTAAACATACTTTGTTCTCTTAAATCTTAATACTTATACCTTTTCTGGTGGAATTTTAGTCTTACATTAACTCTTCTTCACTGTAGGTAGGATTTGATTACTGAAATTCCAAGATGTTTCCCAGAATGCCTCAACTGATTTAATTCTTATTAATTATCAGGGAAAAAAGTGATACATGATGCAAGCAGTGATGGTGATACCACCTGTGGAGAAGAAGTGGATTGTGCTATTGAAGGAAAGCAAAGTGAGACTGCTGTTACAGAGGAAGAGAGATCAGAATCCTGTTCATCAGTGAACAGCCAAATGGAGAGAGAAGGTGGTGTCAATTTATGCAGGTAATGTTTATAATGGAAAGCTTAGGCAAAACAAAAAAATAGCTTAAATTTTTTATATTGGTTTTATTTATTCATAATAGCCACCATTTAACTGCCACAGAATATGCAGGTTTCTGAGAACTGTCCTGGGGTTTAGCAAACTATTTATGATTTATGTAATCAAAATATTGTCTGTGCTACTTGGCTGCCCTTGCAAAATTAATGCACATAATTACTAAAGTAGTTTCCAAAAGTTATTTCATTTTTTAAGAGTGTTTAGGAAGATGAATATTTATCCTAACTTCTAATATTTCTCTAGAAGCACAGGTTGATAATGTTGCTAAGTTGAGTTACTATATGCTTGGAATTTTTATCTGTAATAAAATTATTCTTGTGGAAAAGGAATGATACTTAGATTTTATTTATGCAGAATTTGTGTGAGATCCAAGCTTTTGGGTTCAGTTTTGGGCATACTTTTACTAAAAAGAAAGTGAATGCTTGTTTATTAAACTCATTATATGTGAAAATGGTGAATTGAAAAATTCATTATGATACTGTGACTGTTGCTTCAGAATTTTGTGTGTTAATTTGTTGTATTTAGCTGCATTGTAATTGTTTGTTATTTTATACATATTCCCAAACTTCCATTTTCTTTAGTAGTTCATTAGAAGTATATGAAGGGACAGTTATTTGCCTTTGGACTCAATGTAGATTGTTACAAAAGATCAGAGGAAAAAAACATTGGCATGCCGTTGATTGTGTTAAAGTTTATTTTCGTAAAAGCAATAAGTCTAGAATAATCAGATGAGATTTCTACATAATCTTATAATTGCAGTGCAAAAGTACAAAAGTGGTTTTAAAGCTCTGCAAGTATTATTAGTCTGCAAAAATAGTCTGCAAAAAATTAGTCTGAAAAGATAGTGTGCAAATATTATTAAAATTTCATGAGATTCTCTGAAACATGGGTAGTTATTTAGTGTCAAAATTGAGGGGTTTTTTTGTGCAACTTCTCTGTCTGTAAGCAGGATCACCTTTTTTCCTACAAGTATACTAATATTACTGTATGCTTTTATTTATTGCAGCCTTGAAGATAGCAATGATGCTATACTAGAACCAGAACCTGCTAAATTGAGAGCCAGAGATATTAGAGATAACGCATCACAGGAAAGCCAGATTTCAGAGCTACCAGTTTCAAATATTAGAAGCAAGGAATCAGGATGTGTAGAAACTACGGAATCAAAGGTATTACTATTTTTCTGTGCAGTTCATCTCAAGACCTTGCCCTTGGTCATTAAAAGTGGTTTGTAAATCAAAGCCATTTTTGGATTGGTTTTGTAATATTTTCACCATCAAGTGGAAAACAATCAACAGGCCTGAGAAAACCATCAAAATTGAAATACTGTCATTTCTTGCGGGCTTAATGGGCTGTCCATTAACTTAAATATATTCAGAGGGTATACTGTGCATGCCTGACTTACCTCATAGATAATTTATACAGCTGAACAGTTTAATTGTTCAAAAGTGAATGACTGCAATATGAATAGCTAGGCCTAGGAGCAGGATTTTGCTGGCATATGCTTACTGGCACGGTGTTGGAAACTGATTTGAGTGGAACGCACATTGGGATGTTTGTGCTGCTCCGCGAATGATCTAGATAATAGAGCAGAGTGTAACCTCAGCAAGTTTACAGATTAGACAGATCTGGAAGGAATTGCTTGCCAAGGACAAGACACCCAAAGGTTATACTGGCCTCCAGAGGGACCTGGAGAGGCTGGAGAAATGGGCTATGGGAACCTCAGGAAGTTCAGCACGGGGAGAAGCAGTCCTGCACCAGAAGAAGAACAGCCCAAAGCACCAGCACACGCGGCAAGCTTTCCCAGATGGAAAGCAGCTTTGCAGAGAAGAACCCGGTTGTCCTGGTGGTCTCCGAGTTGAACATGAACCAGGAAAGTGCTGTGGCTGCACAAACAGTTAATGGTGTCCTGGGCTGCAGCAGGAGCAGTGTTGCCAGCAGGCCAAGGGAGGTGATCCGTGCCCCTTGTTCAGCGCTGATGAAGCTGTGCCTGGAGGCCTGAACCGGTCCCGGGCTTCCTGCTAGGAGAGACCTGGACACACTGGAGACAGCCCCTCAGAGGGTCACACAGATGGTAAGGGGCTGGAAGCATCTCTCCTAAGACAAAAAGCTGAAGGAGCAGGAACTGTTCAACCTGGAGAGGAGGCTCAGGGGGAGCCTTCTCTGAAGGATCTGAAGAGATCCCTCTTCAACCGTTCCACAAAACCCCAGAGGGAGGCTGCAAACAGGAGAGAGCCAGGCTCTTTCCAGGGTGCCCAGTGACGGGACAAGAGACAGTGGGCAAACAGTGCAGGACAGGAGGTTCCTTCTGAGCACCAGGAAATCCTGTTTCACTGGGAGGGTTACCAAGCACTGGCACAGGCTGCCCAGAGAGACTGTGGAGACTCTATCCTTGGCAAGATTGAGAAGCTGTCTGGACACACTATTGGGCCACCAGCTCCAGGTGCCTTGATGTATTGGTTTTACGTAGCCTGATTATGGTAGCAAGGGGCTAGAGGGGTGGCTTCTGGATGATGAGATGCTGCTGGAAGCTTCTTCCATGTGCAGTAGAGCCAATCTCTGGTGTCTGCAAAGATGGTCAAGACTGTTGTTCAAGGCTGGGCCAATTAGAAAGATTTCTTCTCTACAACATTTCTCCCTCAGAGTGAAGATACACATCACTCACAAGAACCAGATGGAAAGCGGAGTGCATCAGAATGTGGTTCACAGTCTGAAATCATGTAAGTAGAATTATTTTACTTTGAGGTATAGATACAGGTTTACTTGAAGTAAACCTGTATCTACTCAATTTGAAGATAATTCCAATTGACCATAGCAGGTTGAACCAGTCAGGAGATTGTGATGATTTTTTTCCATATTCAGTGAAGCTTTTTGGTAGAAATTTTGATTACTCAGTAGCAGTGCATTAGCTAAGATCTAAATGGTAGGTAGGAATAGGAAGAAAGACTTAGCTAAACGTTGAGAAAAAAACCCTAGCCTTTCTACAGCCAGCAAGAGCAAGAGAATGATAAAATTCTGCCACATTTTGGGTAAACTTGGCTGTGAAATTTAATTTTTGGTTTTTTAATAGAAGGGCCTCACTGAATTCTTTGACATTTGTGGTTGTCCATCAGAGATTATTAGCTGTACATGTCATGTGTATGGTGTATTTCTTTTTTCCTATTTGGAAAACTGTTCCTTTTAGGAACTTGGTGCAAGCTTCTAAGATAGAAGATGCTCCAAAATGTCTCTCTTCTCTGCACTCCTTTATGAAGTCAATTTTGGTGACTGTTTCTCATACTGAGAAATTATATTTGAAGTAGTCTGTGTCTAAGATTTCCATTTTTGCATGACCATCAAATTCTTATTTCATGATACAGTCTTTTAAAGGTGATTTAGAGATGCTGAGATTGGGTATTAGTTTAGAGATGAGGTATTAGTTTATGCTAAGTTGGTTTTCATACTTCTATCTTTCCCTTTTTGAAGGGCAGCTCACTCTTATGGTAAAGACTGTCAAAGCTTTATTTATCCTGTTCTAGGGAGAATATAAGAAAAGGTAGTAGTTCCCAATCTGAAGATTATTGATAAGATGTAGGGCTGTGTCAGTGTGTGCATCCCAGGACATGCCATTGCAGTGGTTAAGAACAAAGAAAGTGACGTACGTACCCCATTCTTCAGTAAGGTGTGGATGCTGGCAGTAGGACAAGGTATTTGAAAAAAAGTTTGGTTTTCCATGACTGAGATAGCTTTGAAAGGGGATGGGGGGACAGGAGAGGTGGATGCAAAACACTGTATATAGGGCAGATTTATATTGTTTCTATATAAAATTAATCCACTGACGTGAATTGTGAATCCCAAGGAGAAAAAATATTCTTATTTATTTAACAGCAGGAAATACTTCCTTAAAGTATTTTGAAGTAGATTCCACTGAAAGCCAGCAAAGTTAAGGTTTACTTGATGCTCTTTTCATAACTTTATAGCATGTCTTTTAGTATCAGAAAGATGCAATAGGGTTTTTTTCTGTTTATTGTCTTGCTACATGTAATGTCTTGACCCATGTGGTCTGTGATGCTCTTGAAGTACATCTTGAACTTTAAGTTTCTCTTTGGTAATAATGTATACCACCTTTCTTGATATCTTAAGGAAAACTGAAAAGTCAGCACATAGAAGGTGCTTGCAAAGACCTAAACCAAATTTAGTGAGGTCATCTGGAAGGAGGGAGACAGCAACACAAGACAAAATGGAAGCCGAAACTTCTTCTCCAGCCCTTGCAAATGCAGGTGAAAAGGTCAGAAAGAGGATTGTTACTTAGTATATTCTTGTTGCTGCATCTCTTTTGCTCAATGGGGATACTGTGGGCCAGCCACAGAAATAATATTTTAGGAACTGCTACTATGATACCTGCACGCTTGTCTAAGAGTAATATTCCTTGCCTCAATTCCAGTGCTCTGAAGAGGAGAATAGAAGAAACAAAAATGAAGCCACAGAAGTAGAGAACAGCGATTTGGACACTGCCTCTCAGTAAGTATGGAGATCACTTTTCCAGTCTCCTGGTATGAACTGACTATAACTGTTAATCTATTCCATATAGTTCTTCTTGCAAAAGATAGCAAAAACTGTAAAGCTTTAATGTAAGTTTCAAAATTGACTTTAACATTTTTTTGGATGATATCAGGTGGTACTAAGGTAGAAGGTACACACTTCGTTTCTGGAAAGCATTGAAGTACCAGCAATGCCTGTAATTTGAGAGGGGGAGAGTGATAACTGTGGCTTTGCTTTCTTGCCAGCCTCAGTTGTAAGGTAATGGCTCTGCTTCTGGCACTTGCAGAAGCAGCTGTGATATGAAATCTAGTTAAATTCCTCAATTGTGTGACAAATTAATCTCTTTTTAATACATAGATAAATTGAGTTTTCATGCGTTGTAAGACTAAAAAAAGCTTGTTTCTTATGTAAAGCAACTTGCATAAGTTTGGGCAAATCTTTCTGAAGACAACAAAATTCAAGTAAAGAAATTGTGCAAGATTGTGCAGTATTGATAGGCTTGAATATTATGTAATAAATGTCACTGTTGTGGATCCTTTGTGCAGAGAACCTGAAAAAACTGCAATTGCAAAGACAATAGGTAGAGGATTTCGACAGAGGTTTAAACCTAATGTTACAAGAGCATCTGGAAGGAAGGAAGAGCCTGAAAAAGATACAGGAAATGATAAAAAATCCCATCTACAGCCTAAGGGGGAAACTGAGAAGGTATTTAATAAAGTAACATTACTGAAGATAATAAGCTGCTGGATACAGCAGTAATGTTATCTTTTTTTCCTTTCCTTTTTTTGCTCCTGAGCATGAACAGGAATTAGCCACTTACTTAACCTGCTTTCAGTGATAGCTTGGTATTGCTTAGTAACCTCAGCTATGGTGAGAGGTTGTTACACAAAAAGTAGATACCAATAGTCTTTCATGTCCTGCAGCAAATACAACTTCAGGTGTTTGCTGTAGTTTTTACTGCACCTGTCTGACTGAGAAATTTATCCTGTAATTTTTTGTGTGTCATAAGCAATCTGTTTTGTCTCCTCTTATGAACATTTACTTGGTCAGTTAGGTGATGGTGTACTTAATGAATGTAAGACAGTTCATGTCATAATGCTCTGTTTTTGTTCAGAAGAACGACCAAGGTAATAGATCTGATGATACCAGTGAAGATACTGCAGAAAAAGATGACAAAGTCCTGGAGACAATGTCTCAGTAAGTATGAGAAAAATACGAAGATAAGCACTGCTGTCCTGCAGTTTATTGTTCTTGTCACTTCTGGTAGTATTTTGTATGGTAATTATAGAAGTTTTTGAAGGAACTTCTGCACTACAGAAATTGAGGGGAAAATAGGAATCTTCATTAATTTATGAAACATATATTAAGCATTTTCATTTTTAAAGTTGTACTTTTAAATTATAAGTCAATCATGATAAATGTAAAAAAGCTGAAAATTTAGTCCCTCAAAAAATAAACAGCCTTAGCTACTCACTTTTAATACTAAAATGCATACATTTCAGTGGTTAGGTATTTAAACAATAGAAGTAAGTGTTCTTAAAGTGTAGTTAAGTGTTAGATGTCAAATAAGAGAAGAAAAAAATTCAGTGTGTGGGCAATGTAATGCACATGTTTATTAAGTGTTTTGTTTTTCTTCACTGAAGTGGCAGCTGTAGTGTAAAAGGAGTAATATGTTTTATAGAGGAGATTGTAAAAAATAAAAACTGAAAAAAGCCAACTTTCCCCCAAATACTCCCAACAAAAAAAAATCCCAAAACAACCAAAACCAAGAACAGAAATAAAAATCCAAAATCTCAAGTTTGTCTTTTAAAGGGAGATAGTTAAGAGGATTGATGGGGATAAATTGGGTGTGATAATCTGCCAGAAAAAAAATTCCAGTTACTACTTTCATTAACCTGCTCTGTGACTTGATGCTCAGTGTAAAAAGTTGTAGAAGAATCTGACCATTCTAGTAATGCACTGCTAATACTTTTACATTAGTAAGATTAAAAAGTTGCTTATCTATTTTCTGAACTCACTAAAGAAAAACTCTGAATATTTACATATTTTTAAACTCCTTATTAAATTAGGTCCATCTAGACTAGATAGGAATACAAAGAGGTCCATTATGGATCAGAAAAAGGTCTCTCTAGTGTGATATGCTGTCACCAATGGGAAGAGGAAAATAGCAGGGCACCATAAGTTTAAACTCTCAGTCCCTAGTAGCTACATTTCCAATTTTATTCTTTCAGGAAGCTAGTAATACATTTTAGGTAAGTGTATGTTAATAACTATTTAAAATAAAGAGGGAAAAAAGCACCTGTTCTCCAACTCTCCTCCCACTTTCAGATGTGGTATGTACTTCAGGGATCATATATGTTTTCCAGGTCTAATGAAACAGCTGGTTTAAAAGAAGATAGCAAACGGATTGCGTTGAATCAAACACCTCTAAAAAGAGGTAGAATACAGAGACCAAAACCAAATTTAGGAAGAACTGTTGCAAGGCAAAAAGAACAGATAGATAAAAAAGATCCTGAAGAGGAGACAACTGAAGGTGGAGAAGCAGTAAAAGGTGTCACACACCATCGAGGTGAAAACAATGATCCCTGCCTCAGAAGTGTAAGTTTCTTGAGCAATTGCTTATGCACACTGTTTTGTTGGGTCCTTAATAGAAGTCTTGGTAACAAAGACCTAGGTACATACTACATAATTTGTAGGGATAGGCTTTGCATGCTTTATTTATTATTTCAGAAAAAAATAAATTTACAGTAATAAAATTTCCTCATTTTTGCACTTGGGTTCTGTTTTCCATGGTGTTAGGTTTAAGCACAGTCAGCAACTAAGTACCAGCTCACTTGCTCACTGCCTCACCAGCAGTACTGCAGACAGAACTGGAAGGGTAAAAGCTGGAAAACAGGGCCTGAGATAAACCCCTGAGTGCTGGGTAACCCTGAATAAGGTTTAGTAGGGAAAGCAGAAGCTATACTCATGTGCAGAGCATAACCAGAAACTCTTCTACTTCCCATGAACAGGCAGGGCTCAGTCACTTCCAGGAGAGCTGGGCTTGATCACACTTAATGGTTACTTGGAGAGACAAAAGCCATTTCCCCCACTTTGTATACTGAGTTGCCTGTCCATGCCTCAGAAGGACATGGAATATCCCTTTGGTCAGTTTGGGTTACCTGTCCTGACTATGTCCCCTCCCATCCTTCCATGCCCCCCCAGTTTCCTCTCCAGCTTGGCAATATGAAAAGCAGAAAAAGCCTTGTGTAAACCCTGCTCAGCAATAATGAAAACATCTCTGTATTATCAACCTTGTGTGCAGCATAAACCCAAACCACAGCCCCATACTTAACACTGTGAAGAAAACTAACTCTACCCTAGTCAAAACCAGCATACATGGAAATGGAATATATCTGACTTGGTTGTAATGTGATACCAGATCTGAAAAGGGAAATGCAAAGAAAAAATGCCTCGGAAGATGAACCACTTAAAAGAGAAAATATAAATATATTTTACCTTTATAGCAGACACTGATATTAGTTGGGTGACAAGAAGAAAGAGAAATCTTAGTGTTTCTGTAGAAAATATTTAAACTTTCTCATTTTCCTCCTGCTCTCCTAGAAGAGAGACTGAGTAAATGTTTTGTCTTAACAAAGTGGAACTTTTATTCGTTTTAGGATTTAACAGTTCATGAAGGCACGCAGCCACCCAGTGTGACGTTAGAAGATGTTTCTGCAGATTCTGAGATGAACTCAAATACAAGACAGTGTTTCCAAGAAAAGTCTTCAGAAGCAGAAAGCAATGAAAGTAAAAAGGGATTGTCAGATGTCTCCAAACAAGTTTCAGATTCTAGTACAGGGTAAGGTTATTTCACTTCAATTGAGACAAGGAATGGTTCAAAGCTATTGGTATCTCTAGGTATTATACTATATTACATTCAACTCTGCCATTACAAGTTTTATATATATAAAGACATATTTAATCAAGACAATACTAGACTTCAACTAACAACACCCCAAGAGCTTGAAAGCATTAAATTTATATGCTCTTGGATGTTAATTTCATCTTTGAACTATTGGCCTAGTTTTAAAAAAAATGCACTTTTCTAATGTTCAGTCCCTGTGATTATCTTCTCCATGTTGGTCTCCCCTGTGCATTCTGGTGTGCTTATATAGGTCCTTGAGTACAGAGTCTAGTTTCTTATTAAAGTGCCCCTTAAAAAAAATTGTCAACCACAGGTATCCTGTAAGTCTTCTGGGTAGTTTTAAACATGATTAGAGGAAGGTATTTGTAAAAAGTATGTATCACGGTAAAATGTCTCAACTTGTCTTCCAGGTTGCAAGTTGAAGTGACAGTTAACTTCTTTGCTTACATATTTATAAGATACAGAGGCATCTGTGGTGATTTTTTATTGGCTCTTTTTGATATCAATAATGTTATTGTTCTGAGAGCTGTATACAAGTATGCCGTATTGTCCCATGCCTTTTATTGTTCCTTTGCTTGTTTTTGCAGGGAATCTCAGCCTCAGAAGGAAGAGGAGAAAAGTATTGTATCATCAGCTTGGCTACTGAGGACACGCTTCCAGAGACCAAAGCCAAATTTAACAACTAGTAGAAAGGAAGTTCTGGATGTAAATAGTAAAGGTGCATCACAGAAAGATACCAACAAGGAAGAAAGTTTGATGCAGTGTGATAGTCAATGTAGCATCCCTCCTGACACAGATGTAAGGCTTTTGGCTTTTTCCTTTAGTTATATATGAGCTTTTGGTTTTGTGAAATGAAGTACTGATGATTTTTAAAAATGCTGAGTTAGCTTTTTGAAACATTTTTTTCAAAAGCTTAAATTTTCCGCCTTAAAACTTATGTGCTTTTCACTTGGTCATATTTGAGGAGAAGAAGATGACTCACATATGATGATATGATGAATCTCTTGTTAAATGTCCAGATGTCTTTCTGACCCAAAGTGGCATTATAGAGATGACAGGGAAGAAACAAAAAGTATTAATAGAAGATGGAACAGATTTCAGGCTTTTTTGTCTTAAATTAAAAAAGTGTGTATTTGTCCTGGAAAGACTGGGAAATCATTAGTGAGCAGTTACAGAGGAGTTTGTAGGAGAGTACAAAAAACTCTTGAGTTTTTCAGAGTGGTGAGTATTAAACTTCATAGACATCATAAAGTCTCCTTCTGGTTTATTATTACAGCTTTTTCTGGTTCTTGTGTTTACATTTTTCAGAAAGCAGGAAAATGTGAAGTCTTAAATGCACTAGAATCCTTGGGAAAGGAGAAGTCACTTAGCTCTCAGGAAATATCTGGGAGGCCAAGTTGTAAGTCACCAAAAACATTTCCAAGATCAGAGGATGGTGAACTGGAATTCTGCCTATCTGAAATTAGCCAAGATGACATTTCTACTACTATTGCAGGGTAAGAGCTCATCTACTTTTCATCCTCGACTGCACAATGAAAGAATTTTACAAGGAAATCATTGTGCCAGTGCATTGCCATCTGGCAAACATAGTCTAATGAAAATACTGCACAAAATGTCCATTGTCATAGTTTAACACCAGTGATACTACAAT
This sequence comes from Passer domesticus, assembly GCF_036417665.1. NCBI lineage: Eukaryota > Metazoa > Chordata > Aves > Passeriformes > Passeridae > Passer > Passer domesticus. The sequence goes on along the minus strand of NC_087512.1, from coordinate 75,050,098 downwards.
TTCAGCAGCTTCTATGCTAAGCATGACATTAATGAGCATTCACTTTATAACTGTTTCATCATCTGAAAGAATGGATTTATTTCATTTAAGTGGGGAAATGCTACTTTGCGTATCAAGAGAAACCATGTGAAAATTGCTTTGGTTTTGTGGTAACAAGTAGTTAGTAAGTTAATACCTTCAGTGAGTTAGTTAATTCTGTTGTTGGAAGTATTTAAGAGACCGGTGCTTCAAAATCTCCACTGGAACAATTTGTTGATTGCAATTTAAACTCAGCTGAACTTTTAGTTCACAAGATTTCTTCTCAGAACTCAGTGGTTTTTGCACGTAATTCTAATGGACCTGTGTTTGTGTTTGTACTAACTTTTGGATTATTTTTTCTGTCTTAACTTTGCATTGATGACACAAACAGCACTCAAGAAGAATGTCAATATGCACCTCTTCCAGCTATTCAGCTGGCGCAGAACAAGAGATACAAGCCAAACTTGGTAAGAGCTGTTGCAAAGAAGGAGTTACAAACATCAGAAAATGAGAGCAAGAAAATGCCTGAAGCAGAGCAAAAAGATGAGTTTGACAATACTGTCATGGTAAGCTTTAATAAGAGCAAGGCTTTGCCTTCAAAGTCGGTTTGAAGTGCATGTTCACTTCTATGAAGTGAAGTGAAAACACTGAAGTTGCATTGCCTGAAGCTGAGACAATATAGTAGATTAAAAAAATTCCCAAACCCTGGTAAGCTGAGGTATTGTAGGTATGAAACTAGTGAGGTCTACAACTTGAAGTATTAATTAATTTTTTTACAAAGGATAGGAAAAAATTATGGACATTTATACAAACTAGAATAAAAATGCATAAGAATTACCTTCTTTTTCTCATTTCATCTTTCCTGTTTGGATGAATCAAGTCTGTGTTGAGTAATCTAGTATAATGTCTCAAGAGAAGGCCGAGGACAGCTATTTTTATGAAAAAAGGGTTTTTTAAAATTTGATAAGCTTTAATTAACTTCATGACTACAGTACCTGATACTCTTCTATTTCATACAAGTCAATGACACTGTGTGTCCCCACAGACACTTTAATAGGGACTTGAAAAGATGTGGAAATCCTCAAAAGTAATTTACAGTGTGATGTGTTCTCTGTAACTTTTTGTGGGTTGCACATGAATCATGTCATGGATGTAGGGATATCTGTGTAGACTTGCCTTAGATTTGGAATACAGCTAAATTTTGCAAGAGTGACTGATGTTTTGGAGTGGTAATAGCTGGTTTTGTTCTTGAGCCTATGAGAAGTACTTGTGTACTTCATCTCTCATTTCCCATCAGTGCCACAGTCAGCTCACCCATAGTTGAGAGTGCCTTGTGGTTCAGCTTTGGCTTCTTTAGACCTGTGGCCTGTGAACCATGCACATGCATCTGCTCTGTACAGGGCAAATCTGTAGAACCAAAGCAGGTCTGATTCTCCTCTTTACTAAATTAGCTGTCACCGGCCTGAAGTGTTGAGGGATATGTTTGAGGGACTTCTTTGTGGAACCAGTGTGACAAATACAGACATAAACCTTATTAGGCCTTCTGGATCTTGAGGCTATGTTATTGTGGCTTGGGTGTGTCTGTGCTGCCCTCTGCAGTGTCCAGTTTTCAAAGGTTTTCCATTTGCTGAAATATCTTGTTTCCACAGTGCTTCATGTATTAGGGAATTGATTGAATGCTGAATAGACAAGTGTTTCCCATAATGCTTGGGTGCACATAGTATTTAAGAACTTAACTCTAGGTATCCCAGAAGTATGAAGACTTCTGTTTCTTTTTGCATATAAATTGAATTACGATAACATGATTCTTACATTTACTCCAACTGGGAAAATAGCATAGTTTCTATTTTTGTATTTTCTGGTTTACAAACTCACATAGTTTTATTTTTCTTCATGCTTCTTTTACTGTCAGTTAAAGGGTGAAAATGAAGCTGTATTGTGTCAAGCAGATGTATTGAGCAAAGAGGAACAGGAACAGCAAGAGGTGCCTCAGGTGCTCTCTATTTCTGAAACCTTATTGTCTGAACAAAGCAGGTGAGGTTTGAGTTCAGCAGAATAGCATTTGAAAAGCTTTTGTCTGTGCATAATGAGACACCTTTGCAAATGTCAATTCTTCTGTTCCTTGTCTTTTGTCGTTCTACAGTCTTATATTTTCAGTGCCTACAAACAGTTTCTTCCAGTGTTTTCAGAGCATTTTTTTTAGCTGCACTCCTTGGCATTATTTATCTGGTACATACTTGATTTGTATGAGCTCATATGTCTTCCTGACCAAGATTTCTTGTTACTTGGTCTGTATGTGCTTAAGTAGCAATCATACATGTAAGATATGTAACAGAAATTTTTCAAAATATCAGAGACTTGACTTTCATTTGTCCATCCATGTGCTCTTCTATTTTACTGCCATTGTTGTTAAAATAAGATCTTAAGTAGGTGTTAGACTACTGATATTTTGAAGTTGGTATGGTGAGCAAGTCAAATAGTTTTTTATGTTAAGAATGCCTTGACATTTTGTTATTTCTGCTCCAAGGTTAACCATGATTGAGAAATACATGTGAAAATATAGTTTTATTAGTCTTAAACACAGCAGAGTCTTGTGTAAGTGTTAATTCAAAACTTCACTGCAGAAGTGCTTTTTTTCTCTCCCAGCCAAAGTCAAGTTTGTATTTTCTGGTTTTGTTTGTTTGCTTTAAATTCACCAGTACTGAAAAACTTACCTCCCAAGAAGGCAAGCTAAGTGCTCTGAAACCAGGACAGTTCATAAGGATTGAGTCTCCAAGAGCTAGACCAGACCTAGAAAGAACATACAGCAAAAATGGATCTCCAGTAGTACAAAAACTTGATGCCCCAGATGAAGAAGAAAGGAATCATGGAGAGAATCTGCCTGTCGCAGAAGAATCTGAAAACCTCTCCTCAAAAGTGAGATTCTATTTCTGACTACACTTACTGATGCTTGGTTCCACACTAGCTTTTTTTAAGGCATCTAAATAAGCTGTTGTAAATACATTAATTAATTTCAGCCTGGTAAGAATTCCTGTTCAGTATTTGCATGCTATTACAGGGTTTTCCAAAATCCTGCTACTGACACGTTGATAAGACATACAAAGACTTAACTTGATTTTTGACATTTCAGTCATATTCATGATACATGAATAGTTACCTGCATGCTTCATTTCTGTTTCTGGGTTTCTCCTGAGCTCTTTGGTTGCTTCTCATAAAGGACTATATTGGTTTTAGTATCTGTTTTTATTAGCTAAATGCCTTCCTAGAGGAAGAAAGAGCAGTGATGGTGCCATAAACTACTTGTAAGTTTTTAAATGAAGTTTCATCTCAGGTTAGCAACGTGATCATAATTTGCAATACTTTATTTTACAGGTGATATATTTCGTTATAACAATAAGTAAAATATTTTTATATACTTTGCTAATGTAGTTGGTTTTTTTTTCTCAAATCAAAGGATGACATGAGAGAATTGTTGCTTCTGGGAAATTTGGCTGATAATGACAATCTAGACATAAATTCAAGAAGCATGACATCAGGAACACTTTGTTCTTCTAAAAAATCACCAAATTACAACAGCAAAAGAGAGCAAGAAGAATGTCTATCTACAGATGCTATAGGAGGCATTCAGGATACCACAGAAAGGTAAAGTTACCTGTTTTCAAAGTAAAAAAACTTTCATTTTGGTTTCAGCTGGGGTAGAGTTTATTTTCTTCTTAGTAGCTGGTACAGTGCTGCATTTTGGATTCAATATGAGAATAATATTGATAACACACTGACATTTTAGTTGTTGAGTAGTGCTTATCCCAAGTTGAGGACTTTTCAGTGTCTCATGGTCTACCAGTAAGCAGGTGCACAAGCAGCTGAGAGGGATCACATCCAGAACAGCTGCTGTGAACTGGCCAAAAGAAAATTACATACCATGGAGCATCATGCTCACCCCATAAACTGGAGGGACGTGGCTAGGAGCTACTGAATACTTCTTGGGGACGGGCTGGGTGTAACTCAGCAAGCAGTGAGCAGTTGTGCATCGCTTGTTTCCTTGTGTTTTATTGCCCTCTGTCTGTGTGTCTGCCTCTCCTTTTCATTATTTTATATTTTACTTTGTTATAATTATTAAACTGTTCATCTCTAAACCCACAAGGTTTAATTTTTCTTTCCATTCTCCTCCTTTCTGGGGTTTGGGCACTGACTGACTTCATGGCATTTACTTGTCAGCTGTGGTTAAGCTGTGACAGTACTTTAAAAATTTTGTGCATTTGTCCAGTTGTTTTTATACAGCGCTTGGTTTTGGAAGCATTGGCTCTGAGCTGTACTAGTTGTTATCTACTATGTGCTGTGCAAGTCACTAGGTGGCGTTCTTAAGTAATAGAACAGTTTTTTACAGGATTAGGGGTTTTTTCAAAGGCTGTTTTCCTTTTTAGAAGATAGTTCATGGGTGAGAGTAGAAGCAAGTAATCAGGGTTTAGCTGTCTGAATTGCTCACTAATAAATTCTTATAATTGAGAACTGGCAAGAAGACAGCAAGCTCACTTTATGTTTCTGTAAGATATATTCTGAGTCTCTTCAATTTTTCTTTCCAGTAGTAGAACTTCCTATGATGGTGCTTATAATGTATGTGCAGTATGAGGCAGATAGTGCCACTTACATGCAACAGCTCTGGGTTATGTTATTAGCTATCTTTTGCTCTGTCTTAACTTGCACAGAGCAGCCCCATTTTTTTTTTTAAATTTTGCTGTTTCTGGAATTAACTTTTGGTTTGCATCTCTCCCTAAAACTCTCTAAAATCTCTTCCATAAATCATGCTGAAATAATATCTGAGTCTTTGTGCTAACAAGAAAAGGGCCTTTCTTGACAATCTTCTTGTCTTCTATGATGGTGGACTTTCACAGACTCACAGAATGGTTGAGGGTAGCAGGGTCTGCTAGAAGTCTTCTGATCCAACCCCCCAGTCAAGGCACCTGGAGCTGGTGGCCCAATAGTGTGTCCAGACAGCTTCTCAATCTTGCCAAGGATAGAGTCTCCACAGTCTCTCTGGGCAGCCTGTGCCAGTGCTTGGTAACCCTCCCAGTGAAACAGGATTTCCTGGTGCTCAGAAGGAACCTCCTGTCCTGCACTGTTTGCCCACTGTCTCTTGTCCCATCACTGGGCACCCTGGAAAGAGCCTGGCTCTCTCCTGTTTGCAGCCTCCCTCTGGGGTTTTGTGGAACGGTTGAAGAGGGATCTCTTCAGATCCTTCAGAGAAGGCTCCCCCTGAGCCTCCTCTCCAGGTTGAACAGTTCCTGCTCCTTCAGCTTTTTGTCTTAGGAGAGATGCTTCCAGCCCCTTACCATCTGTGTGACCCTCTGAGGGGCTGTCTCCAGTGTGTCCAGGTCTCTCCTAGCAGGAAGCCCGGGACCGGTTCAGGCCTCCAGGCACAGCTTCATCAGCGCTGAACAAGGGGCACGGATCACCTCCCTTGGCCTGCTGGCAACACTGCTCCTGCTGCAGCCCAGGACACCATTAACTGTTTGTGCAGCCACAGCACTTTCCTGGTTCATGTTCAACTCGGAGACCACCAGGACAACCGGGTTCTTCTCTGCAAAGCTGCTTTCCATCTGGGAAAGCTTGCCGCGTGTGCTGGTGCTTTGGGCTGTTCTTCTTCTGGTGCAGGACTGCTTCTCCCCGTGCTGAACTTCCTGAGGTTCCCATAGCCCATTTCTCCAGCCTCTCCAGGTCCCTCTGGAGGCCAGTATAACCTTTGGGTGTCTTGTCCTTGGCAAGCAATTCCTTCCAGATCTGTCTAATCTGTAAACTTGCTGAGGTTACACTCTGCTCCATCATCCATATTGTTTTTGTGGAGGTACTTTATAGGAGTCAACACAGTATTACATTGTGCACAGTGTTGGTTGGTCTCCAACTGGACTTTGTGTCCATCACAAACCTCAGAACCTGACAACTCAATCAGTTTTTGATGGACTTTCAGTCCATACTGTATGAGCTCAGTTATCAGCATGTTAGAAGAAACAGTGTTCTACAGTGTTACAAGACTTACTGGAGTCCAGGCAGACACGATATACTGCTCTCCCTTCACTTATCGATACAGTCATTTCATTGGAAGATGTTATTAAGTTGATTAAGCATAACTTCCCCATTACTAATCTATGCTTACCAAGTTAGGTTGTTTTCCAGATTTAGTTGTTCCATCGCTTTCCCAGGGACTGAGATGAGGCTGACAAAATTGTATTCTTCTTGATTACTCTTAGTCCCCTTTTCTCAAGTCATGAGTTTAGAAGGCCAAGATTTCTGTCTTACCAATCTGAACGTGTTTGAGCAGATACAAGAATTGCATCTTTTTGAAATTCCTTTTTGAAAGCAGTAGAACCTTGAGCACTGGAATTAGTGAATATAGTGTTCCTCTGTCTGGGTGTCTGCCTCTCTCTGGCTGCTTAATTTTGGAGACCTGTGTTGGTATAGCAGACACTTTCCAGTCTATCTGACTTAATGTTCTTTTCTTTCCTAAAGTCTTTCCCAAAACTAATCAGGAAGGTCCAGTGCTGCAGATGAATTATCTCCCTTATGCAGTGGTTTTTTTTCTTCTTTTATGTTTTTTTTACATGTAGCCAACTAAGCAAATAAAAATTCGAAACACAAGTTAAGTTCATTTCTAGCTAGAAGTGCTAAATATCTGATAGTAAGCCAAGCTTATAGAGTGTACTTTGTAGTTCTTCAGAAGTAAAAGTTGAAACATATTTTTGTAGGTCCAATGATAAATTAAGTTCTGGAGAAGAAAGTGAACAGAGAGGAAGGGAACCCCATTGGAACCTGAGGCCAGACCTAATGAGACTTACTGGGAAAAGAGAGTATCCTGAAGAGTGTGGAAACAGGGAAGAGGACAATACTGAGAGAAATGAAGAAGAGGTTTTGGTGTTATTAAAAACAGGTGTATCAGGGGTAAGTGCTGATCATGTATTTTGAGCCAGTTATGCCTCAATCCTTTTGCCCAAGTTTTTAGAAGAATATGTGACACGGAAATCCAGTATGTGGCTGGAAAATGTTAATGCGATTTTTTGATTTCTTAAAAAATTCACTATTGGAAACTATGCTGAATAAATGGGATTAGAATTCAAAACCTGTTGAAATGCCTAATATACACTGTTGTCTTAAGTTTGATGGTTTATGTGATCAGAAATTTGCATTGTAATAAATGCATGCTTATGCTGTTGAAAAATAATTTACTGTTTGTCATTCATTCAACAATGGAAATTAAGGCAGTTACCTAACTTCAGATATTGCCTTAAATCTGTCTTAGTATACTTGGAAATTAAAATGAGTGTGAGCAAAGTTCAGACCTTCTTAAATTTGCTCAGCAGGCCTAACTTAGCCCAGACTAGTTCCAGCTCTGTCTAATGCTATGATAACTGAGTCAAGTTTGTCTGATGTTCCCTATTTTTTATATGAATGGCTAAAACTTCTAGTTAACATATTCTTTTAGCCAAGTATCCATTGTTGACAGAACTGTGGTTACTGATGTTTGTCTGTGTATATGTTGAATAATATTTAAATGCTTTTATATAAAATATGATAGCTTTTTTTTCCTATCTTGTTCCCAAGGCAGAAAAAAATTTTCATTCCTGTAAATTGTTCTTTAAATTAATAGGTAATTTTAGAAAATGATTCATCTTTCCAGCTTCTAGAGAATTGTTCCTCTTGATAAATTGAGCATGGTGTTGGTCTATTAACTACCAGCAGCACTGAGAATTCATAGATAATACCAGCTAATGACACCTCTGCTATAGAACCCAAAATTAAAGACAATGAGGAAGAATATCCTAAGTTATCAGAGATGACAGCTGGGCACGTTGTCAAGATCCTCAAACTAAGTTCTTTAAGTCACCAAAAACAGTTACAAATGTTTGGCACTTAATACAGTAATAATAATCTCCTCTGTTCAGGAAAACTTCAGTAATACAGTGGAAGCTGGATCCTTCTCAGAAGCTACAAGGAAACACAGTTTTGCAGAGAATGTTGAAGAAACGTATCACAAGAGAATTAGGCAGGACATTACACTCCAGTCTCCGGGGATATCGTCAGAGAGTGAGAGACACATAGAGCAAGATAAAGATTCTCAGCTTTCTACCTCACAGGAAAGGCATTCAGGAAATCTCACAAGGTAAAACAACTGTTTTGCTTTATAAACCAAGCTCAGTTGATTGAGAGTTACTGACCATAGTTCTGCCATGAGTATTGTGAGTGCATGCAGCATGTCAGCTTTTGTGTCTTCCATCTGAACTTAGCAGATGTTCCTTTGTCTCTTACTCTGCCTGTATTCTCATAAAATGAACACAGCCAGCACTCTCACCAAGCTATCTCATGGTTTCAACAGAAATTCCTGATTTTATAGGGGAGGACATGAGAGTACCCATTTCTGGGGGCACAGGAATTGTGGTATTAACCTGAAGAGAAACTTTGTGCTAGTACTGTTCTCTGGTACCATTTGCTTCCACTGTCCACTTTGAGGGGAAAGTTTGTAGTTGCTTTTGGTACTCAAAGTGGTTGTGCCCATGATTTTGAAGAAGGAAATGGTAGGCAACTGAATGTTGAAGAGAATGCTGTCTGAGAAACCAGAGCAGGTAATTAGTTATCACTTAACAGTTTCAGTTTCTAAACAATAGTCTGATCAATTAAAGTATCATAGTTTGGGGCTTCTAGTCTAGCTTTAGCAAAAGACAACTGGAAGTGTTCCTATGACTTAAAAAGTATACATCTTCCACATCCCTCAAAATTAAATTATTTCATACCTTTCTAATCAAAGAATTGTGTATCTTGCAAATTTAATTGTGAACATTTCTAGCATTTTGAAACTGCTTAGTATGTAAGTGCCTTATGTACACAGAAAGAAATTAAATTTCTGATTAAATATTTATTTGTCACTATTAAGTTAATAGTTTGCATTGTTGGTCACAATGATAACTAATTCTTTTTTTAATTTAGTTTATTTTGATTTGTAGTCTACCTCTCTTTGGAAGGTCTTGGATTTTACTGTTTTTGTTCTGTACTTTAGAAGGCAGTTCAGGAGATCATCAAAACAGACAGCACTGCCAGAACATGTGTTGGAGCCAAAAACTGCTACTTCTTCTGCCTCTGAGTGTGAGGCTGATTGTAGTGAGAAGGGGAGTCAAAGGCAAGAAGCTAAAGTGAGTGTTACCAGAGACAAAAGTTTGAAAACTACACAGAGAAGAAAATCTGGGAAGGAACCCAGAAGTTCAAAGATAACCTTTGTCACCCTCCGGGCTTCTCAAGAGGAGGAGGAGGATGAGGAGGCAGATGACTTTGAGCTTGATGATGAAGATGAATGCTTTGCATCAGAGGAAGTAAACAAGGCTCCAGTGTTTGTTCCTATAGGTCTTCGATCTCCAAAACCAATTCCTATGCAGATACAGGAAACCGTGGAGGAGGTACTGTGTAGCTGGGTTCTGCATATGTAATTTTGTTCTGATTGTTTGAAAGGATTTTATTCTAATTGTGTCTCTGGGTATTTGGGTTTTATCCGAGTTCAAGTTAAGAATGGTGTTGAGAGTAGCAGGGATGTTACTGGCACATACACTTGGTTTTGAACTTAATATTGCATAAGCCTAAAATCCGGTTATGCAGTTATGTTTGCAAGCTGTATATAGGTCTGACGGGAACTCACCAATTTGTTTATTGGGATTGAATATAGGCCCAGACTTGATGCTCGTCCATGTGTTTTCAGTCCCAAGATGGATCAAATGGAGCACTTCAATTTCATATTTGAATGTTAGGGTATGAGGAAAATGTTTCTGTATGTCATGTCCCCCTTGCCAAGAAACTTTTTAACTGTCAGCAGTTGAAACCTGACCTGCAGCCAGACACACACATCTGCTTGCTTACTTCCTTTTCCTGTGGGACAAGGAGAAATTAGGAGGGCAAGAAGATTTCTCTGTTGATATAGAGACAGTTACATACTATATACATGAAGTATACACGAAGGAAAAGCTGCATGTAAATGAAAAGCAAAAGAAGGAATTTGTTTGCTGCTTTCCACTTCCTGGAAATCAGGGCCTCAGTCTGTGTAAGAGTAACTTGGGAAGACAAATGCCCTAATCACATATGGCTTCCTCTTCTCCCTCCTTGCCCTGGGCTTTTATTGCTCAGTGTGTCATGATATGATACAGAATTCCCTGTTGATCAGCTTGGGTCGCTGTGTACTTTCCTGACCTCTTGCTGGGTAAAAGAATAGGAAAAAAGCTTTGTTGTTGTGCAAGAATAGCAAAAACACTGGTGTGTTACCACCTGTGTTGTAATTAAAAATCCAGAAGACAGCATTTTGTGGGCTGGTATGAAGAAAATTAACTTCATCCCAGTCATGGCCAGTACAATCTTCATCCTGTATTTCATATCATTTGTATCATGCTTAGGTCTTACACTATTCAGTAGAAGACATTTTTCTATTATTTTCCCTGTGATCACTACTTTCCATTCACTTCAGTGCTTTTTGCTTTCTAGTGCTTTTTTGCATACCACTACTGCTAGTCCTCTTCCTCTCTTTGTCCATTGAAATCCTGCTTTTTATTGTCACCTCAATGAATCACGCTGTTTCTTTCTCCAGGTGAAACAGCAGAATAATTTAAAGCTCAGTCAAAACACAAAGGGATTTCTAGAATGATAATTGGCAGCAAAGTTGCTGTATGGAAACTGTCGCTGAATCCTTGATTTCAGAGATGTGGAATATATATAATGTGTGGGGATTACAGTCAAGTTGCCTAGTTTAACGCTTAGGAGACACGAGTATTAGTGAGGAATGTGGTTAGATACCCAAGGACCTAGTTGTAAAATTTAAATAGGTCAGTCGAAAAGACTGTAAGGTGCAAGCCTTTGAGAGCAACCCAGATTCAGCAGTGTTTTCTGTAAGAACTTCCCTGGAAATATCATAAACTTCCTGTAAAATTTCAAGTCCTCATTTCTGAAAATGTCAAATATCTAAAGTTCTCAGTGAAAACACATTGCTGAGGAAGAAAAAAAAAACAGGTGAAATAGTGAGTGGGTATGTTTCTATGTGTCAGCATATTGATTCCCTATCTTGCTTTGGAAATAAGTCTACTGTTTTTCCATCCCAAAGACTTGAAAGGCAGAAAAAGAGTAAAACTAAGAAAACCCACTTTATGATCTTATATAAAAGTATGAAAGATCTCAGCTGCATAACTTAGTTCAGTGGAGAAGTGAGTGACTAGAAACAGGACCGTAGGTTGTCTGATGCTTCCACTTAGCTACAGGTGGTAGTACCTGTTCTGCCTTCTGTTCATACCACTGCTTCCTTCTCAAATAAGAAGGTATGATTTTTGCAAAGGATTTCTCTAGATGTTGAACATCTGTTAAATATGTGAGGTTTATAAAAATTTGCATTTGACAGATTTTCTTTTGCATCTGATGAACTGAAATACTTGTAATCACTTTTACAGCTGGAAATATCTGTGAATATCCCGGATGTGCAGGTGGCTACTGATGCTGCAAATCTTACTTGTGCTTCTATCCAACCAGTAGTACAGTGGGAAGAAGAAAGCACCTCAACAGCTGTAAGAATGTCTTTTGTTTGTTTCATTGATCATACCAAGGCCAGTCTCTTGTTGCTGTGTCTGAATGTAACTGTATAGCTTATTAGATTGGTACCTTATTAGATGTGAGGCACACCTATGGGAAAACTGTGTTAGTAAATATTTTTAGGCTTAAAACCAGGGTAACTTGTGGGCACAGAATTTATATGTAAGCATTAAATAAAAATTACAGGGTCATTTTATATAGAACTTTGATATTGTTTTTCTTTGTATTTAAGGAAACAATCATACATGAAAACCCAGATGTGGACAAAGGTAGATATGAAACAATCTTGCTTATGTATTTCCTGTTAACTTGCTACCAATATACACATTTTCCCCCTTTCTTAAAATATGTTTCCAAAGGTGCCACCATCTTGGCTGACAGGCTCAGCTGTGTCCTGCAGTGGGTCAGCTGGAACTGGTTGTGTCCAGGGCAGGCCCCTGCTGCCGAGACCTTGCCGCCTATATCCAGTACACCCTTAAAGGCAGTCATGTTGCTGCTCAGTGTTTCAATAGTAGTTTGAATTTGGTGGATGAGAATGCCTGCTTGTCTACAAGCATTTTAATTCATAAATAAGGTCAACTAAAAAAATACGTACTTCACTGTAGTTGTAGTAGTGTCAAATTTTGAAAATGGATAAGTGTATTTCTGGTTAGTGTGCTTGTGACTTCTAATGTGTGTGAACAACTTCACAGGAATTAACGATGGAAGCACTGAAGCTGCTATGACTTTACTTGCAATGGGTGATCCAAATTTCCAGTTAAAAACAAGCACTGAAGGTATGATCTGATTTATGGTACAAAGCCTTGCTCTCGTGCTTTCTGGGTCCACCTAAGGAGGGATGGAGCAGTGGCTGCAAAGTTCTTCCACATGCTGCTGCATAGCAGGAGGTCAAGAGTCTTTTATGCTTTTAGTCCTGTTGCATTGTAGCACATAGTGAGTCCAGCCTATGCAGGTTGGCTGGAAAGAGGCAGGCACCCTACTGAATACTGCCAGCTGTATCACTGCTAGAAAGTTGTTTCTGTGGCCTGTTTTAGGAAGCATGTGTTTAAGTTGATCTGGGCACATAAACTGGACAAAAGAAAGGGATCAAGCTTAAATGATTGTAACTTTCAGTGATCTTTTCAGACTTTTAATGTGAAGCATAGCCTTTTCATCCTAACTAGCTACAACCTGAAATTACCTGGGATTGTTACAGATTTTGTGTAACATTTATTATCTACTTCAATTTGCTGAATGTTAGTTTTTTGTATTCTTAATACAAAAAGTGTTCTCTTAGGGCTGTGTTTGTCTGGGATTTTTATCAGTGTCTTTGGAGAATACAAACTTTGTTAAATGAGGCTCAAAGTTATATAGCATTATATACATGCCAAACCTGAGTGTTTTAAATGAAATTTTCCATTCTGTTTATTGTTATAACCAGAACAGACACATATGCTACCTGCTCAAGATGACTTGGACATGGCTCATAGCCTTGTAATTCACACCTACTCCAAAGAAAGTAGAACTTCTAGTCAGTACTTGCTTGCTTCAGACACTTCTATCAAGGAATTGCTGCCTTCTGAGGATGGAAACATCAATGTAGAGCATCAAATCACTGGCACAAGAGGTGTAGAAGAATATTCAGAGATGGATGCTACTGATACCAGGTTACATTACTACTTCATTTACTTTAGTGGGAGAGATCTTCTGGCACTGCTTACTTTTGCTAGGTTCTATCTGGCATTTTTATTGATTTGCAAGCAGTCTTGATTAACTAAAGGTTTTTCAGTTTATGTAATTTAATATGTAATCTGCAAAAAATCCTCTCATTTGTTTCTCACTTCACTTTCATGAAGTGTTTGTATGTAATTTTGGGTACCTACAACTGTTTTTTCTCTCATGAAATTAGGTTTACCCAGGGAAGAGGGGGAGAAAAAAATATGCAAACTAATGATGTACTGGATCATTCTTAATTATCAAGCTCTTTCTTGCAAAGTTCTCTACAGCTAATCAGACCAGGGCAAATTGCTTAAGTGTCACTGCTGTTGTGGGGATGTAGAGCAAAGATTTAGAGCAAAGGGATGGCAAGAAACCAGTTGATCTTCTATCATTATGGTTTTAATGAATGGTCATTAATAATTTTTGCATTTGTGAATTTTGAGACAGCTTAGTGGGACACTTTCCCAGAGAAGCATCTGCTGGTGATCATGTATTATTTGAAAGATTATTTAACTTGTTGACTGCTTGAACAAAGTATGAGATTATGCTCTTTGGAAAATATTAATCAAGATAATTTGTTTTGCATCCAGTTTAATTATATTATTAAAAGAACTTAGTACCATGTCATATGTATCAGATTTCTGATCTTCTCCTGTTATTTAAACATTTCAATTTTTCTTTTTTTTTTTCAGTTCCTTTACATTTGAAACATACTAGTTTGCAGCATACCTGTCTGTTTCAATTCACACATGATTTTTTTTTTGTCCTACTGGGTAGTTTTCTGTCTTCATTGTCTGATCTACCCCATATCTCTTATATCTTCTCTTCACCAACTGTCAAAAGTCAGGGACTCTATTGATGACATCTTTCCTTTTACTTGTAGTGGTAGCTCTTTGCCTGTGGTGAATAGTATGAGATTGACAGGAGGCAGACACCTGGAGCCTGAGCCAACCTCTGCAATATTGCGGTCCAATGAAAACATAATGCAGGAGATACTTAATGCAAATGTACTTGTGGAAAAACTAGAGCAAATTCAAACTGGTAAGCCTGTTTGTTATCACAGGGCTGTGAAAATGGTTATTTGATAGATTCACATCTGTTCATAAAGTGAAACAAAGCTGAAAGTCTTCACTTTGCATTCATGTTCACAGACGATACATTGCCATTGTAACGAAGGGTACCCATTTGTGATACTGTTGTATACATGAGAATACCTTTCAGTGTGAAATGAAATGAAATTTGAATAGCAGGTTTTTTTCTGCAGGTATTAAAATACCTGGAAGGCACTTAAATTACTGGACTGCCAATTACAGAAATACAGTCAAATACAGTGTACTTTTTTCTATGATTACTGTCTTTTCCTTCCCCATTAAAAGTAGAAGAGGAGTTAGAAAGAACTGGCTTTCCATTCTTAAAGCAGTTGCAAAAAAGGTAGTCTTCAAACTCTTAATTGTCTTCATACCACTGGCAAAATAGGAAAGGCAAGATGAGATATGTGTATGTGCCTTATTTATATGACACAAGTATGCATGTGCACATTCATGTATATGTGTCTATATAAACATACTACAAAACTTATACAAGATTATATATAAAAATATATATTTACAAATATATATATATACACCCACAGACTGAAAAGACAATATTTTATTCTTATAAAACTTAGATCCTAGAACCTTGAGGGGTAATGCAGAAATGAAGAAGGTGGAACCAGAACCAATCAGACCAGCTGCACGTGACTCTTCAGCCCTTCGTGACTTTGCATCTGGAAGTACGGAACTCAGCAAGCAAGTAGACAAAACTGAGAGGTAAGAAGACTCATCATTAATACTGACTTTATTCCTACTGTCTCTTAAAATATGCAGCTGAAATTCAGGTGTAGTATGTGACTAATGGAAAAAGTGTGCTCACAGACACTGTGTATGTGTTTATACAGATAGTGTACAGTTTTAAGTTTCAGGTTTTTCTCCCTTACATATTGTGCTACAGTTTTTGGAGATAGAACATTAACTTTTGTTTGCTATTCCGGAACTTAGTAATTACCTTGCTGCTTAACTGTCTTTCATGAAACTACAGGAAATGTTAATGAGTTGATTAATTTAGAAATGTTAATGAGCTCATAAGGCTTCCTCCTTGGTCATACTTTCAGTAGGAATGTCTCCATTAGTGAAGTTACAGAGGCCTTTCTGTGAAATTCTTTATGTACGTTTGTTCAAAGATTATGTGTTCTGTTTAGTACAATGATGTAGTCTTTAAACAGGTACTTTGTTTCCCTGTAATTACATATTATTCATGTTAAATACATTGTAACACAGAATTTAGCATTTGTACAGGGTATCTTCATCTGGTGTCAAATTAACTAGATATATACCTTGCAGAACAGAAAAGCAGATAAGCGATGCTTGTGGAAATTCAAGAGATTTAAGACATCTAACTGCATCACCAAAACCTGAAAAATCACACCTTGGACTAGAAGATTGCCCAGATCCAAGTTCTGTGGATGAACTTTCTGAGCAGAGTCCTTGTCCTCTTGAGCACCATATATGTACAGTCAATTTTACTCAGGTAAAGAACAAGAACTTAATTACAGTCTAGAAGTGCCCAGATACTGAAATTCTGTAAATAAAGAGGTTTTCAGTTCAAATATACTCACCAGTTCTAAACACCTGATACTTCAGCTGATAAATGAAACTTGCTGTTTCACAGGGGCATGTCCAAACAATCTTTCAGACAAACTTAATCTTTGCAAACTCTGTTTAGAATGTTTCAGTCATAAGTGTTGTTATATGACATACACAAATTTTGCATATTTTTACATATATCTATATCATATCATCATCATGTATGTTGTTACAGGTACACAATATGTCTTTCACATCCATTTCTTTGCAGTGGCTTATGTGTCCATGTTCTAGTGTAAATAAGAGTTACCTTATTTTTGTCATGAGAGAAAGGTTCATTCGCAGTTCCCCAGGGTTTCTAGTGTTGTCTGAGGTCAGTGAGCACGTAGTTAGATTGGAGCAGCTGATCATAGAAAGCTGATCCTTGTTTCATGAGTGCAGCAGGTTGCTGTGTCAAGGCTGATTTCATATTAGGACAACATGCAAGAATGATGTTGCTCCTACAGTCCTGGTAGAGAGAGAATGATAAAAGGCAGCTTGCAGTAGAGCTGGTTCAATCAGCTGGTTCAATAAATTCCTAGTTTTAGCGAATGGACAAACTGTAGAAGGGAAGGGATAGATGAGCTGTAGAGCTTCATGTTTTTATTTGACACGCAGTGGTTTGTTAAGGGTCATAGGAATCTGCTTTCTTAGTGCTACTGAACAATTTGTTGTGTGAGTCATCTCTGACAGAATTGTGCTGTAGGAGGTATAAAATTATTTTGACAAACTATCAATACAGACAATAAGCTTCATATAACTTTTATATTGCCCTAGTGTTTCTTGTCCTTGTTAGACTAATACTCTCCAGCCTAGAACAGCTGGAAGTGAAAACTGACAAAAGAAATAATGATGATGTGATTTGATTTTTTGTATCTTCAGCATCTGACATTTGACAGCTTTGTTCTTCCTGTTTCCTAGAGTAATTTCCCAGATTTATTAATTTGTTTTATTTCAACTGTGTTGTTTCTAGAATGAAGCTTGTACTCAGGATGATCAACGACATTGCATAAGCAGCACAGAAGAAACTTCAGGTATAATGTGCTAATATTCAAAGTTAACAAAACCCCACCTTTGTTTATCTTGTGCTTACTAAAAGATGAATTAAACCCTAAAATTTTCATTTTAAAAAAAATTAACATTTTCATTGACATGATTAATCAATCTATTCCATTAACACAAATAATGATCCACAGCATAATGACATTCCCCTCCCTAGCCTCTTGTCTTTACATTTTGTTAATGGAAATGAGACTAGGGGACTATTTGAATAACCCTTCATTAAATTTAAGTATCAGTGGAAGGGAAACTTGTTCTCTTTGCCCTGTTGAGAGCTCCTGCTGCTTTCCCTGTGGTAGGTATGGTATATAGTTTTTAGAGTCCCTTATGCACTTCTGACTCACGCAGCAACAACTGAACATGATAGAAGCTGAGAAACTGTAGTTTTCCACTGGCTTAGTGAGCTATAGTTGCTCATGAAGTTATCAAGTGAATGCTGTTGTCAGAGTTCTGTGAGTAGGAGGGCTGTACTGTGCAAGTGAGGAGCAGACAGAAAGAAGAGGGGAAGTGTAAAACAATCAAACTGCCTTCTTTAGCTGTACCGAGTCAACAGATTAATGCCTAACTGATCAAGTATGATGAAAGTTATGAAGGTGATGTCTGCTCTTCCCTAGAACATATTGAAATGGTTGGTTTGGAACCACTACTTGTCTAACATATGGGATAGTCACAGTGACAGAAGCCCAGAATACTTACTTTACGTGGAAACTGTAGTCCAATGCTGTAACTCATGAGCTTCTGCAAAAGATCAGTCTAATACTTCTTTTTAGATGTTTGTTGCTATACTCTGTTATTGCGAGAATCTTGGGGTGAAGCATCTTAAACCATATTTAATCCAAGCAAGCTGAGGTTGGAATAACAGCTTTACCTCTTTGAGAGCTGACTTAAATAATGGAGTACCATTGTTGTTTTCCATCTTTTGAAAACTTTACAAATGTTTGTTCCTTAAATTCTAACAGATGGCAGCTGGCAGTTGTCTGTTAATGTCTGTTGATTAAATTATCTCTATTTTTCATCTATTAAATTCAAGACTGTGCTTCTCAGATCCTGTTCTGCCAGTCTGCAGTGAGGGGAAAAATCCTGTGCTTACCTTCAAAATAGCACACATCTGCCATTTAAAGAAGTAGCTCTTAATACCTGAGAGTTGCAATTAAAGACCGAGGGCCACTTGACCACTATGACATAAGTTTAATTAAACTGCAAATTGCTCTTTAATGCTAGAACACCCTTTTAAAATCTTCATCATTACCAGGCATTTTTAATGTTCCTCATTCTAAATGGTAATCAGGATTCCTCTGCAGTGAATAATTACCAGGAGATGATGATGTGTGTCTCATCTGGGAAGTCAGGAAGCTTATTGTCTCAAGAATATGCCCAGTGCCTTTTTCCGTGGATAAATGAATGCCTAAAATTTCAGTGCTCTGTGTAGGGAGGACATAAAGAGAACAGCATAATTTCATGTTTGATTAATAGGTTTTTTGTTATTTATTTCCCTGAAAAAAATATAGTAGTGCATGATGGTCATAGATGTCCAGAGGAAGAACAGACATTCATTTTAACATTGGTGGAAATCCCAGCTGGCTCAAAAGAGTTTGATGCATCTGCTATGGTGGAACAAACTTCAGAACCAGTACTACCAGCCCCAATACTTATCAGCCCAATAAATGCAAGTGAAACAACTGTGACTGAAGTGGAGAGGTAAATGCTTTATTTTTTATCAAAGTGAAACAACTTTTGTATACCTTGATTGTTCTCTGACTGTAGTACAGATTAGAAATTCTTAAAAGAAGAAATGCAAGAGGACGGATGGTTAGAGAATTAAGAAAGTAAAAAGGGCTCTAATTCAATTTGAGGAAGATTCTATACGTGTTTTAAATTTAGTGGTTTGGTTAGCTGGGATTTTGGTGTCATCTTAATTCTGATTTACACTTTAGAGTAGGTCTTCTTGTTTTAGTAGAAGTCATTTGTCCAGCTGGAGCTTTACTTTGCATTATGGATACTTACAATGCAGAGCAATTGAAATGAAAAAATCTAAGCATGTTTGCATGTTACAGTACTTTAACAGTTTCGTAGAGTAGCTGTTTATTAATTGCTTGTCCAGATTTTTCATGTAGATGGTTTTCTGGAACACATGATAAACAGTAGATGTAAATTCTTGTTGTCTTGAATTTGCTGTTCAAAAGGCAGACAAGATGAAAACACAAACTAATTAATTACTCCAAAGAATAATAGCTGGTTTGTCTACTGCAATCCATAAGGGTTTGAATTTCTTTTACAAACAGTACCTCTGCATGCAGTGTAATAAAATTTTTATGTCAACATTACAGTTGAACTAAATCTCTTAGTCCATTTGAGAGAAAAAAAAACAAAGGAAAGACATTATGAAAAATGGAATTGTTGCAAAGGAGTAAAAAACTCGCAAGCGCTATTACTATAGTAATGAAATTCCTCAGATCATAACTAGAGTGTGATGCAATTCCACATAATTGTGAAGAATCTTGTCCTATGATATCAGATACTAATATCATTCCTTTTTTGAAAGGATAGGTCTTTGAATGAATGTTGGCTACACAGTGTAATAATTCTGACTCCTGTGGAAGTACTTATGATAAACAGTCATGACAGGCTGAGTTAGAGTACATGTTCTGTCTTGCTGTCCCTGTACTGCTTGACCATATTTTCCTAGTCTCTGCTGCTTCTCTGTATGTCTTATATATGTCTGTATGCCTTTTGAGATCATACATCATGTGGGGGTTCAAGTGTGCAGATAAGTAATACTGTATTATAGCATTTTTCTAGGACAGTTAATAAGTTGCCATATTTTTGCATTGTATGAAAAGACCAAGTGGAGTTCAAGTATAACAGCTAAACTAAATTCAATATGACTAGAAAAACTAACTCCAGATAGCACAACAAATTGTTCCTTGGTAGTAAATAATACATTTGTAGTTAATATTGACATTAAGCAAGAGAGAGTATCACCAGAGGTTTGTGTGTAATTTCCACACAGAAACATTGTACAAGTTGGCTTCTTGTACTGTCACAATAATGACTTTATATATAAAAACAGTATTGGATCCTTGACAACTGCAGCTGGTAAGGTTGCTGGACCTTTAAACAGCAGTATGGAAACCGAACAACTAGAGAGTGCAGTAGACCCTGTTCCAAAGTTGCAGACAGCTCAGAAACGGTTGGCTGCTGAGCTTGAAGAGAATGATTTTCCTCCTTCCAAGAAAACTCCATCTACTGTTGCAGTGGAAAATAACCTGGAAACCACTTACAAGGTGAGATCATAATTTGATGAATTTTCATCCATGGGGTAGATGCATAGCACATAATAGAGCATTTTAATTATGTTTCTTTTCAATGGTGTCACTTGCTTAAATATCTACTGTATATGCCTATACAATTTCAAAGGAAAATCAACACTATAGATTGCTTTTAGTTTTTAAATCTACAACAGGTTTTGGGTGCTTGTTTATTTATTATTAGGGTTTTTTGAGAACCTGTAGGCTCTCAGGTGTTCTTTAATTACACTTCCTAGTAGACAGATTGGTAATATGTCTTACTTGGTTCATTCTGCATCACCCTTATGACAATGGCATTGCAGGAGAGGAAACTCTGGAGTGGGGTGGATAGCAGGATGTCTGTGTTGGATGGCTAGCAGGATGTCCACATTCACTGAGTGTTGTTTTGAATCTGCATTGTGTCTGTTACATGGAGAAGCTCTTAGATAGATATGTTCCTGTTGATTCTTAACATAGCAGGTACTAGTTTAAAAGAGCAAGCTGCCAGTGAAAACAAGCCACCATCTTTCCAGCATCCTGTGCTTTTTTGCAATATGACCAAGCTTATGGCAGTAACTACCATTGATTTTTATAAGTGGGCTAAGATTGTGTAGTGTTACTTGGTGTAGGAATGGGTGGTAATTCCCCAGATGATTCAGAGAGCTTTACTAGGAAGGGATGGATAAGAGTCTTCTTCCTTCTTTGATCTCTTATCTCAATATCCTTGTCTTGAGTAATTTGTCAGAAGAACACCTTGAAAAGCCTGCTTAGGAAATGGGTTAAGTGATGAATGATGCTGCACTGTCTTCTGTATCAGTCCTGCTCTTAGAACTGTGCATGTGTGATATGAGTTTATCAACTTCATTGTCTCTTCTGTATTGAGAGCAATAAATTTTTTTTTTCCTTTTTTGAATACAGGATTATTCAATTAAATCCACAGATGTGCCAGAGGTAACTTCTGGTATGTACACTTAAACTTGTAAACCGAAGTATAATGAATGTAAACACATCACAACTTAATACTGGTTGTCATGCTGAATAGTTCTGTCTGAGGCCATCTAATACAAAAGTAGAAAGTTTTCCTTGTACTACACTAATACCACTATTCCATGCTTTCTGCTATAAACTAGGTGTGCCAAATTACATAAATGTTGGTTATTTAATAATGGTTTTAAAAGCATTGCTGTAGCTAGTTTATTTGTGAAATTTGAGAGGTTTTTTGGACTAAACATGTTATCTTCTCTTAAGCAAATATTTCCACCTGTTAAAAAGCACAAATAAGCAAAAGTATTAACTGGCATTTTAACCACACAATGCCAAAATAGTTTATTTTTATTTTACTTTGACTTTTTACTGAAAAAGTATGGAATTGTTCAGGAGCCTAATCTGCCTCTGAATAAACAGAGAAAAAGCAGAACTGCTGATAATGCAATCTTCATTGATCTGAGCTGCTGGTGAAGGGATTGGAGAACTATAATTTTTGCTCTGAAAAAGACTTCTGAGGGAAGTTGTAGAAGGTTAAACAGCTAGGTGACTAAACTAAGTTCTGTCATGTGTTATAAAGGATGGGAGAGGGGGGCAAGTGTGCTGTAAAATTTAAAACCACACTTCTACCAGCTTTTTCCCATAAAATCTCTATGATCTTACAGGCTTTAAAAGTAGACCATGAACTTTTAATTCGTAGTTGTGGCTTACAAATATAAATGGATAAAAAAACTAAACAAAAATCCAGCCCTTCTGCTGTAATGGTTCAAACCATTTTAATATCATACAGTTTTTGGGCCTTTGTATTACAACTGAAGTCTTTGACTCTCAACTCCTTTTACAGGGAGTCCTTTTCAAAAAACAGAGTCTTCAGCAAAGGGAAAAGTACTTACTTCTGTATTGGTGTCTGAGTCTATCTCACAACTGGCTGAGAGAAGCCAGCTTGAGACTTTGGAGAGCTTAGGGAAAGCACCACTTGAGAATGCAGCATCTGAAAAGGAAGAGGAGGTTATGTCTAGATTAACCTCTAACAGAAGAGCAGAAGTAAGTGGACAAGGAAAGCAGGAGAATGTGCATGAATCTGCGCAGTTGGAACATACTAGAAGCTCAGCATCATCTTCAAAAACTCCGTTATTCAGGTATGCAGTAATTGCAATAACGTTTTGTCAGCTTGTTCTGTAAAAAAAGATCATGTTTCTGTGTTGACATCTTTTCAGTACCATTGTTTGTGACCTGATGGCTAAGAGTTACAGTATCTATTCTCTCCTGCAAATCAGAAACCATCAAACTGTCTGCTTTGAAATTTGCAATATTTTACTCATTAAATGAGTAGATAATTGAAGGGCACTATTGACATATTGTGTGTCTGTTTAGACATGATAGATTCCTTTTGTCAGGCAGGCATCCATTGCTATGATAGGAACTTAGGATAATGTGCTGTTTTCCATAGGTGAGTCTCATGTTGTGAGATATTTACCCATCTACTTGTTTGTCCTGCCAGTAAGATTTGTTACTGGTATAGTACTGAGCACATTGAATTTTTATGACTGACATAAGTAATTTCCCTAAAGGAGTTTCAATCTTGGCAGCTCAGAGGATATTCCTCTTACCTATGTGTTGACTTGATTTTTTAAATATACCTTTCTGTACAGTTTGTTTAAATGTTTTGAATTCATGTTCTCTGTTGCTCCTGTGTTTAATTATTTTTATTGTAATGCTCCACTGCCCTCTTCTAATCTGTCATTTATTTTTTCATTATGCTTGTGTAAGTACCAATATTGTCTATTTATATTTGGCACATCCACAGCAGTTGGATAGTAATGCGTTAACATCAGAATTCTTGCCTTAAAGTTTACTTTCTAATTTGTAAACTCTTAACATGAAAACTTAATGCTTTGTGTATCTCCTTCAGTGCTGTGAGCTCCATAAGCTCACTAGTCTGGGTTTGCTGCTATAAATAGGCTAAAACCCTGCAGCAGGTAGTCTGCTGTAGCCCCATCCTTGGCGATTAGGTTGTCCATTGATTACATGAAGGATGCTCAGAACTTTCAGTTTGTTCTTCAGAAGTGTGCCTCCATCCTTCTTGGAACCACTCTCTGAAAGTCTGGTAGCTTGTTAGGGGCTGTGGATTAGCAGCAAATAATAGGTTCCTGTTCTCAGGCTTAAAAATTGTCAAGACTCTCTGTAACTGTTCAAAAAAAACTTTTATAGCAGAATATTCAGTAATACCAAAGCCTTTCTCAGAATGACTTTTTGGTTTTTTTTCCTTAGAATTTTCATATGTCGTGTAGGTATGTGTTTGTTTCCGGTGTATAGAATTGGACTCCTGCAATGCTATTTATATCTTCCTCTTATGGAGCAATCCTATGACATCCTGACTATATTTGTTTTGAACAGGGGTGGACGAAAACCGTTGGGATTTTTATCTTTAATTTGCAAAAAAAGTAATTCTGACTCTGCAGAAGACGCCAAAGGGAATAGAGGGAAGATCCAGAAGCCACGAATTGTGACTGCAAAACGAAGTCTAAAGAAACCCACTCCCTCCACTGAGGGTGAGAGGGAATCTTGTTCCTTTCCCTCTACTTCATCATCTGTGGAACATGAACATGTGGCTGCTGATGCTGCAGTTATGGTATGAGTTTACTTTTGAACAACTGTGCTTTTCTGAGGTGTGAAGAACAGAGACTTAGTTTCAGGAGTGAGTAGATGGGTGTGTAGCATTCATATTTTGAGTCTAGTATCTGTTCCAGTTGACAAATTTGACTTGTGCAACTTGTAAGGGAACTAAGTTGATTTTTCTGTGCATGAATATCTATTTATTTCTCATTTTCAGTAAACTCTGATTTTTTTTAATTTGGTCAAAACTTCCTACATAAATAAAATACCCTTACAAATAGCTCACATGCATATATGTGTAAATATATTTACACATACACACTGATGAAGAGCACTGTTAAGAGCAACTTTTTCTTGTTTTATCAGGTTCCAAGTAACAACTCATCTGAGAAGCCACCTCTCTGTGCTAAAGATCAAGAGAAGGAAGGAGAGCCAACCAAAATCTCTGAGTACTTTTTCAGTGACATCTTTATGGAAGTGGATGATTCAGAATAGCAAATGGGTTTTATAAAAACCTAGGATCACAGAATATACTGCAACAAGAAAAGAGTATTTTAAAAGTTGCAATTTGTTCTGATATTCATTATGCCACACTTAATGTCAGCCAGTAATAACAGTACCAGATAAAATACCAGGAAAGTGATCTCTTTAACATTCAGGGGAAACTGAACGTTCTCCAAAAGCGATGTAATGGATTCAAAGGAGAAGATGGAAAGGAAAGGCTGAAAAGCCTCATCTCCTGCTCCTCCTTTAACAGCCTGGGTGCAATTAGTAATAAACTCCTGAAACATGCTATTGGAACTGGGATGCAGGGTCGGACAAAGAAGCCATGAACCAAACATACCTTTAACAAGCTCCAGTACCTATCTAAACTCCCTATAAACCATTGTCACAGAGCCCAGCACAATAACAACCCAAATCCCAGCCCCTCTACTGTAAAAGCTACACGTTAGGGACGATACTGGATCTGTCTCCAAATAAGAAAATAAGCCTAGGGACCAGAAGGGTATTAAAACCTCAAAACAACCTAGGGACCAGAGACAGGTAAAGGCCTCCACCCAGAGAGACATTATGAATTCAAGCAACATGGCTACTGACTGCTTTATCTCAATACGGAGTAAGTAGAACCAAAATGCAATCAGTACAGGTTTTTTTCACTTTCTTGAGCCACATGTTGGGCAACAAAAAAAAAGTATTTGTCCTGGTTTAGGGCACATTTGGAAGGAAGCTTTCAAAGGGGTCCCTCTAGAAAGCAAATTCAAGTGGCCCCTCCCCCAACTGGTTTGCAAAGATTTCCTTGGAGAAAAGTGGAAAAAACCTGTTTATTTAACAAAGTATTCACAAGCGTAAAAAATTAACAATACTAAACAATAAAACCTCTTGCTGTTCTGAAGAGATGGCACATTCAGAAAGTCCTTTCCTTGGGGTGTAGCTCAGCTCACTTGCTCTGTTACCAGTTCCTCGTGCTGGAAAATGCCGCATCCTGGGCTCCAGTGGGCCACAGGTGTGAGGTGCTTGTGTTTTTCTGGGTTTTCAGTCCAGAGCAAGGCTGATCAGTTCCCAAAAAAAGAAAAGCCACAGTCCAGGGAACTTCTCTGCCTCAGCTAGCTAAAAACTAACTAAAAGCAAAAGAGAGCTGTCTCCTGCCGTCTGTCTGTTCTGCAGAGAACACAGTCTGTGAGAGAGAATGCGGAGGAGAAAGTGCATCTTCTGATTACAATCTCTGCACTTCTTCTCTTCCCCTGGTGCAGAACTTAATGTCCAGCATAAACAGAACAGACAGTTGGGGATGTGAACATCATAGTCACCCTAGGACATGTTGTTAATTAAGGCTGTGAAGATGAAATGGATTCTTTCTGAAGCCACCCAGGAACTTTCAAAATGCTGACATAGTCTAAACCACTACAATGATGTCATAGGACCAGACTATTTGCTGACTGCCGGCTTATGGTTGCCCTTGTTTAGACACTGATAGTGAGTGCATGACTATCCTACAGAAAAGTACAATGAAATAATGTTTAATCTTTCAAAAAGTATCCTTTTCCATTTTAATGCTAAAGCTTCTTGGTACTGACTATTCAAGTTCTTTACTTCTTTTTGTGAAGTATGTTACGTTAGAAGGAGGAATGAACTTTTTGGGTATAATGTAATATCTGAAGATCAGAATGCAAATACTGGAAGTGGTGTAGTAAATACATACATATATATATCAAGCACTGCAGGTATTTTTATTTAAAATTTAAATTTCCAAATTACATATTTTTGTAAGAGTTTTTTAACCACATAATTTAAAAGATCGTAACCTGAAAAACCCAATAGCATTGGTTCCTTAAAAATTTGTTGAAAATTTAAAAACACAATTTATTAGAAGATGATAGATAACACAAGGTTAATGTTTACAACCTTTTTTATCACTTGGACACGGAGATTGATGTTTCCTAGTATAAATGCTAATTTTCTTCTCAATTGAAAAACAAAGCTATAGATACAATTTCTTTTCCTTCTTTTCACGTGTTGTTGTTTGTATATTTACTGACTTCCTCATTTTCCCTTGTGCACAGTAGCACAAAGAGATTGGATTTAAACCATGATTATAAAATGTCACTTTTGAGGATTTGCTGCTTTGAAGCACTTGAATTAAAAGGGTTTTCTTATGTGCATGTCTGCTTGTACTGTAACTTGCCATAAAATCCTGGTTCAGCTTTAGATTTTAGTTTAAGTTTTTATTTACCTCATCAAGAAATATATCTGGGTGAGGTAATTAGGTTTATGCACTCAAAGTCAGGTGGTCGCTGAAAGAGTCAATATTTAGTCTGAAACTCCTGCTTGCAGGAGCTTGAGTAGTCTTAAAATTTTTCCCATTACTTAATACTTACAGGTACTTTTGCAAAGCAATTTATTATGAAGGTGAAACTGATGTTTAAATAGTATTGATAATGCTCTCAAGAAACCTATCATCAGGTTTGGTCTAGGTAATCCTTTACTGGCAGGAAAATAATATAAATATGTAGTTAATTTTGAAATAGTTGATGAAGTTGGACAAACATTTTGATGGCAGGTAAATAATATAAATATGTAGTTAATTTTTATATAGTTGATGAAGTTTGACAAAACATTTGAGAATGTTTTTCTTTTCAGAAGTTATTGGCAAGGCTTCTGAAGGAACCTTTAAACTTTTGTCAGAGAAGAGAAATACAGAAAAAAGCTACTGTTACTGCAAATTGGTATATTGGCTCTGCCAGTGAAATGTCACTAGCAGCAGTATTCCTTGAGGCGATGGAAAAGGGACTAGTGGTCCCAGTGTAGAGTAACTTACTTGAAAGTATCTGATCAACCCACCTCACTCCCCCCCAAAAAAACCTCAAAAATACCAACAACAGTTTCTGTTCAGATGGGATATTGTGCTTTGCCTAATCCGTTTAACTTGAAATGTTTATCTATTGTTTTACTGTAAACATTATGAAAGAGATTAATGTATACATGTAACTCTATGTATTGTATATCTTGTAGATATTAAGTATGCAAGTGTTTACTTCCTGATGTGTCTGGCATGTTTATATCAATTGCACTCATAGAGCCTAAAAATAGATTCTTGGGGAGTGGCTATGAAACAATTGCTGTGAGTACCTTCTGAGTGAGTTCTGAGGGGATAATCATTCTACATTTGGTTGCATACATTTTAGCTTGCATTCATGTTACAAGGGGGAAAAAAATCAACTACATCATTACTAATATTTATGGTGCCTTATCTGCATTGTTAATTGGGGCTATGCTTTGTTTTTCCTTGCAGCAAATAACATGCACTTTGTTAGAGGAATTTTTTTTAAAGAACAAATTTAATTTGAAAGAAATAAGAGAATTTTGTGTTCTGTTTTGTGTATGGAAGTTTTATAATGATGAAGGATGTAAGAAAATATAGTTGAAATCTCAATACATATGAGTAGCATTTTTACAAAGATGTG
Source organism: Passer domesticus (assembly GCF_036417665.1). Classification (NCBI taxonomy): domain Eukaryota; kingdom Metazoa; phylum Chordata; class Aves; order Passeriformes; family Passeridae; genus Passer; species Passer domesticus. The sequence continues at coordinate 75,022,216 of NC_087512.1, read as the reverse complement.
GCATAAAACTGCTTTGCTTAGAGTTGTCTGACACCCTGTATCATCACATATAAGCTTTCTGCGTCAAAGGAAGTAGTCCTGTTCTGTATGTAAATTATGTGAATAAATTATTTTCTTTTACATGTGTTACTGTTTCTTTAAGTATCAGATGCAGTTTTAAAATACTTGGAAGTCCACGAAGCTAATAAGTGTGAACTAAAGGAAAAGCTGAAGTTTGGGCTGCACCACAGGGGTGCACACAGACCTGCTGGTAACAGGCTGAGTGTGGTTTAGCAGGGGTGTTCTCGTTGTTCCCTGGTTTTGTTTCAGAATAGAGCCTAATTTACTTGGTATCAGACTCCCCAGTGTTACCTTTCTCTAAAGATAAGAGCCTTGACTTAAAGTAAAACTGGAATACTGAAGAATAGCAAAGTTTTAATGGAAGGGAGAAACTCGGCCAAAGATGGTTTGGATTTTAAAAAGATCTGTCCCTGTTACTGTATGACAAGTTTCTAAGAAGGGCGAGGGCTTTCCTAGGCTGTGCGTGAAAACACGATTTTCGCGTGTGGGCGTCCCAACACAATTCTTCCGAAGGGCGTTCTACAGCATTAGCTTGTCCGGGGGCCCGGGCCCGGCCCCGCTGTGCCCATTGGCTGCGCCGGGGGGAGTGGCGGCGGCGGCGGCGGCCTGGGACGGCTGCTTCGGCTCGGCTCGCTCGGCTCGGCTCGCTCGGCTCGGCCCTGCCCAGCCCCGCCATGCTGCTGGGCGCCCCGCGCCTCCCGGGCCGCTGCCTGGGGCTGCTGCGCCCGCTGCTTGCCCGCGGGTACCGCGGCGAGGCGGTGGCGGCCGTGGGGTCGCGCCCCGACGCGAGCTCCGCGCTCTACCAGGTGGGGCGGCGGGGCCCGGGCGGGCCGGGGGCGGGCCGGGGGCGGCGGGGCCCGGGCGGGCCGCAGCAGCGCCAGGGAGGAGCCGGAGCGGCCGGGGAGTGCGGACGTGGCGAGCACGTACCCGTGCACGGCGCCCGTCCATTTCTGCGGGCTGAGCCTGCAGATACGGTGTGAAAAAACCGTGCCTTGGTGCAGTCGTCAGGCTCGTCATGGATATTTTTTCCCTTTCAAATCAGGATGCCGGTTCTTGCTGCCCTCCAGGCTGATCGATAGTATGCTAGTGAGGTGGAGACGGGGTTTGTGGACAGTGGAAGGTGGAGCCTGATGATGTCAAAGTTGGATGATTTTGTGTTTGCAAATTCATTCCCGAGTTGAAATCAGGTGGAATAGCTGTACAGAATCACAGACTTGCGTCCTAAACCATCATCTTTTGAGGAGGAGAGCTAGGCGTAATTCCAGTTGTCTTTACGAAGAGAACAGTACTTCCATTTGGTATAAATACATTTATTTTTAGTGGGGCATTATTAACGCCATCATATTCGAAAATTGTGTTTACAGTTAGGCTGAGAAAAACATGGCTTTAAGTATGGATCAAGGTTGATCGGAGGGCATGTGTTTGTTTTCATATTTGTTCATGTAAAATACAAAACAGTGTGTGAAGCAACAGCATGTATTCTTATTGAGATAGGTCCATTGGTTCTGTGCTTTGTTTTGCATAAACTAAATTTGGGACAGAAATTAGGTGACTGAAGCTTCTGTGTAATCTCAGAATTTCTGTATGCATATTCTTCATATATATGTGTACATATGTGCACACACACATACAAAGCTTGTGTATGTGAAGTGTGTATATATATGTGCACACATTCATATTGTGTGTACCAGAAAATGATAGAATTTTAATAAAGGTGTTCACTCATCTGAGCTGCCCCCAGATTCGCCTTTATGTCTGGGTACCTTTCAACCTCAAAAAAAAAAGCAAGGCTTGGCAAAATAGCTAGTAGTGTTAGTATTTGGTAGAAATAATTTATGGAACACTCTAAGTGCAAGCACTGCTTTACTAACACAAAGAGTTGAGTGCCTGCTGCGAGGCACTTCACCATCTGAAAAAAAAAGTAATACAAGGAATAACAGTGCAAACACAAGAAGACATTATGATAGGTGATGAGGGTCTTGCCTTCTTTGGCCACTGTTTACCTTTCTGGCTGTGAATTCAACTAGACAGGATGGCCTTGATGATGCAAACTGTCTCTTGAACCAGATTGGCAAAAGTGTAATTTAAAGGTGAGTGAGTCTAAATACTGGAAAATGAAACAAAGTCTCTTTGAAGATTCCAGGCACTCTTACATACACTTCGGTGATGTAGCGGTAATTCATGTAGCTTGTGCAGTAACTGTTGGATTGGTGTATAGGGTTTGCCTCTTAATTTTGCATTGAAATTTGTAGAAATCCTCATATTAACAGCAGAATTTTACACAACTTGCTGGTGCAAGGACCAGTTTCCAGAAAGAACTTGATGCCAGTTCACTGACCTTTTTTTCATTATTTAATGATAATAATGAAGAGCCCACAAATACATGGTAGAACTAGTACGTTTATTTTTGAGAGTAGTCTTTTCTGTGTGTATTCAGAATTATTTTAAAACATCCTTACATCTCTTTAGTAAAGTATAACGGTGTTCTATTCTGGTTTAAGGCATGAAAGATTGTGATAGAAGTTGAGTGAGTTTAAGCAACTTCGATGTTTTTGTGCAGTATTTTTTACGGTTTATCTGTAAAATAACATTTTTCATGTAGGGTAGCTAAACTAGCTACAGCGAGTCAAAATCTAATGACAAAGTCTGTGACTGTGATTACTGTTCTTCTGTTAATATCCTCTGCCATTTTAACTGCTTTTTTGGTTTTTTCCTATGTTAAAGGTAGTTTCTAAGCACAGTATTGTGTGCAAAAGGTGAATGTGTTTAGAGAAAAAAAACTGACTGAACAAGGGGAAACAGGAAAAAAATTTGATATGTAAAGGTGCAAAATGACCCAGCTGGACAAGCTGAACACTGAGGCAAAGTAATACTGGATGTTGTGATAACCACAGACTTTTAAAAGTATGGATTTACAAGATACATTTTTACCTTTCAAGAGAGTGTGTTTAATCTGTTTGTGGCAATTACAAAGGCTGATTGTTTCAAATGTCACTCTACAGCCAAAGTACTTCAAGTGTGAGCTGAATCTGTTTGTGTTTTTATTTTATTTCTGCTTTGTTTCTTTGCCTTTGAGTGTCTAAGTGAACAAACTCAACTGCAACATTTGCAGCTTCTTCCTAAGGGAAACCTTAAGTCTGTGTGTTCGAGTATATATGAGTTATAGAGAGTTAGCATAGAGTTACCAGCTGGTTTTTTTTCTGTCAAAGTAGACTCAAACATCATATAAATGAGAATTAGACAAGGCACTCAGATCTTTTTGTGCAGCATTTTCTTTTATTGCAGTTACACTTTTCAAAAAGGTAGTAAAGTTCTTAATGTGTCTGCAAAAAAAAAAAAACCCAACAAATTAAGCTTGACTAATACCTTTAAATTCCAAAAAACTGTAAAAAAACCCCAACCTGCTGTAATGTGCACATGGAGTTTTGGATAATTTGAATGAAATTGGTGAGCTCAGTACTGATTCACTCATATTCAGATTATGAAGCTCTGTTTTTCTAGAAATATAATAGCAACAACACCAGCTTAAAAAAAATCAGAAAACGAAACACAGCCAAACCAAGACAAAACAAAACAAAACCAACTTCTTGTTCAACATAAACAACAAGAATCTAAAAAGTGTTTACCAAAATCTGTTTGACCTAGGTCATTCATCCTTTAGTACAAATCATAAGAGCACTTAATTAAAATCTGCGGTTTTTACAAAATTAGATTTACAGTGCAAACAAACCTATGCCAAAGAAAAAAAATCTAAGAAAAAGCCCTTCAACTCTGTAGTGACTAGTTTAAATATTTAGTAAACTAAATATTTTAGTTTATTAAATTCAGAACTAGTCTTTTACTATCCTAACACTACAAGATTTTTTGTAAAGCATTTTGATTAAATGCTTTGGGATGCTTGAGAGAAGCCAGTACATAGGTAGGAATGTTACTACTTTAAAGACAATACAGAGATGGTGTTTAGTAAGGTAAAATTAGATTTGGAAGAGAAATTAGTCTTGTACTTCTTATGTTTGTTTATTAAAAATTTAAATATAGTCACACTTGGTTGAATTTAAAATACTGTCTTGTTCCCCACTTAGGACAACTATGAACGAATGAAGGCACTGGTAACTGAGCTACAAGAAAAAGCAGAAAAAATCAGGTTAGGTAAGTATGATAGTCTAGATTTCAGAATAATAACCTGGCACTTGGCCTTGTTGAACCTCAAAGAGTTGGCCTTGCCCATTGATTCGGCCTGTCCAGATCTCTCTGCAGACTCTTCGTACCCTGCAGCAGGTCAACACTCCCATCCAACCTGGTGTAGTCTGGGAGATTACTGAGGGTCCACTCAATCCTCTGTCCAGATTGTTGTTAAACTTATTAAACAGGACTGGACCCCAAACCAAGCCCTGGATTTTTTAGCCCCCACTAGCTACCATGCATGAGCTGGATGTAACTCCAGCTACCTCCACTCTCTGGCCCAGCCAGAGACAGAGCCCAGCTCTCCAGACAGGGCCTTTTACCCAGCCAAGAGCGCACCAATCCAAGCCATGAACAGCCAGTTTCTCCAGGAGAAAGCTGTGGGAAACAGTGTCAAAGGCTTCATGAAGGTTCACAGAGACACATGAAGGTTCACACAGCCTGTCTCTCATCCATTAAGTAGGTCATCCTATTATAGAAGGAGATCAGGTTGATCGAGCAGGACCTGCCTTCCCTAAACCTTTGCTGGCTGGGTGTGATCCCCTGGTTGTCCTGAATGTGCTGCATAATGACACTCAACAAATCTGCTCCATGGCCTCCTCTGGCATCACTGTCAGACTGACAGGCCTGACTGACAGACAGTTCCCTGGATTGTCTCTCCAGCCCTTCTTGGAGCTGGATGTTACACTGAGTAACATCTGGTCACCTGGGACCTCCCTCTTTAGCCACGCCTGCTGCTAAATATTGGACAGTGCCTCTGTGAGCTCTTTCACCAGCTCCCTCACTACCCTTAGGTGGATCACATCTGCCCCCATAAACTTGTGTGTGTATAAGTGTTGTTACAGGTCACTAACCAGTTCCCCTTGGATTAAGGGAGCTTCAGTTTACTCCCTGTCCCTGTCTTCCAATTTGGTGGGCTGGTATCCAGTTAAAGACTGAATCAAAGCAGGTGTTAAGTACCTTTGCCTTTTCCTCATCCTCTGTCGCTATATTTCCCCATGCATCCAGTAAAGGAAGGGGACTCTCCTTTGTCCTCCTTTTATTGGTTGATCTTTTCCGACTTCCTAGCTGTAGTTGAGGTGGCAAGGAAAAGCAAGCCTGTAGTAGTTTAAAAGATTGAAATCTGTTTCTTCTTTTTGACTTGTGAGGCTATCTGAATGAATTGCAGTTGACTATAATTAATGGAAACAATATAAAATGAAAACATTTAATAAATGCTTAATTATGTGCTAGAGGCCGAGCATGTAGCTTTAATTTAAAGTGCCTCATGATAGTGGTTTTGTCATTTTATACACTTTTTCTTACATGATGCAATTTCTTTTACAACTTTGGAATAGAGCGCAGTTAAGATTTTGTGCTCAATGCTTTTTCTTTCTTGCTCTGTGAAACAGGGGTCCAGAGTTTCCTGAGGAGGTGTTAAAACCCATGGGCTACCTCTGTCTTTTATTGGTGTAGAGACTGTTCAGCAGTTAATGAACTAATGACGTGTGCCACATGAGTTAATGATTATGGCCTTCCTCCTTGCTGCTCGTTTGCCTGTTCTTGCCTGTTACACAATGACAGGACACAAGACCATAGTGTTCATCTTTTCTTCATCTGAGCAACCTCTACCAGGATGTTAATCCACAGTTTTGAGTGACATTGACTGATTGATTGAAATTGCTTTACATATCATTTAAGTATATAAGAAAAAATAGGTACCTATGTTGAATACTTCTGAAGGATATGTGCAACATCTTTAGATTTCACTATAAAAGCTGTCAGAGGATGAGTTCTTGTTTGAAGTCTTTGCAATGAATGCTTCATTTGTTAGCTGTTATTCAGTGTGTAGGGTTTTTCTGAACCCATGTCCCACCCTGCTCAGTAATCCCCAGCAGTGCAACGGGAAGTGGTCCCTGCCCCTTTACAACAGGTACTTTCTGACAGAAAGCAATAAGTAGGTGAGATACCTTTAATCTCCATGACTGATTGTAGGACATCAGCAGTTACAGTGGTGTAGGCATTGTTGTAAAGAAGAAATTAAGAAGAAGTTTCAAATTAAATGCCTCCATTTAGTTAAGGACACTACTGCTCAGAATGGAGGTTAGTGCAGGGTAGAGTGTCTTGATGTTGGAAGAGGAATGTTCAGTGGAATGGCTACTGGGCCTGGGAAGCAAGCATGTGTGATGCACAGAGGTGACAAAAGTCTCAGGATGGAAATTATTTTTGCAGTATCACACAGTATAAATTAAACACTTCAGAGGTCAGACATAGTGTAGTTATGATCTAGTGAGATGTTGAGAATATGGATGACAGTAGTATCTCTGTAGGTGGATATGAGAGGTTGTTTTTTAAGAAACTTGTACAGAAAGAATTTACAAGATTTAGGCTTAGGCTGGATATATAGACCTAATGAACTGGCTGAACTGAAAATAAATTGTGGGCTTTCTGGTATGCCTGACAGGTAGGAAATTATGTGTGTAGTGATCAGGGAAGGAGGTGGGAAAAAGGACTTCAAGGGAGGCTTAGAAGCTCTGTTTCAGTGATGCCTAGCTGACAGAGAAATCCTGGCATCTCAGGAGAAATGTTAGCAAAACACATCTTCTTTATTTTAGACAGGGAGACAATTTTAGAGTGATGAGGAGGATCATGTCTACACTGAGAAACAATGTTTGTATAAGTTGTTGTTACAAAGAGGCTGAGGTGTGTCAACAAATCTTGAAGTATTGAATGACACAAAGCTCTAGAGAATGAAAGATTTAGGATGACCTCTAGTGAAGGGTTGAAATGAAACAAATATAAACTTGATATTAAATGCTCTATGTCTCAATTCTGCTTACAGTTTTGCCATGGTCTAAGGAAATTGGTGCAGATGATGCTGGGTCATTCAAGATTGCATTCAGTGTAGCTATTATGAATGAGTTCTAGGGATTAGTATTTCCTGTAGTTCTACTGATGTGCTTTCTACATATTTATGTTTTCTGCCCTTGTGTTTATTGCCAAGCAGTGGGGGAAAGTTTCAGACAACTATATTTATTAAAATCTGTGCCTCAAGACTACCTGTAAAAAATGAGGTGGGAAATAAAATAGATTCTAGAAAACAAGCCTTTTTATCAATACCTTAAATCTGTTTGAAGTAGAAACTATTATTTATTCAATTTATTATTAAGGTTCATACTTCAAAAACTGGGAACTCATCAGCATTTCCATTCGAAGTTTTAATATAACTGACGATTTATCTTATCTGCGTCCATAGAAAATGTGACAATTTACTGTTGTATCACAGGAGGTGGAGAAAAAGCTCGCAAGCGTCATACATCAAGAGGAAAGCTGTTACCCAGAGAGAGAATTGACAAGCTTATTGATCCTGGGTAGGTACCTCCTTTTTTTTTCTTAAACATTTTAGCTTGTCTCTTGCAGGGAGATATTGCGACAGGCTTATTTTCTCTTTAGCTTCCATAAACAATAACATGATAAACACTAAATAGAATTATTGAAATTTTACAGAAACGTTCTTTGAAAAACTGATCTCCTTTAAAGAAAATCTTTTAAAATTTAACCTTTTAAGTAAGATTCAGTGGCAGATAGAACTAGTAATATTTTACAGTTTTGTTTCATTTGTCCTTATTCAGATCTCCATTCTTGGAGTTCTCCCAGTTTGCTGGTTACCAGTTGTATGGTAATGAAGAGGTACCTGCAGGAGGCATTATCACAGGCATTGGACGAGTATCTGGGTGAGAGATTCCAGTCATCTACATTACTTATGATATGAAAAGGAAGAAGGTATAATTTCATTCAATTTCCAGTATTAAGCTGTTAGTATTTTTAGTGGTTTGTTTTGAACACTCAAAAAATCAACAAAATCAGTATCTCATTTTGTTTGGCCATAGCTAAAAGGAAGTGAGGTTTTTGTTTTGTTTTTTTGTTTGTTGGGGATTTTTAGTTAGTGTATCCCACTAACTAAACAAAACATACATGGAGTTTCAAGTGTCCAATGAAGGAAAGAGATTAGTGCATCTGGAAAGCTATTAAAAAAAAATTAGGGCGGTATTTTAACCTAAAAGTTAGTTTTGCTTACTCAAAGAACCTCCAAGACTGTTCTTGAAGTTAATTATGGTGCTATGCAGGATTATTTTACTCCCTAAAATAATGGAACAGGACATTATAGTAGTGAGGCTGCTGTTGCAATGTGCCCTTGAGCGAATGCAGATAAGAGCTCTCTTAGAGCATCAGAGCTTCAAGAGTCCTTGACTTGTTGCACTTCTTTAACCAACATACAAATTTACTCATTAGAAATACTTTTCTCTCTCATAAGCTTTTTTTTAATTTTAGGACGGAATGCTTGATTGTTGCCAATGATGCAACTGTCAAAGGTGGCACCTATTATCCCATCACTGTTAAGAAACATTTACGTGCTCAAGAAATTGCAATGCAAAATCATCTCCCTTGCCTTTATTTGGGTAAGTCCCATTGCAGAAATAGCCAAGGTCCAGTGTTAAGGGCAGCTGATCTGTCTGCAGATCTGACTAACAAGGAGTGTATTTAAAGCACACCTATTCAAATATATTTTAATCAATACTGTATTATCACTACAGAGGGATGGCACATCTTAACTGGGGGGTGTGTACAGTCCTGTGGTAGGGTTGGGTTCATAAAATACAGATGCAGCTGTTAACAGTGTATCACTTCTTTCTGTCATGAATTAGCAATATTTCCTGTAGACTCTTCCAGTCAATTCAAATTACAGTTAAAAAGAAAAGGTACATTCTGGTGGAGGATGTATGTGTATGAGAAAAGATACCAAGGAAATAAAAATAATAAGAGTGATAAAATTGTCAAAAACAGTTTGGATCAATAAATTTTTAGGATTTTGGGTTAATTTTTTTGAAGCAGAAATTTAATTGTATTTTTTTTACATTTTGACTTTAGCCTAATTGATCAGTATTTAGCCAAACTTTCATGTAAACCTTACATGTCCTTTCATTATAAAAGAAGAACAGAGTGACAGGTATCTGTAATGTATTACTGGTAGTGTTTTCTTATCCTGGTTTTATACAAATACAAGAGGTTTCTGTCAATGTCTTCCTTTCAGCCTGAATTCCCAGCTTAATGAGTTTTGACCCTATTAGCCAGTTTCAGTCAGCTTTGACAGAGAGTTGTAAGAAAATGTGTATTCCTGTGGATTTTGTATATGTCAGCATCAGAGGAGAAAGACCTTCTACTCCATTTTTTAAAAATACAGATTATTCCTTGTCTGTTCAGCTTAGTTTAGCAACTTAAATATCAGCTGTTTGCCACTCTGGATGCTTGTAGTAGTTAAATAGTCAACATAAATAGAGGTCCTGGCCAGCCCAAGTGTTTGAAGTTTCTTGCCCTGCTGATAAGTCAAGCATGTAAATAAGACCACTAGAAGGATTAGGGGAAGTGTGAACTTGAAACTGTTGGTGAGGTGGGTACAGGGGCAATGTGGGTGAAGATTTTGTGAGATTGCCATAGAAAGAGTCCTGGAGAGAAGGGGAAAACTAAATTTTATCTTAGTTGTTAAAAAACCAGAAAAATCTTAGCTTTGCTGTTCACAAAACAGCTGTTAAGATTTTTGTTTTAATCAGCAAATTCTGTCTGTTCAGAGAAGTCTTTTTAGTGAGTATTGAGTGAGCAACTGTGGATGATTCTACTGTTTTAAGATCTTATGGAATGAGGAATTGTGGGACACAGCTACGCCTTTAAAAGAAAAGTTTAGGGGTTTTATTCCATCTTTGAGAGGTATAGTCCTTGAATGTACAATGTCATTCATACCTGGTGATTTACTTTAGCCTTGCAGTTTCTGTACCTGGACTTATTCCAGTTGATTTGAGCAGTGCAATAAGAGGGAGCACTTTGTAGTCAGCAGTGTACTGGCCATGTAGTTTTCCTGTTGTTTGAACTGCCTTTTCCACCAGTGATAACAGCTGCCTGGGTGCTAATTCTCATGTGGACAGCTGGTGCCATTTGCCACTGAGTCAGTCACTGGTGTGGACATTTTGTTTTGGCTGCAGTCATGTAAGATAAGAGTGTGCATACAGACTGGTGGTTGTATGTAAAAATTAATTACCAGGAGCCAGAGTTCTCAGAGGTGCTTTATCTCCCTGTGCATTTCCTCATAGTCTTCTGTTCTTTGGATACCTCTCATGACAGGTTGTATTTTCATTAATTGGGAGCAGAGAGGTAGCTGCCGTTGGAGACCTGTGAGCAGGAGGGTGTATCCTGAGGCAAGGGCACATAATAAATGAATCATCCTAAAGATAGTTTAATGTCTTTGTTGTGAAGTTTAATCAAGCTATGAAAGAATAGAGGCAGCACCTTTTGAACTTGGTGGTGACTAGCTCTGCCTTTTTCTGGAGCTGGTGACAGAATTGCAGTAGAATTGTTGAGTTAAAATTGTACATTAAAAGTGTTTTTAGTTTAAATATTTTGCAGCAAGTTGAGTTTAAAAGTTTATTTAGGGAGGGATGGTTGCATCTTTAAGCATGTCTGAGTTTATTTTCCATGAAAGTCATCGGGATAGATGTTATTTTGGAGAGGAGTGTTTACTGTTTTAGTTCTTTATTTTTCCAAAAGGAATGTTCTATTATACATACAGTCATGGAAATATATACAGTATTAGTGATAGTAATTGTTGTATATTTTAGGTAACATGCTGATACTTTACCAACGAGTATGTAACACTGTTCAAAGCATGCTAATATAATTTGGTTCATTCTAGTTGATTCAGGAGGAGCAAACTTACCTCGGCAAGCAGAAGTATTTCCAGATCGAGATCATTTTGGCCGTATTTTCTATAATCAAGCAGTCATGTCCTCACAAGGAATTCCACAGGTAATTTGCTTTTATCTAAGAATTAATGTACTAATTAGTTTTTATGCCTGCTGCCATTACCTCTTTTCAAAGCTTTTCACCATGTTTTGTTTCTGATGGCATTGTGTTGTGCTAACCTGATGGCCCAGTCTGGGACTTGGAAGCACTGAAAACACAGTAACTGTCCACAAAAATTCATTATAGTTTTGAAGAAACTGTCTACTTTTTTAGTGTTAATGATTTGACCTACCTGCTCCTCTCTGGGAGTAGGAGAGAAATGGACTTGGGAACATGGTATGAAGGGCCATTTGAGAAAGCACTAGAAAATCTCTTGGAACAGTTCTGCATCAGCACTGCAAAGGTGAGGACCCCCTTGAGGATGGCTAATAAATGAGACATATTTTCCACTAACAGGGGTATGTGTGTATTTATAAATCCACTTTACACTCTGATGTGCTTTATGTTGAAACAGCCCTAATAATAAGGTTATTTTCTAATGAGTTAATGATGCACACAATTACTGTTAGTCACAGTTCCTGGATTTAGAAGTGCTTTTGTGTCATGGTTCACTCAATAATACATAGGGATCAGTTTTTTGATGCAGGTGATGTGCTCGGGAAGCAAAACCACATGTTTTGCTGAATCTGTTACTCATGAGGAATGTGAAATATTTGAAGATTGCTGATGGGCAGCTATGGCTGCAGTGACAATGAAGGGTAGGGTGTACAGTCCCAATGGAGTTGAGAAAGACAGGTACCAGAATAAATACTCTAAGGGAATTGTTAGCAGGGACCTCTGAGAAGCTGCCAGGGGGGGTGGAAAATCCATGGTCTTTGAAAATAACCTACCGCAAATAAAGGAACGCTACAGAAGAGCAAACGAGAGAAACTGGGTAATTCACAACCTACAGAGCTGCTGTCTACTCAGACACCCTCTACCTCTTTGTATGGTTTTGTACTCCTCTCTTATATTTGCCTTATACTCTCTTTTGCAGACCAAAAAATTCAAGCTTACTCAGCTGTTCTTCCTGCAGTGTTCCACACCTCTGATGGTCCTAGCTCATCTTCTTTTCCCGATCTTACTGTATCTTTTTTAGCATGAAGGAGACAGACTGCACCAGCAGTCCTTAGAACAAATAAATTTTAAAAAAAGGCAGATTGTATGGAACTTCTTAGAACTACCAATTCTGAGCATCAGTTCTCAGAACTAGTCTTTTTTCCTTTGATCACAGGGGAGAGCAGACAGCTTCCTCATTTAGCACTGAGGTACAGCAAAATTCATTTGAACTGCAGTACTCTTTCTGTTTACCAGGGGAAAGTATATACAACCTTCCAAAAAAACCATAAATCAATAGAAGAAATAAAGAGGTTGTTTGAAACCTGCATTCTTTATGGGCATCTGCAAGTGGTCAGAGCAAAAAGAAGTTATGGTCATAAATCCAGATTCTCTTTTAGACGTGTGATCTATATAATCCTGCCAGATTAATCTACGAATAATTACAGTAAGAGCTGAGGAATGGAGAACATTAAAAAATTATTCAACCTCTGTTTTCTATACAATGAGAACAGCAAAATCTATTCTGAGTGAGAAACAGGTCATGCATACTGTGGAAATGGTGATGGCAGTATTTATTTTCAAAAAAAAGTTCTCTACCACACTTTGAAACCCTGAAAAAGCTGGTCATTATCCTAGCAAAGGGCTGGGGTACCGTTTGATTTGTGTGTGCCTGCAGTGGAACCTGAGTTATATGTCAGAGGAGGTACTTCAGTCCGTGTTGTCTGAGACTGGGCTGTGACACAAGTAGAGCCCATGGCAGTGCTATGACACAAATCCCACCATAATACCGTTATCCAGTGTTCTTTTTCAGAAGGAATAAAACCCTTGAGAGACGATTGTTACTGGATTCTGCTGCCCTGAGGCTCAGGGGGACATGATTCCAACCACTCACAAAAGAGACTCCACTGTAGCCTTGGGCAGTTTTTTTTTTTCTGGGGGAAGGAATTAGTAGAAGCCAATACTTCGAGGGTGAAGCAGATGCACCAGTATTCAGTCTGACTCCATACATGACAGACACCGGCTCCGCAAGATATTTGACGAAACTGTCTGTGTTACCTTGATACCATTTTGGCACCAAGTAAGAGTTTAAATCTTCAACCATCTTTTATTTTTCCAATGAATCCTGTAATCCATTACCTCTATAAAAATACAAGGCTGAAGATTCTATCAATGCACTAAATGTCTTTAGGAAATACAACATAATTTACCTTCTGTAGTTCTTTCCAACAGTAGAAATGGACCAGCTGCAGTGATTAGGTAGGTCTCTAGAGAAAAGTAGTGTTTTGTTAGAACAGAAATGCCTAGGAGAAAAATACAGTTTGTCATCATATAAGACTCCCTGGTAGATCTAGATTGGTCCTAGTGTTTTTTTGGAACAGCTAATGCCAAAGGAGTGATGTTTTGCTGAATTATCTTTTTTGGAGAAATTTTGGAAAATCTTATTTTTCCTGGAGACTTCAGTCATGATCTGCTTTGGGAGTAATGATTTTTAGATGTTATGGCAAAGATAGATGTGTATACCCAGCTTGCAAGGCTGAAATTACTGATGTCAGGCTGGACCTTTCTAGAAATGCTTGACCCTTCAGTTATGCTCTTGTTTCCAGCCTGTTTTGAAATGTATTTTACATAATTGTAAAGTTACATTAAAAAGGTGAATTTATGTTTCTTTCAATTACCATATGGTGTTGTATTAGGAGTAATTGTATTCATATAGAATAAGAACTAAAATAAGAAAGATTTGTCTATTAAGAAAACACATTTCTATTTGGTAGGACACTGATGAAAGTTACATTTTCCAAGTAGGACACTGATGAATGTTTATCTTTCTTTAAATATTTATGGAAGACTCAGAAAAATGTTTTACTGAAGCACTTTATTTAATGGTTGTGATAAGGGTGCATTTTGTTTGGGAGATGTATCTGCTTTGTTTTATTTCAAAGAGGCACTGTTAACATTTGTAAATCTATTATTGGTCCTGTGCTAACAGACTGTGGTAGCTAGAACCATCTTCCCTGTCTGAGAGAATGTTTCTTTAGAAAATGGGATTAGGAAATTGTGCTCTCTCTGATGTCCATTCTGGTCAATTCTCCCAAGATGGGAGTCTGGATATTGTTAGTTTGCTACCTGGTGGTCTATGCTCTGGCTTGCTTGAAGTTCTGTTTGTCAGTTCATTAGTTCTTCTCAATTTGGCCCTTAAAGTGCTTGCTTTTTCCCCCCTCTTTGTTTTCTAGTTGCTGATAGTGCTTTTAATTTCCCCCTCCACTTTTACCTGTGACTAATTTATTATTCACCCACTGCAGCTTAAATTACGTTGTTGTCTGTATGGGTGTGAATCAGAAAGCTGTGATTAGCTCCTCATTAGCTGCTTCCTGAGCTCTCTCACACTCATATGCTGCATGGATATGATGGGGGATGGATCAATGGATATGAAATAGTGTATGTGCACTCAGGACTGTCGACTTTTATTGAACACAAGAATTCCTTTGCAGCAATTTAGAAAAGTAAGTCAGGACGTAAGATATTATTTGGAAATTTGACAAGTAAGTTTTATTTTTTCCAGTAGATACATATTCCAGTTTTTATGTTGGAAAAAATTAAAACTGAGTGAAAGTTTAAATGCAGGCACGTTCTATCAGTGTGAGCATGGTGAAATTAAGAACAGAAAAAAGCCACAAATCCTAGAGGGGAAAAAAAGAAATAAACTTGTTTACACCAAATTTCTCCCATTTCTAGAGACTTATGTTATTTTTTAATTTGCCATGGATTATTTATTAAATGCACAAGAGAAGTACTGCAGATTAATCATGTGAGTCTGAGTAGATATAGTTTCAAGATCCTGAAAACTGTTTGCTGAAAAGGCTGTTTAATTTGATGATAGCACATTGACATAGTTCATGTAGTCCTTCTTTAGATATGCATAATGTGATTTAGAAGTTTTACTTTTCTATATACTGCTTTCTTCTTCCAAATTAGCATGTAACAGAGAACACTAATTGATGTCACCTTAGAAGTATCTTGAAACAAACTTAACATAAAATAATGTTGTTTTCTAAGGTTTTTTTAGTGGTAATGTGTGTGTATATGTGTGGTTGTGAAAGAAAGTGTTTGTCTTTTTCATGAGTATTCCTTTTCTTCTGCTCTACAAGTGTCTTGAAAGGGTCTTTGTAGATGCTCCTATGAAAGAGAAATTGAGAAACTTCATTTCCATGATTGTCTACAGCTACAGTATTCATCATATCTGGGTTCAAGTTAGTTTTGTAAAAGTATCACCAAGGTATTACTGGTAGAAAATGTTCACTGGGTAGGTGTTCCATTCAAAATTAGGTAAAAAGATGAAGCAGAAATTATTCATGGTGAAGACTATAATGAGATGCTCAACACATCTCGAAAGGGCAAAATTAATTAGTTGATCCACTGAAGACCTGAAGTAGCATACTAAGAGATGGGAGAAATTTCCTTCAAAGGATGTTAACATTGGTGTGCAATTACGCCAGTAAGCAGTAACTGAAGCCCTGACTTAAGTATAAATACCAGGAGAAACCTATAGCTTTTAACTTTTACTGTTCATGAGTAAAACTAAATTCCATGGTACAATGTGTGTCTCTTCAAACATATCACATACCTAGATCAGTACCTCATATATGAGTTTTCCAGCAGGGTAGTCTGAAGATCATAGTTCTACAGACTGTTAAAAATGGAAGATTCCTTATTTTTTAAAGAAATGCTAAAACATAAAAAGTTTGCTCTATTAGACAGAAATAATCTTGCAGTGCTGTCAAATGACCTCTGTTAAAATACATAATGTCATGTGGCTTTGCTATTTTTAAGGGTAGGACAGTTCGTTAACTTTTGCTTTTTGTTTTCCTGATAGATTGCAGTAGTCATGGGATCCTGTACAGCAGGAGGAGCATACGTACCTGCAATGGCTGATGAAAGTATTATTGTTGGCAAACAGGGAACAATATTCCTGGCAGGGCCACCTCTGGTAAGGATACAGAAATTTCTAGTGACAGGCCTCTCTCCTCCCCCTCCCCCCAAATCATGCTGTGATAATTGTACATCTTAAACAATTGAGTAATTTCTTGGTGAGATATTTCTAGATACTCTGTAGCTTCGTTTGTATTTTTATGTATATCTGAATGTTTCTATCCTAAATCAAATCTCTTCTGTTCATTAGAGGTGTATATATATATAAATCAGACTATGTCCAGGTGTTTTTGTAGTACTGTTTTTAGATTGCAGTGCACATTTTAAATAATAAAAATTGTTTCTATATTCAATTATGTACTCTCTAGGTTTGACACAAAATTTGAGAAAATCACAACCATGTGTATTGTGTCTCAAAGTCAAGATCAAAGAACTTCTGAAGCAGGACTGGTCTGCTTCTGTATTTTTGTGTCAGTTTGCTGCCAAAGGAGGCATCCTTACAGTGGAGTTTGTCCTAGTTTTCTCTCTCTCTCTCTCTCTCTCTCTCTCTCTCTCTCTCTCTCTCTCTCTCTCTCTCTCTCTCTCTCTCTCTCTCTCCTTCTGTCCTTCCATCCTTCCGTCCTGCAGTCTTTTGTAAGGAGGTTGTTTCTAAGGAAACTGACCTGACAAATTCCTGTGAATTAAACCTTGCATTATTGTGGCACTCAAAATGGCATTTGTGACTGTGAAGTACTGCAGTATAAAAGAGCTTTAAAATTGCAGTAGCTTGGCACAAGAAAAGGAATGCTTGAATGTGACTTGTTATTTAGATAGTCTAAGCTTGGTTCTATACCAATACAAATAATAATACTATGCTGTCAGTCTTTTGCTGACAAAGATTATTCTACTTAACACAAGCTTTATGAGAAAAAAATGAATCTTTAGTAATAAATGTTAGTGCTGGAACTAAGGGAGCGTCATTCATCACAACTATTCAAGTCTCGATGAAACATGGCTGGATAAACTTCCTTTTTCTTTTGAAATAGTAAAATATGTGTCAAATTTACTGTACAAACGAGTCTGAGGCAGCACAATGGCTCTGTTTTGGTTACAGTCTTTTGGGAACTTTAGGGTGTGCTTCCTGTGATGAAGCCAAATGTAAATCTAATGTCTTTCAAGAGTCCTACCATCTAGAGCATGCCAAAGTGGAGAAATTGCTTTGTAACAGCATTGTTAATGAAGATACTGCTCCATTGATTCCTCTAGTAACAGAGGAGGCAAAGTCTCTTGGAAGTCACTTCCTTCAACGCTTAAAATACTAGGAAAATGCGGTGTGTCCCATTAAACTGTGGGAAAACAGCTGCTGACAGATTTATTTGTTGACTAGTTCCTAAGGCATGATTGTGTTATTCTTATTAAAAGTATGAAGGACTCATCCTTTAATGTGATTTAGTGTTTATCTGCATAACTTTTCTCTGATTTGCACAACATATTTCCCTTTTTTTTGAAAGAAAATTAATTTTCCTTTAAAATGAATTTTCCCCCATTGCTTCATCTTTTTTATGAAAGTAGATTTGGCATTTTATACTTCTTTCAAAGTTCAGTATAGATGGCTTTTAAGTTCTTGTGGAGTTAAAAAAAAAAAAAGAAAAAGGAAAAAGAGAAAAAAGGATGAAAAAAAGTCTTACATTTGTACATCTTAAATAAATTCAGAATTAAACTGGCATATGGAAGGCAGGGGCGCGGGACACGCACCTGAAAGTACAAGGATACATTGTTCCCCACCCTAGTAAAAAAAGGCATTTAGTTTGAAGTAATTTATTATTTTAGTGGAAGCTTTCCAAGTTGATAAGAAGAACAAAGTAATCAGGAAAAGCAAATGAAGTAATGAATAACAACTATGCACTGTAATGGTAATTTATTTACTGCTCATTAGGATTTTGTGGTTAGCCATTTGACAGTAATTGTTTCAAATGTTCTACCTAGGTTTCTGTTCCTTTTTATCTTGTTTGTGTTAGTGTTTTTCCACTTGTTTATAGGTAAACATAGACAAATCATCCTCAAAATTAAGTAATTCTCTATAAATACATCTCTGCAATTTAGATATTTGGAGTTTCTTGCTGGAAAGTGACATAAACGTGAAGGAAGATACTATTTGAGAATATTAGTTGAGTAACATGTGATTTGTACGTCTTTGAGATAAGAAAACTGGTGTGATGAAAGACATGAACTTTGTACATCGGAGTGTCAGTAGGTTCGTTACTGTAACTGAGAGCAACTGCCCTGGTTGCAGGAACACCTGAGCTGTTCAAGTACAAACCTTTTCAAAAGATTTTCAGTAAGACATCTAATACCCAGTATGACCCAGAAAATTGGATTGGAAGATTAAAAACAGAGAACCAGATGCTTGTTCTCTGGGAATGGTAATCATTTGACATCACAAGGCAATTTAGATCATATGTGTGTGTCACTGAGATGTAGCTCGTGAGACGTGCCTGGATGGATATCTGGAAAAGGATGACCCAAGTCAGGCCTCAAGGGGAAGGCGACTAGGCAAGTCAGTGACTGCAAGGGTGTTGTGAAGTTAAAAAGTTTTAAACTCTTTCCCCATTTTCAGAGGAAAATTTCACAACTATCCTCCAATTTAATTTGTTTCTTAGCAACCTGCAGATGTAATGATCCTTATCTTTGTGTGTATATGTCAAACTTTATTATCTCTACCTGTCAGCCTTTCTGTTCTGTAGAGCTTTTCATATTCTCACTGAAAATACTCTACTTGCCTTCTTCTAAGCATCAAAACTGCTTCACACTCCCATAGAAACTCCCATTCCTTGCTGTAGCAGATATTGTAGCCATTATTGAGTAAGCTCTCTTCCCCAAAACGTCTTTCCTATATGAAGGAAATTGAATTGGACTTTATTGCTTACCTGCCTAAAACAAAACATCCTGAGGAATTGAAGAAAGAAATATCCCTGATGTTACTTATAATTAGTCTTGAGATGTGTATGATAAAAAACATATGAGTTGTACGTACAGTCCACCATCTAAAATGGAAGTTTTCTTGGCCTCCTTTTTTGAAAATGTGAGGAGTAATGACTTCATAAAAATACAGATCTCAATAGAAGAAGACAGTAGTCCTCTTCAATAGAAGTGTCACAGTAGCAGTAATATTCAGGGCCATTCTTCTGTATTTTCTCAAGTGGAATATCTGTATCCTCATCTTTGGCAGTACTGCTTGGTAGTTCAGGCTGTCATATAGACCTATAGGCTCTTGTTCCAGAAATTTCTGATTCTTCCTTCCTGAGGTAAAATTTGCTACTTTCTGTGCTCAGAGGTGGAAAAATCCAGTAAAAAGAGGGAATAAGTTTTTCAAATTCATGTGCATTTATATGGGGGTTTCGTGCATTTTGACCTCATCTGTTGTGGAAAATACATATTATAGCCTAAGCTTATGTTTATAGCTTTCAATAATTTCTAGCTGAAATAGCTTGATTAGGTGTTTCTTAGAAAATGCCCACATATATTTTTGAGACTCTTACCTTGCAGTCTGTTAGAATTTAAAGAACTTTAAGGTAACTTCAGCCACTAACTCTAAGTAACTTTAACTGTTACTTAAAACTGCAGTTTGTAGAATGCTCTGCTCCACTGCTGTATCTGGAAAGATGATGGAGCAAATACTAGTTCTCACCCACTCTGACAAAATAAGACACATTTGGGCTGCAGGGTGCAGCTCTGGGCGCTCCAGAAAGAGCCTGAGTTAGCCAGTGAAAATCCATTAAGAGATGGAGTGGAGCATCTGTAAAATGAAGAGGGTGTGAGAGAGATGAAACTTTTCAATCTGGTGAGTCGTAGGGCAAATCTATCCATACTTTGCAAGGGGGAGTAAAGATAGCAGAGTGAAGCTTCTTGTTGGTATCCTGTGGTAGGTCAAGAGGTTGCCAGGCACAAAGTGAAATACAGGAAGCTCTGTTTAGTCGTAAGATATTTGCTGCAAGGCTGGTCATGCCAGACCAAGTTGTCCAGAGAGTTTATGGGGTCTCCATTCTTGAGCTATTCAAAACTCATGGTCATTACATAGTCATTAGCAACCTTCTCTGGTTGACCCTGCTGCAAGCAGAGGAGTTAAACTTCGCAATCTCACATGGTGGCAGACAGAGTCCACAGCTCCAATATTGTGATTTGGAGAAGGAAAACTTCACCTCTGTGGAAAAATAAAAAAGCTGGTTTTGTAAAATATTTTTAAATTAATCTCTGGATTTCCATGCCAGTGGAAATGATTGCACTATTCAGCTTTGTGCCAAGTTCTGCAGTAGTTAATAGTTTGTTATAACTGGTTGCATAATGACAGATGTATGTAATTATTTCATAGAATCATAGAAAGAGATCATATAATCAAATTGTAGAATCACTTATCTTATAATACACCCTAAAGGTCATTGAGTTTGGCCATTAACCTCACACTGCCAAGTGTACCACTAAACTGTGCATTAAATGCCACGTCTACAGGCATTTAAATACCTCCAGGGATGGTGACTCAGCCGCTACTCTGGATAGCCTGTTCCAATCCTGCATAACCCTTCCAGTAAAGAAATCTTCCTCACTTCTCTTAAAAGTATCTTACGTTCACTGTTTAATGAAGACTCAAGTTAATTATGTCTCTGACAGAAACATTCCATTAATTAGTATGCCACACCTTCATATACCATGGGTAATTCAAATTTCAAAGCAAGAATCCACTATTGAAGAAATATGTATAATTAAGTTTGCAAACTTGACAGTTTGGAAGTGTGTGTGAGAATATATATATGTATTTATATAATTAGTGTGCTTTAGTTTTAGATATGAAACTTGGAAACTGAAATCTGTTTTGGTAATAATGATAGTTTTCCCTTCCCTTGCTTGTACTCTACCTCTGTAATCTCTGTGGGTGATGAATGGTTTCTCCAGCTTTCAAGGAATCCTTTTCAAAGCACTTACTGTAGAGTGGAAATGCCTCAAGAAGTCTTCTGGGGTTTTTTTAACCCCAGTAGTAAATTATACGATTTTGTTTAAAAAGGAGACCATTCACTTTTAAATTACCCTTTCAGGTCTAAGATTACACAGATCTAGGCTTTGGATTCTGCAGTCCAGGTACTTTTACAGAGACATTGTACTTGATCCAAGCAGTTACATACCACTCATACGCTCTTTTAAGAAAAATTATTATTACTAAATTATTGTGTATTTACTGGAAGGTTCTGAAAATAAACGTCTATGGTTGTTTAAACTAATAATGTTAGTATTTAATTGTAATAATAGTACTGTAGTATTTAAATTAATAGTAGTAATAGTGCTAATTCATAATTAGTAATAATAGTACTAATAGTATTGAAATTACTATTTAAATTAGTAAGTTAAAATTCACAGAAGTGTTTATGTAGAGAGAGCAAAATTGAAAAATCCTAGGTTTGTGGTGTATTGTTTGCATGAAACAATGCTTTGAAATATCCCATTTGAAATATCATAGTAAGTGCTGAGAAAATTTTTGTGAAAAAGCATATTTATGAATCTGAAGGATGTGTAAGTGCATGCACACAAATGATGAACACAGCAGTAAGTATAACAGTGGGGACTATCTTTGTAAATAAAAACTACGTATTAACTAGAATAAGCATGCAAAGTCAAAACCAAGAAATTTTTACAAGATTCAGTGCTGTATTTTGATGCTCTGAGGGAGAGTAAACAGGGAAATAAGATTAATGAAAAAGCATTTTGCAAAGATCTCTGTTAGTACTGTACCTCATATGGTATAAATATTAATGCAGGATACATGTCAACTCTGAAGCTCATTTTCCTTTCCTTGTGTTAGGTTGAAGCAGCAACAGGTGAACAGGTATCAGCAGAGGATCTTGGAGGGGCAGATCTTCACTGCAGGTTTAAATAAATATTTTCCGAGAGTTAATTTCTTCCATATTGTAGACTTTCCTTTCCCCTTCCCCTGCCCTACCCTTCTTTTATTCTATTGTGGTTTTAGATCTTTCTTAAGCTGTGTTTACCTTTTGAAAATTATTTCTGTGTTACCTGATGCTGACTGATTGTTTTATAGTTAGAATATCACAGTTATTTTGTGTTACTCTAGTTAGGATTTTTTCCTTCATTTACTGCTTTAAAATGCTCACATGTCTAGTGTACTTCAGCATCATGCATAATATGGAGGACTTCAGTACTGAGTGTTAACAGAATAATATGTGTTGAGAAAGATAATACATTTTGCAGATTGTGTCTTTCTTACTGTCATGTAGAATTCACTACAAGCAAGATCAAAATAGCCTGTGCTTTTTGTAAAAATTACTTCTCATCAAACCCAAAAAATATGTGCACTTTCAAGTTCTGCAATTAATAACAAACAAATTTAGGTATTACTACACAGTAAGGTAGGCTGTGCAATTGCTGTATAATAAATGCTTATTTTTTACTTCAATTTGAAGTGGATAAAGAATTATTTTGAAGGGCAGTTCATGCCATTTTTGTAAACATGTTTTTCTTTATAATTGAAATTAATTTTTGCTGCATATGAACAATGCTTGTTATATTTTATATTGCCATTTAGATTTTTTTATTTCCTGCATTTTATTTCATGTCTGATAACTTGAATGTACTATTTTGAAGAAAAGGTCAGGCATGGAGTTTATTTTTAAAGTAACTTCATAATAAAACACAGCTGAATTGTTTCATCTATATTGTCAAGGTCTTAGAAGCTTTAAAATGTCAAGTTTTCATTGCCTGATTTATGTTGGTTTTCTCCCCCAAGTATTCATCTTGCTATTGTTGTTTATGTACAGAAAATCTGGTGTAACAGATCATTATGCTTTGGATGACAATCATGCACTTCATCTGGCAAGGAAAGTTGTAAGAAGTTTGAATCTCCAGAAGAAAGTAGATGTAAGTCTACAGAGTCTGAAAACACTGCATTGTAGAAATTAGGAATGCTTTTCTCTGCCTCATTGATATAACACTTGTTTTATAGAACAAAGAACACGTTTGTCTATGGCTTTACATGTCTGAAAATGAAAATTATGGTCTTGCCCTTAAAAATTTCTCTGATGCTTCAATTCTGCAATTATATTCCTGCTGTATTATTCCCAGTAAAACTACTGGGATTAAATGCAGGAATGAAGCAACTAGAAGAGTGCTTCAGAGTTGTAGAATTTCACTTTTAGATTAATCCATTCTTGCAAGATACTTAATTTTAAACTCACACTATTGTTTTCTGTGGACTTAAAATTAGATACCTGCTAAAGCATCCTTTTGAGTAGACATTTTCTGGAATTATTAAGGTGTTGAAAACCAAGGGGATAGACCTGTATCTTGACAATGAATTGTATTGATTTAAGAATTCCTTGTAGTAAATGGCATGGATAGTGTATGGGGGTGGAATTGCTGTTTTAGTAGGAGATATGAGAGGGTGAATGGAATTTCAGGGAAGGCAAGATACTGCATTCAGTTGTGTGACAAAATCTTCACCCATTTTTCAGAATGCTGCCTGCCTTAGAGGGCACAGGGGGAAAGTAAGCATATAGGAGGACATGCCTAATTTTTTTATAACATGGAAGAAGTGGAGCACATGTGGAGATATATGCAGGAGTAGGAAAAAGGTAACAGTACATGAGAAACTGTTATCAACCTTCAGTTTAGGAAACTTGGTCTTTATGCAAAATGACAAGCCAGTACAGGCATTTTTATGTTGTTGATGAAGAGAAGTTTGTGCTCAAGGAAGTTTACAAATTAATTGTTTGAATTTTTATATCATAATGTGAACTTTGTTGTGTAAATTGTTTGTTAAATTGCTGTAGGTGACTATAGAACCATCAGAAGAGCCTTTATTTCCAGCTGATGAAATATATGGAATAGTTGGTGATCAGCTAAAAAGAATTTTTGATGTCAAAGAGGTATGAGTATTAATGCAAGATCCATATGCCCATACATACATGCATCCATTTTCTTGCAGGAAATCACTCTTTGTGTTGTCATAATGGATAATACCTGATTTGGGTTCTTACTTCTTTATGTTTTTGTCCAGCAGATGCATTGCAGTAGCAGTGACTTGTTGAAAATATAATCAGTTTTGGTTATACTTTAGAGAAGGATGAGCAAGGATGAGAGATTGGTAACATTCTGAAAAAGCTGACAGAAGTGGGAACTCCTCATTGGCAAAGCATTCTATAGACTTGCCCAGGGATATGATGGTTTTCTTTTTCTGTCAGTCCTGTGAAAGATTGTTTAAGTATTTATGGAGTATAAGCACACCAAACAATTGAGCCTTGTCCCAGCTGCGTACAAAGACGGTTGTACACTACTGCAGGTTTAGTGTAATTATCTGCCTTGGAACCTTCATGTGAGCCAACAGGCTTTCTCATATTTACCACAAATCTCACATTCAGAGCTTTTTCCACTGCTAGCCAAGTATCTATTTTAGGAAGAGTCTCAATAGGTACCTGTCTTAAAATATTTGGCAGAAATTACTAGGATTTGTTTTGCATTAAGGGGAAAAAGAGATGAACAGTTTAATTGAGTTTCATACTTCACTTTCAAAAGTTTGAAGAGTTTGGATTTATGTTCTTTTAAAGTGGAAATAAATGTCTTCTGGCAAATCTTGCTAGCAGTGCTTCTGTATTTATAAAAAATGGCTCCTTTGCGTCACAGAGAAACCTCAAATCATATCTTCATTATTTTTGTATGTCGCATACTCAAGCAAGCCTAAAAATAATCATATCTCTAAGAAAGTGCCTCATGATTGTATATGTGTTTTTCTGTACAAATGAGAGGCTATTGATTAATGTTTAATATAAGCAGGGGTTTTTCTTTGAAATTCAACTAATCAGGAAAGCATTCCTATGTAATTTAGCTGTTTGGTTAGAACATTCTTAATCTTGAAAATCCATTTTTTACAAACATGTGAATGAATCACACTTAAAAAACAAAATGGGCTTTGCCTATCATCCAAACTGTTTATATGGTGGGCTGCTTGATGTTCTATAAATGGAAAGGTTTTAAGTTATATGTTGTCCTGGCTGTCCTTTCTAAACAATTAAAAACCTTGAAGGATTAGGAATTTAATGTTATTTTCCATTTATTCTTAAGGTCATTGCTAGAATTGTAGATGGAAGTAGATTTGATGAATTCAAAGCCTTGTATGGGGATACTTTAGTTACAGGTAAGTAGAAATATAATTATTCTGTATATGTTCCCACTGGTTTTATAGCTGGATTTATTCTGGCTCACCACTGATATTTTTAATGATGTTTATTTTCAGAAGAATAGCAGTTTCTGTTACCAGGAGAAAGTCTTACCTTTATATGCTATGGAAAAATAAATACATATAGAAATTTACAAATTAATCTCTGTCCTTTAGGATTTGCAAGAATTTTCGGTTACCCAGTAGGAATTATTGGAAACAATGGAGTTCTTTTCTCAGAGTCAGCAAAAAAGGTAAATAGATAGATTACTAGCTTCTTTGCCATTGAGGAACAAAACTCCTGGTGGACAACTTGCTCTTGAGAGGAGGAGCTTTTTTAAATAATGAAAGAGAACTGGTCCCACTTTTTTCAGGTAAATGCGGAGCAGGTAAAGACTGTTAATAAGCTGAAAAAAACCCTTGACCATAATATAGAAACTGTGTTTGGTAGATTTTTCTGATGTGAAGAAGATACGCCAACATCAGAACAGCATTTGGATTAATGTGAATACAGCATAGTTGAAATAGTATACCTTGAAGCTTACGTCTGAGCAAGACAAGTCCATCCTGATTCCATCACATACCCTGTTGGGTATTCCTAAACTCTCAACCATGAAGTACTATGGAAAATAATATCTTTGTTTTTGTAATAACTAGAAAATCTTAAACCTGAATTCCAGTACTCAGTATTCTCGTTTACCAGAGTTTTAATTTTCATACTTTGCTGCAGTATCTCCTGGCTTAGAATAATGAGCTAATACCTGTGCAATCTTTCAAAATCTATGAGCTAAAACACCTGTTTTGTGAATGAAAGGCTCTGTGTGAAGAAATACTGTGATTTTATCAGTGCTTTACAGTTTGCATTTCAGGGTACGATGGTGATAAAGAGTATCTGGGTATTGCAAAGTGTTTACTTGGTCTGTGTTTCTTGCTTTAGTTCTTTATTTTTTCAAGAAACAACTGTCAGTTGAATTTTTTGTAATATCAATTATATATGCTAGTTTTATTCTAACAGCTTTCTTGAGCTAACGCTGAACAAATTGGTATTGAGAATATACAGAAAAAGGAAGCATTGATGAGAGAAGTAGAGAAAGGAAGTAATTTTACTGGATTTATTGCTGTTATAAAATAATATACAAAATTGAGTTTCATATGCTGAAGGAATACTTCCAACTTGAAGCACTGTACATGACATTTTTTTTCATCTGACATTTAACAGTTACTTCCAGGTAGAAAATAACTCTTGCAGTGTTTCTAATAGTTTCATTACTTTTCTAACAATTTAGTGCTAGAACTGTTTTTCCTAACAATGAAAAAAATGTAGGAATCTGCAATTTTTTTACTGGCATATTACTACTGTAAAAGGAAATTCATGTCTAGAGAAACATTTGTCCATGATGTTGGTTCTATAACCAACATGCCTTAGCAGTACTCCTTTCTTGCATTTTTGTAATGAATTGTTGCAAATTTTTCCCATGATCATCACTATGCTGTTCACATGTTTCTCTGAAAATTATACTTAATTATTTTTCTCTCCTTTTTCTTTTTTTAACCTTTGCAGGTTTTATATTTAGATATTTTTTTCAGTTGTTGTGCTACATAGCCTTGTTTTGTTTTGTTTACAGCAAGTGTATAAATAAGCCGAGATACTTTATTGATTTAGAGTAATTGAAACAGAGGCTTGGAATCTACTATTTGTAACTTTGCTAGGAAATTGGTCTTTTGCTAGTAAATAGGGAGAGGGCATCTACCTTCAGGAAAGAGAGAAAATATTACAGCAATTGTCAGGGACATGGGTAAATAATTTATATGAGTCTTTCCCAGTTTTAGAGAATACGTTTATTTTGTACAGAAAATGGAGAGATAAGTTTTTCTGACTTGATTTCTCTGACAGAGTCTTACCAAAGTCGCTGTCAGATGCCACATCAGATGTCAGATGCTGTCCATGGTTTAACTGCATATTGCCTGAGTCACAGCAGTTGAGCTTTTCAGTCTTAGTAATAATGCTTTTTAAGGGCATTATTTGTTTTACCCATGGTCTCACACACTTTTGGAGATCTCTTACTTCTACTACAGTGAATGCATGTTTTGCAGTTAACTTTGGGTGAGGCAGAAGTAGTATAGCTCTTCCTGATGGAAATACTGTGGTGGACTTCAGTGGAAGAATTTAGCACAGGCTTCAGAATGCTGGTAGTGATAGCTTCATTTTTCCAACTTTTAATGGCTTACTCTTTTCTTTTTTTTTCCTCTCCACAGGGTACACATTTTATCCAGTTGTGTTGCCAGAGAAATATTCCCATTGTGTTTTTGCAGAATATTACAGGTGAGTAAGATTTTTTTGAGGTTTCGCTTTCATTTTTTTGAAGTTTTTGAGGTTTCACTTTGTTGTAGACTTCGCTGTTAATTGTTGAGGCTGTGTTCTAGACAGCCTCTTGTGTGCTTTGTAGTGCCTATATCTCCAGCCTGTCAGCAGCGGGTGGAGGCCTTGCCTTATGATTTGCTCCTCAGCTCTTTCTGCAATGTGCTGTGAAGCACATGGTATGACATAGGGCACAGTATTATAAACTGGTGAGCCTTTTGTTCATGTTGTATTTCTTCAGGTTTCATGGTTGGCAGAGAATATGAGGCTGGAGGGATAGCAAAAGATGGTGCCAAGATGGTAACTGCTGTAGCTTGTGCCAATGTACCTAAAATAACCGTCATTATCGGTGGCTCTTATGGAGCTGGAAACTATGGGATGTGTGGAAGAGCATATAGGTAAGTGTTCCTTCAAATTGTTACAGCAGACAGAAATAATTTAAGAAAATATAACCTTGGAGTACCATTCCAAAAAATCATCTGAACTCTTGAAGAAGCTGTGCTATTTGGAAAAGAAGAGAGTTCTTAATTAATATGTTCATTCATAAATAACAGCCTGAAATTTGTAGAGACTGATAAGGCTTGTGATTCACCTTGAATTAGGTGACAGAGGAGACCTTCTAAAAGTAAACCTGTTCATATCCTTTTCTCCCATTTCAGTTTTTGTTGGAAAAATTGTAAAGTCTTAATCATTGGGCAGTATAGACTGGTCCGTTTTCTGCATTTATAGGAAAAGTATATCAGCTTGTGTAAAAACTCCTTATTCACGTCAATCAGCCTGGTTTTATGAATAAGGTTTGTATAACCCCTCAAGATTTTTTTTGTTTGTTGACCCTTTGGACATGGCTTATGTGATTTTTTAAATTTAACTTTTTAAGGTTCCCCATACTATTGAAGTTAGTTGGGTTGTTTAGGAGAAAAATTCCTGTGGGTTGGGAATGTGAGCTGAAGAGACCAAGAAAGAGACATTTTTAAAAAAAGGTGAATAATGGAAATGAGCAGAATTTTTACATTTTCAAATGTAATGCTGCAAGAATTGAAGTATGTTAATGTACCTTTTAAAAATGTTATATTGTAAAATTATTGTGCATAAAAATATATTCTTAGTTGAGTGAAAATTCTTTACTAGGAGATGTGCCAATGTCTTACCTTAATGTTTAATATGTATTTTTTCAGTCCAAGATTTTTATATATGTGGCCAAATGCTCGCATATCGGTGATGGGAGGGGAACAAGCTGCAGCTGTTCTAGCTACAATAGCTAAGGACCAAAAAGCAAGGGAGGGAAAACAGGTATATCTTTCTTCTTTCATTTCTGGTAAAGTCATTACCACTTACTCTTTTACTGGAATTGGTCACTTTGTGAGCTAGGAAGGGGTGGAAGAGAGTGAGACACCAGTGAATTATCTCAGTGCCAACTAGTGCAATGACTATCATGAAGCATTTCTGAAAGGTTATTGCTTACTTTTTGAAATCTGAAGATTATTCTTATAACATTTCTTATTTTTGCTTAAAAAGAGGAGTTTTTCATACACCATCGTATTTTTGAACTCTGTGCAACAAGTTATTAGTTCTACCTGAGATAAGCAGCCAGAAATACTCCTTGGTTTGGGAGTATGAAGAGGAATGTCAGGAAAAAGTGTCTTTCCAGTTATGAAGGTGGCAGTTTTAGAGAAGGTTGATCTTCAGATGATTCACTGATTGAGAATTATGAAACTTGTAACAACAGAAGTGTGGAGAGGTTTGGAAAAGTTTTTGCTCATTTCAACATTTTAATTGAAAATTAGAGGTATATTGTTTATATAATAAATGTATCTTAACTAAATCTTATAGTAATATTTTATAGTTTCACTGCACACTCTTTTCTGCTGAGTTGGGTTTTTTTAATTGTAAGGTTTATGGTTATACTACTGCCTTGATTCCATAAGAAGTGGTTTTAATGATGTCTAAAAATTGTTCATATTTATCATGAATAGTTAATCAGAATAATGAAGCAGTATGAACATGTTATCTCAGTGTTGTTACTTTTCAACACTTGACTTGCTCTTTCTGTGGGTAGAATACACTCACCCTTATCTTAATTTCCCAAATCCATGATACCCAGAAATAAGGTCAAGAAAAATAATTAGTAGTAGTTAAATGTCAGTCAAATGTGTTAGAAACTTGAAAGATTTCTGAATTACTGTGACCAGTCTGGATCACACTGGATCTAACCCAGTGTTAGAATAGTGCAAACTTGATTTATTAAAAAATCTTGTCAAAGGCAACCCAATTTTTTTTTCCAATAGACTTCAGTAATTTTTCAAGTGCTAGTCACCAATTCTTCTTGTATTCAGTTAAGCATATGTTTATTCTCTTTTTTGCACCCACTTGATTTGGAAAGTGCCATTTGAATTTTTTATCAAACATGCAAAATTGACAATTATGTGCTAAAAGAGTAAAAAAACTTTGGGCAGATAATTTAGGCATTTTCTTCAGGTTGATACTGCATATAAAGCTCTACTATCATTGGAGAAGAAAATATTAAATTATATTTTATGTGGTTTTTTAGTTGTCTGAAGCAGATGAAGCAGCTTTGAAGGAGCCAATCATTAGGAGGTTCGAGGAGGAAGGAAACCCTTATTACTCCAGCGCAAGGTAACACACAAATAACTATTCTGAAGCTTAATTGTAATCATGGGACTTGACTTCTAATTCTTGGTATTAAAGAACAGCAGAACAGAGCAATTAGAAGCAAAGATTGTCTGTCTTATCTTGCCTTGTCTGTCTTATCTTTGGGATCTGGTACCATGAACTGTTTCAGAAGACAGCATGCACTTGAAGGAAGTATCTCTGGTTCTGTAAGAAATTCTGTGGTAGCATGGAATTTCTATGTTACATGTTTTATTCTGGATGAGTTTTATATCATTCTCCCCAGTGGAGTACCTGGTCACCTTTCTAAAGCTTGTTGAACAGTATAATGAGCGGCTGCATGAGTATTAGGAGGAATTCATTTTAATGGGGTCCTGCAAGAAGAGGAAGCCAGTGGAAAAGGAGGTAGCAGTTTCAAGAGGACCTGAAGCCATTGGCAAATTTCAGGTCATAGTCATTTGTATTGGATGATAGCAGTGATGGTGTAGGGCTTTAGCTGATGGGTGCTGCATACTCATGTTTGCTGGGAAGTCCATTGCAGCATTTCATGCTCAGGCTGATGCGATATTAGTAAATGACCAAGAACTAGTATGGCTAATGAAACAGGGTGGCATCCTGAAGTAATCCAGATACATCTGGAAAGTAGCCTGGGGGGCTTTTTTGGCCTTTGATAGTTATTCTGCGTTATTTTCATCCTGTCAGTGCTAATCTTCCTGCAAATATTTCTTCTGCTTGTGGTATCTAAAAGCTAATTTTCCACAGGCTCTCAGCTGCTAATGATGGTAGAGGGTAGCATATTTCAGTGACCTGTATGTCAGCTGTGAAAGCTGCAGAGCTGGCAGTGAACAACCCAGGAGACTCATGGAATATGTAGAGAACAAGTTCCTGGTGCAGGTATGAGGCAAGCCAGCCAGGGGTGTGGCATTCCTGGGCCTGGCACTCACGGTGCAGAGGGGCTCACTGAAGAGGTTTAGCTGGAAGTAGTGGGCACAGCCTGGTTAAGTTCAGGATCTCAATGAATATGAGGCAGCAAAGAGAAACTCCAGACCCTAAAATTTGGAAGAGTGAATTTCCAGATGTTTAAAGGGTTAGTGGATGAGATTGCCTCATAAGGTCCTTAAGGACAGAGGGGCTGATTAGAGCTGGAAATTCTTTAAGCACACTTTTCTTAGAGTACAAGAGCTCTTTATTCCTGTGTGTAGGAAATTGAGCATGGCAGAGTGGCAACTGGCATGGCTGACCAAGGATTTTCTCCTCAAATTGAAGTGTAAGAAGGAAGTGTACACACTGTAGAAGCAGGGGCAGTAACCTGGGAAGAGCTCCTTCTTCATGATCAGAAATAAGATACTAAATGACTGTTAACTTTTACTCTTTTGTGTAGGGATAGCGGAATACACTTAACTAAGATATTTATACCTGAGAAATCAACATTAATTTTAATGTTTCATCAAATAAATACCTTTATCAAGCTTGATCTTCTATGGGTAGTAAGAGAAATGGCACAAAAATTTTTAACAGCTGACCTTTAACAGTTGACTTTGTGCTCTAAGGCAAGAAGGAAAAATTAAAAACTATGTATCATTTTTTATAACGGGATTTTAAGGAGAAGAATATTCCACTTATATAATAACATTTAAAAATGAGTCAAACTGTCTGTATTTAAAATTAATCCCTACCCCAGAGAAGATGAATAATGTGGTTTTTTTACATTTGCTTTTTTTTATATGTTCACTGGAAACAGTCAGACTCTTTTACTCATGATTTATTTAACATTCAATATATTAGATATATTAGCAATACAAAACCTTATCCTCTCCCAAAAACCAACAGATGATTGTCAGTATTTACAACAGCAAGTTGCCAATCTGTAAGTAAGCAGTTTTACATGTAAAGTTAAGAGTAACATTAAAAAAAATCACATTTTGAATTTTTAATAATGTCTGATTTTTAGACATGAAAGTTGAATGTTTAATGTCAGCTTTGTGCTCTCTGATGTCAACAACATTTACCAGTTTATGTTTTCAGAATATCTGTCCATTTTGTGAAGTTAAGTTGTTAGTCACCCCAGCAAATAGCTTAAATTTGCCCAGCCCAGATGTTAGAAAGTGCTTTTAGTGCTAAGTGATGTGTCGTTTTTTTGAAAAGCAGGGTAGTTATGTGCTTCTTACTGTTTTCCTTTGGAAAGGAAATGTGACGTGCACAGATGTGAGTTGGCTGAGAGCTAGCGTGGGTCTGGATTGCATGTGGTTGGGTTTGTGTGATGCTGCATTCAAGATAATAAGCCCAGCTGAGACATGAAGTCAAATGTCAGATCTGAAATCCCACTGAGGCTTACCTGGCTATAAGCAATGAAGGTAAAATGCCTCTTTTCACAAACGAGTGCTTTTGACAACAGTGTGTGAGTGGTTCTGGTCAAAGCAGTTCTGGCTGGTTTCTCTCACTTTTCAGTTCAAGTAGGTACAGTCTGCATTGTCTAGGAGCTTTTAATTGCTCTCTCTTGTAGAGTTAATTGGGTATTTCAGTGGATGTACTCATGTTTCCTGCCCTTTCATGCTTTGCATTAACTAATTCCTAAGCAAGACCTCGGATCAATAGTTCAGAAGTTTTCATTACTGTGGAGTAGGATGTCCAAGCAGAAACAATGAGATGAAGTGGATTACAATGTTCGCAGCAAGTGTGCTGTGGGGGAAGGATGTACCACTCACCTTGCACCTTGGAGACAACCCTTTCCAATCAGCCAGCATCAGCAGCTGCTTATTAGCAAGCATTTGCTGTAATTCAGGAAGAAGTAACCCGTCCTTTGCAGCCCATTCCTGTTGGGCTCCAAGTATGGTAAAAACCCCGCTGATTGTCTACCAAATGTCAGGGTACTGTAATTGAAACAGAACCCAGACAGCCTTTGTTTTGTAAGAGCCTTCCACCAACGAGGTCAACAAGGAAACTCTAACAAACACCTTTGCATTTCTGAGAGAACAAAAAATGATAAATGGGCACAAAGATTGTTGTCTGTATTGTTGCTTGTGTGCAGCTGATTTGGAGGCTCCCTCATGCTGTCCTCCTGCCTAATGTCTGCCTTGCCCTTAATAGCCATTGGGATTGATGTGACCCTTCCACTTGACTTCATTAGGCTTTGAATCAAGCTTTTAGCAGTAATAAGGAGAGAGAAGGAAAATGACCTGATGATCTTAACAGACAAGAAAATATCCCTGTTTATTCTGTTCATATTGTTCTGCTTATAAGTGATAACTTGCTATACATACAGGATGTCAATACTGTGCCCTGCAGTTGTATTTTCTAATCAGACTTTAACTAATTTTTTGATTAAAACCTTTCACAATGAGCAGTCTTAATTAATGGCAGTCATTAGGCAGCACCCTTTTTAATGAGTTATATTAATCTGCTCACAGGTTTCTTAAAAGATTTCAATGGTTTGCATCTTAACAAATTGCACAAGCATTTTACTTTAGGCAACTTCATTTCTTTTACTCAGACTATCTCAGTTACAGATATTTTATGAGTGTAGTGTGACTCATGTTCCTGCAATGGGGTTTTAATAGATAGTTTAATTATTAATGTTACATCCCAGTAGAGAATGCAGTTTTCTTTAAACAAAGAGAAGCAGAAGCCAGGGGTGACCATATGAAAGCAGCTTGACTTCCATGCAAACATAAAATTTCTGCAGTTGTCAATGTAAGTTAATTGTGTTGTTACAAAAAAAGGAAAAATAAAAAACAACCCAAATCTGCCATTGAAATGTGCTTCATGTTTGGCTGTTTATTACAGCAGTAATCACTATGAAGTTGTGTCTTGCAAGGTACTGCACTAAATTGGTGACTCCTTTGGAGTCAGTTCTTCTCTGCCCTTTCCAGGCCCTGAGCAGGTGTGTTGAATATTTTAAGTATTATGAATGCCCTCATTCTGTTTCAATGTGTTTCATAAATAAGAAAGTTAATTGCAGGTATTTATTAGAAAAAAAAAAGTTCATATAGAGAGCAAACAAAGCTGTAGCAGTCAAAAAACCAAACTTTGCTTAAAAATAGAAATTAATATATTTAAGATTGTTCATAAATTTGGGGTTTTTTTTCATAGTCTTAAGAAAACAGAAAGTTGGGATTGATTTGACCTCACAGAACCGCTTAATTTTTACTATTAAGGAGGATTTTCTCCTTTTCTTTGTTAGATTAATCTGACTATATTCGCCATAACTAAATCAAAATATAAATACAAGGTGAAGAAAAAACAAAGCACATGCATTAAACTTTGGTAAGGCGCACACTATGAAGTTGAAAGTATACAAAAATACTGTCTTGGCCATTCTGTCAGGCTAGGTTAAATCAAGAGCTATAACCATTGTCTTGAGAAAAATCAAGAAAATTCAAAGAGCTCTTAAGTAAGTATCTGTAAAACCAAGTTACACTTTTCTTTGGGTATTTTGAACAAAAAAAAAATCTTCCAATTGCTTTTACTTTTGTATGGTAAGAAGCACTTCCTCTAAGTTTTTTCAGTTGAGTATTGCCCAAATACATCAACACAATTAAAGTAACTAATTAAAATTTAGTTACTGGAATTACTAATTAAAATTTAGTTACTACTTAAAATTTAAAAATACAGTTAGGAAAGAAGTTACTCACAGGAGTCAGACAGCAGGAGCTTAGACCATGCAATTTATCGGCGTTGTGATACAGACAGCTCTTTTGTCATCTGAAACAGAGTTTCCTGTTAGTACAGTTCCATGCAGGTACAAGTGTGGCTGTTAGAATATTGCAGTGCTTGGGTTACTAGCCCACTAGAAGGGAGGTACTAACTGAGAATCCTAAAATGAGAAGAAGTTAGGTAGTGCTATAGTTTTCTTATCTTTTATTTTGGGTCTATAGCGGTGGGGGGGAGGGGACTTTTGCCATGCCATAAGTTTTTCTCCTTTTAGGAAAGGAAAATTTGAGGAAATTCTTTACTGCGAGGGTGGTGAGGCACTGGCACAGGTTGTCCAGAGGAGCAGTCCTTTGCCCCATCCCTGGAAATGTTCAGTGCCAGGTTGGATGGAGCTCTGAACAACCTGGTCTAGTGGAAGGTGTCCTTGCCCATGGTGGGGGGATTAGAACTAGATGGCCTTTAAGGTCCCTTCCAGCCCAAACCATTCTATGATTCTATCATCTTCTAAGAATTCATTCTCTGATTGTTGGGACCGGGCAGCCAGGTCACTGAGTGCCACAACTGGTGTAGTAAAGAATTCTTAAATGAAAATTTGGTTTTCTCTCCCAAAAAAGAAAGAGTCTGATTTTGCCCAGCTAGCAGCAGTCTTCTCTTCTCCAAACCCTTTCTTCTTCTCTACTTCAATTTTACTCTTGTGCCCCATTTAGTTTAAAAGTCTACTGCTTGGGAACCTGGACTGTGATAAGATCTATTTATAGTAGTAGAGTATTCTTTCTGAGCTGGGTATCCTTTTTCTTCTCTAACTTTGGAAACATGCTCCTAGAGCTGAGCCTGAACCCTCGTGCCTGGTCTCATTAAAGGTGTCTTCTTCTGCAATTCCATTTTGTGCATCATGGGATAGATACACCTTGTAAAATGAAAAGCATATATTGTCGGTCTCAGTATATTTATTTGATTTGATCAATATTAGTTCCACAGCAAATGACAAAATAAAGCAAATATGGAAAACACTCACGTGTCTGCTGCTGCCTTGAGTTTATCAGCATGTATTTATGTACAGTCTGCAGTCCTCTTGGGGGTGAAGTTGGCATTTTTAGGATTGAAAGAAGAATGCAAAATATCTTGTTTCCTGTCTAATAGGTTTTGCCAAAAATTATCTCCAAACAATATAAAATTTGCAGATGGAACTTCAGTTCGAAGGGAAAGGCTGTGTCTTTTGGTAGAGTCACTCTTGGCTCCCTGTTCATGAGTGCTTTTTGTATTTTAAATTTTCCACAAAGAATTAAGCATTAGCCAACACTGAAGTAAGTTCACAAAGAATGCAAAATAAGTCTCTCTAGGGAAAGTTGGGATGGAGGAGGAGCATCCCTCTCTTAACCAAAGATGCATGTGTTCTGCAGATGCTGGTTAAACTATGTGTTTGTTTAAGTGAGACTGGGTTTCAGTGGGCAGTATGGTATCTTGTTTAAATATCTTGCTGGGGAAATTACAATATTTACAGTTTCATTTCAACATGGATTTTAATTCAGGTAGGATGGAGCTGTCATTGAGAATTGATGCCACTAAGACCCTAGTTTTTGGACAATATCAAAGAAACTATTTAAAGTGTTGGTGATTTTGGGGACCTGGGAATTTGACAATTGCTCGTTTATAATTTAATTGCCTTCAGTCTTTGGTTAAAGAAGGTAGTATCTTCCAGTTGTTTAGAAATTAACTTAATGGTAAAAAAATTGTATTGGGTCTTGCTGAGGTGGAGTTCATTTTTCCACAGCAGCCCTCATAGTGCTGTGCTTTGCATTAGTAGCTGGAAGGGTAATGACAGCACAGCAGTGCCTTGCTGAGCAGTGCTGGCACAGCACCAGCCTCTCTCTCCAACATTTCCCCCCCATCAGTATTCTGGGGAGGGGAAGATCCTGGGAGGGGACACATCTAGGCCCGCTGACACAAATAAATCAAAGGGATATTCCGTAGCATATGACTTCAGCTCCGTTCCAAAAGCTAAGGAGAGGAGGAAGATGAAACATTGGTTATTTACAGAGTTTGCTTTTCCAAGCAAGTGCCATATGTACTGAAGCCCTGCTTCCTAGGAAGTGACTGGACATTGCTCGCAGATGGGAAGTAGAGAATAAAGTTGTTAATGTTTTTTTTCTCTTGGTGCGGATGCAAACTTTCACTTATGCTTTAGTAAACTGTCTTATCTCAACCTATTGTTTTCCATCTTATTTTCTGTCCTCTGTCCAGCTGGGAAGGGGGAGAGATAGAGTGGCCCCATGGGCACCTGGAATCCAACAAAAGTCAACACACCACAGAAATTCCAAAAATACTTGACTTTTTTTTCTGTTTTTTTATTGATGAAAGAATAAACACTTGTATCATCCTTATATGGCAGTTGAATTAACGGGAATAATGTAAATAATTATGTTATATAATCCTTGAAGTGCAAGCATTCTTAATAGAATTAGATAGGTCACTGACAGATGGTCATTCTCCACATGAACATTAACAAGCAAAGAGGGCTTTTTTTCTTGAAGGAGATGATTAAGTATGAAGAATCTATTTAAAATATGTAGGTCTGACATTCTTCACTTACCTAAAATGTAAACATTGTTCTAGAAGACAAATTCCATGGAGTAATACACACCAGTCTATTGCATTGATGAACAGCGTGAATTGACTCCATTAAGTATAATTTAGCTCTTTACTCCTCTTTCTTTTTCTGAAGCATTTTAAATTTCATGGATTTGAAAGTATGCCAGTTGTATATGTTGATTTCCTTTAATTGTTTAAAGTCTTGGTTTGTTATGTTTTTGTCTTTTCTCTAGATTATGGGATGATGGAATTATTGATCCAGCTGACACAAGACTGGTTTTGGGCCTCAGTCTCAGCGCAGCACTAAATGCACCCACAAAGAAGACAGAATTTGGAGTTTTCAGAATGTAAACTTAAACATGTGATCATCAGAATTACCTCTGTATATTTTATTTGGGGCTGGACAGCATAGTAGCTACAATATTGTGGTGATTAAAGATAAAGATTTGTAAGATGCTATTTTAAATGAAATTTTCATCATTATTTTCACTGACTGTAATTATCACACAGTGCTTCAGTTTTTTGATAGTTATTTGGGATTAGTCATTTAAGTGCTTATATAACTGCATTGCATGAATAAATTGCAAATTCTATCATTGTTCTTCATGTTACATGAAACTATTGATACTATCTCTTATATAAATAAATCTACAAAAATAAGCTACATATTTGGTGCTTATCAGCTCTTGTGTTTCTTTTAATTCTTTTTCATGTGTCTCCTATAAATGCAAAGTCCAACAAAGAAAAACCCATGTTTGCTAATAAATAATTCTCGTGAAAAGGAAGTGCTGTAAGGGCAGCCAGAGATTTCGACACAGCATGAAATTTTAGATTTCGTGCATTTGTTGTCATCTTGTTCTGTCTCTGGCTTTCATCCAAAAAGCATTGCTTTTCTGTGTGGTTCCCTGAAGTCAAAACAACTACTGAACCTGAGGGATGCATAATGTTTTCTGGAAGAAATGGTAGGTGTGCGCTGGTATCTATGAAATCAGCAGGTTGCTGAGAGCATGTGTGAGGACAGGGACTGGCTACAAAAGCATTTAAACATCTTGGCATGTGGTCCTTCTGGTAATTTTGGTTTCACAAAGACAGAATGTTCTCTCCACAACAATCAATGCTTCGCTCAAAGCATTGAGCCTGAAATCCACTGACTTGAGGAGTTCTGCGATGCTGGAGTGCTTTCTGACTATTCTGGTTTATTTAGGGTAGCTTGTTGGAGTGTAAAGTTTTGCAAGAACTCAGTGTCTGTCATTTAATTTGTTTTCTTCAGAAACATTGCACCTTGAAGAAATTACATACTGTTCTAGCTGGGAGGTGATTTCATTTTATCTAGCTTTGCTCTACAGGTGCCCGGATAGCCATTGCCAGAAACATCCTTAACTGAGAGTCAAACCCAAGAAGAGCCAGTACATGGAATAGAGGTCCTCTCCTGGAGGAGAGGGCTGGCCTGTGGGGAGAGGAAAGACTGCTAAGAGGAGTGATCACCCGGGGTAAGGTACTAGCTGTAATCTTCCTAGGCTTGTGTGGAAAGGAATTTTCCTTGGATCCAGGAGGAGGATGGAAGGTCTGCTATCTACCAGCCTTTCCAGCTGGGTCTCAGACAGATTCAAACAAATAAAATTAAATAATTCCGTGTAATTGGGATCTTCAGTGTAGGATACAGACAAGGTAGACAGCCTAGCATGTGTTGAGCTGTGTGATCTCTGGCACACTTGCCAAAAATTGCACTAAAAGAGCAATTTTCCCTCTCTTTTTACTGAGATGAAATGTATCCAAAGCCTGGTGTGTTCTGCACCACTAGAAAGATTACTTCTGTGCGTCTGCATTCTCATGCTTACTCTTAGTAAATTAAATAAATGTTTAACAGGGAATAATAGTTTAAAGTACTGCCAACTAGACACAGAGCTGTGCTTTTTTGTGACTTGTCTCACTACACACATTTGTGAACATGTCTGGCATAGACACAAGATTTCTTGATCCTGAATGTAAAGTGAAATTATTTATAGTTAGTAGGCTTCTGGCATGCATTTAAAAATACCCCACTTTCAAATACAATTTATGAAATATGTAAATACATACATACATATATATATATATAAGCACAAGGAGAAAAAGAGTTCCAGACCCTGAAATGCTGTTCGTAGCTTTCAGTAAGAAGAAATGGACTGTATTTTCTCCTACTCCAGTTGATAATCAGTTCTGGCACTTGACTTTCTGTTCTTAATTATGGGGGTCAGTTTTACCTGTCACTTCCAAAGCCATGAGGACTACTGCCTGTTTCTGCTAAGAAAACTGATCTGTTCTGAATAATATTTTAATTTTGAATACATTCTTTCAATTACACTGGTAATTAAATCATGCCAAGTTGGAGACAATAACAGATAATCCTGGATACAGGTGACAGAAGCAGGTATGTTTGGAAAGATGCTTCTGAGAATGGTAACTCCCTGTTGCTTGTTACATTTGAAAAGACAGTTCTTTACACTTGTCAAAATTTTTTCCTCTGAATATGTATGCAAGAAAAGTCAAAACACATGTCTAATTCAATAAGAGTGTTCTGCCTTAATAATACTTAGCTTTGGAAACATGTTAAGCAAATGGAATTAATCATCACAGGTTTAGTATCCTATCAGCATGGTCTGGTTTGCGGTTGCTACCGAGCAGGATCTTCAGTGCAGAACAGTTCAGAGAGCCACTAGTGGTTATCACTCCTCCACTACACAGCTATTTTGGAAAAGCTTTTGCATGTTACTGTGCTGCATTCTGTATGGGGCACTGACTGCCTGCAGTGCCCCTTGTTTTTGATGTTCTGACTGCTGAGATGATCTCTTGCGGCCCAGAGGTTTCCTGAAAAACATTGTTTTTTGTGGAGTCAGCAGGAGTGAGGAGTTGCACCCCATGCTTGTACTACATTTGATGATGTTGGTAGATCTATTCATGCTGTCTCAAAATAATCACCCACAGCTCTCACATTTTGTCTGCCACCAGGACTCTCATGCTTTTGCAGTAGCAGCTACTTTTTAGGTTTAACATGGATGCCATTACAACAGTAATTTTCAGTTTTCATTGGCACTGTGCTACCAGTAGGATCTCTTTTGGAGTGAAAGGAAATTTTAAATAAACCTAGATTAAAGGTAGCTGCCACTGTAAAGGTATAATAATTGTGCTGGCAGAGGCAATGTAAAAGCTGTGGGTGA
Organism: Passer domesticus; assembly: GCF_036417665.1. NCBI lineage: Eukaryota > Metazoa > Chordata > Aves > Passeriformes > Passeridae > Passer > Passer domesticus. Next base: position 74,981,562 of record NC_087512.1, on the reverse strand, counting down.
CCATTTCAAGACTTTCCCTACTTGTCTCTGGTACATGTAACATCTTCACTGTGTATTGAAGCAGCTCACAACCACTAATCTGTTTCCTTACTGGAAAGGGTGGTACTTGGGATGACACTGATTTTTCAGATGGAGGTTGAGGAACAGGAGAAATAGCTGTGTTATATCAAGCACAAAAACTGTGATGGAACACCACACCAGATGCTCAAGACTTCTGGAGACCTTTTCTTCTATCTAGTCTTGCCTTGGGCATAGCTGTTCTGAGCTATGTGCCTCCCTCCAGCCCCTGAGAAGAGGGGAGACCAAGAGGTTACCTACTTCTGTTTCTCCATCATAGACATAGTCTCTTTAAGAGGTTAACACTTAACTGCAAGGAGTTTAAAAGTGTCCATACTGTGACCTTGAGGGTGTTTTCAAACACCTCTACAGAAGGAAATGGGAATGAGGTGGGCTAAGCTTCTTTTCATGACACAAGGGACTGTTGCAGTAACCAAGGGTTTCCTTCTCATATTACCTGGGCTGAGGTGGTGAATTCAGGATGGATCGTAAAAATGTACCCATTGCCACTTTCCTTTTTATTTTCATGGCAGCTAGGAAGGTGCTGGGAACCTGGGAGCTACAATTTGTTCTTTAATCAAAATTGGTGGAAATTTGTTCAACAAACATCAAGGTAAAGCCTCTGGAACACAATCATTACAAGCCTCCTTCCAGGGCTGAAATGAGATGTGGACAGTGCACGGCCTCTGCAATAGCTCTGCCTGCAGAAATGGAGAAGCCACTGGGGACCTGTTCCCACTGCTCTTCCCCCCGTGTGGGGTTACTTTATTGGGGAGTTTGTAGCCTCATTGTTTGTGTGGGCATTGGTATATGTACTGTTGTTCTGAGAACCCATCTTTTATTTAAGTGGCTTTTTTCCAATCTATTACTCATCAAGATGAATTGCTATCTCCTGCTGAAATAGATGTCTTTCAAGTATGCCTCTGGACTCTTATTACTTCAACAGTGACTCTGATTTATCTTAGATTTTCCTCACTGTTCAAGGCTTCAGTGAAAAAAAAATGTCTTGATTCAAAAAAAAAAGTGATGGTATATTATTTTTTTAACTGTGGTTTATAAATTAGGGCAATTTAACAAGGCAGTTATAAAAGCCTGCTGCTTTTCTGCAAAGCCTTAAAGCATCCACTTAAAGCCAGATGTCCATTTTTGTGTCTCTGATTCAGTAGAGCTCTTGTTCAAATGCTTGACACTAATCTCTACAGTCTAGTACTCCTAAAATCCGTCCAACTCTATGTCTATGCTAAGCCAAAACTAGAACACACATAAATGCCTCAGAATCGCTCACCAGCATCAACATAAACCTCCATTACTTTCCCACTTTTAGAAGTACACTGAATTAATTGATCATGATGGAAGAGTGTGATTATGAAAAGTATGTGTGACTTTCAAAATTATCCATTTGATGTACAGATGCTAATGCACATTGGTAGAGTTCTGTTTGTACCTTGTGTGCAATAGCATTTGCAGGGAGAAAGTAAGCTTTGAGAAAATTGAATTAGTACTTTAGTACAACAGAACCGTCCATCCCCAAGGTCTGATCACATTTCATGTGGATTACCCAGAGCTAAGTGCTTAAGTGCCAGAGGCTCCCCTCATTCCATAGCCAGCTGTCTTAGGACTGGTTACAGATGCTGTTGGAAAGAACCTACCTTTTTGTAATTGTAAACTGTGGTTTTCTGGTTTTGTATCTCGACCTTTTCCTCTGACACTCTGGTAGCCTCTGATGCTCTTATTTAATAGTCAGATATCCTGCTGATGTTAATTCTGTTGATTTTTTATCCCCTGGTGCTGGAGACGAAGTGTACAAAAATGGCTAAATGAGGAACAAGGGACACTGATGTCTGCAGAGACAGTTTGATACAGACAGTAACAGGCACAGAAACTTGTATAGTTCTGGGGGTGTCTGTAGCCAGACAGACAAAATGACTTTTGGAAATAGAAACTTGTAATTGCCTCCACATTCAACAATAATTTTACTGGAGTAGCTAACATTAAATTCAGCTTTTTACTGGAAGTGTAAGTTGGAAAGAAAACAGTGATGTTTTCTGAGCATCTCTGGTGTGTTCAACACTTCATGAGTAATCCTCATACTATAAAACATGGTTTGAATTTTTGGTCAGGCTTCACAGATGCTGCTTTTAAAGTTGAATAGGCCATATATTTGCCTCTGTATGAAGTGCTACATTTTTCATAGCTTGGGATATTTCTCTGTTCTAAGAAACTTTGTTTTGGCATACCCATCATTTTCAGTATTGCATGTGGTTGTGGTTTTGCTCCAGCCTGGGAACAAAGCCTGGACTTTGCTATGAGTGGTTTACTACCAGCCTGACATCAGAAATCTTAACCTTCCCTGTGGCTAAATGAAACTGGAGGATCCATGCAGACAGACAGAGGATCGCTACTCTGACCAGCAATTACAAGTGAGACCTTTGCTGGATGTGATGATCAATAGGAGTGTGTGGGAGGAGGTAACAGCAAGAGGTGAACATGCAGCACTGGAGGCAAGCAATGTGCTAGAGAGATCAGAACCTCAAACAAAATGCTGCTGTTGAAAATTACTTGTTGAACCACACTCCTTTTGTTCCCTTGAAAAAATGCCCATCTGCTTGGAAAAATACATGCCTGGACCCGTTTAATTTTTCTTTAAACAACCTTGTATGTGTGCTCACATTGCATTGCCTTTTCAAGCTGTTACTAGCTCCCCTTCCTAGCTTCCCTACAAATGACCAACTGTTAAGGGTTTGTTAACAAGCTGGGAGAGTTTTGTAAACAAGGTTTTCCAGTTTCCTCCTTCTCCAGATGATCCTCCCTTCACCTAAGGAGACACAGCCCAGTTCCTGCTGCTGTTGACTTGTAGGCAAGAACATCCTTGTAGCCACTTCAGAGCCATGAGCTTGAAGTGAAACCTCCTCATAGGCAGACCCAGCTTGTTGCCTCCTTGTCCCAGCAACCAGGTGGCCAAATGTCTCATGCCAGCAAACTGCTGCTCAGTGACCCTGTTTTACCCCAGCCTTGGCCCAGAGGAGGCTGGAGGAAGGCTGAGCACTGACTGCCCTTCATCTTGCATGCTGTGCTTGGCATACCACTGCTTTTCTTAATGGGAAGAGCTGCCCCTGCCACTACCATGGCCGTGAGGCTGGGCAGGTTTGACCTGCCAATGATATTTTTAGTGAGAATGTTCATGGACACGAGGCCACTGGGCTGGTAGAACCAAACGTCAGTGGGAAGGTCTGACTGACACGTGTTTACTGATGCTATGTGTCCTTTTGGTGGCTGCACTTTTTCTTTCAGCGTGTATAACACTTCCCAAGAACTTGCTCAGTGGTATGATATTTGACCCCCAGCACCATTCACAGTTCTGTGTGATGTATTAGCAGTTACTTTTATCCTGGGCCTTTTGATGCTGCTTCTTACCTTGCTCTCAGTGGCCCTGAGCCCTGCTTGTCCTTATTCAAGCATTCACATCCTCATCAGCTTGTTGCTTATCACCACTATCTACCACCCCCCATTCCCCCCACTCCTTTAGGCTAATCCTCCCTTCCTTCTAGCACATTGTGATTCTTCCTTCCTTCTAGCACATTGTGTTTTTCTTTAGCCCACGGCGTACTTACCCTCCCTCCTGTCAGATCCCTGTGCTGACTTCCAAGCCTAGTCTCCCCAGTCTACAAGCCCAACTTCAGCTTTCATCTCTGTGTGTCTAACGTCCACCCTCTTCCTCAACTATCCCAGCCAGCCCCCAGGACCGAGGGAATAGTTTCCCACTCTGCTCACAGCCCTCGACTGGGATCGAGCACAGGGAGCGCGGGCAGGGTGCGGCTGGGCTGGCCGGTTCCCCCCGCTCAGAGACGGATCCGCTGTTTGGCCCGAGGGCAGGGGCGCTCTGGGGCGGCCGGGAGGTGGGGGCGCGGAGCCCAGCCGCGAGCGCGGCCCCCGGGGCGCTGACGCACGGCGGGGCGGGCACGGCGCTATAAAGGCGGCGGCGGCGGCGGCGGGGCGGCAGCACCATGGAGAGCTGCCGGGCGCTGGCGCTGTGCGCCGTGGCGGCCGCGCTGCTGCTGAGCGCCCGCGGACACGGAGCGGCCCCGCCGCGCCGCGCCCGCGACCTGGGACCGCCCGGCGGCGGCGGCGCCTCCCGGGAGAAGGAGCTGGTGCGGCGGGAGCCGGGGCGGGCGGGGGGCGCCGGCGGGCGGGCGCGGTCTGACGGCGGCTCTGTGGTCTCTCGGCAGATCGAGGCGCTGCAGGAGGTGCTGGAGAAGCTCAAGAGCAAGAGGGGACCGCACTACGAGAAGAAGTTCGGGCAGGTGCCCATGGTGGGTGTCCCGGCGGGACCGGGAAGGCAATAAAAAAGAAGGGGAAGGGGGCAGAGCAGAACGTTGCGGGAAATGACGGGAAGGGACAGAATGGGGAAGGGATAGAATGGGGACGGAATAGGGACGGGAGGGGACGGGACGGGACGGGACGGGACGGGACGGGAAGGGAAGGGAAGGGAAGGGAAGGGAAGGGAAGGGAAGGGAAGGGAAGGGAAGGGAAGGGAAGGGAAGGGAAGGGAAGGGAAGGGAAGGGAAGGGAAGGGAAGGGAAGGGAAGGGAAGGGAAGGGAAGGGAAGGGAAGGGAAGGGAAGGGAAGGGAAGGGAAGGGAAGGGAAGGGAAGGGAAGGGAAGGGAAGGGAAGGGAAGGGAAGGGAAGGGAAGGGAAGGGAAGGGAAGGGAAGGGAAGGGAAGGGAAGGGAAGGGAAGGGAAGGGAAGGGACTTGGTCTAGACGGGACGGGACGACACGGGAGAGATGGGACTAGGCTAGACGGCACGGCACGGACGGGACAGAGCTGGGCGGCCGCTGCTGGCGGTCCCTCTCACGGCCGGCCGCTGCCCGCAGTGCGACGCCGGGGAGCAGTGCGCCGTGAGGAAGGGGGCTCGCATCGGGAAGCTCTGCGACTGCCCCCGGGGGACGTCGTGCAATTCCTTCCTCCTCAAGTGCCTGTAAGCTGAGGAGTCCCGGGACAAGCCGCCGCGGGGGCAGGCACTGACGTCTGGCCGCCCCGACGTGCCGGCGACTCCCGCAGCTCCTCCGCCCGAGAAACGCGGCGAGAAGTCCCCGCGTTGCCCGTGTAACGCCGTCCGTGACATCCGACATCCGTGGAGCTGTTTTCTTTCTCTCCCCCGCCCCACCCCGTCCTCTCCCTCCTCTCCTCCCCCGCTTGTTTTTTGTCCGTCCAGGAAAACCCCGGGCTGTGCCTTGGGAGCAGAGGCGCCGGTCCCGGGAGCTGCAGTGCCGTCCCAGTGCAGACCCGAGCCGTGCCGAGCCGTGCCGAGCCGTGCCGGGAAGCCGTTCTGGCCCCGTGCCATGCCCCGGGCTGCTCGGCTCCTTCCTCGGGCGGAAAAATTCCACCCACTGCCGGCTGGAGGAGCCGGGGCCAGGGACGCCCCTGAGGTGGCTGGGGGTAGCGGGGGCAGGCGGGATGCGGGTGTGCCCAAAGCACTCCGGGCCCCTCTCTCGCCTCCCCGCTGAGAGGACCCAGTTCGGCACACCCCAGAGCAAGCAGCCTGCAGCCCTCGGCGGGGTTCACCCGCACCGCTGGGCTCAGGCCAAATCCAGCTGCGCTCACCCTGTTGTGCTGTAGAAAGCCCGGCATGAGACACTGATGGCGTGCAGGGGGTCCGGCACTAGCCCGGCTGGGGTGGGGCTGGGGGGATATCGGTTGCTTTACCAGGGCCACCACGGAGAGAAAGCTGTCTGGATTCGTTGCAAACTACCTGGGGATATCCTACTCATGTTTCTACAATGAACTGATGTACATAAATATGTCTGTCCTCCACAGGTACACTGTGTCTTTCAGCAAACTCATAACGTGTTTTAATCCTTTGTTTGTCTCTATTAATAAAGTCAGTGTTCTGATGACTCTATTTCGGGTGTTTTAATTCGCACATGGGAATACCTAGCACTCAGAGGAAGAGGCTAAGGGTATGTCCAAAACTAAACATCTGTTATTGTGTGCTTTAGCCAGGCTATCAGCCAGGTCAGGACAGGACTAGAAACCAAGGTTCATGTGTTCTGGTGCTGTTCAGATGATGTCTGCTTCCACCCCACAGGAACCCAGAGGGACTGTGACAAATACAGAGGCTTAGGACCTCAGGTTTTCCTTTGGGAGAGGACAGGGCATATGCCGGCTGCAGGGACCTGTCTGGGGAGGCAGTGTGTGGGACGCAGCTACCATGAGCTGGATCACCTATGTTACTTTGTGTTAGATTACAGTAAATGATGGATGCCGGAAGGAATTTCTTGCCTCTCCTTTGTCACAATTCATCTGTGGGTGTCTTTGTGAGAATCAGCTCTTAATTCTACCAGCATGGAGATGAGGGACTGCATGGGCCAAAGCGGACACCAGGGAAAGACATACAGGGGAATTTCATATTTCATGCTGAAAAGAGCACAAATATAGGTGAGAAACCCAGAGTTTTGTGAGGAAAAGGCTTCTGCTGTAAGGCATCTGCTTTATTTCTAAAATGTAAGAGCGCATAAACAATTCTGACTGAAACAGGTACAGAGTAGCTGACTTCAAAAAGAGGTTATTATTTTTCGGGACTGGATTGAGCTCTTCTTAGCCCAGAGAAGGAAAAAATAAAGGACATCTGAAAACACCCAGAGTGTGAAGGCTGTTTTAACAGGTGGGGCCACAAGACTGAGGTCTGCCATTCATGGGCAAGGGAGTACCGGCCTGGGGGACTGTGTATGTGAGGGACTCAGGAGGGGAGGGTTACTTTAAAGCAGTAGCCATGGTGCACTTGGTAGGAACACTGTTCAGGGAGAACTTGACAAAGAGAAATGGGTATGTTTTGACCACGGCAAGAACAGTCAGGAGTGGCAGCCAGCTCTGCCTGCAGCCTCTGGGGGAGGTGTGTGATTGTGCATTTGCAGGGCTGGAGCCAAGTGCCAGCTTTTGTAAACTTGTAACTGCTTGTGGATGTTTTTTATGGTGTTTCCCAGAGATATTATAGGAGTCCTTAATTTCTCAATGAATAATGAAATAATTCTTGTAGCATCTCTGGTTCCCATACAATGAATAACAAGGACTTATATTTCAGTGTTTTTTATACTCTGGCTGTTTTATGGTTCTGTCAGTATTTATTGTGGTACAGAGCACTGCTAGTGAGTGTCCATACAATTACATCTTTTAAATCCAGGTTTTTACTTATAGTAGCTAACAGAGTGGGGTTTTTGTGTATAACTTGTACTTAAAATCCAGGATGTAAGCTAAGCCACCCTGCTTCACTCCTTGGCACCGATTTCTGGATGCATTTAGTTTTCCCATACAGGATAATTTTTCCATGCTTCCCTCATCTGAAACATCCCCTTTTGCTGCCTTATATGGTACAATGTTATTACTTCAGGATCATTCAGAGGTAAAACTAGATTATTAAGGGCTTTATTAATCAATGGCTGTGTCCAGCCCCAAGTATCACAAGCATCTCAATGAACAGCTTGTGTAGATTGACTACATGTAGGATTTATTGAAGGTGTATTTACACAGAACTGGACTGAAACATGAAATATTGGACTAAAATATATCAAGAAATATTCATCTTATATATTGATTTTATAGTTCTTGTTTTGACAGATTATAGTGCTCAAAATGATAAATGAGGCTTACCTAAAGATCAAAATCATAAATCTAAAACCTAACTTAAGTAATCAGGATTCTGGGATTGCTTTCATGATACTGACATTATGACAATACTCTCTGCAATATTGTATGCACTAACCTGAGGGCTCTTATCTTGATTATAGATGACCATTTACATGACATTACAGATACTTCTATTGTAGAGATTTAAAAAAATAGGTCAAGAGAGAAACTTGTGCTGTAGGAGTCAGGACAGATTTGGCAATTGTGTATTTTTCACTCAAAATCAATTACATTAAATTACACATTTTTAAAAAATTTAAAATATCTTCCGATTTCACCTGAGTAGTGTTTCCAAGGTGGGCCCTGCATACAACCTGCCCAAAAGAAGAAGCACAGATTTTGAGGGTTCATCTTGGATTTAGACACCAGAGGGGATTGCAAGGAAGTCTAGATTCAATAAATGTGGTTCAGAATTATTGTGTTTACTGAGTATGAAGTAGAAAAACCCAGCTGCTTCAAGCCCTATTGTATTAGAAGTCAACCACAGTAAATCTGCTTGCCTCCTGCCAACTCCATCTGAAGAACAAATTTTTCTTTTTGACTGAATCTTCCAGCTAGAAAAAGTTGTGAAAACTGCTCCTGACAGGCTGATTGTCAGGTTATCTCTTTCTGTGTGGTGGGCAGTTTCAGATGGTCCCACAGCCCAGGGGATCTGTGCTGTGTGCCTGGGGGACTCACCAGCTTCAGAGGCTTCTGGCAGCTCCCAAGGATAATGCTGGCTAAAACATTACCCCTGTTTTCAGCTACTCTGCACATGAAGACTGAAACATAGAGAGTCATCATGAACAAGTCTAGAAAAAAGTGTTAATTCAAGGGAGTGTTATATATATAACTGCTAGCTGAAATAAATAAAAATTAAATACAGCACTAGAAATCAAGGAATCCATGCAGAAACCCCATCTGTGTCAGTAGTCAAACCCCAGTGAAGAACTAGTTGAACATCAAGCAGCTGGACAAAGAGGCCCAGCCAGTCTGTCCAGTTTGTCTCTTTTCCTTGCCATCTGTGGGCTTTCCCCATGTCACACCTACGAGCATAGTGTGATCCTCCTTCTTCTAGAGTAAACCTCTTCCCAGAGACCACCTGGTCAAAACCCAAAGACAATCAGCTTACATTATTTATCTGCAGCCAAGTCTTCCTCAGAAGGCTCTACATAATTCTCAGGCTTGGTGTTCCTGGTGGAGGCAGGCACTGCTCTTCTTTAATCAGCATTTGGAAAATATATGCCAAAGGGTGGCAGTCCCTGGGGTAACAGATTACACAAGTACTGAGAGGAAAACTGAGGTTCGCATCAGAAGTCACAGAGTTTGGAGATAACATTGCATGGATAAAATGTATTTCACATATAGTGGACAAATCCTATGACATTTTCTCCTGAGGTGGATTTTGCTGCTTCTCACATTCTGGGGTGTTTTCTTGTTGTCTTGGTAGGTTTGCTTTGTTTCCCCCTCCTTCCCCACCCCATTTCTTCCAGTACCTCATTCTCTGAGTTAGCAGAGAAAATAGTTACAGACTAATCAACACTGATTGATAGAATATGTGGATGTCTTCAAGCATTCTACTTTTTTGCAACTTGTATAGAAGTACATTATATTGCGTCCAGCCAGGTGTTCTTCCTTGTAAGGTTTCAGTTTAACAAAAGTAGTGGAGACTTTATGCCTTTCTGCTGGTGGTGGATCCACCACAGATTGGAGCTGGGCAAAAATGAAACCAGCAGAAGAACAAGAGGTGGCAGTGTTGTAATGGAATGACATTCTCAGCATGCCGCTGTCTCTGGTCTAAATGAGTGTGGTAGCTTAACAGCAACGAATAGGGTTTTGGGGAATGGATTTTGAAAATTTTTTTTTCTTTTTACAGTAGAGCAATCTGGAACACACAGCCATACCTTGCCGGTCTAGAGAATCTGTGGCCCCTTACAGCTCCCAGCAAGTCACCCTTCAGATTTAGGTCTCTAGGAGATGTAACAACCCCTGCTGGGAAGGAAGGCTGCACAAAAAGAGACTCAGGAACCTGAGCAGCCTTCCTTCACACCCCCCTGCCCCAGTCCCTCATCCCGTCTGTGTGAGCCCTTTTTCAGCTCAGGTCTGGGCCTTCAGATTTTGGCAAGATTGTGCAGAAGGTGTATGGGACCTGCCTGGAGCTCTTCCACACAGTCTGTCTGCAGTAGCAGCCATAATGAGATTGGAAATGAAAACATAAATACTGATTAAGCTTTCAAGGATGGCTCTTTTAATTCCTCCCAAGTATATGACAAATACTCTTTTGTATGTGGTAATTGACTTGATTGCAACTTGGAGATCCTGCCTGTTTTGCCTGGGAGGCAGAATGTATTCTCACTTGCAGGCACTACTGTAACAGAACGACCATGACCACACAGGAGCCAAACTTTGTCCCAGAAGTAATTCCCATCTTCCAGTCCCCTGTGATTGTAGGATTCTACAGGATTCACAGAAGGGATTATACCAATAATCTAAAGAATTGGCTTGCAAAGAACAAGCTAGTGGGTTCCAGCTATGAACCACAAATTACATTTCAGGGTCTGGCACAGAGAGAGTGGATGGTGGTGAGGGCTCACTTCCATGCCTGGGAAGACAGATAAAACCTCTTGTAAGCAGTGCTAAAGCACACAGAGAACAGGGAGATAATTTGAAACACCCAGCACAGCTTCACCAAGGACAACTCCTGCCTGGCCAACCCAGTGGCCTTCTGTGGTGGAGTGACAATAGAAGAGCCACAGATACCTATCTGGACTTCTGTAAGGCCTTCAACACAGTCCCCCATCACATCCTCCTCTCTAAAATGGAGAGAGATGGATTGGATGGGCGGACTGCTTGGTGGATGAGGAGATGGTCACATTGAGAGGGTAGTAGTCAACTGCCCAATGTCCAGATGGGCATCAGTGGAAAGCAGTATCCCTCAGTGGTCTGTATTGGGATCAGTTCTGTTAAATATCTTCAGCAATGACACAGAGAGTGGCATTAAGTGCAAGTTTGCAGATGACATCAAGCTGAGTGGTGCAGCTGACGTTCCTGAAGGGCAGGATGCTGTCCAGAGGGACCTGGACAAGCTCAAGATGGGGCCCACAGGAATCCCATGAGGTTTAACAAGGCCAAGTTCAAGGTGCTGCACCTGGGTCAGGACAACCCCCAGTGCCAGCACAGGCTGGGGATGAACAGATGGAGAGCAGCCCTGAGAGAAGAACTTGGGGTGCTGTGGGTGACAGGCTGGACATGACCCAGCCATGGGCACTCCCAGCCCAGAAAGCCAAACGTGTCCTGGGCTGCATCCAAAGCAGCGTGGGCAGCAGGGGAGGGAGGGGATTCTGCCCCTCTGCTCTGCTCTGCTGAGAGCCCACCTGGAACCTGCACCCAGCTCTGGGGTCCCAGCACAGGGACCTGTAGGAGTAGGTTCTGAGGATGGCTATGGAAATGATCAGAGGGATGGAAAACCTCATTTGTAAGTAAAGATTGAGATAGCTGGGGTTGTTCAGGGAACAGAAGACTACAGAAAGATCTTATTGCAGTCTTTCAGTACTCACAGGGGGCTTATAATAAAGATGGGCACTGCTCTTGGCAAGGCCTGCTGTAATATGACAGAGGGCAGTGGTTTTAAACTGAGACGGTAAATTTAAGTTGGATACAAGGAAGTAATTTTATTATGAGGGTGGCAAAAAAAAATGGCACAGATATTCTGGAGATGTAGTAGGTGCCACAGTCTGGAAATACTCAAGCTCAGGTTGGACAGAGCTCTGAGCAACCTGAACTAGTTGAAGATGTCCCTGCTCGTTGCAGGGATGTATTGGCCTCCCACGGTCCCTTCCACCCCAAAGGATTGATTCCATGACTGTATAAAAAAGACAACATACCCTACCATTCTTCACAATAGACTTATTAACTCTAGTTCGTGGTTACACTAGATGTGCTGATTTTCTCCCTTATGGAGCTGGAGTTCCAGTAGGTCCGTTTGAACTGATCTGGTTAAAGCACATTTCCCCTGACTAACCTCCAGACTATTTAGAATTCATTAATGACACACAATTTCCAGGTGCTGCAGCATATGCCACAGCATCTGTCGCAGTTGAGACAGCCATGATACACAGAGTATCACCATGCAATCTCAGAGCACTTTAAGCATCTGCCCTTCTTGTTCTTCAGCCCAGCCTTTTACACCCCTCGTGTTGATGCATTGCCCCTGTGTGCCCTCTTCCCTTTGGTGTTGGTCGGTGCCCCTGGGCACTCCAGACTCACTGCTGTCAGTGCTGCTCACCTGCTGCTCACAGCTCTGCCCACTGGGGATGAGGCTCAGCCGCATCCACAAACTGTGTACCTACGTTCAGGTACACTCTTCTCTGTTGTATCAGCTAGAAACTCATCTGCTTTTTCCAAAAAGCTCTGACAGAGCAATGCATTTGTTCACCTCTTTTTTTATCAGCCTATCAGGCATTGGGTTTTTCTTTCATTTTCTTTCCTTGTTACTTGTGGAATTTTTTCCCGTTTAGTTGCTAGCTAGGAAGTACTGATGGCTGGGTATCTGAGATGATACTCCTCTGGTTTTTGGGAGTTTCCCTTCGGGGGGAAGGGATGAGGGGGGAACAGAGATACTGCAAGAGCAGAGGCAGGAAAAAGTTGGGGCTGAGGATTTGGGTGCTCTTCTCTCTCACTGAGCGTTGGAGGAGGACGGTTGGACTTGCACCTTGGGGGAAGGAATTTGCTGCCACCACCATAACCCAGCTGGGAGCTGCTTTCCTTCTGCTGCTGGGTCCTGCGCCCTGCCCTGCCCTGCCCTGCCCAGACATCCCACGGGCTCCAGGGGCTGCTCCGTGCTGACCTGAGCTCGCTGCTCTTCCATTCTCCTTCAATACATGCCACCAAAGAGCTGATAGTCCTGCTCCAGTGTCTTTGCCTGAGAGACCCTTAATTTCAAACTTATAATAATTCAGAGGGAGAGAGTTTACATCCTCCATTCCAAGGGAGGCTCCTGCCTTCCCTAGCAGACACCTGTCTTTCAAACTGAGACAGATTTTGGTGCCCAAGTGTGGGACCCAAGGACATTGAGAGAAAAAGGGTGAAAAAGAGGAAAATGGTTATTGAGTAACTTTTTTTTTTTTTTTTTTTTTTTTTTTTTTTTTTTTTTGGTGTGTGTGTGTGTGTGTGTGTGTGTGTGTGTGTGCTGGATATAGAAATCTCATTAAGTCACTATGTGGTTTAGCTAACCCTGGTTTGGGTGGCACATGGTCATGGCTATATTTCTCCTATTTGCAGGCCCTTGTCTAAACATGGGTCCTACAATTAGGGCTACTGTGGCTGCTATCCAGTTTACTTTATAGGTTAATAAGGTGAGGAATTAATGGATTTTGACTTCCTCTGGAAGGTGGGCACATGGATTCAGAGCTATGACACACTACCTGTATGTATTAAGCTCTGCAGCTATTAAGAGAACTGTATGCAAGCTATGTGCAATTCTGAATTTCTGTACAAAGTAATCCAAACAGGAAAATACCATAAACAAGAACACACTTCAGGGACAGTTTAGTGGCTGAAGAACTGATCCAACTGATCCACCAACTGATGGTGGTAGCATCAGTTGTCCTTTTATTTAGATACCAGTACTTTACCCTAGCCAAACTGCGTATTTGTTCTGATTTGGATTTACTTATGCCATTTCATTGATATTACTCTATTTACAGGACTATTTATATCTCATATATCCTTAACCAAGTAAAGCTGAGTAAAGATCTGAAGAGCCATAGAAAACTTCCCAGCTTCTGTTGAAGACATTGTGTAAACTCTATTTTGAGAAACACTCAAGCTTCTTGGAAAGCTTCTTTGAACCTCGTGGTAGCTCAAAAGAAAGTCTTGGGGCAGAAGTTGTTCAGATTATTTGTTATCAGAATATTTCTGATGATGTTTGAGAAAATTAAGGCATATAAAGCCGTGCTAATTACTGCTTTCCTGTCTGGGCAATAGCCAGCAGCTATTGGAGAAACATGTATAAGACTTCAGGCTCCTGCTGTTATGTCAGGCTTGAGGCTGTGGAAGGTGCTCCAGGACGAAGCTCCGGAGTGATCTGGAGTTACTTGGCAAGGGGTTTGGCCTCTGCTCGCCGTGAACACAAGAGGGTGCTGGTTACCGTGCAGAACTTTCCCTTAGGAAATAACTTTTTTTCCCTGGTTCTAGAACGGAAAAGAGAGAGGGAAGTCTTCTGCCCTGAAGACCCATATGTCGTGTACTGAAAAGACATGATGTCACCAGTATGCATGAAATCACAATTATTCAAGTAAACTTCCTTAACAGTATTGAAGTTACATGTATTTATTGTTTGCATCCTTCTTCATCCATCCTTTGACTCTTCCTGAAGTCAAAGAAGGTAGTATTAAAAAGGAATGTGACCTCGTGCCTCGTGATACATCTCTGCCATCATTTCAGCAGGTCTGGGCACTTCAATAAAGCAACTGTCTAGCTCTCCCACGTGAGGGTTTAGCAAGGTTACCCCTGGGCTCAGAAGGCATGCTGCTCTGGAGACTTTTCAAGCTACCCAGATTCTGGATGGGCTTTTTCAGTCAATTTTGACTTGTTTATGGTTCCATTATGAGAATATGCTCATCCAAACACTGTTAAATAGATACACAGATTAGTTCTTAGACCATGTTCTATAAATTCAGCAGAAGATGGAAGCAGAGGAGTGTGCAGTGTTCCTTGGGATATTTCTGGAAAACAGTTTAGCAGTTGGTAGAGGAATTATCACATCAGTTTGCTGGATTATATATATTGTGCCTGGAATTGGGATACCCACATAAATGAGTAGCCAGGAGCCCAATTTGACCATTCAGCTAACGGTTACCTGAGCAAATCTGGTATATTGCCTGAGGAGGTACCACGTGAGTTAAAATTAGCTCAGATACACACCTGGAGAAGAACAAGAGACATTTGAAGACAGATATGAGAAATCTCCTATGCTTTGATTTACAGTATCTTATGAGTGTTGTGAATTTATTAACCAGTTTTCTAACTGTAAGACAGGGTTTAAGAAACATGGAATTTATTCAGAGAAACTGTAGTTTTGGTTTGGGGTGGTGGGGTTTGTGCTGTGTAAGAAAGACACTTATTCACACTTGTGTGCTTTTTTGGTGTTTATTGTGGTTCAGGAGAGACTAATGTTGATGTGGGAAAAATAATCAAAAAATGGCATGGTGCTGTGTTAATTTTAAAATACCTTAGTAGATTCTTAACATTGTATTTCAGAATTGCTACTGTGGGCACATACACTTACCTATCTATGAATCAACCAATAAATCTCCCTGTATGCACACAGGTCAGCAGAAGATGTAAGCAAGTTTCATCATGTGATGGAAAAGGAGGAAAGAGCTTCGCAATACTTTTCCTTTTGTACATGCCAACTTTTATCAGTCCCTTCTTGTTCTTGAACAAGCAGACCTACTCTTTTAGTACCATTATTAACTTTGTATCATCTTTCTTAAGTAAGCCTAACTTTTTCTCCTTGGAATGGCAGTAAGTATAGAGTTTCATCCCATTTCCTACTCAATTATGTTCCTTTTCCTTTTTCTTACTCTGCAGTCAGCCATGTGTTTCAGCACTGGAAAACTTTTTAGCTCTGAAAGAATAAAAATGCAGCAGTGAATACAAAAAGTGAGCTCCCACAACTTAAATACATACCTCATCTTAATAATGATTTAATATGGTAGAAACCAGCTAACAAAAATAATGCAATTTACCTCTGAATTACTGAAGAAATTATCTACAGAGTTGTCAGACACTATGAACTAAACTGCATCTAAGTACATCCAAAATACTTAATTCCAGGGACATTTGTCAATGGAGCTATCAAAAATTGAGTATTCATCAAGTAGTAGCTTGAGCATACTCTGGGAAAATAATCTAAGAAATTACCTGATTATGAAAGAGAATATTTTAAGGAATACGTACCAGCGGTCAACCTAGATTCCAACTGATTTTTTTGAGATGTAGCTTTGCCTTTTTGTGTTCCATCCTTTAAATTTCATTCTTTATGGCAGATCAGCAAAGTCTTTGTCATTTACTGAAAAAAATTCCAAAGTAAGAAGTAAACAGTGCTGTTGACAAACAGCTTCCAATAGTGCGCATCATCTGAGAACTACTTCTTGTTTTGACTTATGCACTGTGAGTGAACAGTTACAATCTCCCTTTTGAAAAGATGTTTTGCAGTTGGTCTGGATGAGGATAGGCCTTTGTCTTCCAGAAGAGTCCTCACTGCTACTCTCCAGACTAGTCAACACACTGAAACAAGCAGTTTGTTTTGACTTCTGCTATGATCAAAAAAATATGAAACAAGAGAAACCTTTGTTCTGTGCTTTTTCTTGCCTAACTGCATGTCTCAGTTGTGTTAGCAATTATCAGGTAGCAGGGCAGAGTAAAGTCAGTGCTATACAGAACATGTAGTCACATGAAATCAGATAGAGATTCTAAGTACCAGATGCAGAGTAGAGGATAATGGAATCACTGGAAAATTCAAGTGTCTTTGCTTCCTCTTTTACAAGAAGATACTTTGTGTTACTAGTTTTCAGTTACCTTTGGCTCTCCTGCCTTCCCCCTCTCTAGTTCATAGCATTTTCTTATTTTGGACATGTGTTATATTCACAGTACATTTCCATGGTCACAGGAGCAAAGTTGGTCAACTGGTGTTGAATGCTGATGAGTAATGAAGAACATCCACTGGGCTGCCTGGCAGAGTACTTACATATTTCATTGCCCAGCTCCCTCCTGGACTAATTCTCTTCTTTTTTTATCAACACAAAGAGGCTTCCAAATTCCCTCTACTCCTGTAGACATAACTTCTGTCACAAATCAGGACAGAGTATGTAAGTGCTAGTGTTAGGATGGTAAGTGAAGCACAACAACTGAGCATTGTTAAGGATTGAGGTTCATAGAAGATGTTCTAAACCAGACTTTGCTAACAATGAACTCAATTCCATGTCTGTATCCTCATACTAAACAAAGATGGAACAATAGCTATGCTGACACCAGCAAGGTCAGAATCTCACCCCAGGCCCTTGCCTTCCCTTTCCTTATAATTCTGCCCAGTCTTGTATTTGGCAAGAAAGATATGGATAATTTTCCTTGTTCTTCTTCAGCTCTTTTCTGCACTATTTATCATTCTTCTCAACATATGAGATCACCTTTAACATAAATTTAAAGTTTATATGCACAAAACAAGTAAATCAGTTACACTTATTTGAAGTACACCTATTGAGTATGTTTCCTATGATGTAGTAGACAGTCTAGAGTATCTAGAGTATCACAGACATATTGTTCCTAAAGCACAGTTGTTTCCTACAGAAATAGTAAGATTTTGCCATAACTTCTGTCTTATCATAGAATATGCTTATGCTGTGTAGTTTGTCGAGCATAAGGCCCAGTACTGTTTAGGGTCTACATGTGTACTACTAAAAATTGCCCTGTGTAATGGAAATGTTAAAAAAGAAATTTCTCCACTCTAGGTTCCTCACAGCAGAGTTTCTGTCATGCAGCTGCAGGCAAAAATAACCACAAAATTGAATGGTACACCAATAGGACAGCTAGAGCCCGGTTAATCTATTAAGGGACCGCGTACCAAGACCCATGGGCTTTAACTGCCTCAGAATTTATGCATCTGTTCTTACGTGCCCTGCACCTGCCTTTTGGTTCAATGGCAACTTTTGGTCTGGGGCCTCCTAACAGTTTATAGGATTGTTTTCCCACGACCCCACAGACAGGCCAGTAACTGTTCTTATCTTGTTGAGACTCAGCTTCTGCTGAGGACTGCAGCCTCCCATCTTCTGTTTGTGCTTCTGATGAACTAGTTTAATTGGTAGAGAATGGGAAATTCAGAAACCCTTGGTTTAAAGTAAGGACTGTTAGGCAATAACTAAAACACAGGTTTGTAATCAACATTATTTTCACTGTATATGCTAGTAGGAAAATTACTAAGAAAATTATTCCAGCCAGAAATATCTCTAGATGAAAGTTTGCAACTATTGGTGTACAACTCCAGAAAATTCAGCTACTCATGCCAAAGTAAATTCAAGGCAAACAACATACTATACCACACTGTGCTGTAACTCTAAGTGCCTTATTCTTACTTAAAACTTGTTTATTAAGCCAAACATTAATATCTCTCCACAAGGACCAGACCATAATAATTGTTTTCCAATATCAAATCCCTGCCTCCATTTTTCCTTAATTCATTTTAACAGGTTAAGTATCTTCTCACCTTTATTTTCCTTTCAGAAAACCAAGTAATATTTATTTTGCTTATTAGAACAGTAGCACGAGGTTCAGTATCACAGGCTGGGTGTTCAAATGAGGGGACGCTACTTGTTTGAGAGCAAGAAGTCAACTGGCCACAAGAAAGATGACAGCTGCTCTGTGGATCTGTGATTGATTTGGCACAATAGGGGAGCTGAATTTTCATTTCTGTCTCTATCCTGCTTTTAGAACAAAGGTGATGTGTTTTAGCCTTCAGACCTTGTTATTTAAATATCAAATTAATTTCAACATTGATCAGGAGAGGAGAATTCTCTATGTTTGCTAGAATGATGGAATTTTCTACAACTATATTTGGTGTGCTACTCCATGTTTGTCATCATGAGTGCATTAAAAGACTAAAATGTGTTATATACAATAAGCATATATATATATATTAATAAAAGTTTAGGCATCCCTTGAAAGATTTGTCACTACAGATACATACATGGCTTAAGTGTAGAGGCTATAAAAACTGAATATTAAATAGCTGAAAATAGTAAGAACATTTGAGTGCAGAGAGTAACCCAAAGTTAGGTTTGGCAATGACATAGCCTAATCAAAATTAACTTTTTTTTTTTTTTTTAATATACAAATCAAATGCAGTACTTCAGTGACACGAATGAGTTAGAACTCATGCGTACTTTAGAATTTTGTGTACGCAATGTGGAATCAAGTTCTCTTTCATTATGTTTTTTCTAAGTAGCACTGCCACTCATGATCCAGCCTCTAATTTTAGATTCTCAAAGCAAAATTCTATTTTTTGTGAGGTAACACCTTACATAGAATAAGTACACGATGATGGAATTGCTACATAGAATTTATATTTTTCATGGCATTCTCCATTCAGTAATTATGTGACCTTGTAGATCAAGTTTTACTGTTTTATTTTTTGTAATTAGTATTGAAAATAGATCAATGACATGCAGCTACATTTCATTAACGGATGTGTATTCATTTTATAACTACCAATGTATTATGAATACCACTGTATTCTCATTGCCCAACACCTTTTACTAGATGGCTCTTAACAGAAAGTACAAACACAAAAAGTACACAGGGATGGAGAATACAATCAGACAAGGAAAAAATTATGTAAACAGAAATACTCATATGCAGACAACTCATGACCTCCCTGCAAATGTGTAGAAGTCAGACAGAAAAAACACTCAATCCTTGTCCAGTCCCCCGATGGCCACTCAAGCCCCTTTCTTTCTGCATCTCCACACTAACTTTTTCAGAGCACATTAAGCTGTTTGCCATTTGAGTAATAAAAAAATCCAAGTCAAGTTCTGTCCCTCCTTTGGTTGTTAGGTAACTACTAAACACTTGTCTCATTGACTCAAAAGCAGGGCCAGAAAAATGACAAGTTATCTATAAAGACTAAAGCTGTTCCAAATGCCCATTACAATGTATAACTTCCCTCTGCCGCAAACAGACAGGAAAGATGGCAATATGTTGGCATAGCAGGTTTTTAGGTCAACAGCTATGCCAACATCTTGCCTCCTCTCCAGCTCTGCATAAAGGAACTTCTTGGAAAGGTGTCTGTGGGAATTGTACAATCTTTAAGTGTGATTTGTTTGATCTAAAATAGAAACCCAAAATTTATGTAAAAGCTTCACACTGTTATGTAAAACATTTTGATATCAGTCTCACCATACAGTGTACAGTAATGTAAGTGGATTTCTACCCCTTAGGCTATGAGATCTAAAAAAAACTCTGACAAAAGCCAAGTTTGTAGTTTTGTGTCTATAACAGCTGCAGAGCAGAGACAGTGTTTCTTAACTATTTGTCACAAAGCAGTAACGTATTCAGGACATTTCTTACCAAAGCATCAATAAAATCCATGAGAGAGTGTGGATGATCTGGAGCTGTATCTTATACACTGCAGTGGAATCATATTCTCAAGTGACTTAATTTTAAACTCATTTTGTTTGGTTTCTCTTTTTTTCCCACATTCACCTAAACAAAGAAGTGATTACAAAGGAAGAGATTTAAACACACACATTTGCTGTTACAAAATACATTAGCAGCTTCTTTCATACTTAGAAATCACACTGCCACCTTCTTGTAATCTATTTCCATTCACACAAACATTTGCAGACAGTATTTTTGGGGACAGTGGATTTGCCAAGGAGACAGATTTTCAGGAGGAAAGTGGTAGTCATTACAAAACTGGAGACAGACTCCTCCAATTCACCTTGCCCACAGTGCACACTTTGACTGTTTTATGGTTGTTTGGTGTTTTCTTTTCACTTATTTTAAACAAACTAGGAGAGATATTTTAATTTATTTCTCCAACCATGTACATGGTTTTATAAAGCAGCCAGAATGGCAGGAGTGAAATGTAAGAGTCTAATAAGTGTAAAGAGAGCTGATAACCATCTGGGACATATTTACTAGGTCAGTCATTCACAACACCAAACGTGCTTTACTGAACAAATGACGTTGTCAGCTGCAGCTGCCAAATGGACCTTTAATTTTAATTTCCAAACTCTGTATTCAAACCTGACACCTTGAGTTCATATCAACATTGTGGAGTTTTGTTAGTTTGGGGTTTTTTCCTCCAGATTTTTAAGAATGAGAAGAAAAGCAAAGGAAACGTTGTTTGCATTTGTTACTTAACGTAAGTGCATTCATTGTCACCAGACAACCTGGTATTTCAATATTTTGCAGGTAATCTTCGAAGAAGCTGGGGTTCAGTAAAATCTTTCAAAGCTGAGGTTGCACAATGAAGCCTCCTTCAGGTGTTTTACCTTGCTATCAATGATCAAGCCACTACAAAATACACAACGAAGAATCCTCCAAAAAAGGTACTGAAGATAGAAAAGAACATTTTTTTCCATATTACATAAACAGAATAGAACACATTCTGAAGCCAAGCACTTCATCACATTTCAAAATACCACAAGAGAGCATCTTTTGTTGTCCTTGCAAACACATGTATCTTTAATTAACATTACAACTAGCATGTGAGTTATCTCACACAAATGAAAGCCTGTTTTCCACCAATTCTTCTCATCTAAGAAAACTGCCACGTTGAAGACACATGAATGACACTACATTTCAAAGACTCCCTTTGGAATTATATTTAAGGAAAAGTTCTTAAATCTACATTGAGAATATTATCAGTGAATTCTATTCGATTTACGCATCTCAGGTAGGGAAAAAGTGTAAATTCTTCAAAATGGAAAGTAAATTGCAAGTTTCAAATGCTTATTTCATAAAAATTCATGGATGTACAAAAAAAAAATATTTACTTTCCTGTTTTGTATTTGCTAAACCTTTCTTTCTGCCTTTAGAATTTAGTTTATAAATCTTATGAAGCTCGTATGGTCATATATAACTTTCCCACTATCTTACAGATCTCTTATGAGTCAGTGTAGTTATTTCAAAACTTTTGCAATAATCTCTGAATTTTCTTAAAATAACAACTTTTCCAATACTTTTTTTCTGAACTGAAAACTGCTTATATTTGGGATCATATTCTACAGAATGTTTGCGTGCCTGTGTACTCACATCAGTAGAGGGTTTTTATACTCTGACATGACATAAAATAAACAAGATTTAAACTAAACAGCTGTGTCAGCAGACAAGATCAGGGTGTGTTAATGTCGATGCTCTCTGACCTGCCAATCTGATGCCTCACACAATCACTTCTGCCCTAACAAAGCCTGTTTTTTTGGAGGGCAGTGTATGAAATGCAGCTTATTCTGGACTTATGCCAAGGGAGGCATTACTTCAAAGCTTCATATCCTGGTTGTGTCACTAACCCAAAGAGCCTGGACTTGGCATGCTGTGATGACCCAAAATCTAATCAATTCAAACACAGGCAAGACTATGCTTTGCAGCAGTAACAGGCTGCTGCTGGAAGTTAATATCCCATTTGACAAATCCACCATTGAAACTGAAAGCAGAGATGTGTAGAGCTTGCAGAACTAACATGAGAAACTTGCAGCACAAGATTCTGACAATCTGCCGATAAAGTACCTTCGATGTCACATCTCATTTTACACTAAGTTTACTGTGAAAGAAAAAAGTAAGCTGAAAGAGAGAAAAAATAATATCTTTTTTTTTTAATATTTTGTAGATTTTTCCACAGACCCTATGATCTAAAAAACCAACAGGTTAAGTACCTGGCAATACATCAAATGCCACCAAACATAAAAGTGTTGAAAGAACCATTTTCTGACAAAGGAAAAGCATGTAATAATAATTGATAAAACCAGAGGTGGGATAGAGCATTTTTCTAAATAACTTGCCAACTTCATCTGTTCTCCCTGTTAAAAAGTTCAGTAGCAGAACACAACTTATCTTCAGTACAGCCAAGTCAAAATATGAAAGGAGAGAAAGAAAGCAGAGTACAGGCTTATTTATCTGATGCATTAAAGCCTCTACTCAGCATCCCCCTACTCTAAGACTACTCTTCACAATTTTCAAACATGCTGCAACAGGGGAGCAGGGAAGAAAGAGGATGCAATACACACAGAAGGAAGGGGGGTGATAACACAGGAGAATGGAAGCTTGCAACAGCAGGGACCCACAGAAAGAAGAGAATTCCCCAAGCCTGAGATGCCCTTGCAGAACCACTTCAACACCCTGCAGACTGAGAAGAAAGACCTGCCAGATCAGGAGCAGCACCAGGCCTGAGTAAGGCAGCCCCATCTGCTCCCCATATAACAAGCAGTAAGGCAGCCCCATCTGGTCCCACATCACAGCCAGCACAACTAAGAAAAGGCAAGGGGTGACAGCAGTAGGTGACTTCTGAGAGGTTCAGAGGTACTGAGAGACCTGACACACTCTCTAGAGAGGTGCTCTTACAGGGCAGTCGTAGGAGAGACGTCACTGATAGGCTGCTGAGCCTTGCACAGTCCACTGACTATTACACACTGCTGCTGTTCCACATGATACAGCAGCAGTGACACAGCCAGGAGAAGACTGAGGAGTATCAAGAAGGATTACAGAGGCCTGGCTGCAGAATAACCATCAGGGAAAGGTGCTATCCTGGACCTTGTTCTCACCAACAAGGAATGACTGGTGTAGAATGGGAAGCTCCAGGACAGCCTTGGCTGCAGTGATGATGAAGTGGTGAACTTCAAGATCCTTAGGCCACAAGGAAGGGGCAGGAGAAACTCATTACCCTCAACTTTGGGAAAGCAGATCTTGCTCTCTTGAAGGATCTGTTTGGTAGGGCACCATGGCATAAAATCCTGGAGGAAAGAGAGAAAGCTTGTTAATATTCAAGATTCACCTCCTCCAGACTCAGGAGTGATCCCAACAAAGATCATGTCAGACAAAATTGCCAGGAAGCCTGTATGGATGAACAAAGAGCACCTAGACAAACTCAAACGCAAAAAGAGAGCCTAAAGAGCACAGAAAGAAGGAGAGACGGACTCTGAGGAATACAAAGAGATTGCCTGGGCAGACAGATTGTATGATTCTATAAAAACTAAATCCCTGATACAACAAGAAAATCTTCTATAGGTACCTTAGTGATGAAAGGAAGACTAAGGCAAATATGGATCCTCTTCAGATAGGAACAGAAGACCTGACTACCCAGAACACAGAGAAAGCTGAGGTACTCAATTACTCTTCTGCCTCAGTCTTCACCAGGAAGTGCTCCAGCCAAGCTGCAGAAGGTAAAGGCAGGGACTGGGGAGAATGAAGAACCAATCTCCGTGGAGAGGATCTGGTTTGAGACCATCTAAGGAAACTCAAGGTGCACAGGTACATGGGACATGATGAGATGCACTCAAGGGAACTGGCAGATGAAAGGCCAACTATGCATCCAATGAGAGAAGTTGCGACAATCTAAAGAAATTCCCATTAAACCAAAAAACATGATCCCCATTTTTAAAAGAGGAGAAAAAAGGAAGGCCTGGTGAACTGCAAGCTAGTCAGCCTCACCTCTGTGTCTGGCAAGATCATGGAATAGATTCTCCTGGAAATTTTGCAAAGGGAGTGAAAAATAGAGGGGATTAATAACAAACAACATGGCTTCATTAAAGACAAACTGTGACTGACAAATTTGGTGGCCTTCTATAGTGAGATTACAGCAGTGGTGGACAAGGGAAGGGCAACCAACATTACCTGCCTGAACTTATTCAAAGCATTTGACACTGCCACACATGGCATTTTAGTCCCTAAGTTGGAGAGGCATGGATTAATGCCTCTCAGTCTACAAGAAACTGGATGGTTGCACTTAGAAGAGTTGTGTTCAATGTCCAAATGGAGACCAGTGCCAATTGCTGTCCCTCAAGGGTCAGTACTGGCAGTGATGCTGCTCAAGATTTGTCACTGACAAGGACAGTGGGATCAAGGACAGTGGGACCAAACCCTCAGAAAGTTTGCCACAGACACCATGCTGTGTGGGGCAGCCAACGTGCTGCAGAGAAGGGATGCCATCCAGAGGGGCCTGGACAGGCTGGAGACGTGGGGGTGTGCACACCCCATGAAGGTCAAAAAGGCCAAGTGCAAGATCCTGTACCTGAGGCAGGGCAATCCCCAGCATAAGTACAGGCTGGGGAGAGAACAGAATGAGAGCAGCCCTGGAATGGGGCACTTGGGGATGTTGGCATACAAGAAGCTGTCAATGTGCACTGACAGCTCAGAAGCACAAGAATGTCTTAGGCTGCATCAAAAGCAGTATGGACAGCAGGGGAGGGAGGGGATTCTACCGCTCTACTTTGCTCTGGTGAGAGCCCACCAGGATTACTGTGTCCCATTCTGGGACCCCCAACATAAAAATTATGTGGACCTGCTGGAGAGAGTCCAGTGGAGTGGCAGAAACATCAAAGGGCTGGAGCACCTCTCCTATAAAACAGGCTGAGAGAGTTTGGGTTGTTCAGCTTGGAGAGAATGCTGTTCTGAGGATACCTTATAGCAGCCTTCCAGCACCTGAAAAGTGCTGGAGAGGGACTTTTGACAAGGATATGTAGTGATTGGGCAAGGGGTAATGGGTTTAAGTTGAAAGGGGGAAGGTTCAGATTAGCTATCCCATAGAAATTCTTCACTGTGAGAGCAGTAAGGCACTGGCACAGGTTGCCCAGAGAAGCTGTGTCTGCCCCATCCCTGGAAGTGTTCAGTGCTAGGTTGGATGGAGCTCTGAGCAACCTGGTCTAGTGGAAGGTGTCCCTGCCTATGACAGAGGGGCTGGTACTAGATGATCTTTACGGTCCCTTCCAACCCAATCCATTCTACGATTCTGTGAGTCTAAGAAAAATCCTTGAATTGGACACAGAATCAGCACTTCACTGAAGCAAAGTGGTAGCCTTAAAAGAATCTTGAAACAAAGGGAAAACTGCACATGGACAATGGGGGTTAACCTTTTGGGAGTGAAGAAATTAAAGGAGAAATAATGATTGTTGATACTGATTCACTGGGATGAACCTTGCAGTAGAGAATGCAAAGTTATCTTCCAAACCCCAGCATTACATGGTTACTGTGTATAGACCTGCTCGGAGCAGGTTTAGACAACCGGTATTCAAAGCACTGGCAGCTGCCCGGAGCTTCTTGTATTATAGGACTCCCACTATCAGAACCAGAAGCTGCATTGGCATTAGCAGGAGCAGAGTATGTGTGAGGGAAAAAAGCACCAGGAGAAAACAGGCAGCCTTACGGGCATAGTTTAATCCCTGTAATTATGCCGACCTGGTAATGCAAAGATCTACAGACAAATTCTGAAGCTTCATAAAACTGGGAGTTTGGGACATTCCCTCAAGGATCTTTGTTTTTAAACCAAGTATTTTGGCAGCCTCTGACACGCAAGATCCATTTCAATATACTTTTTTCACTAATTATAGAGAGACTATGCCTAATTTCCTCTGAATAATAGCCTGAATTTTTTAAAGATAAGAGTCTGTCATAAATTGACTTAATTGCATTTTAATTAATTTTCATTTATTGCACTGGCTAAAGGATTTTCTCCCATTAAATGCAGAATAAGCACATTTTTAAAGGAAATAAATACTTCACTTCAAGGAGACCAACCCAACATATACACACACAACTCTGCTGAGGAGTAACACTCTTAATCCTGCAAGAATGGTGAACAACCAGGAGGAGGTCCAAGTTGTAGGGAGACTAAGGCCAAAGACATGACAAGTCTCCTACAGACTGGGTTCCCAAAGAACATTTGGTAGATTTCTGAAAATCTGAAAGCATTCTGCACCAGGAAGAAGATGGAAGGAATGAGCAGGCAAATCTTCCCATGCAAATTTTCAGCTGCGAATGTATCAACAATAGAGAAACAGCAGCTGGAAATAGAAAAACATACAGCTGCTTGAAATACTCATTGAGGAAAACCTTGTCATATTTATTTTATAAAAGCTTACATGTATTCCTCCCTCACACCAAATTATTTGACCATGGAAAATTTCATAAATTATTAATCCAGAAATATTTATTCACTGTATACAGCATAAATCATTACTCTTTCTAACTGCATGTGACTGAATAGAACTGTCCTCTTCCTTCAACTGAAGGATTCTTCCATGCTATATTTTCCATGGGTTTTCTTCTAGTTAAATTAGAAAAAAATTTTCTTCCCTCCTTTGTTTCTAAAACCTATGAGATTATGCCACAGCCTAATGCACATAAATTTTCCTGCATGGCTTCAAAAGGCACACCCTTGTCACAAGAGATTCCCCTTAATTTCTGTGGGTTTTTAATTGAGATTATCAGGTATATGTATATATATATATATATATATTTATTTATTTATTTATTTATTTATTATTTATTTTCTTTTAGGCATGTCTTGTGTTGGTGTTTAAACTATTTTTTACAAATGGTTGTGCAAATTTTTATGCATCTTTGTATCTCCAAGTTGAAGTTAGCTAGCGTATGCCTGATCCTCATCTGCCTTCAACAAATGGTGATGTTTAGGTTCAAGCTGAAAAACAATTTAAAATTACTTTGAATAAAATTAGCCTGTGAGTTCCTTTGATCTTTGAATTGGATACTACTTCAATCACTGAACTAATCTTCTTTAAACTGGGATTTTTGTCCTTTAAAAGAATCTAACTTTGCAGATGGCTGTGGGAATAACAGACATATAGGACAGACTATGTCTTTTGAGGATTTATGCATTATCTGTCTTTCTCTGGATGCTGAAAGACAGTGGGGTTTCAAAACTAAAGATTATTGGGAAGATCCCAGAATTAATAATCCTATGGGGGCCTAGTTTCTCAGATGTAGCTGTATTCCAAGTCTCTGGAACACTCAGCAATATTTAAGGTGGCCCCCGTGCCAAGGAACTGAAGTGTGTGATTGAATGGGTTTGTCTCAGTATCTAATGATGCATCACTCAACCTTGACCCTCTAATACCCCTGACTTCACCTGATAATGGAAGAGCTGTCACTCCTATGCAGGTGGTTGATTCTAACAACTCACTTTCAAAAAATTATGGCCTGTGAGTTTGTTTAAAGACAATGTAGCTTCAGTTTAATTTCATTCACTTACATTCATGTTTATGCAGATATAAGTAAAATACACATTTTATCAACACTTGAATTAAGCAATACAACTTGCATGTTCCAGTGGTGAAGTCTGCATCATGAATAACAACTTCAAACCCTGTTGCTTATGAGTTAGAAGGAAACAAAACCAATTCAAGTGGAATCAGATAAAACCAGATTGCAACACATAAAACTTGCCAAGATATCTCATGCTACAGATCCACCAATACTCCTGTAGTTCTTATATATGAAAGAAATTCCTGTGATTCCAGGTTTTAAACTTCAGTGATAGATGCATTTCCTCAATTAACTCTTCAACTTATCTAAATAGTCTTCTCATTATGTCAATTTGTAAAAGTTAAAAGTTACACTACACATTCAGATATTTAATTTTGATTAGCTAGAAAGTCATCATATATGTTATCCAAAACTGAATCCAAACTTGCATGAGATACCAATACAGCAAGTCATGCGACTAAGCAGGAAATTAAGCATATTTTTCAAAAAATCAAACCAGTAACTTTTTATGTCAAGCACAACAATGACTGACATCACTAAATCTGAAACAGATGCTTGTCAACAATCAACAATTTCTTGTCACAATTACATTAAACATGTTGCTTGACTTTGAGATTAAAATATTTAGGAAGAAGTTTGGAATATGGGATCCTGAGATTTCTCAATCCTGTATTTGGATTCCAAATAGCTGTAACATGAACATCTCTCATGTCTCCTCATCCTTACTGGAAGCAGAAACTCCAAAAATCAAAATTAATTAGCAGCAGACAATTCAGTCTTCTGGGTAAATGGGATTTTTTGGTAGAAGCATGGGCAGGCTAATGCTTATGTTTGGAAGTCAGAATGTGAATGAAACCACAATGAGGTTAATAGCATTTCCAGTCTCCTGTATGAATTCTGTCCTTCTAACACACTCCATGAGGCATTAATATGCCATGAAAAATAATAGGTTGCCATAAAAAAGAAGAAAAAAAGAAAAAAGAGACGAATCATGAAGTAATTCAGGTCTTCTGAATAGTTATCTTTCTCCAATGACAACTGATGAGGTCAGTTAGCTAGTATGTAGCCAAATGCAAAAAATAAATATTAAATTGCTAGAACAGACATCAGTGATGATAGGAAGTTCTTTAGTCTTTAAAAAGGAACAGGGCATTCTATAAGCTTATAGGAAGTATAGCTTTAACCCTGGAAGAATAACTTTAACAGCATTTTAATAATGAAAATGATGCATGCAATATTTTTTTTCAGGAGTATCTTGTATACTGCCAGTACCTACATCCACAGTAATGGACAGCACCTGAACACACTGTTCGATAAGATCATCATTCTTCAGTTAGAACAAAGTTTGATATAAATGACAGATAACATTCTTAAATGGAACAACTAAGGAAAATGCTGCTTTGTGAAAATGTAAGCCAACTAAAGTTTGTATGTTCTCTACTGGCAAAGAAGCAGCCTAGGCTTTACTTCCTTTATTTGTCCAAACAGATTAAGAGAAGTAGATCTCAAGGCACAATCAAAAAATTCATATGTGCTGTAGCAACACAGAAGTGTTGCCCACACTGTCCTGTTCATACAAATAACTTTTTTTACTATAGCTATCCTAAAAGGAGATCCTCACTTCGTAGTGATGATGTAGGACACACATGCTGAATGGTCATGAGACACGGTAAGGAAAACGGATTTGGTGTGTAAAATTGTATTTAAGTGCACTGCGATACCATGACCTAAGGGCGCAGCTGGGTCTAAACAAATATGTAACAAACCTCTCTCTCATCAATAGGTCATGGTAAATAGCAAAGAATGTATGTAGCCAAAAGCAGAACAGTAATTTGTTAAGAGTCTTTAAGCCTTTTGTAATTTCTATCCTGTGTATTTCACTTGGACTGCAGGGTAAGGCAGATACAAAGAACTTGCAGGCATATAGTGGCATTAGTTACTGACCTGCTGTTCCTCCTCAGTCTACCAAACGACCACTAAGTCTAGAAAAATAAATCACAACAACATGAGGTATAAATTTCCCTGCAGCCCACAGGCTGTCAGTTCTCCAAATTATTCAGCCCATTTTTTTCACTCAGTGTAGAAACAAGACACTGATTTCTCAACATAGGAAAGCTCAGAAGTTATAAGGCAAGTTTACTGCAACAGAGTGCTCAGAGAGGGATACAATATCCATCCTTACATTTGCACTATGATTAGTTCATGTTAGCCATAACATTAAGGAAATATGTTTGTGTTACCCACAAACTGCTGTCTGTTACTGTTGACACAATTACAATTTACTAGGTTAGAGGTTAGGACTTCTACAGCTACACCTGGTTACAAATTAATAAAAAGTTGGTATAGATATCTGTCTTAAGGAAGAGTTGGAGAGTTGAAAACACATCATTATTCCTTCATGATTTTGAAAAAAAAAATTAAAATGTATCTACTTATGAAATCAACTATTCTGTGCTATTTTCTGTTTCATTTTACTGTTCCTGACACTATCTATCTGAAATTCTCTGTTGAACTTTAAAGCAAGGTGTTAATTACTATTCCTGGGTAACTTCTTACAGGGGCAGGTGTCTTGAAAGTGTGTTCATGCAACTTAAAATGTTCTTAAAATAGCTTGCTGTGAGCAGCATGTTCCTAAGTAGGTCTAAGAAACACTGATTAAGTAAAGCTCCCTACTGTGTCAAGAACATCTTTATTGGAAAGAAATTTGCAAATTAACCACGCTTGATCTGGATTTCTGACTTTTAAGTATGGCTTAATCCTGCTTCAGGCCAAACCAAAAAATTTTGGCTTTCAGTTTTGGGCTCAGACATTTTCAGTTCACTGCATAGAAAGCTGTCTAAGGTCTACTACAGTGCTGCCTTTCTTCCCCTTCATGTTATGACCTACATTGCCAGTAAAGATACAACTTCTTATAGGAAATTAAGGTGCATCAGTGATAAAATGCTATGGACACCGAAGTAATTGACAGAATTTTGCACTTTCTTGTATTTTCTGTCTTTTTAATGTGGAGTTTTAAAATACAGTAGATTGGCAATTCTAAAGAAGAATTGTAGGAAAAGGAAAGGTTCACCATGAATAAACAATAAAAGTTACCTGGACAGTAATTACTTTTCCTCATGCAGAACAGGTTAAAGAACACATCCCTCTGTACAACTGGTTAAACCCAACAGCCTCTAGAGAATAGGTTTCTGGGGTCCACAAGTGGTGTGGCTGGTAGATACATATTGAATCCCATCTAAGGACAAAAAAGGCATCAATACAGAAGACTCAGAGTGGCTGGTCACTTCTGATGGAGGATTCCTTGGACCATGGAGAAGACCTGCTGAACTGGTCTCGGAGGGGTAGCACACAAAACTTATGGAAGATAAGTAATTTTTTTCCCTGTCCTGTTTATAAACACGCGAAGATTTTTATGTTCAGTAAGTGTCCTCTAATATCTGAGCATGACTAATTTGGCCAAAAAAAAGAATTACATTATTTGTTGCACACAGTAAAAGAAAGATTTCTCATAAACAGCATGAGATTGGAGAACATCTGCACAGCTACTGCCAGTCAAGCTAACCTCTAAGTGGATTTTGAAAATAATCCCATTATGTTATATTGCTTATATGAAACTACCATCTCTTTTAAGATCTACTTGAGAAAGTCTACAGAAAACATATTGACTTAGTCTTTGTTCAGTTTTGGTTCGTCTGTTTGAGTTTTTTTAATAATTAAATTAATTACCATTATTTTAATTCTCAAACTCTAAGATAAAAGCATGAAACCTATATGTGAGTTATTTTAGGCATAGATTTTGTATTAAAAAGTGCAATGGAATGAAGAATTCTCATTCATTTTATAATGTATTGAATCAGGTTATGCACATGTAAACAGTAAAAGGAAGAAATATCGTTTTTGCGTCTCTTAAACCGTAACAGTTAATTAAAACAAGATTTTGTGACCATAAGATCTCTGTCAACAGATTTCTAAACACACCTTTTGTGTTAAAGTCACACATTCAAGGAAAAAAATGCATCTTATTAGTAGCAAATAATTTTGTATATATTTAAAATAGTACAAATATCGAAATTGGATTCCAGCCTTATAAGTTTGATTTTTTTTTCTTTTT
The DNA here is from genome assembly GCF_036417665.1 of Passer domesticus. NCBI lineage: Eukaryota > Metazoa > Chordata > Aves > Passeriformes > Passeridae > Passer > Passer domesticus. The sequence goes on along the minus strand of NC_087512.1, from coordinate 74,949,960 downwards.
CACACTAATTTTAAAGTAGCTTTAAAATGCATTCAGAGCATAACAGTTCACTGCTCATTTGCTCTGTTTTAAAAATCTTACATATTTTAGCCTCTGATTTGCATCTCCTGGTAATCTTGAAAATTTGTGAATACTATTTATAAGGACAACTGCTTCTTGTATTTTGCTGCAGGAAGTACTGGCTCAATTTCTCTCGATGTCAGGGCTAATTCTGCTAACCAAGTCTGTGGAAATGACTGGTGCATTGCACCCTACCAGATCAAATCTCAACAGAGAACTATTTACTGCCAAACACAAATGTAGTTTTTTTATTTCACTGACTTTCTTAAAGAAATTTGATTTTGTATTAACAACATTTACTAACTATATGCTCAAAAGGTTTTCTTCTCACAAGTTTTTAAAATCTTCTACCTTGTACTGTCAATTCAAAAGACTATGATCTGGGAAATCAGTAATTGTAGTACATGAAAGGACAGACTTAGCACTGCTGATTGCAGACGTGACAGGAGATATGTGAATTAATAATAGGGATGGGCGAAATGAAAAGAGTTATTTCGCTGAAAGACCTCCAAGAAAACTGAATTCCTTCTCAAGCCTACATTTCCTAAGCAAAGCAGGTACCAGACTTCTTTCAAAGTTTTTACAAATGCCTACTAGTTGCTAGCACCTTGTTTTCTTAATTGCCAGGATGAAATACACAAAGACAGAACAAACAGGTGTGATGAGAAGCTCCCTGCTATGCTGCAGAAATAGCCACGGAAAGGATGTCCAACTAAGCCAGGATCCAGAACATGCATCTGACTGCATTAACCCCCACTATTTACCCAAGTTTTGCAGGTTTTGTGAAATTTAATTAGTTTGTTATGAGACAGAGAAATCATACAAAACACTTGAACTAAAGGCACATTTAGAAAAAAATTTAAGAAATAGTCTTTGGTCTGCAATAGATAAAATTAAATAAAATCAAAACATGATTAAATAAATAAGGTGAAAGGTATTTTTTAAAAAATTTTAAAATTTTTTAAAAGAGAGAGAGAATAATTATTTCACAAAATGAAGATGGGACTCTACTAAGTGAAAAATAGTCAGTAAATGTTCCTTCTCTGGATTTTGTCTTTTGCTGTCTGCTTTCAAGTTTAGTAGATGTGTTGATACTTATTTTACAATAAAGTGTACAACTTGTGAAGGCCAGAAGCCCTTGCTAAGAAACACCAATGCTGGTGCCAGAGCCAGACTCATTTTGTTGCTGCCCTGGATCCATGGACATGCATTCTAAGCCTGTATATGAGTAGACAAAATGGACATGTTATAAACTGAATTCTTTTTGGTCAAAAGAGAAAGATGTAACTGCTTCCAAAAGACAATGGATAACATAATTGCAAAATTTGTATCAACACATCTACTGACATTGAAAACAGACAGCAAAAGATGAAATCCAGAGAAGGAAGATCTACAGACTGTACAGTAGGACGGTACTAGGCTATCATTCAGCAGGTCTCTCTTTAAAAACAAATGTCAAATTTAAGAACTAATTCATCTGCCTATTCTCAAACGTGTCATAGCTCATTCCCATAAAGACATTCCTCCTAGCACTAACCTTCCCTCTGATGGAAAGTTCTCACAGCATCTGTTCATCTGACAACTGCACAGCATCACCAACAAGCGACGGAAGACCAAGGCACAGAAGAGACAGCCATAGCTATTCTGAGCTGAGCCAAACATTAAAGTCACCTATACTATAGATTCACCTATACTGTAGAGGCAAATTCCTATCCCTTTTGCTCCCAAACTCCTCAAAGAACAACCAAATCCCCGGTATTATTCTTCAGGTAACTTTACTTTTACTGTGGGTTTTGAACTACCAAGAATAAAACTTGCTTCAATTCCTCAATTCTGACCATCCTGTAATTCTTCCCACCCTCTAGACACGTTACTGCTCATATCATGTGAAGGAATGCTGTGCCTTCTTTTTCTGGACAGAACACAACTGTCCTTCCTACTGATTTTTAAGGAGAAATAGTACTGCTTAACCACATGTTTCCTGAGGAGACACAAAAACCACATGGGTTGCTGAAATAAATGGAAACAACATGAAGGATCACTAGCTAAGACCACTATTAAAATTTAGACATGAATTTATTTTTTACTTATAATTTTACTTCTTTCCAGCCCTGTGCTTTCTCCTTCTGTTCACAGCTCTTTCATGCAATACTCTTGCACTAAGAAATAAAAAACAATCCAAACAACTGCACATAGTAGAACAAATCTCATTCCCATATCTGAGATTTTAGAGTTCTAGGAAGTCAAGATGACAGTTTGCTTCATTTCTTGGAATAACTTGATCAAACAAAAACTGCAAGATAAGGGATCACTTAAAACTAACAGGGAATGGGCTTCCTCCTGTAGCTAAGGACAATACTGGCTTGTTCTTTTGCAAGCATCCCAATACAATGACACACATCACCTCAAAGCAAAAATCCCAATTCTATTCCCAGGACAGAAACTCTCCTGTAACTGCAGAGTGTTCTACAAATATTTAAAGCAGCCTGTTTGCTATACAAAATCCAAAACAAGGCATAAACCTGCTGCCACCACCACTACTTGCACAAAGTCCAAAGTCAATCATAGTGCTAATGCATCAGTAATCAGCCTTTACAGCTACAAAGATACTTGAGAATTTTTTTCCCTACATACTGTTATGCTACAAGGAGTAGTCTGCTACCTTGAAAACAACATTTACCTTGTGTCACTCAATAGGAAAAACCTCGTCTTGATTTTAAAGGTTTAAAACTCATTCTGTATAAAGAAAAGTTTTATTTACACTGAGAATTCAATCATGTACTGAGCTAATTATACTGGGCTAACTGCCTGACTTTTCTTTATTCCTCCCCAAACCAGATGCAGGAAGCATTAAAAAACTAATGGCTACAAACAACTGTCCAGATGTCAAATACTGAAGAATAAAATAAAGGTTATGTCTGTTCAGCATAGACTGGGGCTACTCAGGTGGTATAGAAGGATGACGTTTTCTCCTGTTTTTAACTAACCCTACCACACATGGATTCAGACTCTTCTCAGTGTTAAAAGTTACACAAATCTTTTCATAGATTAGCTGAGAGGGTATTTTACATCTCATAGTAAAAGTTTTGTCTTGAAATAATCTAGAAAAAAGTCCCCTCCTCAAACTATATGTCTCTGAATATATGTGCAAGGTGAATACTTTTGTCTTAGTTCTACTATATATAGTTTTCTGAAGAAACTAAGTTAAGTGGGTTCAAACTGAAGCAGTGTCAAAGGGAAATTTGACTTGCAGTGTAGCCTCACTGTGCTCACAAGTTCCTTCTAAATACAGAAAATTAAAATCAAGAGATTCCAGCAAACCGTGGGCTGCAAGTCCACAGTGTCTGGCACCTTTTTGCTGAATTAAAGACAAAGGTGTCAATAGCGGTCGTTATCGTAAATGTCTAAAACTCATTAGCACAGAATAATTACCAGCTTGCAAAAAAAAAAAAAAAAAAACCCACCAAAACAAAACCCAACAACAACAAAAAAGCACCCCCAAACCAACAACAAAAAATCCCCAAAACCCAAAAAAACCCCCCAAACAAACTCCTACCACCAACAAATTACTAAAATAGCTCAGAAACCAAAAAAAGAAGTAAAAAATCTAAAATGTTGTATTGTTTATAAGTTTTTGCTCAGTGAGAGCACAAACTTCAGAAATTCTTTTGTACTGTGGCTCAACTCCTATCATAGGAATGAAAGGATCCAGTTAAATATTGTGGAGGTAAAATAGTGCGAGTAAAAAGCAGCATGTTTGACAGTATCTGCAGGAAGAGATATTTCAGAGATCCGCACAGGGCTAAACATAACTAGCTATGCAATCAAACAGTGCCCCTTACCAATAGCCAGCTGTAAAACGCGGTGGTAGTGCCCTGTGAAAGCATTCACCTTACACCACATCTGAGCACCACGGCAGGGTCTGCCTGTGGCTTTGTCCCTTTCCCCATTGTTTGCGTGAGAGAAATTTGTTCAAACACATTCCACCTAACACGATACCTGCTTCGCGATAGCGCAACTACTGCTCTAACAGGAAAGTGACTTCCAGTACTTCGACTCTCTGGCCGGCGAGCAGAGCCCGTCCCCAGTCCGGGGACGCCGGCGGGCCCGGTTGATCCGCGTCCCTCTGCACGTACCTGCGCCCGGCCGGAGACGCGGGTTCCGAGGCACGGCCTGCCGCCGGACCCGAACCTCCCCGCGCGCCGCCTGCGGCCACAGCTCTGGCGAGGGGCGCTCGGGTCCCTTCAGCCCGAGCTCGGCCGGGGCGGCCGCTCCTCCGGAGGCACCGCGCTCGCCTTCCTCCAAACCAAGCCCGTCCCGACGGGAGGACTCCCTGCCGCGGCTCGCCTCCGGCCGCGGGAAGCGAGGGCGGTCTCGCCCGCGACGGCTTCGGGCTCCGCGCTGCCCCCGGCCCGCACAGGGACCACCAGGGTCCGCCTGCGCCAGCACATCCGCCAGCCGCGGCTCCGCAGCGCGACTCCGTCCGTACCTGCAGCCGGGACGGGAGAGCCGGGAGAGCTGCGGCTCGGCTGTCCCCGCTCCGTGCCCGTCCCCACCGCCGCACACCTGCCGCAGCCGCGCAGCAGCGGCCGCCGCCGGCCCCGAGCGCTGCCCTCGCCCGCGGGGGACACGCCTCGCCTGCCGGGGCGGGGGGGCACGCTGGGCCGGGGCCAGCCCCGACGGCCGCCGCCTGCGGCCTGCCCCGCTCCCCTCCTCCACGTCCCCCCGGGGCCTGCTCCCGGCGCGGCCGGGCCCGCGGGCGCCGTGTCTGCCCCGCGCTCCTGCTGTGCTCCGTGAGCGCTGGCCGGGACCCGCGGGCTCCGCTGGGCAGCCGCGCCCGAAACACCTTCTCCGAGAGCCAGCCTCCGAGTGGCAGCCGGCTGCTGGCCGGGAGCGTGTCCTCCCGCAGGTCCCGGCCCCAGACCCGCCCCTCGGCCCCGGAGCTGCCGGCAGGCCCCGGCGGAGCCCGCGCGGGGCTGTCCTGCCCCGATCGCCCGGGACCGCCCGCCGGGCAAAAGCCCCGCGGCGGGCGCTGGGGCCTCCCGGCTGCTCCCTGTCGCGACAGCAGCCGGCGACAGGGGAGAGCTGATCTCCTGGTGTGGGCTTACAGACTGCTCACATAGGCGGTGTACGCATCTGGACGCAGAGACGTCTGTACAACGTCTACCATTTCAAAACCATACATCTCAAACACCAGCCTTTCGGTGTTGTGTTCGGTAGCTTCTGCCGCTTTCTGTTCATTTTAGAGCAACCAGCAAGATATTGTACCATACGCAAGGTGTCAACACCACCTCATACGTCCTGCACATCTTAGGGTAGTAAGACAGCCACATCTTAATTTAAATTTTTTTAAATTAAATGTGGGGTTTTGGGGTTTTTTTGTATACACAGAGAAAATGATGATTATCCAGCCTGAGAGTACAGTTGGGAAACACAGTCAAACTTTTGGACCTAATTCCTTGTGTCAGCAAAATACAACATTAAAAGTGAAGTGAAGCTTAGATACAGTTTTTAAAGTCATCCGTTGGGTTGGTTGGGAATAGAAGTAGAGAGCATTGTTGTAGCAGAGCAAGGCAATGGATTTGTGTTGTATCCTGTTTCTCATGGAAGGTGAGGCCTCACGATTTCCCTCTGGTAGGGTTTTTTTCACAATCTGGGTTTATGCTAGAAGCTGCAATACAGAAAAGCTAAAAGCACATTTAAAATGTGACCTTTAAAATAGCATTTACATATGAGATAGTCGACTCTGAACTTTTGTTCCAAAAAGTGCATAGGCATGCACCATAGAGAAGCATGCTGCTAATTAAAAATTGTGCTAATTTCTAAATTTAGCTACATTTACATCCAATACATTTTTTATAAAGCAGTGATTAGGCAAATATATTTTTCTTTATTCCTGTTCTGGTTTGTTCTCTTATCAAAAATCTTTGTATAGAGTAATTTTCAGTATTTCCTTCTGTGCTCTGTTAATTGCATAGCGCCATGTTCTTTTATGCAGTGTTCTCACAGCAATTTGAAACATTCTTTTGAAATTAAAAGAAGGCAATTGTAAACCCACAAAACTGACAGAGCAGCTAGTGAGATAAAATCTTCAGGTGCCTAGCTAAGAGGATATTTAGTTATGCACATGTGCACTGTTTTCCCTTAATGCCTTCTGTAAGAGATGGCTCAACTGTGTTCCAGGAGAAAGTTTGCTGACTTGAGATAGCCGTTAGTTCTCTGCTTTTTGCATTGCAAAACTGACTGTAGATTTTTTTTACCAGCTGCAAAATTATGTCAGTTTTAATCACCTTCCTCTTGACAAGAGAGGAAAGCAATATGTGCTACAAAAGCAGTCCATCACCAATTTGCTGCAACAACCAAGTAAGGCTTACACAGAGCCCCCAGCACATGTGAAATCCCTTTCTGCCTGTGCCATGCATTACAACTCAGTTCATTTCTGGTGGTGGGAGCTCTTACTCAGGTGTTTTTCTTGGCATAGACAATATTCACATGCGTTAAGCAGGCTTCCTCTGCTTCCAGTCACGATTAATAGAGCCTAACTTTGTGAAAAACACAGAAATTGCTTACTTTAAAAATAACATTAGGGGGGCAGTCTAGAAGTACCTTGGTTGTATATGCAAGGCTGCTACTGTAGTGTCCCTTGGCAAAATATTTTGAAATGGAGGAAACAACCACTGAACCAGACTGAATTATTAGAAGGGAAAAGCAACAACAGCCACACAAGGCTGAAAGATATGTGTTATCAAGCTGGTTATATAATTTCCCAGAGATTTGTTTATGCTTAGTGAATGGATACATATCAAGAAGTGCAGATTCCCTGGTTTTGTAAAATACCATGTGTGTTACTTTTACACTTGTTATTGTCCATGTGTGCTGTGATGTAGTAAAATTGGAGCCATACCTGCTTATTGATTCACATGATATGTGATATGTTAGGTGTTATAAAGCACTTTGAATCACAGATTTCACAGAATCCCTAGATTGGAAGAGACCTTCAAGATCATCAAGTCCAACCCATGCCCTAACACCTCAACTAAACCGTGGCACTGAGTGCCACATCCAATCTTTTTTTAAACACATCCAGAGATGGTGACTCCACCACTTCCACGGGCAGAAAATTCCAGTACTTTATCACTCTTTCTGTAGTATTTTTTCCTAATGTCCAGCCTACATTTCCCTTGGAGCAGCTCAAGGCTGAAGATCATCAGCTAATTTTTTTAATAGTTTTTCCGATATTTCTGTTGACCAAGAGTGCTTTCTTTTTTTGCCCCTGAATTTGACAAGAAGTGCTTTTTTTTTCCCTCCCTGAATTTTTTTCAGAAGCTCATGACAGCACAGCTTTATCACTTTTCAAATAATTTTGAGATATATCCTAAATGAAATCCCAAACTAAAACTATGCTCTGTTCTGCTGACTCTTTTTCCCTATCTAGTCAAAACCTGAAAGCTTTCAGACTACTGAAAACTGCAGATGAAATGGGAAAGAAAAAAAAGAAATTGAAAGAGGGGAAAAAATTAGGAAGACATTCTTTACTGTGAGGTGGTGAGACACCTGAATGGTTTGCCCAGGTCCTGGATGTCCCAAATCTGGTAGTGTTCCAGGCCAGGCTGGATGAGGCCTTGAGCAGCCTGGTCTAGTGGGAGGTATGACTGCCCAGGGCAGAGGAAGTTGGACTAGAGGGTGTTTAAGCTCCATCCAACCTCTTTACATCCTATGATTCTATGAATATACTAAAAGGATAACTGAATTCTTATGCTGAAAACCTAACATGACTTCAAGAAATGTCAATAAACTGAAGGGCATGTATGTCCACCTAATATTTAAATTTAATTAATTTTCCAAACCACATTATTTTCAGAAGCACCTACAAATCCACTGACAGAAGCTTTTATTTTGGTATACATCGTGGGTCTTGAAATTCTTTACATAGTTCCTGCTGCCTTTTTCTGATGAAAGTTAAAGCTCTAAAACCTAAATTTCAGTCTCTGGGTTTGCTAACCATATAGTAGTGCCACTTTTTCACATCCATGTAGCATTTTTTCTCAAGGATACAACCACTGAAGCAAACAGTTCTTTAAAAAGTCACCCACTGTGTGTCTTGGGCAGGTAAGAAACAGGGCTCACTGGGCTGGTTGAAGTCAGGGGTGTGGTTGGTCAGGCAACTACAGAAACATCATACAGTCCTCACTAGCCAGAAACAAAGAGCAGCCCGTGAGAAGGGGGCTGCTCAGCTCCAATAGCTGCATTCCCTGTATGTTGACCTCCTTCAAAGACTGAAAACTTCCCTGGTCAATTTTGGGAGCTTCTGGGTGGTGAAGACGGTAGAGGGGATGGCATTGTAAATTACAGTTCTTCCCCTGGGTTCTCTGCATGGCACCTCTGTGTGTGCATAGAGATCTGAGATGGTGAAGCCACTAGCTTCTTACGCAAAACTAGGAATTTTACACGGTTCTGCCTCTTCCCATCAACTTTGCAATGCGAGAGGAGGGGTAAGGATCTCAGAATTCATATGTTCTAGTTATTGAGCCATGAGGAAGGTAAACATAGAGAAGGCAGAAAAATTTCTTCAGTTGCTTTTCTGGCAATGTGTAACTAGATCTTTTACCAACATATTATACAAAATGAACTTTTACTCTGATTTTTTTATATCTTCCTTGAAAGAGAGAAGGCAGCCCAGAATGGTATAGAAAGCTTTTAAGTAGTTCAGCAGCATCATGACACTACCATTTCTCCCACTTTTATCCTGTAAGGTCAGGACTGACTTCCCTTCAAATTTTATAGAAAATACAGCATTAAATTATATATTATATTAAAAATATATAATTATTAAATTATATTTTTCTTTAAATTATCTCTTTGTATGGAACAATTGCTTAGTTTTATCAGAGAATCAAAATTCATATTGGTTTGGAGTTTTACTTCTGTTTTTCAAGAGCATCCGTCTTCTTTTGATCTAAAAATTCTACCACTTTTCTTGCCAACTGTGCTACTATATTAAAATTTTTTAATAGCAGTAATATCTGGAAACTAAAAATTATTAAGAACCTTTTTTTCATAATAGAAGGATTATTTCTTTAATCTTGTGTGAGCTTTTTAAGCTAACCCCTAGATTTGGAGAGGGAAAAGAAAACAAGCTTAAGATTTTTTTAAAGCCTTGGGTTAGCAAAAAGGTGCAGGAGTCTATAGTTTAAGAATTCCTGTTTTATGGGAATAAATGTTTTCTTGTATGCCCCCCCCCTTTTTTTTTGTGTTGTTGTTTTGGGTTTGGGTTTTTTTTGTTTTGTTTTGTTTTGTTTTTTGTTTTGTTTTTGTTTATTGGGAAGAGTTATAAGTGATTAAAAAATCCAGTTTGTACAGAACGCTAGTAAAATGCAGAATCTCAAATCTATATGAGAAACCCCGAGTTCTGTGGCAGTGCTAGTCCAATTTGAGGCAGCAGTAGGTGTTTTTGAGTGATATGAGCGAAACAGCACAAGTTATCCTCTCTGTCAGCTTAGCTGCCCTATTCCTTTGCTCCAGCACACCTCACTGCTCCACTACCTTCACACAGACCACAGAGGCTGCAAACATGCCAAAAAAAGTGAGTTCAAGAGAAAGTGTGTGCTTGCACACTCACAGCTTTCATCAGGAAAAACAGAAGATGCATGTAGAGACCATGAAAGTGCTGCTTAACCCTGTACAAGCTGTTTGGTAGAACATTTGTTTATTTGTGGCTTTTTGTCTTTAATTTCATTTGTGAAATTAATTAATTCAGATGTAAGACAGAGGTGTGAATAGCAGATCTCAACTACCTCTCAATGACCAGTTGATTAACTCTGTCAGTGACAACATTAAAACAAGGAGAATGTGAACTGGACCTCCTGCCAGCCTGCAGAGTGGCAGGTGATCTCCTACAAGTTGCTTTTCAATAATACCAAAGGGCCTCTGTCTTGACAAACATCTTCACACAGAACTTTCTAATACAGAGCACATACTGTTGCTCTTCTTCCCCTCTTTAAATGTGTGTAAGTTCTCTTGTCAGTAGCTAAGCTAATTTGGTCTGACCACCAAATTTTGCATGGCTGAAGAAGTGTAGTTAATATTTTCCTTTTTTACTGGATACCTGAAATAGAGAAAGTTTCTAGTGCTTTAAAGTATAACAAGACCTAGAAAGCCACATGGTTGAAAGAACAGAAGTTGCTCAAAATGAAAGTATTTCCTTCATGTAGAAAACAAAATCCTCAAAAAAACCTCTCCAAATTTAATTAGCAACCTGTTGACCCTAGAATTTTGCCTCTCCGAAGTGTGCAATATTGGGCATTCATTTGGTTTACTCTGCTTTACATTAAAAGCTGAATGACTTCAGTGAAAAGCAGGAGTTTTGACTTCATAACTACTAGCTGATTCTTCATTAAGAGTTTAAACCTCCCACTTTACTGTATAACTGTACTGTTACAGTTATACACTTTACTGTATTTCTATAGAAACATTATGACATCTCAAATGTCATACAGACATATCAAATGTAGTAACAGTGTTTTTGAGGTTGACCACTACATAGGAAATTCTCCCAGAAGCAAGACTACACTATATATTAGCTTCCTTACACACGTCAATGAGGAACTTGTGGGTTACCCTTTCCACAAGCTTAGCTGATTTGAAGAGCTCCATCTCTATGGTTTCTCCTTTTGTTTTTCAGACCGTAGTTTGACATATTTCTTGGTGATTTGCTTGTAGAATAGATTTATATATTACAGCACATTTTATCATGAAATAAAGCTACATGGAAGAGAGCATGAAAAAAGTTATGTACATGTATATGTTTGTAAATATCTGTGTATATGGGCTTGACATGAATAGTTATCTAAGTGAAGTATTGGGCTGATAATCAAATAGATCCATCCATATAAGTTTTCATTATCCATGTGACTGTAAAATTCTGGTATTAGTTTTCTGCTCTTTTGAAAAAAATTAAGTTGCTGTAAACTCCAGTGCCCAGAATATGAAGGTAAAACTCAGAAGGAACAGGATTTGTTCTCCAGCTGTATTAGCCTTAGTACTTTTCGCCTACAAAGTGCTAGAGAAATGACAGTAGGTATGTAAAAAAGTAGGTAGGTATTGTGGCTTCATTTTACTGCTGAGGAACCGTGGGATCAGACAATACAGGTAATTTGTGTGAGTACATGCAGTGTCATAAAAAGGCCTCCTTTGTTTTCTACATTAAGACACAGATCCCAAGAGAATTTCTTCTGTCTTAAGGAACAGAAGTTTTATGGTGGGGTGAGCCCGGGTGGGCTTTTCACAATTACTCTGAGCTCCTATCTGCAGTTGATGGCTACTGAAGATGAGCAAGAGGATAAAGAGTAGCAACTGAGTAATACTGATAGGCCAATGATTTTTGGTATTGTATGGCACTGAAACTGAAGGTAAGTAACTGTGTCACATACACAGAGTGGCATAGTTGTGTGGGTTACAGACATGCAGAGGCAGTTTTAGAAGAACCTTATTAGTGTTAGGAAAACCATAATACAGGAGTTCTCTGATTTGAGGGGGAAAAAAAAAACAGCTAGACTTTCAGCCAAGTTGCTTGGTTTAACTGCTTGGATTTTGTCAGCCTGTCAGCACCACTGAGTTAGAAATTCCTGTTCATTTTTAATCAGAAAAATGCTTCCTAGGAGGATATAGTGCAAGATTCACCTGTTTCTTGAACCAAATCAGTTACAAATTTACCATCTTCACTTTTGTTGGGCTTTGTCTGCTTGTAAAGGTCTGAGCACGGTATCCATGCTGTATTGGTCTCCTTTTCCCTCCAAATCTGCTCAGCAAGTGTCTGACAGGCTAAAAACTGTTCATCTTTCTTTGGATGTCATGGCTGTCTCTCCTTGGGGGCTTTATACAGATGTTGCAGGAAACAGTGAAGTCAGAAACAAATTTACAGCACAGCTGCTACTGATCTCCTGGAATGATGGATCTTGCTATATGTGGGATCCACATGTTGCAGAGAGAAAAGAGCAGAAAGGTAACACAGCAGCTGTAATTGGGGAATGGTTGCCCATGGGTGCTCCCTTCTGGGGATCCCCACAGTTTGTACAGCTGTCAGTGTTGGTGCCTTCCCTCAGCTCTGCCCTCAAAGCAGCAATGAGAGGAGATACCCATGAAAAGTGACATACAGGGTTGCATTAGTCTCTGTGCTCCATGGGTTGTACAGAAGCAGGTGGGATACTGTGGAAGAAAAACTTTGTTGTGTTACAACAGTGTATGTGCTTCTAGGGATGGCCTTTTTCAGCTCTTCTCTTGTTATCTGGTAGATTCAAAGTGGTAACTTTTTAATCCCTAATCTTTCCATGTAGTGCTTGTATAGTTCTGCCCTAGTTGTTTTTGAACTTACTTCAATTTCCTTAACCCTTGCTTTAAAACATCAATTTAATTCTTATATTATGGTAAGTATTTTCTTTGTCTAATCGGGTACTAGCCATTCACAGTGAAGCTAAGGTGCTTTACTGTTGCATGGGAAGGTTGTGCAAACTGAAAACATCTAATGAGAATGTATTCAGAAATTGTATTTACTCTCTATCACTCTCTATCTGAAATAAATTCACACAGAGATGGACATTTGAAAACCTGTTACTACAATAACCAAAATTCTCATTTTATGTGCAGTTGGAATGTACCAAATTTATCTCTCTTATTTATTTGTTATACACTTGCACACTCAATTTATAAGGCTGCTTTTGAAAGTTTAGTCTAAATTATATAAGTCTAATACATGTATTGCATCTGATAAAACATGTTGAGATACATGAAGTTCCTAATCAGAAACTCTCCTCAGAGCCTCTGAGGAGTAGCTAAAACACACTTTTTGGAGAGCAAGACCCTGTAAGAAGCAAATAATCTAAAAACAGTCAGAAAGTGGTTTTGATACACAATACCTCTAGGTGTTGGGGAGAGGGATTTTACTGTATACTGTTGTTATGATGTGAAGCCAATACACCAGTTGAATTTAACTGAAAGTGGATTAGGGTCTCTGGAAGTAATTAATGACTATTTGTAAGTCATCATTTCAGTAAATGTTAAGCTGCCCATTTTTACCTCAAGATTTTTTTTATTGCTGTTGATGAATGATTAAGGAATGATAAATTCCAAATGACTGGGCTATCTTTTCTTGGTCTTAAATTAAGAAAACACAGAAGCTCTGGATGTCCTGGGTCTATATGTCAATAATGAACCATTCAGCATCTAGACATCCATTCTTAGGCAAAATCTGTCAGACAGAAATGAAAGGAAGAAAGCTTTTTATGAATTTGGAAATTTTTCTGGATAGTGTTTTTGGTTGTTTTTTTAAAAAGAGAAGTAAAATTTTTATATTTTGCAACAACTTATTATCTTGTGTATTGTGAACGTTTCATATAGAAACAAGAAAAGGATAAAGAACTTGTTTGTTTGAGAAAATTATATTCACTTCAAACTATTTACAGGCTTGTCGATCAGAATAAGAAAAAGAAAAATAGAGTAAGTGCCTCACACCGTGACATCTGAGCAGTTCCTTTTTGTCAGTGGCAAAATGTGATGTGCATGAATGAACAGGATTAGTCTCAAGAGCATCTCCATATGTCTGTAAATTATATAATATGTATGAGTACATATTACATAATATGTATGAAGTGTATATATATATATATATATATACACACACATAAATTTTTTTTATGATTTAGCAGTACTGCAAAGAATGCCAGAGGCAAATCTCTCAAAACTCCATGGAATAAAATTCTGACACTTAAAATATGATAGAATAATTTTCTTCAGGCAGGAGTGTTGTGTCAGGTCACTTTGCCTCATTTGCACTGCTTTAGGATTCTTCCTTTATTTTTTCTACAGGGTATTGGTTTTGCTTGAGAGCTCAGACTGTCTCATCTCATTCAGAATACTTTTGACCTGAAGTATTATTTTTTGTAGCCAATAGGTATTAAAAAAGGAAAACTAAACAAACCCCTAACAATAAGAAGAAAACTAGGGCAGTTAGGATTGCATTTTTGAGGTAGAATTTCCCTTTCTTTTCTACCTTATCTCATGTATTTTTTATAAATATTCATGTATCTTTAATGGAAACTTGTGATGAAATGAGGTTGCCGATCTCATAAAGTGACTTTTGATTTGGATATCAGTAATGGGGGTTTAAAAATTTTGTTATTGTTTCTAAGGAGTTCCTCATATTTGTTCATGATTCCTGGTCATAATTGACCTGATCTCAGGTGTCCCTGCTTTGAGGAGGGTGTCATAACATATATATCCAACAGGAAAAAACACATCTGGGAACAGCTTAAAGGGCTGTGCAGCCAAATCTGAGATTTCTTGTGAAGGGTGAGGAAGCTCACTTAGCAGTTTGTTGTGCAGACGTGGCAGACTGAGGTGGCAGAATCATACTTTCTCCTGAAGTAACCTCAAACATTTCAGTCATGGTGATGCTCGGTCAGCTTTGCTAGTTGCTTGTGCGTACTCATAGACTTCCTGATAAGGTATTTATTAAAATTGGGTGTGCACAACAGAACAGAAATTGGATGACACCCTTTTGCTGCTCAGAGAGTCAGAGAATTCTGTTTTCCTCTTGTTTGCACTTTCTAATCCTTCAATAGGGGCACAATATTAAAAGTATGATGCCTAAAAAAGCAAGAAATTAGAAAACAAGTTCTTTTTTTTTTTTGGTTTATTTTCACAGAACAGAAGCCAGATTAATTCCCTCTTCTTCCTTTCACTTTTGATTCTTATCCTAAAATCTTTGTTTGGCAGCTGGAGCAGTAGACCTTTACTAGTGCTGATACATTTTCTGTGCATTTAGTCCGTCTTTTTGGAGAGTTAGGATTTTGCCAAATACTGTGAAGTTTCTTGCTCTACAGCAGTTCAGTTATACATTTGAATTCTAAAGTGGGACTTGAAATGAGAGCTGTGAATGCAGAAAGGCGTAGATTAACAGCGCAGAGACTCTTCATCACTTTGCACTGTACAGTACAGAGCTGTCTAGCACAGAAAGGCTTTTGAAATATAGAGTGGCATGAGATCCTATAGTATGGCTATAATAAATCACTAATGAGAGAAGGAGACATAAAAAGAATTCTTTTATATTAAATGCCTTTTTAAAATGCCTGTATTATTTAATATTCTAGAACCGGATGCTCAAGAACAGAAGTGGTGCTGCTGTGTATATTCATGCTATGCAAGGGTTCCTTTTATGGGTAATATTTCTGAAAATTGTACTGTCTTGAGAGACATTTAATTTGATTGAACTACACACATACTTGTAGCTGGTCACATGTATACAGACTTTAAGAGAACATAAAAATAAGGTAATATGAATGACTAGAATAAGTGGGGGTTTTTTCTTCATTATAGATGGTAGGCTTTCACCGTTATATATGAAGGAAGTTTTCTTATACCAATTGTATAACCTTTTGGGGAAAGGAGAACTGCGTTTATAGGGCAATATGAGTGTTGAATCAGTTTAGATTATTCTGTAAAGTCTTAAAAGAAGCAGATGTTTGAAAAAGTGTCAGCAGCATTTTCAATAATATTGCCTTAAAGAGCTAGGTCTCTGTTTTTAGAGGTCTAGATTAGAAAGGCAGGGCCTGAACTTTAAGTGCATATGTGTGCAGAATGCAGCGGGAACCTGCATCCTTAAGAGAGCTGCTTTAGCAGCTTACAATAAACACAGTTGTCTTATTCATCAGTATGCAACTTGGTTTGAGCTTGATTGAGCTTGTCACCTAGTTCAGTGGAAGTGGACTTTTTGGAAGGACTGACGGGCGTGTTTACACTGTGGTCACTCCTACAGACACACCTGAGTTAAGCTATTGAAATGGATGCTGCTGGCAGAGTTGCAGCACTGAGTGCAGTGCAGGCCACTGCACGAATGTTTACTCAGCTGGTGGAGTGCAGGGTTTGCAGTGTGCTGAGTCTCATGTACCACTGCCACTGGTAGGCAAATATTTGAAGGGATGTGGATGCACAAACACTGTCCAAAACTGTTCTTGGTCTCCTTTGGAGGACGTGGAGATGCTGAAACTGCACTAAAATGAGTTGCAAAGGTCCTCCACGTGGCACTGAATGAGCAAGTTTCAGAACTGGTCAGACATAGAGCTGTTGCTGTGGGACCTTTTGACAATCACTCTGAGATGGACCCAGCTAGCTGGAGGTAACAGCAGCAAACAGAGTAATGTGGCTTCTGAGATCTGAGCTAGAGCCTAATCTCAAGTAGTTATGCTATTGATCTGACTGGTTACCTCATTAATTCTGACAGACTGAAATGTAATCTTATACACAGCGTCAAACTGGCTGAGTTCTCATGAAAATGCTGCCTTTATAACTTTTTGAAGATAGCTACTCTTTCCATAGTGTTAACACATGTCAAGCAGAATTTAAATCCTGATGCAACCTACCAGATTTAAATTTTACAGTGAAACTTATTGGAAATTCTACACTTTCTCATGATCTTCAACGTGACTCTAAAAGAAAATACTATTTTGCAATCTCTTTTGACAGGAATCTGCTGGTCTCATGATGCCCACACCCATCATGGGAGCATGTAATTCAGTTTTTCATTATCAATGTGGCTTCCACAGGTGAATGCCAAAACAAATATTTATAGAGTTGTATCACTGAACGGAGAGATTACCTCTGTGGGATTGTAACCACTCCCAAGTTTGGTGGTAGAAATCATTACTAGTGTCCCACATATGCACATCCTAATTCTTTGAGGGGTTTTGGTTTGGGTTTTAAAGCATTGTAGGGGCCTGAGGAGAGCAGAAACACTCATCATAGGAGAATTTTCCTGGCATCATTGACATTTAGGTAAAGTGTATCCTCTTTCTTAACCTGTAGTCTTAATGAAATTTGAGATCTCTATTCACTGATTGAGGTATTGCTTTATTCTGAAAAGTTCTTTTGGGACATCATGTTGTTATACAACTTTAACAACATTAGTCCAATAACGTTATATTGAATTCTCCACTGCATTTTGGAAAAAATGCAAAAATACATTCACTGTGGAGTCCATTCCAGCAGCACATGTTTGATGAAGGTCTGGTGCATAAACATCAGCCAACTTGCTCTCGGGACCTGTTTCAAATAGTGGCCCAGGACTGACACAAAAGCGTGTGTCATTCTAAGATTATAATAAATACACTGTTTCAATAGCAGTCAACATCAATCTCAAATATCAGTATGTAGAACACAATGAGGTAAGCATTTTATAAGCCAGAAAATATTTTGTTTTACTCTTGTTTCATAGTACCTATGAGAATTTATTAGACTAGACTTCACAGATCATGGATATAAATGCAGGATGATTGTGTGGAACATACCTTTCCCTTTGGAATAATTTTTACTTGTAAATATTGGAAAAATGGGGGTACCTGGTGGCTAGCTCATTACACAATATGTCACACCTTTAGTAACCAATGTATCTTTGATTAAGATGATCATGATTTGTCCTAGTTGCAGTAAATCTGTGAGAACCTTTAGAAAACACTGCAGTGTGACGGCATTCAATGTATTTGTCACTACTGGCCACCATTAATTTGAATATAGATTAAAGGAACCTTTGTCAAGTTTCATATTTCTCTTGAATAAGCAGAATTAAAGTACTGAGAATTTTCTTTGGAGAAGTACTTTATTTTCCATTCTTGAAAATAAATAAAGAAGCTTTATTTTCCATTCTTGCTTTAGTGAGTGTTCAGGAACAATTAGAGAAACAAATTCATCATGAGCATTGTTTAACTTGTGTAACCTTCTTCTGCACATATATGCATGCACATGTGTATAAAAAAGAAACCCCTGGGTTTCATTCAAACAAATTGTAGAGAAAAGTCTTTTCTTTCTTCAATTTGTTTCATGAGAAAGTGGGTACAATGTGTATCAAATTATCTCAAAAAAGTGAGCCAGAAGTATTACATGAAAGCATGAAAGCCAGCATTAATAGATATTACATGTGCACTTCACATTAGCTCAGTAATTTCTCATGGGTCCTGGGACACATTCGCTGTTTGCAATAACCTGATTTTTCTGTCTTACCTAACTTTTTGTATTTTTAACCAACTACTAACTGTGATGCTAATCATATATAATGTTTCCTTCATTTATGATAGAGATCCCCTTTTAGTTGAAATTAAATTAAATACTCAGGAATGCTTCCTTCTGAGTGTCTTGTCCTTATCTTAAAATCCCACTGTAAACTTTCAATCACTGACATATTTGCTCAGTTTTATCTTGAAAATGGCTCATGGTCTGCTTTAATTTGAGATCCGAATGAAAAGTAAAGACAACTTTCTACTATCAGTAGCAGCTGTGATAGGTTACAAATTAGAGAAAATAAATTAAAACAATTAATTCACAATTTGTTGTAATGTATTAACAACATGATGTGATAAGCAGATGCTGAGTGTGAGCGAGATCAGGAGCTGAAATAAATAGCTGATGCCTGATACTGAATTTTGAATATTTATTTCTTCATGTATTTCAGGACTTGCAACTTCCTATATAAAGCAGAAGGTAAGAAAAAGTTAGTTTTGTAGTTTTGGAGACCTACAGACTTGAGCAATGCTACTTTTGTTGCTCTTAGTGTGTTTTCTAGGCATTCCTGCAATTTGGAGGGTTGGTGATGGAAGTGGAGAAAAAGCTGTGAAAGGCATTTGCTGTCTACAGTCAATCTCATTGAGTGATTCTAAAAAACATAGTGGAGATCCCTCTGGTTCCTCTCTCTCTGTCTTTTTTATACTGTCCCTGTTGTCTGGTAACAAACCTCTGTAAGCAGATAGACAAAGGTCAGAGACTATTTCTTTCAAAACCAGGGATAAAAAAATCTCTTAACACTTTTCTCCTTATGCAGTCGTAAAGGTTCATAAAGAAGTTTGAAGAAGCTTTGGAGTGCAGAGTCAAGAAACAAGGGAAGGAGTGAAGCAGAGCAGTCTGGAGCTGAAGAAGAGTTTTTCATTCAGCAGCAGATAGAGTGTGTGTCAGAAAGGCAGCTGGCTTCTTCAGTCCTTTCCAAAAGAGACCACAAATTAGACTAAACCAGGTCAGGAGACTACTTGTGACCTTCTGTGGAATATTTTTAACTCACTAGCCACTCATGGGGGCACCGATCAGTTTTCTGTTGTAAGCCCGTTGTAATGGTGGGCTGAGCTAAACCTTACTGGGACCCAGTAAGGAGCAAATTGGTAGGAGAACGATTTAACACATGCACTCTGCACGCTACATCATTCTGTAATAGGTTCCGACATAGACAAGCTGTTACTTGCTGCTCAAAAGAGCACATGCAGCCAAATCCTCTAGGTGACTTCAGCTGGTGACAGCCTCCATGGTTTGTGGTCTTGACCGTGTGGTTCTGCTCTTGCAATCCTCTGTGTGGAGGAATGGAGTTGCCTCATTTTACTATTTTTTCCGCTCTTTGTAGTCAGACCTTCCTGACAGATAGCTAATAAAAAAGTTCACTGTCTTTCTTCTGATAATGCTGAACTATCAGACACAAATAGAGGTAATAAACCAAGTGTTGTATTCTTCTGGGGAATAGGTTTTCCTGTGGAATACTTTAAATACATACTCTGAGGTTATTCAAGTATCAGTTGTCTCCAGTCTCATTTAGACTCTTATATTCTATAAAATGTGATAATTAGTAGGAAGACCAGATTCTCTATTGTACCTTATTTAAGTATTCACTTTTGCATTCTGTAGACTTAGTGATACAAACACCTATCAGGTTTGTCTTATGTTGATGGCACAGACACACTTTTTTTATTACTGAAAGCATGGCATAGTTCTTGCCTTTCCCTATGTTGCTGCTGTTTTTCTTTTATGATGCAGATTTTTTTTCTCTTACGCGTAACAAATAGGGTTCAGTTTCTTAAATTCTGTTGAAGAAAGTAATCATTCCTTCATTTATGGGATCTGTGAGAAAAGTCTTGTTTAGTCATGATTATTTTAATTAATTAAATTTATGCTCAGAATGTTCTGGAAAAATATTTATATTTTATATTTTATGTTTATTATTTCCTGCTCTCTAGAGGCAAGCTTATCTGAGATTTAAGGTTATCATTAATATATCCCATAGGAAATGTTCTTTGGACATCATCCTAAGGATGTTATCAATAATGTCTTAAATATTTCTGCATCAGAAAAGCAGATTAAGTCCTACATTTTACCCTGTAATTACTTATTCATAGAGTCTTTTGAGCTGGCAATGCATGATATTAAATATTCTCATTAAAATTATAAAATTATTGTCTGGATATTTTAAGTGTTGTAGCTACCCATTTAAAGTTATTTTAAACTACTTGAAGGAGGTGGATGATTTTTTACAACCCATGAAACAGTAATGCATTTTCTTACTAATACAAATGATGCAAGAAAGGAGCAACTATTGATACTAGCTCAAACCTTGCTTATCTTTTTTTTTCCCTGAAAGACCTATTTCAGTTTGGGTGGCTTGTAATGTCATTCGACTCAGATGTGTGAACCCTTCCAGCTGAAGGCTTTGTCTTGAGAAACTTCAATTAGAGCAGCTTTTATTTGCAGCTCATTTGCTGTTATGTTAGATGAAAGAAAACAGATTTCTAAATTAGGATCAGGCCTAGAATTTATTCCAAGTATTTTTCTTATGATCTGGCATTTGTGGGCCTTGCTGGAAATGCATACATTTTAACCACCAGTTGAAAAGAGAAATATACTCCACAGAGCTGCAGTCCTCATCACCATGTCTTGGTTATTAACAGCTTATTATGTATACCTGCAGAAAGCTTTTATTGCACAATCCATGAAATAGTTTCCAGAGCTGAAAGATAGTAACTGCTTTTTGGATGGATATTGAAAATGTTAAATTTGTAACAATTTTTGGAGGACAAAAGAAGGCATAGGTCAAAGAGGAGATCCTTAATATTTCACAAGCTCACACTGAATTAATTAAAATAAAAGAAATAACTTACATAAATCGACCTCGACATACAGTATCTCTCAGACACATTGTTGTCTATTTAATGAATCCAAGGATGTCAAACAAGTCAACATTATCCCAATCAGAATTGAGATCATTGATTCCTCAGTTATACATTTCTTTTACTTGTGGCTAGAATTTACCCTCCATGTCAATGAATGTTTTGAGTTTTGCAGAGTCAGTGCCATATCATAGATATGTCCTGTAGAAATGACACAAGCCCTACACTGTAAGCAAATATTAATGGATCAATAGTAAGGCTGTCTTTGCTGTTCACTGTAGCTTTTAGTCTGAATAATAATTCTCAGCAGTAAATTCCTTTATGCAGGATCTAACAAAAGGGCTTGGCAGTGATTTTCCAAATGTAGTAGACAGAGATTTTCAAAGCTGTCCAGATACACTTGCGCTGAAAAAAATGAAACCCTCCAGTGTGGTCTTTTTCATTAAGGGTAGTTTGTCTAAATCCCCTAGATTGCCCTGAAAATCATATTAAATTTGATTAATTTTTTGCTTTTAAAAAATTTAATCCTTATTTCAATTGGATGTACATTTACTTCTATCTACAACAAAATTCTTTGAATTCGCCTCTCTGAACATGGAAAAAGGCTTTACAGTAACTGCAAATTAATGTTGAGAAAACTCCGTACTGTGTACTAACTACATACTGTGCTTTAATTCTCTTTAATGTGAAAAGTAGAAATGGAGGTTTTGGTGATTATACCTGAGAGGTCTTTTATAGAAAGTCCCTTTCCAAGTCTTTTAGGCACTTAAGCTTCAAAAGAAACATAATAGGGATCAAGAGGTTGTCAGTGCTTTTACATTGCTTCTAAAAACAATACTTGCTACCAGATATCACCTAATAATTAATCTGTACTTCAGGATATTTTACCATTAACATGGAGTTGCCACATGTTTTTTCCTCAGAAAGCCTAGACCAAATACAGAGGCCATCTAATCTTCTGAAGAAAGGGCTTCATCTGAGAAATGCTCACGTTTTGAGGAAAATTCCAGTAGTGTTATTTTTTCTGAAACAGTCTATTAAACCCAGTGCTGTCCACCTTGAAAAAAAAAAACCATGGAAAGTCACATATCATGTGTGAACTGTGTCTGAGTTTGCAAGGATTTTTGTGCCATCAGATGTGCCCTTTTTCTGTACAGAAGGGGCATTTTGAAGGGTTGCTTTGATGAACATCTTACTGAAAGTATGTTTAAGAGACAAAGTAATACAATTTAATGTATTATATTACTAACATTTATCATTCCTCTGCTACGTCAAAAGAAGGTATTTCTTTGCTTTAAATGGCCTAGAAGACAAAACTAATATTTTACCATGTGTTTTTCAGAAAGTTACTTAAGTGGCCAAATATTTTTTAAACATTTCTTGTGTCAACAATCTGATTAAAAGCAGTTGTACCAGTGTGAAGCTGCTGAGATTGATCAGTGAGTGATAAAATTCTACCAAAGTACACCAGTGAAGACACTGCTAACCAGGAGAATCTTCATCCTGAAGAGGTACACTTCTTTTCTGGTTCCCCCTAATGCTGACCACAGGCTACACCTGAATTATCTTTGTGGAGCCAAGTTAAAATCTAGGATTAAACCACAGTTTGCATGGTGTGTTGCACAAATGTCATCTTATTTTGAATATTTTTTAAAATTTTAGCTGTTTGTACTACTATATAAGGCGCTGCTTTGTTTTTTCATGCTCTTACTAGCAGACCCTGGATTAAGCTATCTATTGCCTGCAAGTAATCAAACATTTTCTAGCTTTGGCCATGGAGGAAGCAAGGCTTCTTCTGTAGTTGGCTCTCTCCTTTTCCAGTACACTTTGTTAAGATGACTTTCTGATGAAAGTCCCATCTGTGTAGCTGCAAGGCAAAAGTCAACTCCTCCTGCTTTTCTTTCTTTTTTGTTTTATTCACTCCCTCTTTGGGCTAACTAGATAATAATCCTGGTATGGATACTTCTTTCACCCTGCAGCAGGAGAAATACACTTTAGAGGAGTGATGTCCTCAAGACAGATTTTTCTTGCTATTAAGATTTAAGATCCAGACTTTGCCAGAAATTTGGAAAGTACCACATTCTTGGTGGGGCTGGAGGAGACTAGGTGGGGTTTCTTCAGCTGCAGAGTGATTGACACACATTCTGTGTGAGCAATTACCACAGTGAGTTACCCTAGAGTTCAGCACCTCGACTACGAAACAAAAAAGTGTTCTAAAAAGGTCTTCTTCTTGTAGATAAGAGTTAGATTGGTCTATTTATCTATTTTAAAAATCTTTATGCTGTAGTGAAAGTATATTGCTCATGTCCAGTTTTAAGCCTGCTTTGAGCTGCTAATCATTCTGGCTTTCCATTGCAGATATCTGTTTTGATTTCTACATCGTTCATAAAATTATTATTATTAATTCACTCACCTGATCCTAAAGCTGCTCATTCAGTAAAATTAATTTTATTTAGGTGCAAGCAAGGCATCTGCAGGATGTTTTTATAAGTGAAGAGTAACAAGGCATCCCTGTACTAATATGCTGTTGTTATATATGTGACTGTCATAGGAAAAATCCCCTTAAGACTAGAGGTGACTGCAGACCATGTGGAATCACTAAATATGTCTTTTATTTAATCTCTACTGGTTTCCTGATTGCTGCTATCTGGAGCTCAAGAAGTGGCCCAACCAGTCTGACATTTCGCTGGTAAAGCCAGACAGATGAGATCAGGTGGCACATTTGTGCATCCACCACAAAAAGCCAAGAAAAGCTTGCATTAAATATCCCTAGGTCTATTGTGCAGACCCTGTACAACCAATTGTACAACCTCAGGCTTAATAAAGGAATGGGATTGTCTCCCGATGATCAAAAGTGAAGCTGAGGTCTACAGCAGTACACTTACTACACTTAGAGTGTAGTAAATCTAAGATGTTGAATAAAAGTGTTTTTCAAATTACCTGAAGTATTTTGAAAAGTACCATTTGCTGAACTGATAAATCAGAGTGTAACCTAGCTCAAGTAAAAGTACTGCATTGGCACAGAAAGAACTTTTGGTATTTTACTTACTGAAGTTTAAAAACAGCTTAGCACTTTTTAAAATGTTTGGGTTCTCTTATGTTATTTTTGTAGAAACTTTTTTTATATATTTAGAGTATTTTTTTGCTTTGCTATACAAAGACGTGAAGTTATGCTTTTCAGAGTATATGACATACTGCAGCATTGGTTCCTTTGTGAGTACTAAAATGTTTGTTCCAAAATTAGAAGTAAATAATTAATAAAACTGCAGCACATTAGCAATTATGCAGGTTTTCTTTTCATATTTCTTCTCCTCCAGAAAAGGAATCAACTGCCAGATTGAAAATATTTGTACTGCATGTGTTGCTTGATGTAGAAAAAAAAGATTGGCTTGTTTCTGAGTAAATTTCTTATTCTTTATGTGTTGCAGTTAGTTTCTCCTGGACTGTTGATGTTTGTTTATTTATAGTTTCATTTAGAACCAAGGGGTTTTTTCCTCTTTTATTAAGCAAACTTTGTCCATGGAAGGGCTTCTGCAGGAATTAGCTTTATACATGTGATTACTACAGTTGATAAGGAGCAATGATCATGCTTAATGTAGAGATTTAATTCTTCTTAGAAAAAGAATTCCAGGAACCCGTAGTGAGTTGAAATGTACAAATTCATGTTATTTGAAACATAAGTTCCAGAGTGATTTCCAAAGCCAGCAGCAAAATGGTAAAAGACCCTGCTGGTATTTATACAGAGTCATCATCCATGACATGAAGGCACATAGAGCTCAAGCTGAATAAGCATGAAGCATACATCACAACATACACAGTCATCTATTTGTACAAGTGAGATGTTTATATTCAGTATGTAAATATGTATTCAGTATACATTATATTGAGTTTAGTAGGATTTGGCAGAGGTGGACAACAGCAGTAAACCACACCTATTGTCATTTTTAACCAGAATCACATTTTCTTTAAACCATGGAATATCTCTGAAGAAAATTATCTAACTCTGGGGAGCTTTGTGTTAGAAGTAAGATTATAAAGTAACTACAATTAGACTAGATCACAAAAGATAATATCCTACCTAAAAAAGGGAGTGTTTTCTAGTGTGCATTTTAAACTGAAGTGAGGGTGTGAAATATGTGAATATGTGGATATTTAATCATTCAGAATGTACTTACAAATCTGATGATTTCTGAATAGTATCCTGGCCTCTGAATGTAAGTGTGATTTAAGCAGTAAAGGGGACAGATCTTACATCTTACAGTTGGCAGGGATGAGGAAGACTAGGAAGTTGTTATTATCCTTTAAGAAAATATTCACTACCAAGGATATTTGCTATCTGCTCAAACAGTATCTGTTTTCACATGAACCTGGTTATTTTTGCAAGTCTCTGCTGTTTAGCTGACATGTTCAAAGTTTATAAGAGCCCATTGGCAAGCAGCCTTGGATGTTAAATGAGGATAAAGGGAGAGTGGACTGGTTTTAGTACTGTGTTTTAGAAAAGAACTACCACAAAAGGCACGGAAGGGTAGATAAATGAATGGATAGTTAGAAATTAATTCAAAGGTGTGTTTTTCCATATCATAGAAAATTTGAAAGAGATACTATGCTATATATAAAATTTTCTCATGTAAAAACTAGTTTGTCCTAAAATTGCTATAATCTTGGAACCTTTACTAGCACTGCCCTGAATATTTCCATTACCAGACATGCTCACATAAATACAACAGTAATGCCCACATGCAAATACATATTATACCAATATCAATATTTTAGAATTGCACAGAATGGCCTTCAGTGCTCCACTAAAAAAAAAAATTACTGAAATGTTACCCTTACCTTTTGTAACTGTTGTTGGACTGTCTTTCAATCTGATGGCATTATTAATGTTGGCTGTTCCCAAAATTTGCAATATACTTATTCTTCAGCTTGGTTTCCCTTTCGTGCTTGCATTTTGGCTGACCAGACGAATATGAACCACACACAGAATTGTTCAGGTAGGTTTGAAATTGAGCAGAATAGTCCATTCATCCACAAGTGAGAACTTTTGAGCTATGGCCTTTGGAGACACGTAATTATTAGTCAACAAACACTTTTCTCACTGGTGATTGATGTACTGTGATCCTTCTCACTAATCCTTTCTGTGATACTTCTAATTAATTGATGAGGGAGATTAGTAGGATTGTTTATGGACCAAGGGAAAACCCAGCCTTAAGGGAATATATTTCTGCTGTTTTCTGTTGCCCTTTCTTTTTTTCCTCTCTTTCATGTAGTTACTACGTAGGAAGAAAATACTGACTCATTTCCTGGGTTTGCCAGGTACACCTCACTGCTGTGTTTTTTTACACCTACACCTAAATGCATTCTTTAGGATGACAAGTTCTAAACCTATTGTCTCAGGAAGCAGAGACATTTTCATGTGCTGCAGAGTCCAGTTGAGGCACAATCAAACAAGAACAAGGCCAATGACTTTGGAATTACTAGTGAGCCTTTCTTCCTGATCCAAGGTCTTTGGCTGTAACCCCGGTGTCATTCAAATAATCTTGGGCACGTAGCTGCCTTTTTGTAAAACTGCAACTCAATATAGTGAGCACATCAGCTTTATGTATTATTAATGATATAACATAAAATTAGATATAATAATAGATATAATAATAAGATATAACTTGATATTACATAAAATTAGAATTGTGTGGATTGACCATACTTGATTTTGACTGCAGCCTTTTATACAAAATTAAAGCTTCAAAGTTTTCTGAACTAATTTGAACAAGCAGAATTGCTTTATCCTACATCAGCACTTTGCCACATGTGACTACATAATTTTTCATGTGATAAGAAAAATCCTGAAGACAAATTCATCTCTTTACAAAACCACTTATTTCTTACATGAAGTGATTTTTCTCAAAGAGAATCTTCAGCTTATAAGACGCATAATTTGTGACAGTACATATAAGCCCACTTCCATGGTCTTTGAACACTATACACATTTGCTACAACAAATTGTGGTTACAAGAGCTCTTTTACATCCTGTGAATGTTTCATGCAATTTCCTACACTTCTATCTCCTTTCTAATGTTTCTCATTTTGCAAGCTATAAATGGAATATTTTTTGAAAACAATTAGCAGAAGATTAATGTAACTTAATGCCTGGGAAACAACAGCTGGGTAGGGAGAACAAGAAATTTTTTAATATTAAGTTTCTCTTAAGAAGCAATTTTTTATGTGTTGTAGTATCTCGGTGAAGTAGGCCTATTTTAGCTAATGCTGAAGAGGATTTTCTGCTTAAGGAAAGCCTTTTCTCCTTTGAAGGACTCTGAGATTTTCTGTTGAGCTTCAAATGATTGCATACTAGTTTTCATATTTCAAATTCAGAGTAATACGAACTAGGTGTCCCCAGCAGCTGGTCTGTATTCCCCAAACCAACACAATAAGAGCAAATTTTCTTAGAGTAGAATTTACTATCATTTTGGCCTTTGCCTATGAGAAGGTGTAGGCAATGGCTTCAGCAGTAGGATACTCACCTTGTCTGTACCACCAAGAGTCCCTTCAGAGAGAGGTAGATTTAAGCTTCTGTCTCAAAATAACTGGTTATTGAGTGTGGCCTTGAACCCAGTGTTCCCTGCAGAGAATGGGGGGTATATATGGCGTAACCATTGCCACAGCAGAGATGAAGGAAGGAAGAAGTGAGTTTAATGATATAGCTGAGGTGAGGCTGTTGAACTTCAGTCTAGGAGGACGGAAACAGGGAAACATGGTACAAGGACAGAACAAGGCTTCACTTCAAACCCCTTCATTTTGAATGTTTTGGGGATTTTTTGCTCAAAGCCTTATATTTTAAGCTGTCCCGACAGCCCTCTGTACAACTTTTTCCATCTAAGATAATGCTGAATCATTCATTCTTCTGAACTGATTTTACAAATTAATATAAGTATATAATTAAATATAGCTGTATACAAAAATATAAAACTGTCATTTTAAGTAAGGGACACAATGAGACTTCTGACTGGAAATATTTATGCTGCCTTATTACCTATATTTTTATTATTTACACTTTTACAAAGGCAGCTATGCATATGACCTTGCAAGCAGAAGGATGGATTTTTTTCTTGTCACCGTATGGAAAATCCATAGTACCTCAAAAGCAAATACTTTCAAGCCTAGCTATACATGGTGAAATTATGGCATTTTAACTCTTTCAGAGTAGATAGGAAAGTGGCCAAGCAAAACCTGAGATATCAGGTATTTTTCTGAAAAAAAATCAGAGTTCTAAGTGGTATATCCAGTAATGGGGAACTGACTGAGAAATTAGACTTTTGCATCATCAGTTTCTGGCACACTGGTGTCCTCAGAGCCAGAATCAAAACAATGACCATATAATGAGTCCGTTGCCCAAATTTCTTGTTCTTTTTGCCGTGGGATAATCTGCTCTGCTTCTGACAGTCTTGATGCTTTTTCTTAGTTGGGATTGAAACTGTATCTGGAAAGAGAGTCCTGACAATTAACTGAGACATACAACAAATAGAAACAGACTGAATTTTCTGGGAAATTCTGAGTCGGAATCAGTCTGAGTCAGAGCTACTTCAAATCAAAGGGCACAAAAGGAAGAAGAATGCTGCCAAAGGAAGTGATGCAAGGCCAAAAACGCTTGGGTTCATTTTGCATACTGAACATTTGTCTTTTCCCTTCAAAGTAATGAATCAACATTATTTTCCCACAGCTTTACATCTCATTGAGTTCCTGGGCAAAGTCTTATCTCCCGTGATTTAGGGTTGTGCAATAAGCTGGTTAACATGCACTGATACAGGTGGTTATGCTCCTATTGTCACTGCCCTTTAGTGTTTGCTTTAAACCCCTGTTACGTTCAAGAGGAAGCCTATCTCTTTTTGCAGGTATTAATCATCCCTTAGTCAGAAGTCCCGGTGTGGGTGCAGGCGAGCTGTGCTCAGGAGGCATTGCCCTCAGCAAAGGTGTTGCCTCACAAATGTATGCCAGTTGTGCCACTGCTAGGCCCGAAAGGAGCAATTAAAGATAAGGCTTAAAATATAGCCCTGCCTGGATTAAAGACACTTAGGTTTAATGTAGGGATGAAATTAAGAAAAAAAATATTTAATGAGGGATGATGTCTCTCAGCAGCTAGAGTGGAAATAGAGTTGTGCTGCCTGTATAACATGCAGCTGGGGTCTGTCTCCTCCTGTGGAAGAGCTGCTTGTCTTTTGGTTTTGATGTCTTTGTGAACATCTTTGTTTCTGCTCTCAACATAGTGCATTACACCACTGTGACTTGCAGACTAGTTTTCATTCAAGGATGGCTGTGTGAAGAATATTTGTATGTAGCTGTGCATCCTTGTAAGATACTCTTTATAAGATATCTGAACTGTGCTCTGGAAGAGACTCTCTGTCCCCATTCACTGTGTGTTAGTGAGCCCTGAAAGACATGAGCAAGTTTTTTCTTATTTTTCTGTCCTTGAATACCTGTCACAAAAACTGTAGGGATGTGGTATTTCTAAGGCCTCTGTCCCATTTAGGTCTCTTGGCACATTGATTCAAAGGTAGTTTCTCAGGAAAGTCAGACATGCTCAGCCCTTTGCCCTGATTCCAGTGTACAATTTCCTTATGATTTTCTCAGTGGTCTGCACTGAAAAAATGCTGTTATGCTTTTAGTCTCCCTCTGCATGCATCCTTCCTGCTGAAGAAAATGAGAGGAATCAAGGGATCTTCATCTACATTCATAAACCCTATCAGAAATATTTTAGATGAAAATAAAAGGGAATGTTTGTATGTTTTTGTCCTGTAACATTCTTAAGAGGCTGCTTTAACACTGCATATTAGAGTGAGATTTCACTGGTTTCTGGGTGAAAAATCTAATTAAAAGCTTTCCATCAGACCACTACCCTCAGTAATATGTGGGGAGTGTGCTCTGTGCCAGTGAAATGATCTGGGTTGTGAACAGCCTTCTAAAATATAGAGCAGTAACCTCAGCAACTCAGTCTTCATGTGTTCTTGGTGACTGACTCGCTCTGCATCACAGGAGTATTTCTTGATGATGAAGTGTGTTTTCTAAGCCATTAGAGATCACTGTTACTATTTTTGCTTGTTTGTTTTCTTCTTCTCTTTCAATATTTGTTGTGTATGGATTTTTTTTAGTCGCTTTAATTTCTAAATTAAAGAAACTTAATTTTCTTTCATTAAAAAGGGAGAGTTACAGTGTCTCCAGAAATGATGATTGCTTAGTCTTCATATATAGTTAGTTAATATATAAAATAACAAAAAATCACATCTGTAGATGCTTTGTAGGTTGCTCCCTAGACTGCCAAAAGTAATAAGAAATCTTATAAATCTTACAATCACACAATAATAGCATAACATCTCACAAACATGGGATCTCATTAATTCATCTACTGTGCTCCCTTCCTTGTGGTCATTTATCAATGCTAGACAAAATGCCACAGAGAAATTATGTAAGTTACAGTCTTTGAAGCACATAATAATAACTTCAGACAGGAATAAAGTAATGGGATATGTAAAGACATGCAAGATCCTTACCTTGGATTAAAGAAATTGTTGTAAGTAACAAATAATTCCCAGTTACTTTCATGATTCCTCCTCCATGTCTTCAAATTCTTTTCCATTAAATATTTTCACTACAAATGGCATGAAAGCCATTTTATTTTCAGGAAAAGAAAGAATAGTAGCAGAACATTAATGTCACAAAGAGAAAGCAGACAAATTTATTGATGGATACCATATCTTCTCTATCAGGAGTGGCAGGGAGTCTCTGACAAATGATACCTGTGTGATAGCTCTTCTGGGAGACCCACAGCAGATACAGCTCTAGCAAAATAAAATCAGAAACCTTCTGTTCTGTAAAACTGCAGACGTCTTTCTTTTTAAAAAGAGCTCAGCCGTCACCAGATATAAGGGTTTTCTGTGGGTGATGTTCCTCAGCTTGTTTATGGGAGGGAGGGAATTTGAGGGGATTGCCACCAGATACAGTGACAGCACAATTTTTCCTCTCTGCTCTTGATTTGTTGACTCAATTCACTGCACAATATTCAGAATGCCTTCCTTGTATTATGGGACCAAGCCTAAAGCAGAGTTTTCAAAATTATATTCAGGGAGGGCCAAATAGGGAATGGGACATTCCCTATAGGGAGTAGCAGCAAAATTTGTTTGTTCTGTGACTTGAGGTGGTAAAGATTTATAAAGTACTTTTCCAAGCTCTTGTTCAAGTTCTGCAGGATATGCTTGAGATTCCCTTCTCTCTGTCACCCTGAAGAAAGCCTGCACATTGCAACAGTTTTAACTCAAGGGCATCTGTGTCAAAGTCATTAAGCAGACAAAATACTCTTATGAGTAGAGACCACAGGATCAAGCAGAATATGTAATATAAGTGTCTCTTCTGGGAATTGGAAAAAAAGACTCAAGTTTTAACAGTGGATGGGTGTTGTCATTTCTGACGGCAGCAGAGCTCTGGAATTTGTATTAATTGTCAAAAGTGAAATGACTGTACTGTTTTAACAGTTGGGACAAGGAAATCCTCATTGAGAATGAATGAGTCATAAAAAGAACTAGGTTTATTCACAGTAATTAACTTCTTGTTGTCCTCATGTATGATCTGTTAGCTGCTGGCACTAGGCCATCATGATAGAGGACATCGAAGTAGCTGTTATGGCTACTTCTTTTTAGGCCAAAAGAGCAGAAATCTTACATATCCTTAATATGCAAATTTGGAGTGGGGTTTCTTTAATTAGTTACAAAACTTTTTTTGTATTAGTTACAAAAAACTGTTACAAAAATAGTGAGGAGAAGAAATAATTCACTAAATAGTGAAGAGAGCAGCAGAAGCTCAATGCCTGTGTGTACAGAAAGCCCATATAAACAGTATATGCAGTGTATTTTGTAAATCCTAACCTGTAAGCAAGTCCTGAAGTGTGTGATTGTACTGAGTCTCCCTCCTTGCAGAAATTTCATTAGCCTCTCTGAAATCTGTATGTGCAAAGAGGAAAAAATCCTTGCAGGACTGCATTGATAAATTATTGTTTGCAAGATAAAGTCAGTAAATAATTAGATTTCATTATATTTACAGTTTGCTCTGTGTCCTTAGGGCTTATTTAATTTATATGCAGTACAAATCATTTACTGAAGCTCAAGCTTATGAAGGATACTCCACCAAAGAGATGTACAATGTTGAAGTTTCAGAAAGTGATCACTTTTTCTGATTCGTTGTCTTCATTTGAGTTGTACTTTGGCTTTAAACTTATTTATTTAATGGATATATTTGGAATTGTTGTAAGCAAAATTTCTGTTCTGACTACATTTAGCAGAACTGAGGTGCTCTATTGGGAAAGACCTAGAAAAGGAACGTATGTGAAATAGGCATGTAGGTTTTCATTTAAGACAACAATATAAATATAAATTTTCTTATGAATGAAATATTTTATAACTCCTGTTCACTGTTAGCAAATAAAACCAAAATACATAATAACATTAAAATGGTGATAACTTTGTGACTGATATGATTTTGCTGCCAAAAGACAACCTACAAAAAAAATAGAATAAATCAATCTTGCATTTAAATTGTAAATATTTCTCTTAAGTTTATGCATTATGCTTGTGTCAAGAGTAATAACATGTGTGTGTGTGCTAAAACACTTTCTTATCCACACAGTGTATATTTATAGTTTCCTTATACTTTTTTAAGCAGTAAAATAATGTGCTTCACTTCGTGATTTTTTTGAAAGCAAAGTCTCATCACTGTACTTTGATTTGAACCTGTGGCCTGTCAAAATGTGCTGGGAAGAGGTGGGTTAGAAAGGCCTGGAAGCACCCGCTGGACTCGAAGGGTGTCCATGCAGCATCATAGGCTGACATGTGACCCAAACTGGCAGAAACTATGGAAACGTCCATTAGCTAATCTTGTGACATCAAATTAGCTCTTCTCAGACCCTTCTGGACAACTAAGAGCCATATTATGCACTGACTGAGACTGCAGGAGCAATCTGTGACTCTAGGGCTTCTGAGCGTCTCTCTCTGAGGTGGGTCTTGCTGCCAGCAGGCAGTGCAGCAGCAGGAATGCACTAGGGGCTGCCCACCCCAAAACTGAGCAGTTTTCACTGCAGTGAGTAAATTTACTGCTTGGTGGGAAGAAGGCAGAAAGGAAGTAGTGTTTTGTACTGCCCCATAATGTTTTTGGGTTTAAAAACATTCCCTACCATCTTCTTAAAAAAGGGTTGGTTTGGTTTCTATTTGGTTTTTGGTTTCTTTTTTTTCTTGAAAAAGCACCCTATGTAGGAAGACTGTAAAAAGAAGTAAATGTCAGAGTAATTTTCTTTGTGGGTGAGAGTTTTCCAGTGTGTGACAGAAATGCGTCCAGCAAAGTTCTCTACCATGTTGCTGCATATTGCTGCTGTGGTGAGTTGGACTGCTATTGCCTCTAGGGTTATACACACATTAAGTGCTTTGCTTGATCAGGGCCCAATTTTAGATAATTTTTGGTTCTTTCAGCTCTTGGTCTATTGATATGGATAACGCCATGTCTGAAAATAGTTTTGCTATGATTATGTTAAATGAGCCACACTACAGGCATGAAATTTTTGGAGTAGGTGGTATTGTTTTCTAGATGATGGTTTCTATTTTGTCTTACTCATTGCATGTGTTCTTTTTCCAATTAACATAGGAATAAAATATTGATACTTGGAATGAGTATAGAATTCTCTTCTTCGTAAGTATTCTCTGTATTGATATTTCCCAGAGGAAATATTTTCAAAGGTTAAGTTATCATAATAACTTTCTGTATATCCTGTTTCAACCCAGAGACTAAAGAGCCTGACTCTATTTTTTTCTTTTTCTTTTTTCATTTTGCCAAAATATTCATTTTTTAGGAGACCAACTGTTTTTTTTCCATAACTGTCCAATTTTCTCATAAAATACCTATTTTTTGTTGCTCAGACTAGGCTTTCACCATATTCTGGCATCTAAAAATGCTAAGCTAAAAAAAAGTATTTGTCCTTTGCAGAAAGCTCTGCGTTGGGAAGGGTTCAAGGCAGTCTGGTCTTTGAGCACACTGGTCTGGTGGAAGGTGTCTCTGGACACAGCAAGGGAATTGGAACTGGAAGATCTTGAAGGGCCTTTCCAACCAAAGATGATGTGATCTCTGAAAATGGAAGTATGCTGCAGGACCCTCAAACCTCTGACTGATTCCTCTCTTTCTTTTTTTATTGATCCTCTGTTGTGAACTTCTCTGTTATTGGGGTTTGGAACCCTCCATTTTGTTAGAAACATTTCTTTCTAATTATTAAAAATAATGATGCTGCTCTTAGTTAATTCTCTACTTTGTGTTTCTTTCACCTTGAATCTTTATGTACCTAGACATCCAGTCTAAATTTTTATCTACAGTTTCTAGATCATTGACTTCATTGATTTTTATGCATTTGTGGCAGTACTTGCATTGTAAATGCTCTGAGAGACTATTTGCTTTTAAAATGGATTTTGCTTTAAATCAAGAAAGAGATTTTTTATTTGTCCTAGGCACTGAAAAAATTTATATTTACTAGCCATCAGTTTTATATAAAGTCTCAACCTAGTTCAAGGATCACATATAAAGAAAATTATGATCTATTATTTTTATTTTCTGCCTCAAAGAAAAAAAAAAGAATGTAAGGAAAAGCAATTTTTAACAAATCAAAAGAGAGAAATGACTACTGAAAGGTATGTGAAATACACATAAAAAGCAGAAGTTGATGGAAATTGTGAATAGAATTCTTGTGAGGTACAAATACACTTATAAGGTGAAAGCCAGTATAGACTTTTATGCTGGTACTCTAAGTTTGGAGCACATGTAAGAAATTATGATGTCACCAAATGCCAAGTCCATCACAAACACAGGGAACCCTTATATGAGAATTACTTTCTGCAGTGAAAAACTACTAAATCATCACAGAGAAAACACAGATTGATTTCTACCCTTCATTTCAAGGATATGATGGATCTCACTGAACTAATGTTGTAAACAACATTAATATCTCCTTTACATTTAAACTTTCACATGTTTTAATCTCTGCGTTATGTAGTGCTCTTCTCAAAAAGGTATGCGTGTATGTTAGGGGTTTACTTGTCACTTTGTTGTGTAGTTCTATATATCTATGTCTAATAGCATTAATAATAAAGTTATCTTGTAATTGTTCTCTTTGATTAAAAGCAGGTATCCATTGTTTGAGAATAGCTGGTGTCCATCCCAGGCTGTGCTAAGATTTAAGAAATAGAAACTAGTCATTGCAGACTATAATCTCCTACTGGGGATTTGCTCATTTGGTTTGCAGAACATTCATGTACTTCACTAAATTGCTGGCAAGAACTTTTTATGTTTTTGTAATTCAAAGCAAGCAGAATAGGTGCTGTCTTGTCGTGATGTTATTCCTTCTTGCTGACTTAAATGGTAGACTGTCACTGTCTAAAATGCAAAAGAAGGGAGAGAGTTAGATCTTGAGGTAACAATATTAATGTGGACTACAGAATTCAATATTTCCTTTGAAGTTTATCCTTGTGTAGAGCAGGCGTGCTTATTTACCCCGCTTTTTGGAGGAGTATGTGTAAGTGTAAATATTGCATAAATGAAATGCTGTACCCTGCTCAGGCTTGTATTTTACTCCTAGTTAGTATTTCAGCTCTGGAATTTAATATTTGCTTTTCTCGATTATTTTCCCCAATAACATAGCTCATAAGTCAATGCAAAATTAAATGAGTGTTTAAATTCAACTATTTTGAACTGGTCTTTTCCACAGAACCCTGTCAGAATTTGTTTTTGTTGTTGTACAAAAGGTTTTGTGACCAGACAGAAAAATTTTCAATACTATTCTGGAGCTTGTTCTTGCCAAGCAAATGTACTAGTAGCATGCCTTATCACAATAGAGATTCCTATTTCCAAATGTTACCTAATCTGCTGAAGGAACGCTATGGATCTGTGCATTTGACTTCAATTTCCTCGTCATCTTTAGCTATTTTGTCTTAGTCATAACAAGATTAATAAATTTCTGTGAGATAAATGAGAGTATGAAGGAACTTCAAGAGCTGTTAATGTGCTTTTTTTTTTTCTGTGCCTCTCTACAAGAAGCAAAGTAGAGAGTCTTCTTTTTTGCGGGGCTGTGTTTAACAGAAAGTGGTTATGCCTAAGTGCATTGTATTCATATGATAATCCAGACTCTTGCACAACTATACTATTTTCTGCTCCTTGGAATGTAACTCTTCGAAAGACTCAATTTCAGAGGTTACCCTAACTCCTCCCAATCAACACTAATTAATTTTAGAACCCTCAGGAATCAACAGAGGGATGGGTGCCACTTAAAAGCAGGGACATGATGGTTGTCCAGTGTTTTTCGTGGGAAAGTCCCATGGATGTTTTTGCCTTCACATGGAACAATGCCAAGCCTACTTTGCTCGCGGCAGTGGATTCTTGGTTATACTAAGTAAGGTGCATCACAGCAATGATGATGGCTTGTTTATCTCACTCTGAATCCCAAATTTCCTGGAGATAGAAGGATGAGAAGGTTTTATGATATTGATGGAAAATGACATGAACTTTGAAAGTCAGGAAGAACTAATCATCAAGTGACCTATTTGATGCTCTTTTTCATTAAATGGTTGACTAATAGGGCTCGAATCCAATTATCAATTAAATTGAAAGCCACCATATACCTCATTTTAGCAGATGAGGAATACTGAAGTGTTCAGTAAAATTCAGCTTTGAATTAGGTTCTGTAAGGTAAGATGGAGTTATCTCACATTGTCATTCCAAAGCATGAGAAGGGAACTGGTCTACTGTTTCTGGTTCACATCCATCTGCCTTAGTATTCCTACATTTAGCAGGAGAAGCAGGAGGTGATACCTAACGAGAACTCCCACAGATTTGAGCTAAAAGCAGCTTTTCTAACAGTAAAGGAGACAAAGGGGATCTGATTCCTTTCTCTGTCCCGCTTCTCTTTGAGTGCAAATTCACCAGCTCATGCAGCAGGGCCGTGCTGAAGTCATCACTCCGTGGCATCTTCAGAAGACTGATGCATGCTCAGACAAAGAGTTTGCTTTGTAGCCTCCTGTCTTTTGACATACAGCCAGTTGCAGTCTGTCCTTTAATAAGGTCCAGGTTTGTTCTGTTCTTTAACCAAGCTATAGATGGATGTAAACAGTGACTTTTCCTCTTGATTAAGGTGATCTCATACTTCAGTTTGTTCAAGTCTGTTTGTTGGAAACTGGGCAAGTGGTTGTACCATTGTGGAGACTATAAGGCTATAAAACATCACGACTTTGTCTAATGACTTATAATAGCATTTTTCTCTTCCTGTCTTTTAAAGCAGTAGTGGTCAAGCTTGGGGATACATTGTACCAATGAATACCAGGAAAAATTCTACATTTTTTCTGAGTGTGTTTTATATGTTGACTTTCTGGAAACTCATTTTTTTTTCAAGTTGTCTTTGGGCTCCTATCTGAAACCTTGAAGTAGATGTTATCTAATACACTACCTACAGCCAACAGTGAGGAATACACATCTCTAGGGGATGACTTAGATTTGGAGATCACAAAATCTGAATTTTCAGTCATTTTGACAGTGTCATTGCTTCCCTGCTGTGCCACTCACACATCTCCTAAAACTTTCTTCTTCTCTGTGTCAGACAAACTTTTACTTTCAGACTGCTCCCTGCACCAGTCCTTGATTTTCCCCTCCCTTTCCCCTAGGAGAAAAATCTGCCTTGTCTCTGACTCACTGCCATGTCTAGCCCCCTCACGTTGTTGTGTTTGTCCCACAGAGCCAAGGTTGTTTCCTCACCCCACCCCTTGTTTTGTGACTGTTCTCAATGTATTCCTCATACTCAGCCTCTCTCTCTGAGACTTTTCTATACCTCTTTGAAGATTACCGATCATGAAAAGTCATAATTAACATAAATGATAAAATATGCATTAGTAGGAGACAAAACTCTTAAGTGCTATTTCATGCTGGCTGTATCTCAGTTTTCAGTTTTCTCCTGCAAGTCCAAGCAAGCAACTCAGTAAGCTCAAAGTATTTAATATTGTGTATGTTGTTTTTTGCTTTGGTTTGCATTATTTGACAACCATTTTTCAGGTTCGTTTGTAAGAAACTTTCAGTAGTGCCAAATTCTCTTGAAAAACTCAGTATTTTTGGGTATGTGTCTGTGCATGTGTGACTATATACATAAAACATTTTATATTTTTTAATATATATATATATATATATATATATATATATACACATATATATATACTCCTGTACACATATTTACCCCTCCACTATGTTTAGGCTTTTTGTATTTCCTTGTCTAAGGTAACTGGTGCAGATATTCAGGATAAATTGAGCAGTTAATAAAACATGTCATTTCAGAGTGATTGATGATATATGCCAAAGAGTTTATGTGGTTACTAATATTTTTAATTAGTAATTATTACTTAATGAGGATATCTGGTGAGAAATGGCCAGAACTGACCAATATCCATAATGATTTTTAAGATGCAGTCTCTTATGTGTTATGCTACCAGAAAAAGCTGCAAACTGGAATACAGCCTCCATTACAGAAATTCTTTTCTTTTTTGTTTCCCTCCAGATAACCTTTCCCACTCATTATTTGGGTAAAATTTTCAATACTAGGAGCAAGCAGCTTTGTTTCCTTCTAAAAGGCACAGTCTGATACTGGCTGACAGCGGATCACAGGGCTTTGGGATTTTTTGCACTGTGGGTAGAGTCAGGAAGGACAAAGGAATATGCAAAGTTTGGGCTTCACTGAGATTCCTGTTTTGCTAGGAATCTCTAAGATTTCCTATGGTCTTAAGGCTTTTGTGGTACTGTGGCAATACTGTATGCTATTGTACAGCTTCTGGTACATCACTCAAGATTCTTGACAGGATGCAAGTCCGGGTTTGCAAGAAAGTCCTCAAGGTGGCAAAGCAGAACTGTCCTCCTTGTTTCCTTCCCTTTTATAGCTCATTCAGGCTGCTTCAAACTTTTTACAGAAGCAAGGCCCTTTGCATATCATCACATATCTCCAAGAAAAGACTATGTTGAATCAACATCATCCTTTTTGTTTTCTGTCTCCTCCTTTCACATTCCTTGGTCAAGTGTTGGCTTACTTAACCCAGCATGAGTTAAGTGGATTCAGTCGAAACTTTTGAATATTGCCTTGCAATCTAAGGAAGAGACTTGTTTTAAAAGAATCAGTCTATTAGTTTTGCATTCATGAACAGTCTTACCTGCAGGCATGAAGTGAAGCTTGCTTTCTTCCTGTGGTTATTCTCTGGTTCATAATATTTATGTGCTATATTTTGATGCTACCTGATAACAATTGACAGTGTAAATTAAAGTAGCCGTGAGATAGTGAAATTAACGTCCACTGCTCAAGGGACCACCCCAGAAGTGAGACTAGTTGGATGCTGTGAGTGTCTCAAAGCACATTCACTTTCACTGGCCCTGCCCCTTACACAAAAGCTCAGGAGGGAATGTTTAAAAATTTCCTTTTGCCAAAGGCAGTATTTGATGGGTAGCTGAGGTAGGTTTTGAAATGTGTAATACCACTGGAGCTGGTGCAAAGCATGTGGAACCAACCCAAAATTAGCCCACAGATTTTAATTGCATGATGACTCAGGTAATACTCCTTGTAGATGAGGTTTTTCTCCTCCTCCTCCCTTCATAAAAAAAATTGTACTCCATATTTTTATTTATTTACCAAACCCCAATTTCTTGCATTAAGCCATTTCAGGCTCCACTTTATCTGATTTAGATTTTTATTTAATTCCATTTCTGTTTTTCTAGGCAGGTGTCTAAACAGCATGTTGGTGCTGAGTCAGGGTGAATGTATAATAGTGAAATTAAAAGACTTATGTCTGGCTTCTCTTTTAGATTTCTAACCCTCACCTTGCAATGACAAAGAAGTTGTATTTGTCTTTGTCCTTTAATAGACGAACCTACCTTACCTCATAGTATTTTCTAATCAGAGGATCAGGAGTACACCTTGCAAATGAACCAAGTAGCACTTAACTTCTCCCAGAAATAAACATATGGATTGTTTTTACAAATAAACACTGAAAAGTAATAATGATTTATATAATTAGAGATGCTTTCATAGGACTGTAACACTCCATCAGGTTTGACAACTGGGACACAAAAGATTTTTAAAGAAATTCAGTTTAGTTTTACTTACAATATAGACTTTTCTCCAAATTAAATAATCTTAGTTTCAAACTTTTAAACTAAATGTTCTGGAAAGCTGGGTGAAAACTACATGAAGAGACATCATTTTCCTGGCAAATATTTGTCTTTAATGAATTGCCATTTTCTGATGAAACAGAAGCATTTTCAAAAATTCCCAGCTTAATGTTTTCTTGGTCAGCCCGTCTCACAATTACATGTAACCTGTGTGTTTTTGAAACCATCCCTTAATAACTGGGAACTCTAAATTCCCCTTTGTGTAGTCAATAAGCATCAAGATACTGTATCCATATTATGACATCTCTGCCCTGGAGATATCATTTCATCCCATAATACCTTATAAGTCTGACACTTTTTACACTTGGGCCATTTCTATGGGCCTCCCCCTCTTTTTTAAAGATGCTAGTTTTCCTGTTTGAACTCAACAGGTTTATGGTTTCCCACAAAGCTGTTTTTCCTCACACAGCTGGTCTATATAAAAAAACCAAGAAAAGCCATAGATTTTTCAATATCCTATGGAAGGCTCTTAGTAAAATAGAATGTACTTTCCCATGTCCACATGCTGCAATGCATGTAAAATTCCTGTCTCTTAAACACCCTTCTGCAAGACTCTCGCTCCCTTGGTGAAACAGCGACTAAGCTCATTTGAGGATTTACTTGTTTACATGCCAGGGATTTTCATGAATACGAGTCACCAGGAAATATTGTAGTTATTGGGTCTGTGATTTGTCAATAATGAGTAGATGGCCTAGGACAAAAGAACCCTTGAAGCTCATCCAGCTCCTTAGATTTAGATTTCAAACTGGTATTCATGGTCACTTTCTCATCTTGGACAAACTTATTTACCTATTTCAAATAATCACAGCTTAGAAGCTGTTGTTTCTTCTTTTTATGTAATTTCTGTCTTCAAAGAACACTGACAATTGCACTGGAGCAGTTAATATGTTATGTGTTGGCAGCCAATAACAGTCCTACCTTTTGGATATTGGTGGTGGAAGTGGGATGAGTTTGTTAACTCTCTGCCATTGAAAAGCAAATCACATCAAGAGCATTATTTAACTACCAAGATATACTGGGATGCCATAAGAACAGAATAGTCCCATTTTGCAATTGTTGCCTGGTGATAAATTGTCTACACCTGGTGAGCTAATACAATCCTTCTTCTCCAAAACTACTGACCTATGAACTGCACAATACCCATTGTGTAAGAAGGAGAACTGGAAGTTCACCAGACCCAGTGCCCTGCCAACTCAGCCAGGTCAACTGGAACACTGGGGTCTCCAACCACCAGGGACCACCAGAGTGACCCCAAGGACAGAAGAATGCATGTGTAAAGGGGAGGGAAAATATGCTAATGATTTCAGGGAAATTATTATCATATATATGTTTGGTCTGAGACAATTGAAGAATATGTATGTAGAATACATACAAACAGCAACTTTCATGTACACAATATGCACGGATTTGGCAGGAGCTATTTCCCCATGCATTTGGCCAAGTATAGAATGCCTGCTTCTTAATGCTACATTGGTGTTAAGGAGGTTTATTTTATTTTTACCAAATTTTTGGTAACACAATGAACAAGTTATGTGAGAGCCTAAAGAATCAAACAAAAAGCCTAGGATAACAGATGTAATGTTATAGAAAACCCCACTATCTACTAAATGTTGCTTGCTAATGGCTGTTGATGGAGTGTTTTAAGGGACACCAGAGGCCCATTTCTGGTTTGCTAGGCTTTTTACAAATAGAATTGCATGACTGTCCTGCCTGAAAACAAGGAGTATCCAAAATACTTACTGCAAAAGAGATTCAGCTGCAAGTATGAAAAATGTGGGGTGTTTTTTTGGGGTTTTTTTGTTTGTTTGGTTGGTTGGTTTGTTTTTTTGGTTTGGGTTTTTTTTTTTTTCTTTTTCTTTTTTTTTTTTCTCTTTTTGCTGTTACGGTACTCTCAGGCATTGGAGAAATGTCTGGAAATAAGCAAGTTTTTCAGATCTTTCACTCCACATAGTGGTTTTGAACTCAGCCTGTGTGCAGCATGTCTAAGTGCACCTAATGGCCTCCATACAGCTTAATTCCATCTGTCACATACCAGACAGACTCAGGGAAAACAGTCCTTGCCTGGGTTTGGGACTGCATTGGCAGGTTTTTTGCCTGCATACACAGCTGATCTGGCCCTAGAGTGGCCTTGCAGTACTCTTGAGGAGACAGCCCACAGGTATTCACCAAGTCCAAATCAAGATTTGTGCTGCTCCTTCCCATCTGGGCAGCTACACAGGGCTGCTTTTTGTACTTCCAACTCAGAAAAAATATGTTACATGCTCTCAGGGGCAGAAGGAATCCCTGGTGCCATCATACTATGAAACATCTACCACCACTTTTGTGCACTGACTTGTCTCTTGACATGAGATGTGGGTTCAGGTATGTGGAAGCATCTCCAGAATGATGGATATGTGCCATGGTGTTCTTTGGATTGAGCCATGTATGTTTTGGAGCGGAATCTATCCCAACCATGGCTTTGTGTCCATATATATCACTATATATCTCACATGTATTCCTTTTTAAAATCAGATTATAAGCTAAGTTAGAAATCTCTGAAATTAATTTCATATAATAAATATGTTTCTGAAAATTCCAGCATGTGCAAAATATCCTCCTTATCTTCTTCCCTGAATGACTGCTAATCAGATGAGGGGAATAAAAATTAATATAAAGCATATTTGGACTCACCTCCCTGTCATCATTTAGTCATGAAAAAAAGCCTTATGAAAAAAAGCAAAAAAAAACCCCAACCAACCAACAACAACAACAAAAAAATGGGCACTGTAACACATATGCAAAGATTGGACAATTTTGAAGAAAATTAAAAGAAGAGGACAAATGGAATAGACGTTGAGTTTTCTCTGTCACTGGAATGACAGAATTTTTGTCATCTCATCAACAAAAACTTTTTAAGGGAGAAAAGGAAATCATCATATACTAAAGACCGAAGACCATAAGAGAGGAAATTCATAAATAGGTAAAATAATTATCTATGTGCAAACTTCTGGCTGCCAGCGATATTTTAAATCTCTATAGGAAAACAGATATTATGTTAGATAGATTAGGAGACAGTACAAGTAGATAAGTTAGCTCTAGAAAAAACAGCAGAAAAAATGTGGTTTATATCTTCTGTAGAATTATGTGGAAGGTTCTGATGATTCTCCCATGGAAACCTCAGTTGATTCTCACATTGCAGACATTGGTAGAATAGAATCTTAGCCCATGAAATATATTTAAAAATTGAGGGGGGAGAAGATGTGCAAGGATTTTTTGATAAAAAGTAAATAAAATCCAGCCCTTCTGCCAAGGGCATCTGTAAGGCGTCCTACCACTGTGCACTGGCTTTGCCATCACTTCCAGGAGCACTTCCAAGCCCGGGTGTACAGGAGTGAAGTTTGTTCAAAACAGAGAGGAGCCCAGGGCCTTTCATAATCCACCTACACATAACCATGATGAGGAATAAAAACACAGTCTAGCTGTAATTGAAACTGGGTGTGGTTAGAGCAAACCTCATTACTGAAGAGGGACCGGTGACAAGTTAGCAAAGCACCGTGCTGGGATGCATGAGGGGTACCTGAGGAATGGATGGGCTGCTCAGAGTAGGCAGCAGGAACCATGGGAGGCTCTTCTCAAAATATGTGCTGCTGTAGGACTGAAGCACAGGAAGATATCCCCCAATAACCAGTACTCCTGCTCTGTATGTTTGAATGGAAAGGTCTGTGTTTGGCAGCCCTGCTCTGAT
Organism: Passer domesticus; assembly: GCF_036417665.1. Lineage (NCBI taxonomy): Eukaryota > Metazoa > Chordata > Aves > Passeriformes > Passeridae > Passer > Passer domesticus. The sequence continues at coordinate 74,905,956 of NC_087512.1, read as the reverse complement.
GGACTGCCTTACCTTCAGTTGTGGGGATCAAGGAATTGTTATTCCCTACTCACATCCCTTAGGGATCTCCTCCTCTGATTGATAGCTCTACCTGGGCTCTCTGTGTGTGAAGGTGGATATATAATATAATAAATTATATGATTTGCATGCAGTTGAGTCTGAGTCTCTGCAAGTTCAGACTGAAGACCTGCAGCTGGAGATGATGAATGGAAGTTTTTATTTCATGTCTTAACAGTTGATTCTACTGGACCTATAATCAAGCTAATAGGCTACTGATGAGAATGTCAGAGACATCAATAGACCTTGAGCTGTAGGTTGAAGTAGGGAAGAGCAAGCATCTGCTTACTCTAAGAAAGATCTAAATTAGAACTGAAAGAAAATCATTTTTTCATGAATGAAAAGTGAACTGGACTATGCCTTAGGGTGGGATCATACTCAGTAGGTGGTGCTGTCTATAAGGAGGTCAGGAAAGTAGTCATGACTATCCAATGCCCTCAAAAGCAAAAATCCACAGTGGCCTTACCATCCTGCACTTCCACTTGGCACCACAGCTTCTCAGAATATCCTGAGTTGAGAGGGACCTACAATGATCATCAAACCCAACTTTTAAGCAATAGGCTTAACAGGGATTGAACACACAACTTCATCTTACTGATACCCTGCTCTAACCAACTGAGCCAGTCTCAGCTGCTCTTCAACGTGGTCCAGTCTCCAGCTATGCTACTCAAGGGAAAAGTGTCCCAAAAACTGATTTTAGCTTGTTTTCATCTAGTCTGCTTTCTTGCATTAAGTGTGCACACTTTTTTTGAACAATAAATCTTTTGCACTATCTTTTGGCCTGTCCTGTTGAAATTATTTTTCCCTCTGCAAAGTTCTGTGACAAGCTCTTCTCCTTCCATGTTGTTGTCAAGAAGTTCATGACCTCCTTTTGAAAGTCTGATTTTCCTCATGTGTCATTTTATTCTCTGCACAGTAAATACTTTTTGTATTCCTCCTTCTTAGAGTCATTTCTTGCAAGGTTTTTTTGGAAACTGTGACAGTCTGTGTTATGTTTCTGTTTCTGTGATTGCTGTCTGTTCCAACAATACATTTCTGTGACAGGGACATGTAGCTGCTAAGCATTTTGGCACTGCCTTTCCCTTAAAGTCTATTACTGGAAGGGCAAACCCAGAAAGTATCATTCACATTCTCAGCAGGTCAAAATAGATTAATTTTTTTTTGTATAATTGTTAATGTACTGGTTACAAGTCAGTATCTTGTAATATTTCTTTGTGGTTTTGTAATGCTTCTTAGAGGGACTTGCTGACTGAGAGAAAAATAATAATATGGTGATTGCACCTATCGGTTGGTTTTAGTACCTTAAGACTTTATTGGATGTTACAAAGTCACGGAATTGCCACTTCATAGCTGGGAATCTGATGTTTGTAAAGGACATAAACATCCTCCCAATCTGAGAACAACATTTGAACATACACAGGCTGAAGTGGGCCAATAAAACATCCCAATTCTATACATTCTTGAATTTAGAGGAAAATACACCATTGGGATGGTGCAGCGCTGGTTCTTCTATTTACTTTGAATTAATTAAATAACTTGAAATAAAAAGACTATTTTTTCTGCAATTTTTTTTTAAACTCTGACTGTAATATGTATCCAAGAGATGTTAAAATAGCTAAAGATCTCTAAGTAATTTTCGTATTTGAAGTCAGTTAAAGCAATTTTAGATACACCACAGAAGATAAAGCTATAATACATAAATACATAACCTTGTATACAAAATGGGGCAAGTACATGTCTATTTCCTACTTCTTTTGCACAGAGTCACAGTCATAATCAATTACACTTTATTTACAGAGCACGTGGATTACAACTGGATTTGCCTGGACTTACCTTTCTGCTGCATATGTGAAAATCGGAAGTGCCTGAGCTTTGATTTGTATTTTGTATTACTTTTCAGTTTGTGAGGAAACGTCTGTGTTATCTGTGTGTTGCAGAAAGCCTGCAGAAAGCCTGCGCTTCAGCTGCTCATTCTGTCTATGATAAAAATGCACATAAACATTTTCAATTGGAGCACTTTCATTTTAAAAAATATAACACTACCATTTCAGTAATTCTGCGTTTTCTCCCTTTACTTATGGAGATCAAAATGTTCTGTCTGTTGCTAAAATGAAAACTTTCTTTCCTTTGTGGTCAATAGTTTTTAATTTTTAGCAAGGAATTATTAAATAATTTACAGAAGTTATCTACCAAAAGCTCCTGAGCTTTGTTATTTTATGTGGCTTCTATTTCATCTGCTACCTCCTATTCCACAAAAAGACTCCAGATGAATTTATTTTCCAGCACTTAATTACCACCAGAGATCAGATGTTTGGCTGATTCATAGACAAACTTAGAGCCTTCCTCACAGCTGTGATTTTTCAAGTAGGAACTAGCTTCCTGATTTCACCTTCTTCCCTCTTGTGATCTGATTCTCTTTATGAGTAAGGGCTTCATCGCTCTTCATTCTTATATGACTGCAAGATTTTTCACTGTAGGTAAGGCTGGGATTTTTATATTTTATATATATACCTTTATATATCTATGTGTGCATATATGTTTTAATATACACACAGAGAAATTTTTATAAGAATATATTGTTGACTTGAGTTCTCCATATATTTTTTAAAAATTAGTTTGCATTTACTTTTAAGAGGGTGTGGTAAAAAATTATAGCAATCTTTATAAGTAATTGTGGCAATATTTTTTTCATTGAATCCATTTTAGCAAAGGGCACTGTTATCCTTTGCATAGTAACTTGAAAGAGCTGACAAGATAAAATTTTATGTAAAAGAACTGCAGTTTTTCAACTCTTTCCACTTTTTTCCAGTTTTTAGTATTCCTTTCAAATATTGTTTGAAGCTGACATTTTGTTGTTGTGAGAAAAGTAATTAAGCACCATGTTGTCCCCAGAGGAAATTGGGGGTAAAATGGCTTTTGAAAAGATCACTGCCTGCATTGAAGCGTTGTATAAAGTGTACTCTGATCAGGCACCCTGATAACTTATTCTTCAATAATAAGCTTTCAAAGTGATAATCTGCAAAGGGTAATTTGATCAGTCAAAAAATGTAGTGCTTCTAGTAAACTTGTATACACAGTTATGCAGAAAAGCAACATATAAAATCTGGAGAATACAGTGAAATTCACAGCAGCATACATTTATTCCATTCCACAAGACAAAAAGCGATTGCATCCCCAAACCTCACAGGGTAATCTCTTAGCCTTGTTGCTCTAATGGCTATCTTTATACCTTACTTGTTTTCACATTTTTGCCGTCACTCAGAGGTTTCTCTCCTACCTATCAGACATTCAAGATTATTCCTAACAAGCTTCTACATGACTACCGACACCACCTGTGTAGGTATAATTTTTTTTTAATATCGCTTTGCAGGAGATTTGTTGGTTGGGGTTTGGATTTTTGGTGTTGGTTTGTTGGGTTTTTTTTAAACTGCAACAGACTTCTCAGACTTCAGCAGAACCATGAGTTAATTACAGTTATTATTGCTGATAAGTGAAATAGAGCATAGTTGGAACGTCTCAGTCTTCTGTAGGCGGTATAAATGGCTTTTGGTCTGGTGATTTTCATATCCAGAAACTCTCACTTTAAATAAGGGGTGGAGTGCTTTATAGCAGCTTTGCATTTGTTGTAACAAGAAAAAAGCACAAAGCTCTCTCTTCAACACACAGGGTCAGCCATTTAAACACTAATGTTTTCTTCCTTCATCTAAAGCATTTTTCCTTGTATTTTTCAAGTACAAGTATAGTAAAAGAAGAACAACTGTGTGTCCAGTTCCCAAGGAGTATCAGAGTTTTTTTCCTTGAAGAGGTATCTTAAATTAGACAGATTAAAAAAAAAAGTTTCACAGTCTTATTCTGGATATAAAATGTGTGGTATTCTCAGAGACTTATGTTTTTCACTTTATTCAGACCAGCAACTGGCAAACCTCTGCGAGTTTTCTGTTGGCTGTAAAGTTTGGTCCTGCTCTGAATTTGGTGAATGATAGTTGACACATCCCCAAATTATACGAATATCCCTGACTCCTGCAATCTTCCTCTTGTGCTCAACAGTCCTTCCCTGGAACAACTGAGCATCTCTCCCCTTTTCCTGTCCCTTCACCTCCATTCTTCCCACCCAACCCTTTACAGACATTCTGTGTCACACTGTCCCTTCCTGCAAGCATCATCTCTTCACACTCTCATTAGCTGACTTCCTTGTTTCTTTCAAAATTAAGACCAGAATGATCTTCCCTCTGCTGTCCATAGAGATTTGTTGTAAGAATACCAAAGTTTTAGCCAGGAGAATTGTGAGAATGGTGCTTTTTACGGGCATCATCTGAAACAATGTTTTTCAAAGGTTTCAGAATTTCAGCACAAATGTTCAGAAAGAACTCAGAAAGTAGGCTGTCAGGGGCATATCTTACGGTAGCAGTAACATTTTGCCTTCCTACTTTTTATATAAACAATTTTCCTCCTGTAGGGTGTTTTTCATAATCAGATAAATTAAATCTTTATTACACAATAAGATGTTTTATTTTATCCTTGTTGCATACTGTGGAACTCAGATGAGTTTCCCTTGGTAATATTTCTGATATCTTTTCTCTTCTGTCACTGCTGAAAAAACCTGTATCTGTTGACAGGCATCAGTCAAAAAAATTCTAACCTAAAATGGTAACAATTGGACATCTGTGGATTTGTACACCTAGATTTGAAATCCAAATGTTAAATTAAGGTATTAACAATGTTTATAGTTTTATTACTCTGTAATTATATCATACCTCCTGATTGTTTTTCTTTCCATCCCTGTCTATAAAATGTAGTTGCCTGAACCTGTTGTGAATGTCTGCACTTCTAGTGTTAGTGCCAGTGATGTTTTGCCAGGTTCAGTGGAAGAAAAAGCAGTTGTAGGGATGGAATTGTTATACTGGAATATCTATCAGATGGTGAACTAGAGACAGCTGGAGACTTGATTTGGCCCTGTAGCTATGTTTGGCATCCTTTCTGCCAAAAATCTATGTGGAAGGGGTCATTAAATGCAGTCATGAACAGTGGATGCTGGGAAGTTACAGCAAGGCTAAGCTGTGTGGTGTCAGGGAATAGTCAGGGAAGTAACTGTTTGTAATAACATGGGCAGAAGGCAATCGTCAGAGTCCTCTGAGCACACTGTTGACTGACTTAAGGCTGTTCCTCTCATTCTGTTAGATTCCAGGAAAAAAACTCTTTGTATGTATCTATATTTTTTCATCTTCCAATCGAAATAACTCCACAGAAGTCAGCATATTGGCTAATATTGGCTAATCACTGAAGCCTAAGATGAAACATTATCACTGTTAATTGTAACAAGGGAGTCCTTCCCATATCTTGGTGACAGCTGAGACTGGGCTTGCCTGTGTTCACACCTGTGGTGCAACTGCTCTTTCATTATAAAACTACTTTCATGACATGGAAGATACTTTGTATTAATTATTCCTCATTTGTTAATTTAAAATGCCAACATGCATTTTACTTTTATTTTATTAACAAAATTAAATATTGTTAAATATTAAAATCTAGGTTATTCACTAATTACATTGGATGAGAGTCTGAGGTTTTTCTGTTAATTTTGGACAGCAGTTTCTGAAATGAATGTTGTGAAGAGCTTCATGGAAAACAATCCCATTATCCACATAATTTCACAGAGGCAAGGAAGCATTTTGCCGTTGCTACATCTACCTGCTCCAGCTGTCTGGAGAATGGAAAATGGGAGGGGTTTGGCACCCAAACAAACCCATGGTAATTTTTAGGAGTACAAAGCAGTGTTTTCTGCTGAAAATAAATACAGGATAGTTGGGCCAATGAAACAACAGAGATGTTCCAACTTCAAGATTTCAATGATTACTTGTAAGCAGCTCTTTGCTTTCGTATTACATCATATAGTCTCTGAAATATTTATGGGTAAGTTTTATAACTTGTGCTATATAATTTATAGAAGATTTGCAAAGTATTGTCCCACCAGATACATTCAGTGAGGACAGCTGCCTCCAAGTGGGTCATTTAACAGATCTAGAAGGTAAATCTCTGAATTCTGGTTGAAGTAGGACGACAGTTCTGAACCTGGAGGATACTTGGCTTTCTAGATTGAATATGGTATTAGAAATTCAGTAGTGGGAACTACAGAAAGACACTCCTCTTCAGCTTCAGTTCCCTTAAGGGTGTTTTCAACACCATAGTTATTTTTTGTTTTTCTACTAGTGCTCCTGAAAAGACCTTATCATCAGCTGATTCCCATTTTAAGGGAGCCTATGGCTGAATTTAGTGGAAGATCCTGACTTATTGGAGAATTAGAGAGAGTTTTAGCTAGTAACTTGTCATCTGACATATTCCCATGAGCCTGAATTGGTGTTGCTTAACTGAAGGAGCTCCAGCTAAAGCTGTCCCTTTTGGCTTATTGAAGATGAAAGAGGTCATCTGCACTCTGCTGGTGACAGAGCTGTCACCTCCAATTCTTGCAGCCAATCAGTGCTTTTTTCCTGATGCCTTTCAGCATTTACCTGCTTGGAATTTAGGAATGGCAGAAATAAAACGTTGAGCATTGGACAAAACTTCTGTGGAGTAACTTGACCATGGGTGTAGAGGAAGGATTTGTAAGCTGGTGCATAAACTCCATCAAGGGATGGAGGCCACATTTTTTCATTTTCTTTTACCCCATGTTCCCCAGACAGTCCATTAGGGTCTCTCTAGGACAAAATGTAGAGAAATATCAAGATGTTTGCAGCTATTTGTTGTCACAGATGACTCAGCTCTTCACACAAATGGCAGAGCTGCACAGATCTCAAAGGTGGAATTGCCATTGCTACCCATGGGAATTTTACCACAGGAAGGAGAACAGGTCTGGGTCTGATATGTGAGGTTGGTCTGTGTTGGTTCTGTTGACACTGAACTTCCTACAGAGAGATAACCATTATGATGGCAAACTGATACTTAAGAGTGTCTTGTCTGGGCTTGCCCGGATGAGTGACTCACTTGAAATGCTTTTTGCTTTGAGTCAATTGTATGGCTTTTGGCACTGAAATTTTTAGCACAGAGATGCATTTGCTGATTTTGAGATCTTTTGAACATGCAAGTAATGTTGGGTCGCAAACAAAATCTTGGCTTGGTGTGATGGGGCAAATTTTGCACTGTCATCTTAGAGGTGGTGTTCTTCACCCTTTGACCCTGTGTGTAATGAACTTGAAACCAAACACAATAACTTTAAATGGTGCAGCTCAGGGCTGACATTCAGGAAGCTGCTGCTGCCTTGGCACCTTTACTATTCCTCTGACAGTGCTCCAGTCATTATTGTGGAATTTCCTCTCTTTCCTTCCCTCCATCTTACAGATGTGATTCTTGGCCTCAGATCCATCCACATATTTTGCATGGGAGTTATTGTGTTTGTTCCCATTTGACTACTCATGTATACTTAGGGAAATGCATGTAAAAAGGTCTCTGAGTCCCCAAAATCTTCTTACAAGGATGGCTACATAACCTTACCAATCAGAACAACTCGAGAGCTGCCAAAAAGTGTGGCTGATGTACCACTATTCAGATTTTCAAAGCATTGGATTTTGAGAGGTTTCTTCCTGGAAAATTAAATAGATAAAAGAGAATAAACAGATTAAAGAGAATAATGTGGACAGACTTCACTACACAACTGGGGTATTATGCATTTTGGTTGATCCTTTGATCCACTTTCCAATTGCCATGATAAATACAATTTATGCTGCACACTAAGATGAAAGATCTCCTATTTATTCCTTTGTTGTTTCCAAGTTTGGAATGACTGTTCAACTAGTACCTTGGTTTTCAGGACTGTAATCATAAAATAACTTTTGTCAGAATTAGTATATTTAATACAAGAAATGGATGTGTTCATTAAATATGAAGTTTATATAGAAGGGGGCACAATTCTGATCTTCTCTTTTTTCCAAAACCCAACCCCCAAATTTCATACACATTTATGTATAACAATGAATGAATTAATTAACATGAACAAAATACATATTTATAAGCTATTTTAACATAATTTTATTGCAATCCATTTTTTTAAAATACTGTCAGCTGAATCCCAGTTTCTCCATTTAAAAAATCTAATATAACATCTTGTAGTACAACCTCCTTTTCAGTGTAACAAGCAAGAAAGAATCTACTTTTCAACGCTTATATTTGGAATATCGTTCTAGATCCTGAACTTTGAATTTGTTTGCTCATGAATTTTACTCATGCAAAAGTCTCACTTAAAACTAATAAATGTTTGGGTAACTAAGGATTGTCCACATACAATCAGATTTGCAGGAGTGAAATTTTACTGTGTTCCAAAACAAAACAAAATATAACAACAGTTTAAAAAAACGTGTTTGAGACCAATTTGCCCTATAGAGAATGACTAGTTAAAATCACGTTTCCATAAACAAAGAGGTGCCTTCATAGTCATTAACTAGATTTTTTTAGAAAATTTTTGGGGAGAGGTTGAAGAGGAGAATAACTGCTAAACAAAATACACTATTAATATTTATTGGGAAATTATTATATATACATACAGCTTAATTTTTGTTGTTTTAATCTTTAGGCTGGAATATTCAAAACAGAAAAAAAAATTAGAAATATTTATTTTTTAACTTTCTTTGATTTGAATTTGTTTCACTGGCTTGATAAAACTGAGACTATGAACAAGAAGCATTTTTCCCTGTTAGATGTTAAAATACACAAGCAGAGTCTTTTCATGCACTCAGATCTTGAGCCAAAATTAACTGAAGCCTACATCAAGATTCACATTTACTTGACTGAATTTTCTCAGATTTATCAGTGGAGGACATTTTTAGAAGTCTAGCAAATTATGCGAATGGAGCCCAGGCTGTGCTGCTGTAACTGTAGTGGTCCTTACTGTGGCCCCAGAATCTCCCCAGACAAAAAGGTTTAAGATGCAGTGACAGAAACATAAAGCTGAAAGTCTTTACAAGAGACTATGCTTCTGTAAATTTCTGTTAAAAGCCTCCATGGCAGCTTTTCAACACACACTGCTTTGGAAAACTTGACTGATTTCACACAGATTTTTTTGCTGCTAATGAAGTCAATCTCCTCTTTCCCAGCACAGAGAGCAACTGATTGCTTCATTAAACAATTCTTTACATAATATCCCATCTCTGTACTTTTATATCCAAGTTAAACATGTCCACTCATCTCACTTTTTATTCTATAGGGCTTGTTTTCCCAGCCTGTTACCATTTGTATCTTTGGAGTGCAGCGCAATTAATCTCTCTTCCCAAGTCAGATCCAAGAAAGGATACAGCACTAAACCTGTAGTGAATATTAAAGTAATTAGCTTCCAAATCTGCTATTACCACTTCTCTGAATAACATCCCAGGATAGGGTCCTTTTTCTCACTCTTTCTAAGGATTCTGTGCTGTGCTCCATCTCATATGTGCAATTTTTTTCTGAATAAATCATTATATAAATTTGTCAATTTCAACCAAATTTGACTGAAGAATACATGAGGATCCATAGTTCTTATGAATTTTGTGAAAATCTGTGTCTGAAAAGACAACAGAGAGCTTAGCTACCTTCCTAGATACAGACACCTGACAGGCTGGGTGGCTGGTGTGCATGCCCTGTCCACTCTGTCACTGAAATCTACATCCAGCTTCCTCTGGCACGTGAGACAAAAAAGGGAGCAGAAAGAGAGGGAATTGACAAGCATGAGAGTATATTGCAAATATTTTTGAGGGAAGCTGACATTTAGGAAGAAATGCCAGCAGGTATTGGTTTGCAAGAGGCTAAATACAAGTTAATATTTCATTAGTTCCACCACTGACAACAATTTAGAGGAATTTTTTTTTTGTTTGTTTTACTTTGAATTTGAGTTTGGTCATTTCTTTGTTTGTTGTCTAAAACTTTGACCTGCTGGCTAATTTTCAGATTGCTGTACACTGTAATCCTTATATGATTTCCTTCAATTGTGCTCCTGGATTCCTGGTGTTTTATGCCTTCTTCCCAGGTGCAGTTTGCACTTTGAAGTATATACTCCCAAACAAAAATAAAAATTGGGGGGGATTACACAGGTAACTGAAATACAGCATTTAGATGCACTTGATGGGACGTTTCAGTTGCTGTACATAATAGGACAGAAAAGAAAAATGCTGCAAAAAATCATCTTCGTATACCCTCACTTTTTCCTGGAGGAAATCTGGACATCTTTTCAGCAGCCTGAGTTTACTTTGCCCATAATTTTATAAAGTTTGTACTGAAATATTTAACACACAGCATTCCTTGCTTACCCCAGAAATTATGCTTACTGCATGAAAACCCTTCTGCAATATGAATATGTTAGATCTGTCTGCTGAGACTTCTCTTACCCTGAGGAGTAGAACCAATGGGGCAGAGGGAGGAACTGACCATATTCTCACTTCTTTACAATAATCCCCTTTAACTCCGAGGTTACCTGTGCACTTGGTGCTGGTGAAGAGTTTAGCTTTGTTGTCTGCAAAGGACTGGTTGTTTGGATAGACAATTCCAGCCTGCAGACCTCAATATTTCCAAAAGGGATGGGATTATTCAAGTGTTAACAGCAAAATAGACTATAAATTCCACAGTTGCAATAATATCACTGTTTAGTTGGTTAGCCTTAACATAAATTAGCTGCTGGTTCATGATACTGATATTCTTCTTAATTTTCCAGTCTTACCAATCTGATGCTGTACTCGTAATTGAGACAAACTAGAATATGATAAAGGACAAAAATTGACTAATTCCAACTGTAAATATTTATATGTGGGAAAGCTGTATACAGCTGCAATATTTGCATTTACAGTGCTTATGCGATATGCCAGAGTAGACAAAAGGTGCACAGGTGTTCTATTCATGGCTTAATTTTGGAATGATAACAGAACATTTATTTGAGTTTTGGTGATTTTTATTGTAGAAAATTAAAACATTTCCCTAAATATTTGCAGGCAAGACATCAACTGAAGAGCAAAAAATAATTTTTTATTTGTATGACTTGAAACAGTCCACTTTATTATAATAGGTGCTCAGTGTGGTGCAAAAATAGCTGCACTTTTCATGTTCTTTTTAATGTCAAAGATAATTTCAAAGCATGTTACATTGTTAAAGGTTAACTTTGAAACCAGGCATCATTGCACTACCTGTCTACCTTGAAAACAAAATTGGGAGGATGTGAACGACCGAAGATATCCATTGCTGAAAACTAGGTCTTCTACATGTGCAGTGTCACAATAATTTATGGTATTTTCACTTAACTTGTTAATTATGATGGATAGAATAACAGCAAAAAATATGTGATCATCTAAAACTCATATAAGTAATCAATAATCAAAACAGATATTAATGTTTGGTAAGCAGAGTGGGTATGCTGGCCCTTGCTCTAAGGTCAAATTTCCCCTTAAAGAGGGAGCCACATGGATGAGAATGTTAGCTCTCCTTTATCTAAGCAAATGCACATGAGTATGCACATGTTTGTATATATGTGTATGGGTATTTCTTTCTAGATACTAATTTAAATATTTACTAATTTAAAGAACTAAAGCCAGATTTATGGTAAGAGGCTTCTTTATAAGCTGTTATATCAGCATATTTCTGAATGAGGAAAGGAGAGGAAGCCAATGTTTCTGTGCTGATCTTTATGAATCAAACACAGAAATATGCACATGAAAGCATATGTGAAATGGAAGAAGGCTTGACTATAAAGCTAAAAATCTGAAGGCAGAAGTGTCTTTTCCTTGAAGTGAGACTTTGTGGGCTGCAAAACTACTTTTTGTCATTTTTGAGTTGTCCCACGTCGTAATGTTGGAAAGATTAGATTTAGTTGTTGTCTTTTGCCTTGATTCTCGGGTCTTACATTGTGCTGAGAGACACCTGGCAAAGAAAAATCATATAAATCTTCAAAGGCATGGATAGAATCTGGAGTGGCAAAGTGAACCATAGCTTGAACAGAGTGATCTTCAGGGGCAGATGGTGGCTGTGTGGGACCCTCCTCAGTAATGTCTGGTACAGATGTTATGTACAGCTGTTTGTGTAAAGTTACTACTTTGCATGTCTTAGAGCCACCGTGGGCTGTTAGGTTTGGACAAGTGGTATTCAAGATAAAATTGCTCTTGCAGGTCTTTGGAAGCCTAGTTCTGCTCCCAGACACTTTCCTGATTCTGGCTCACATTTTGTGTCCCAAAGAGCTGTAGGATGGAGCTTGTGTTTTTTACCCAATAATAGGCTGTGGTGTTTTCTTTGAAGCATCACAGCTGTTCCTCTTCTGTTTCTTCCATTTATGCCAATGCTCTTACAAACTTAATGTATTTGAAGCAGATTATTTTCCTTATCCCAAATTCAGGACACCAGGTTCTGGAAGAAGTTCATTTAGATAGTATTTTCGTTGGGTTTCTAGTTAATTAGTTAGTTAATAACTGTTTGATTCCTTTTTTTGTGTAGATCATTCAGAATCACAGACAGCAATGCAGACTTGCTCTTATGGGGGAGGTCAAAGGCTTGGTAAAAAATAAATATATGTTCTTCTTTTCTGACAGACTTGGCATATTTTTTTCATTTTTAGGTCTTCCTTATTTCTCCATTTTCCAATATCACAAGTACCACATTTATTATTTTTCATGCTCTGTTGTAGTGAAAAAGAGTGTTTCTGTGTAGGTCTGATGAAAAATCCCTGCTTATTTTTCAGTTTTATAGATCTCCATAATTGTCTGTAAGGCTATGTAATACTGCAATTGAACTTCATCTTCCTGCTTTTTATAACATTTTAGGACATATTCCTTCTCAGCTAACAAGTAGGCACACAGTAAACAAGGTAGTAATTTTATTTTTAAAAAAACAAAAAGAGGTACAGTTGCATTGCATCTGTCTACCATCCCTTTAAACTAAAAACAGGTTGCTTGGATGAGTAAGAATGACTCACGAGAGCATACTGATACTTAAAAAACCTGACATTACATTTAACTTAATTTATAACAGACATTAACAGACATTTCAGAAATAATTCAAGTTGCTATGGGATCCTTTATAAAAGCAGTCATGGTATGTAATGTCTGGGACCGTATGAGACTGGGTTACATAACTTGCTTAAGTCTTTTTCTTCCCTCCTGTTTATAAATTATTGGTGGGATGAGATAAAAAAGTCTCCACAAAATCTCTGGCCTTTCTTGGGGAGCTTGTTCATACTTTCTCAGTGTGTGTGAATATACTGTGACCTATCCACAAAATCATGTTTACATTGCCCACTCTGGCATCACAAGCTGCTTTCACTTTTTCAGTGAAATTCTGTGGCAGCTTGAAAGAGGTGCTGTTTAATATAAATAACTTTAATCATGTGTGGTTGTTATCTCACACAGCTTTTGTAAATGTATTTACAAATGGATACATTTCTATTTCCCAATTATTATCTTTTTTATTAGGCATTGAAATAATGTTTATATAAGGAATGTGGGTATATTGACTATTGTATTCATGATCTATTTTGGGACAGAACAAAACCAATATGAAGCAAATCTTAAAAAATGAGATGGAAAAAATTGTAAACTACATATTTGTATGTCTGCTTGGGAGAAAAAAAGAAAGGTGGTTTTTATTTAGTCATTCTCAAAACCATAAATCAGGAGGAGCATTACAGGAAAGCTGAGTTTTGACATGCTAAGTCTGAGCACCAGAAATCACACTTTTGTTTTAGGCAATGTAAAGAAAATAACTCTTTAATTTCTGAAGAAAAACACTTCGAGGATTGTATTTTATCTCTGAGTTTTCAACTAACATCCTGCTTGCCAAATCAACTGAGAGATTTTGCAAAACAATCAATAACATGACATGAAAGCAGGTTATGTAAGTAGGAGTGCATAACTCTTAAACAATATTTATTAGTAAGCAGTAGGAGAAGCACAGGCAAATATCAATTCTGTTTGAATCCAAAGGGGTTTATTTCTGATGTTGGTCAGTACATAATAAGCTTTGTAGCAAGATGCTTTGATGCTGCACAGATCTGGTTTTGAGGCTGTTCCTACAAACTATAATTAAAAATCAGAAAAACAAACTTCCTTACAATTAGGTAAAATGTACTGTATATACTTGTTCTAAAACAGCAAGTAGTGCATTAGAATTCCATAACTATCATGTTATTATGAAAATAAATAATTTTGTTATATTGTTACAGATTTTTGCACTGGTTTCTGGAAAGAGCAATTTATAGTATTTATTTTCCCAGGCATGCATCCAGAAAGGTGATTTTCAACAAGCCAGAGAATTCTGTCCTCTCCCTCATGAGTGTATATGCTTTCCCCTCACTAGGAAAAGAAAAAAAATTCATGTACTCGGAAATTACATGCATAAGACTTTTTCAGGACCGATGACCATCTTTGCAGGTTTTCTGCAAACCTCAAAACCTGAAGAAAGCAAACCCTTTGCAGAGTTATTAATGTTAAGCATGACTCAAAAGAAAATAGAGATGCGGAGGACTGATTTAAAAAAACAAAAACCCTCAACAGAATCAGCTAAAAAGAGCTTTTTTGGGTTTATCAAGCATGGTTCTACCAAACCATGCATTCTGGGCAATTAAAAATTAGATTGCTCTGCTGTACAGTGATGGTGATTGAGAGCAAGGGTATTTTTGTTTGCATACTACCCATTTTATTAAATTGATCAAAGACATAAAATACATTTACATTATCTATATTTTATACTTTTTTTTTTATACCTAATTTTAATAAATCACAATACCATAGGGGTTAAGACATCAAACACATGTGAGCTGATTTAGGAAACTTGATTTTGGTTCTAGGGGGATAATTTGTACTGTCATACCTCAGTCCACTGAAACATTTAAGCACACCTTTGCTCTAAGCAGAGCTGCCTGCAGCACTTGCCTATTTGTTTGGGTCTGTAGCTTTTACTGCTCTTCCCTTAAAACAATTTACAGCTGTTCATCACAAAGTATTGTGCTCTAATACGAACAAGAGGCTCTTCCAGGCTTTCTTAATCTCTTCTTGGGTGCACACTACCAACAAGAATAAATTTTTTACGGAAGGTGCTTGGAGAAAAACTTAATAATCATTGTAGACTTTAAAATACTCAATAGTCACTTGGTTCTGATGGAACAGCACAGCTATTGGCAAAAATCCTATTAAAAACTACTCAGTAGAAATCTAGAAAATTAAATCCAAATACACCAATTTATTGTCTGGTCCCCAAGGCACTTGCAACAAGTTTTAAAAAACTGCTAGTTAAAACCATAAAATGATGGATTTTTGTCTTTTCTCCATTTTTCTCTCTCCCTGGTCACAGCCAACTGATGGCCACACAAGACATCCTGTGAGGTTGTCCCTGACCATGTAGCCGATGGCCTCAGCTGAAGGCGGGGTGAAGTGGTGGAGATTCTCCAGCGCACTTGGCAGCCCAGCTTGGAGATTGCTGTTTGCAAGAGCAGGGAATGTGCCAGCTTTTGCAGATCTGTACTTGCAGGAGGAGACCTAGACCTGTGAGGCAGCACCCCGCCATCCGGCTCCTGGCTGGCACCCAGCGCTGTGAGTAATCCTCCAGTGGGAGAGGCATTCCAGCTGAAGGGAGCCATCTCTCATTCCTCAAGCCCTCAGCAAAATCCCCTTCTCCACAGGAAGAATTAGGGGCTCAGCACGCACATGGGGCTCCCAAGATCTGTTCTTTGGAGGATTTTGAAGAGCACAGGTGTCACATATGCTTAGGTAGAATGGGAGAACTTCCTTTCATGTGAAGGAGCCACGATTACAGATCTCCTGGCCACTCTTGGCTTTTTGGACCCACAACTGATTTCCAGCCCCAGCTGGATGTAAAAAGCAGGTACCTATTCTTCCTTGGCACCAGGCTGACAGTACAAAAATGTAGACAGCTATGCTAAGTCCAAGAAGCTGGGAAACCCAGATTTCTGGTGCTCATCAGCAATGTCACCTTGGTGTTCCATGGGCAAGGCTCAGCAGTGTTCGTGGTGTCCCCACATCACACCTAGCCAAGCCCAACACCCATAAGGCACATGGGGCAAACCTCAGGGATCTGGGCTCCAAAGGTGAGCAAGCAGTTCGGCCGTGCCAGCACTCATCCTTACGCCTACAAGCAAAACTCTTTTTCCATACATTCTTTATTCCACTGCCAGTCCACAGAAATCACTGTGTCCTTTCCCTGCTTCCCCCTCACTTGTACTTACATCTAGATTGCTTATGTATTTTAAAATATGAAAAAAGTGCAAAGTTTTCTGCCTACAGATGTTTTGGGACACTCCTGCCTTTGCCATCTTCATTGGGCAAGGCACACTGTGCAGCAGGAATAAAAATGGGGGGTTTTTTCTTGATTTTTATGCTAATAATTTCATACTAAACAGCAGAAATAATTTCAAAATACCAGGAAATCAATTTGAAAGAAATCAAACTTGACATGTAATAAATAATTTAACACCTCACCCTAACACAACCTGCAGTGTCTTTCAGTCACGTTATGGATGTACACTCATCAGTTTTTGTGGTGCTTTGCATAAATTTCATTAGTATGAACAGAGTAATATTAAAACACACACATAGGCACAATTTTCTGGCTTTTCAGTTCATTATGAAATACTTTACCTCTGGGCAGATGACTAATATGCCCAGAGGTAAAGTATGCTGTTAAATTTCTCTATCCTTCAGTTGTGTCACAGCCAAAAAAAGGGTGCAGTCACTCATAATCTTTATTAAATGAGTTGAATACACCCACTCAGGGAAAATGCTGTTGTATGACTTTAATGTGTCCTGCAGCAGCATTAACATGCTTTTAGGTCATTCAGCTCCATGTTGTGGAGTTGCAATAATAAATCCATGGTGAAAACTGAGGGAAATTCCCTGCCTGTTCTGAGTAGTTTGGGAGGCATTACCCAGAAGGTTTAAATTCCTGCTTAGCAGAAGGAAAACTTTGCCTCGCATTGTATTGTGAAACTGTGGAGGTTTTGTATCCGGGGATGCAGTGAAGTCTAGCAAACTATTTGAGTGGGGCAATATAATTCTGAAGAAGATTTTAGTCTCACCTGTTTTGTGAAACAGGTTCATATAAAATTGTAATCTTCTCATGGATTAATCTTTAGAAGAAAAGATATTAAACTTGAATTGTTTCTTACTGATTTTATCATTGATTCTGTCTAGAACTAGACATGAGTTCCTATGTTTTTGCTTTTAAATTGAAGAAGGAAAACATGCATCTACCATAACTTATAAATAGGAAATGCAAGCAGCTTGTATAACATAAAAATATATCACAAAACCTTTTGTAAATATAATTTCAGCCAGAAGCAGCCTATTTTCAAAGTGGAATAGAAAACACTTTACCCGCCATTAAAACATCTCTATAGATACTAGCTGGATTAAGCTATTAAGTTCAACTGGAAAGGAGTTTTCTCTGGTAACTTGCAATGAAGAAATTTCCTTGTCTCTGTAACTTCTTTATCTACCCTTAGAGCTAGTCCTATTGAATGTTGCATGAATGATTCAAAGGCATTTAGAAGAACAACACAAATCTATTTGCTCATACAGGAAATTTGGGATATATTTTGGTAGTAGCTGACAGTGACCATACTGGAAATGAATTCACCTTATAAACAAACCTGATTCAGTGTCCTGTTATGAATGAAGAATCATCTGGTTTTCTTGTATTTAGGGGTATATTTTTGTTTGGGTAAGGAAATTATTTTTAATTTTTAAAAGAGGTATTCAGAAAGATATTTCTGTCTTTGTCATTTTTTTTCTTTCCAAGCTTGCACTTTTTGAAATTAACTTGGAATATTTTAGACATTTTATTTTGTAATTAAGAGTTTCATTGTTCCCTCATTGGGCCATATTCTAGAGATAATGTTGTAAATTCTAGTAAATTTCTAGTTACTAGGAATTCTAGTAAATCCTAGTTATTCTAGTAACTCCAGTAATATAACATGTAACTCCAGTAATATAATCACTCTAGTGATTCTAAGAAATATTTATTGCAGGAAAAGAACAATATGAAAGATAAATTTTAACACTTTTCAAGAAAGAAAACACAAAATCAGCAACTTCATCAGTAAGAACTCCTTCCTTTACCCCTACTTATTGGTACACTGGATTACAGTAGATGTACCTGGATTGATGAAATAAAGGAACATGAACATGAACAGTATCACCAAAGAAACAATTTTCGGGATGATATTGAATCAAGGGCCTTGTTAAAAATTGCCCTTCAAGATGCACATTTATGGTGAATGCCTTGGCTTTATGCGTTTTATCCTAAGCCTCACGGTGATGTGTAATAAATCCTTCATTTTCTGTGCAGCAGCACTTCTCGTCTCACTTCTTGGACATAAATTGCCTAAGGCTCATCTTTAAAGATCTTTTAAAGTGTCTAAATGTTTAATGGGGAAGATGGAGAAGTATGACTGTGACTAGAATTCCACTGAGATAAAGATTAAATTGCCAAAACGACTCTACTAAAGAAAGGCAAAACCACCATCTTTATCTCGTTATGCTTATCGCAACAGTAAAAGTTCATACCATGTAACTATTTCAGTTTATTCTTCTATTTTTGATAACTTGCAACCTCATTCAAAACAGATACAATGATAAACAAAACAAAAATGCAGAAAAACAACAACAACAAAAAAATCACCCCAAACACTATGTGGAATGAAGCAAAGTAAATATTTAAACTCTTCTTCATGAAAACTACTTGGTCTTAAGTGTTATCAGTAAAACTAAGGGTCATATGAATAAATGTTATTTTATAATGACAGGCTAAAGACAAAGACAAGACAGCAATTGAACAATTGTACCCTTCTTATTAAGGTAGCAAACCAGCAACTCATAAACACATTAGAAAAAATATGAATAATTTAGATGTCGAGCTGACACATACTGGACAGCTTCCTTGCCTCTTAAAATTCATAAGTCTATACAGGTCTTATAGTATGATTCAGATCTCATAATTTAATGAAACAAACTTAATCAGAGGCCTTAATTAAATAACAATTCTGATAAAGAGATAATTAAGAATGACGAATTGAAGACCTACTTTCTTTTCCTCTATCATTCTGTGAAAAGTTCTACAAAGATGTAATTTGCTAATTAAATCGTGTGATCCAAATCAATGTTTCAGGCATGTAATTGCATGGTGTTTCGCTTTTCTTGAAGAAATCATGGAAATTTCCATGAGAATTGAGGATGTACCTCCTTTTTATTATTTTTTTTAACTGTCCTCTCATTTAAGATGTTGATAATGTCTTTTTTTCTGTACTGTCTTAAAAAGGAACAGACTAAAAGCAGGAAAGACAAATTTGGAGTATATAGAGATTGGGTGTGCTTAAAGTTGTGTATTTGCGAGATTCTTTCAGGAGTAAGCTGGTCTTTAGTTTAAGTGCAGCAATGTACTTAACTGCACTCTTATTTCTGTCCCTCTTCATGGAAGGACAAAAACACATCCTACGTGACAGGTGTATTTCTGCAATTTTGCACAACTACTTAAATTGTGTTTTCCTCCCCTTTTCTCCTTGCTTTTATATACAAAATAATGTCTTAAAAATTAGTGAAGACTCAGTTTAGAGGTTTTCTGTGCTTCTTCCTGATGCAGATAATTTCTGCAACCATGTCAAGAATTAAAATATTATTTTGTACTGCATGCTGCTGTGAATGGAAGCGACTACTGTCTATCTTTGAGAAGCTCCATCATCAAAAGATTAGATGATAACTTGATTTTTTAAAAAATACAGAATGTGTCTAACACCTTTTCATAGGTGGATAGAACTTATCCTTCAAAACAAATTAGGCTAAGTGCAGTCCATAATTCTTAATGATAAGGGAAATTACAAACTAGAAATCATCCATTCTGGTAAAAAAATCCCACAATCCTATTTTTATAAGTTTTTAAGAGGTAATCTTAAAATTTCTGGTTTATTCAAGAGAGCTTTCTAGTTTACTCAATAACAGACCTGGATTTCTTGCTTAAAGAGTATGTTTCCTGTTGTCCATTCACCGCTCTTCCGTTTGTCTGATTTGCTTTGTGGTTTTTTTCATGTTTCTAGCATTATTGTCATTACAGAAATCTCACATGTCTGATGTGAAATGTCTTTATGACATCATTGGGATACTAACAAGAAGAGGGGGGGAAAAATCAATTGGACTCTCATTTAACCAAAGTTGAATCTTTATTACAGAATTTTTTTTACAAATTGCCCAAATGCAAACCATTTTTCCAGGTGCTGGTTCCTATCATCCTGTTTCCCAGTTGGCAAATGGAAAAGCTAAGAACAAGTGGCACAGAGGCTGCAGTTTCTCTACTTTCCCAGAAACTTTCTCTTTGTTTTAATGCCCTGTATTAATACTTACTTTTTCTGATTTGTGATTGACTACTTGTATACTCTATTATTTTCAGAAATTGCTTAGGTCGCCACAGCTTGAGATTAGCACATCCTTAGAAATGTGACTAGCAATTCAGTTGTAGTTATTTAGCTTCCAGTTGGTTGCAGTGAGTTAACCATTTCCTAACAGCGGGACTTCAATTCCACATCAGGAGGGTTCTGTGGATTTTCTGGTTTTCTGAAAAGTTTTCCAGAGACAATACTGCCGTGGGCTGCAGATATTCAAGGGGGACCGATATTCACCCTTGCAGCAGTTTGGGTGGCATGCTGATTTTCACATGCTGCCCCATAACTCAGAGACATTTAGCACCTACCCATCACAACTTTGTTTGGTCTGTGTTATTAATCCTTGTCTGGAGAATAGTTAAAATCAGCATTTTCATACCTGTATTTCTGTGCACTGTGGCTACTCTTCTCTGACTGCTCTAACATGTCTGGGTGGGTGAGTAATTCCCTGAAAGTTGGAAGTAATGGGATAACAATGCCTGGGTATGCCTCTCCTCTGTGCCTATTCTCCTGGCAGTCTACACAGGTCTTTGTCAAGCTGAATTAAACATACCCTAGGACAGTGTATTAGATTAGAAATCCATTAAACTGGAATATCTTCTAAACTGACATTCTGACCACTTTACAGCTTTGCATTCTCTTTATACTTCTTAGCTAGATGTAAAGACACAGACAAAAACTCACTGACTTCATATCTCAATGTCTCCATTAGTTTTACAAGAGAGGTGACGTGAAGACACAAAAACATATTACCATCATGAAAAATCCCAAAGACTTTGAGTCATGACAGAATGATAAATATACGTGGCCTCTGCATAGGATAAACCACTTAAGTATCCATTCGTAAAATTTTCTTATCTGAAACTGTTTAAGCATGCTCCTATGTCCTGAAAAATTATCTCTGAAATTTCTAGGGTTAATATAAAGGTGGCAGGATTTACGATATCAAACCATCTCCTGTTTTGTGTGAACAGTGATAAACTCCTAAGTAATACTGGAGCACAACCTTTATTAGACATGACCTGACCAGGCTTGTTCTTCTATTGTAGCTCAAGATTAAAGCAATTGTTGCAACCTTTTTTAAAGCAATCCTCTCTCTGGCTGACTCATAACAGCTGTTAAATAACTAGATATTTAGCTTAAGATGAACTGAACCTATAAATTTAAAAATTATATAATAACCAACCCCTTTATCCTTTATGCATAGCAAAATGCTTCTGTCATCATTCATGCTGAGGTCACTATCTGCATTTGACTGAACTGATCTAAAACCATAGTTGACAAAAGATGATACCAATGGTGATTATGTATTTCTGATGCATTATGGAAGAGGAAAGGCACCACACAGGTGTGAGAGGCACCATGTGGTGGGAGATGGAAAAGTTGACATATGTTCTTGAAATGTCCGTGGTTGTTTGGAGTTTGTTACTAAGTGTTTCAATGGCAACACATGCAAAAAGTACACATGCATTGTTTTTACTTATTTTCTTTGCCCCCTTTGCCAATTATCTGGTAGTCTCTCTTTCCTCCCACAGGGCTGTCCATGAAATCATAGTTTTGTTACGAATATAATAGTGGTATATTCACCTTTATTTCTGCCCTCCTAGAGGTTCTGATTTGTCAGAAACTTCTTAACAGTAATACTACCTGGTGCTCCGGCAGCAGCTCATTCTTTCTTGACCATGTTGTCTTGAAAGTGTTAACGCCTTGTAATGGGAGAGGCTGACACCTAGAGAAGTAAAATAACTCATGTAGGGCAGATTCAGTCTTTTTATTCATATCCCCCTCCTAACTTACATCACAAGGAATCCTCATGCTTTTTTTTCCCCAATGAAGAGACAACATATCCATATAAAGGCTTTTATTAAAACAAAACTATGTAAAAACTCAACCAGATGAAAAAAACCTTTTTTCTTGTTGACAAAAGTGACTTCCATCATTTTCACATATACTCTTGGTTCAATTTGCACTGGTCCTAAGGTCTCCTTTAACCTTTGCAGTAAGATTTGAAATCTACTGTTGGAATTAACTCTAGGAAGTAAGAGGAGTTTTTTCTCTGTGTACAGGTTTCATGAAGACTGAAGTAAAATGACAATTTTAAAGATCACAGGCACATTCCTGAAACTTTTTAAAAAGACAGTCTTGAACCTGTGTAAAATGCCTTAGGACTTGAAGATTAATTATTTGAGTAATGTGTCGTCTCAGTGCAGACCTGAATTCATGAGATAATAATTCATACCCAGAAGTGAAAATGCTCAGTTTTGCTCTTCCCACAGTAAACATGAGAGCACCAGTGTTTGTGGGCACCAGTGGCTTCAGGACATGTGATTTTCTTCTGTTTTGAGCTACAGTTGTATTGTTGGGAAGTCTGAGCGTGCTTAGTAACGCTGTACTCTGTGCAAACATGGAGTGAAATAACAGCTTTTTTGAGACCCAATAGAGCACAATAAGGCAGTGACACAGATGCATCTGTCATGACACTAACGTGAGCCAGCTGACAGTCTCACTAGTGTAATTTGTTGACCTCCTCTGAGTGTAAGGGGCAAGAGAGAAAGTCCAGGTCCAAAGATGTTTACCTGAAAATGAGGTGGAGGAAATCCTGGCACTATGAACTACTCTGCAGTATTAATCACCTTATTGATTAGAGAGAAGTAGAGACCGGTATGTTAAAAACTTTGACAGTGACAAGAAGTCACCTATACTTGGTAAGAAAGACAGAAATAAAGAAGTAGTGTAGTATTACAAAGACAGAAGTCATCTAAGCTGCAATATGAGAACATAATATTTTGCAGCAGCAAAGCCAGAATGGAAAGGGCTGGTCTAAACTCCTGCTTGCCAGTCACAGATAATAATGTTGTGATGAATGGGTGGGATTTTAAGAGTTGAAGAAATTAAATGTTTTGTTTGGAATAGTCACATCCCTGAGAAAGAGAAAACAGGTAATGAGACAATCAATTCAATATTACAGATTGAGAGTCTGTGAGGCATAAAGGTAAGCATAAAGAAAGGAAAGTAGGGAAAATCTCCCAAAACAGAGGGATGGCTCAAAACTTCCTAAAGAGATGTGAGAGAGACAGGACAAGACTTTGTTTGGACGATAAAATCGGCCTAGAGTAATCTGTGGTAGCCTTTTTTCTCTCATGTAGCCTTATCTTTGTGTAACTTTGAGGATTAAACAGGAATGACTCATATAACATTAAAAAAATATTTACAGACCTCTATCAGATCAAATGAATTTATATACCTCTATCACCTTATCAGACATAGTAATTATTTTACTCATTTAAAGAGTGTGTGAAGTAACCCAATACAAGAAACCAGTGATGACAAGTGTCAAGTGCTCAGTGATATTTGAACCAGGGGAAAATCAATCTGAATGTTACTGGAAGCAAAACCACTTAACAAAACATGTAGTCAAAATCGTAGTGGGGATGGAGAATAACTTTCTGTCCTGGTCACGGGAGGCCATGCTTGCACAGCAATGGATAACCTCACAGGCACACGACAGCTGTCTGACCTCTCTTTGCACAGCCTCTCATTTCAGCTATGCAGGCACTGCTTCTGTACACATAGCCTGGTTTCCCTTGGGAAACTAAAGTGAAACCATACTGTTTCAACTGTAACAATGGGGTAGTTCCTATCTTTTCCCATTCCTTAATAACCTGTTATGAAATCTGAGTCAATGCAGCCAAGTTCAGAGATGTGTTTCACTCAGGCAGAGGAAGGAGGCTGACAGTGAGGCTGCAGAGAGGGGCACCAGCCATCACTCACAGTTGTGAACATAAGAGACCTCCTGGCCATGCACTGTCCTTTGCCCAAGCTGGGAGCAGGGCTTCCATCAGAGCTAGGGGTTTCCCCTCCTGGAAGAGGATGTGACGTGATGCTATGTGATAGGAAGGGGCAAAGGGGATGTAGCACATTGCACCACATAAAACTGGCTTTTATTAGCTGTGCTCCTCACCTCCTTAGCTGCAGTTTTACAGCTCCCAGTGAGGATCTCCAGGAGCTCTGCTTCAGGGCTATGAACGGCTCAGCGTCCATCTGTGGGGTCTTCAGTGAGCTGCCAGAAAAAGTAAATAGCCACACAGTATCCAGCGCTCCTGGAAGAGGAGGAAGTTTTGTTACAGCCTTGAGTCTTCTCATCTTTCACCCTCTCCCTTTGCACACCTTTACGTTCTGCCAAGTGTTCCCTCTTAAACAGATACACATCTTTGTCCCAGACTCAATTCCTATCATCAGCTTCACTTTCTCTGCAATCATCACGCTGCTGAAATCACTAGTAAAATGTACAAAAAAATTCTGCAGTCAGACACGCATCAGCTTGGCTTACAAACACATGCTTGGAAAGTGGAAATTTTCAGCTCATTAGTGCCTCCCATTTTTGCTCTGTGTAGCAGCTGTGCTCATGTCATGGTCACTTGTGTCTTTGGAAGATACAGTATTTTTAGATTATTGGCACCAGAAACACAGGAGAGACTGGCTCAGAAGTCTAAGCCAAGCTTCATGCTGATCACAACTCCTTTGGTTCAGACGGTGGTGTTTGCTTCTGGCTCCTGCTCTCCCCTCCACCCTCCAGTTGGAGAATTCAGGTTTTTTACCTCAGACATGGGGAAACTGGTACAACTTTTTATCTTTTTTTAATTTAAACATAATTATTGACAAATTCACACAGATTTTAAAGGCCAGCCCTGTGTCCAGTGTCCTTCATCAAAGCCATGCCCCTTTCACACTCAGTAAACGGCATCTTGTACTTGTATTTTAATAGACACATACACAGCTGGTGATGAGAAAGGTAAACAAAGAGAGGCAGAAGCAATGTGAGCCCACACACGAGCTCACAGTAGTTGTTCTTCAGAACAGAAAATCTAATACTTCTCTTTCTTCTTCGGGAAGTACTTTCTCTCAAGAGAGCCTGTAAACACTGTCAGGCAAAAAGGCAGGGAAGGAGTAAGTCACAAGCTGGAGAAGTCAGATGATATCAGTAGAGTTTTTAGCAGACAGTAAAACACAGCACAAGCTGCATGCCTGTAGCATGTTTATCTTCCAGAAGGGCATCTAGCCCTTTCTCTCTGATAAGATAGTGTTTAGAAGGTCCAGTACTAGAGAACAAGAAAAAGAAAGCAATACACTTCAATTCCTGGCTCATGCCCTAAGCTATGCCACAGGTGAGACATGGGTTACTGGGAAACACGTGGTTTACAGGAAAAAATACCTGAAGGTGTGTGTCGTGGTTTGATACTGGCCAAATATCAGTCACCCATGAAAGTCAGTCATTCACCTTCTTCTGCTACAGTGGTACAGAGGAGAGGGGGGAAAAAAAATTAAGTGCTCATGAGTTGCGAAAAGTACTGTGAGAAAAACACTCTAAGGGCAAAAAAAAGGTTCAGATTTAAAGGTATAAGGTAAATATATTATTAACAGAGTCAGACAAGAATAATGAGAAGTAAATGGCTTTTAAAACACCTTTTTTTCCCCCAGCCCCTCCCTCCTTCCTACCAACAGCACAGAGAGACAGGGCATGGGGATTTTGGTCAGTTTGTTATTCAAGATATTTTTCTGTTCACTCAGGGAGAGGAGTCTTTACTCTGCTATGCCCTGGGGTCCCTCCCACAGGGATGGGACCAAACAGTCATGCCAAAACTGTTATGCCATGAGTCACTCGTCCACTGGGTTCAGACTTTTAAGGATAGGCTGCTCTAGTTTGGAAAGCAAGGACCCTGTCTCTATCTCTGGAAGCAGTGGCCTTTCTCTCTCTATTCAGGTCTCCCACTGGATCACAGCTTTCTTTAGCGTCTGCCTGCTCCAGTATGAGAACTTTTCCCATGGGCTGTGAGTGGATCTCCACATGAACTTCATGTATTACAGAGGGACAATTTGTTTCATCATAATTCTCACTACAGCTGGCAGAGGAAACTCATCTCTGATGCCTGGAGCATTCTCCCCCTCTTTTGTTTTTTCCACTGACCTTGGAGTCATCATGTTTTCTCTCTCATGTCTTAACTTCCTCCTCTGACCAGAAGCAAAACTGCTGCTCGTAGGTGCCATTGCCACCAAGTTTCACCAATTCAAAGACTCCTGCAGGATCCTGCAGAGCCGAGAGGTCCATCTCGTCTAGGCTCTGCCCTGGTGAGTTGCCCTTCACCTTTGCACTATCGGCCATGTGTCCCCGCTGCCCCCGTGCAGTGGCAGCCACCATGGCGCTGGCACTGTGTAACACCTCTCTTCATGCAGGTCAGGAAGGAGAAGCCACCGTCACCACCCCTGCCCTTCGACCTGTGGCACAGTCGGCCAGGAGTGGCTGGACAGGCCAGGCCTGCACGGGCAGTGCCAAGACAGTGGCAGGCACAGTGGTACATCGCCACAGGCTGTACCAGGATGGTGCTGGCAGTGATGCCTCACCATCCCTGGAAAAAACTGTGCTTGCACTGTTTTGATTTTCTTCTTAAATACTTCAAAGCAAAGGCATTACCACCCTCTCTAATTGGCTCAGAAGCATGTCCATCTTCAGAGCCATCAGGGATTGGCTCTATCAGACACGGTGGAAGCTTCCAACAGTTTCTCACAGAAGCCACTTCTGTGGCTCTCCCTGGCTACTAAAAACCAGGCTGTGCCAAGTCAAGACAATGTTACATATATGACATTGCAAACCAACAGATCATGACATAATATTTTTGAGCCCATGTGTACAAAAATAATCCCTCGGTTACAGATTATTCTTTTTGTCTGTATGCATTGACACAAACACATACGCTTACATGTGGCCATCAGGTACTCTTACAAGGGCCACAGGGAAAACTTCCCAAACAAACTATTGTATATATTTTGGAGTCTGTTGCAGTTACCAAGTCTACTTATTTGTAGTCATCATGCTATTAATTCCCTCCAATAGCAGACCAAATTCTTCCCCTGAAATGGAAACACAGGTATCTCCAGGGAAAGCAGGATAGAAAATTTTGGTTTATTCCACTTACTACATCTGATCCAGCTGATAATCAGAACTAGTGGTGCTTTTAATTTATAATATACAATTGTGTTCAATGGCTGCAAAAATAAAGATCACAAAAATTCAGATATAAATTGAACAAAACCCTTGCCAAATGTGAAGTCATGTATTGCATTTTATGTGGTGTATGTTTTGTGAAGAGTAGACTGTCTAATAGTTTGAACACTGAAGAGAGAAAGTCAATATCAACAATTTGTGGTGTTCTCTGGCACAATGGAAAGACTACTTAGCTGTTAATAGGACACCTTATATATCCAGGAGAGTTGAAAATGAACATTTTCTAGGTCAAGGCTTTTACACATTTGTCATGAGATGAACTTTCATAAGCACTCAAAATTGTCAGGAAATTTTGTTCCCCTTTTTTTTTGTCATTGAAGAGGAGAGAGCATCCCCAAACATTAACTTGTTTATCGTCTATGAAAGGCAGAGAATGTGGGGTTTCTCATATTTTCAGCACCTTACTGCTCCATTATCATAATGAAGCCAAAATTTCATGCCAAGTGTCAGAGATTTGGTTGTGGAACAACTCGAACATTGGCCTTACCCCATTAAACAGTCTCAGGTTATCTTTCCTTATCCGTTCTCTCTAATCTGTGTCAGTACTAGAAAAGAAGTTTCATCCACATGTCCTTTGCTTTTATTGTCTCTTAGATAAGAGGAAACTCATTGAAGACTACTTTGTTCCTAGACTAAGAACCATACATTTGCATAAAAAAGTCTCAGTTTACTACTTAGTGAGCTGTGCTACAAGACCAATGTATTTGCCCCCAAACTGCTTTGCCAGAAAATATCTGGGCTAAGAGTCATTTAGTCAAACTGCTGGGACTGTTGAAATTTCTATTTGACCAGGAGAAAATTTTCCAGGCTATTGCAAATTTTTATCATCTTTATGCATCAAATCCGTCTTTACAGACTAGAGAAAATAACACACCAGTCCAGAAAAGCAGCATTTGAATATTGTGTTTATGCCAGTATTTGCAATTCCTCCATCAGAACAGACTTCTTTAGTTACTTATAATTAGTTACTAAATTTAGCATGCCACAAAACAGAACAGTAGAACTGGTTAAACACAGCACATCTTCTATTGTCCTTTTTGCTTCATAATTAAAAAAAAATATTTAATTATATTCACTTCTCCATTTTTAAACCACCTGGAGCATTTTAGAGAGGCAGACCTTGCTACAAACTGTTTGCCCATTCTAGCATGTTGAATGTCACTGTGTGTGTGCTGACAGTACTAGAGCTATAATTGACAGGTGCCGGGAGCACAGGCAGAAATTTTCAGAGAACTCGTGCAGAAGTAGCAAGATAAGCTCTGGAGGTGGGGAGGCGTGGGCATGAAGAGGTATTGCCCAGAAAAGGAAAAAGGAGTTATTAATATGCGAGGTCTATATAATGATGTTTAATAGTATGTGCAATGTGACAGTTTATGCAACTGTAATATACGAATATAATGCAAGCATGACAACTGTGTTTATAGTTATGGTGTAGCACAGTTCAATTCTAAGATAACTAAGAGATGACTTTGATGAGGGCAGTGGGTGTCTACAACAGCCTTCGCATCATGCAGTCGTGGAAGAGTTAGTAGTGGTTACCATTGCGGCACTCAAATCCCTGATTATTTTTTTGGGGGGGCTAAAAGGTCTGCAAGATTCTGCTTTTGTTCCTGACCATTCCTGTTGATGGCTTAAGGCCTCAGGATGTTGCATATCACCAGGGTAGTCTGCCAAAAGGCACAGCCACCATAGCAGCTGATGCTTACAGCCTGGTGGTAACAATGCTAGCCCTCTTCTGCTGACCCCACCCTTGTCATCCTTGATTTTTCCATTTAGCTGCTTAGACAACATGACCTATGGCTCTCTGGCCTTCATTCACTCCGTTTTCTGGACAGATTCATCATTACTGAGTCACTTGCTGAGCTGATCCAAAAGTGACAAATCATAACATCTTCCTATTACCATGTCTTCATCTTGCAGCTCTTCCCCAGGGGAGGCCATTCCCTGAAACTACTCAGAGGTCAGATGTGATCTCTGCTTTCATTGCTCTATGCATCCTAACCATGCCCTTTTTGTACTTTATGTCCTAAGTTCAACAAATCATGTTAAATGAACAAGAGAATAAATCTTTGCATGGCAATATCAACAGTTTAATTTCTGCCTTAGAAATACAGAGATAAGGAGAGTAGAACAGAAAAAATAATTTTACTCTAAGAAGGACAGAACAAAATAGCACAGCTTTGGAGAAACAAAGCATGTAACTTAAGCAAACAGAAGTCATGCAAAACACAACAGGATACCAGCTTGGTTTTGCAAGGCTGTCAAAGCAGAAGTTATGCAAAGTGACCATATTGCACTTACTCAAAATAAGAGCTGAGGAACAGGCACCTAAAAAGGACACTGGACATTAAAGACAAATCCCAAAGAACCACATAGGGACTTGCAATAAGGGGTGAAACTATGTGAAATAAAGTAATACATGTACATCAAGTAATCAGGGATAGCCAATGAGTATGTCATCAGTGTGTAGGATTAAAAACTCAGTTTTGAGCATGTACTCAATGCTCAGGGCACTCAGTTAGAGGAAGGATTCTCTGAGTGACCAGCCCACTGCAATAAGAAATGGTGCTTTCTAATACTCAAACCTGTGTTAGAAAGTTTTTATCTGGCCAATTCCTCTATCAATGTTAAGGTTAGGTTATGGTTAGGCTGGGACAATGATACGTTAGTATATTAGTCTTTCAACACAGACAATTTTAAACCTGATTCTTATGTTAACATAAGTGAAGTTACATTAAGGTTTTATTGTGTGTCAGTGGCGCTCTCCCCTGCAATGAACACAGACCCCTATAGACATTGAGTTTGCTATTCCATATTTATATAAAGATTTTTTCTTTCTTTGATTCTTCCTGATATCATTTGCAATTTACAAAGTATGTCACCTTATGAGCTATGTGACACAGCATGGACTATTTAAAGTGGGCCAAGTTTATTTTTTTGACTAAGTATTCATATCTGATCCTATCTAAGTGGTTGCAGAGTTGGGGCTGAGCAGGGCAAAACACCTACAACAGAGTATATAACTCATGAGGCTGGTTTTGCTAGGACAGGAGACAGTTATTATTGAAGGTTCTGAGAAGGAGGACTTGGGATGCAGGACTCCCATCCCTGTCACTCCTTCAGGACACAGCTGACTGAGTTCACTGGTGCTTTTCTTCTCACCCAACCAGAACCCAGTGAGGCCAAGAACACTTTGAGCCTGATTTCACCTACTTTTAGGCTGTGCTTTGTATGCACTTATTGATATTTTGTAACAAAAAATCTCACCCTTATTAGAATGGAAAATATCTTCCAGATGAACTTACTAGGAGACAATACTTGAATGACCGTTTCCCTGTATATAACCTTTCAGCATTCACACCTTTGTTTCCTTGTCCTTCCAGGGCTCTGGGAATGAGTTACATTCCAAACTGTAATTAGTAATGATCCCTCTGTGAAGCTAATACAATTTCTAGAAGAGCAGTTGCATATCTACTGCCTAGTATAACATATGCCATATATTAATCTAATACATTACATTATATAATACAATCTAATGCATTATATTGTATCATACAATATGTTGTACTTGCCACAATATATTGTATCATATATTGTATTGTACAATATATTGCACATAATACAATACATGGTATCTTTTTCCAGGTGTCTGTTCATAAAGACATTTGGAGTTTTTCTTGCTAGTATTTCTAACAAAACTGTAAAATAAAGAACAGTAAATTTTCCCCAAGCCTTTTTTTTTCCATCCAATTTCTGCAGAAATCAAACATTTAGTCCAGGCAGAACCTATAATTTACTGTTCCATGGCTCCCATCACCTTTGAGTCACATTCCCAGAGGACACTACTGCTTGCATGATTGACTCCTGCTATTGCCTAGATGTCTTTTAAGTAATATTGTGTCTTCTATCCCATATCACAAAAAACTCTTTTTTTCCCTAGGAAGCTGACTCTAAAAAAATTTTGTCCAAAAAACCATCAAATTAAACATAAAATTGAGAAAGGTAAGGTATCTTAACATACAGTAGAGTGGAAAATTAGGCCTATCCCAAAATATATTCTTGATTAGATTTTAAACTAATTAGATTTTAAACTAATGCTAATAGGCTTCAAACACTTGTTCGCTTAATAAGGTACATTTGATGGAAGTAGCCATTTTTCCAGTATCAGGATTTTGCATTTTTTCCCACTTTTCAGTTACAGACTATTGTGGCCTTACTGTGTTTTAATTGCACTTGTGTAGAAATATCTCCCTACAATGATAATTTCTTCTTGGGAACACCGGTATTTGCATATTGTTGAGTACATTCATTAATGTATGTATGTGCCCAATTTTCAGAGAAGACATTAGCAGATCATTAATCATTTGCATACATTTACTGCTAGTTTGTTGATTGAATTTATGCCAGCCTTACTAGAATGAGCTGTCACACAGCATTAGTCACTTTTTTTGCGTTACGTTGGTGACAGAGGAAGTAGAACTTCTGGGAACAATCCAAAGCTCTATTAGCAGTGGTGGCAGGCCTACACACCTTTCAAATACCTCAAGGGATGGTGACTCAGCCACTTCCTTGTTCTAGCCTGTTCAAGTGCCTGACCACCCCTAAGCAGAGAGATTTTTCCTAATATCCAATCTAAACATCCACAGGTAAAACTCGAGGCTGTTTCCTCTCATCCTGTCACTTACTTGTGAGAACATACCAACCTCCATCTCCCTACAACCTCCTTTCACGTAGTCGTAGAGAAAGATAAGCGGTCCCCTGAGCCTCTTTTTCTCCAGGCTAAACAACTTCAGCTCCCTCAGTTGTTCCTCATAACAATGTGCTCTAGGACCTTTCAATGCACTGGCTCTTAAATCTGAATTTACTGTTTTGTTGTTTGTTTTTTTTTTAATTATAGCCAGTACTTTATCATTTACAAGACTCAATAACCTCAATAACTAAGCTGTCAATAAACCGGATAAAATCAGCATTATACCATTACTGATCCTCTTCTACCAATTTGTAAATAGGTCTCTACCAAGAATTTCAACCCTTAATCATTGAAGTCTTGCTAACAAATCTTGGTAGTAACAAGTATATATCTGTGTCACATAGGAAGGTTTCCAGATCCTCCACATTTTCTTGAGCTTTATGCATTAATATGGAGGTAGCTTATATTAATTTAACATTTTGATTGTAATAGTCTTACCATTCAATTATGATTATATTCTTCCTTCACAGTTCTCAAGCTCCATCAATGCAATGAAATATTTTCTGCCTGAAAAACTCATTCCAGATTTGTGTACTTGGAAAAAGTAACCACAGTGTCAACTGGTAATTATGAAGTGAATGTTTTAAGTAAATTTCTTGGGTTTGCATGGTGTGGTTTTTATAGTGGGGGGCTACAGAAACGCCTTTTATGAGAAGCTGCTCGAAGTTTCTTTCAAGTGTCTAGAAAATCCCTGGTGGCTCCAAAGATGGACATGCTCCAACACCAATTAGAAATGATGGTAACACCTCTATGACAACATAGTTAAGAAGAATTGCAAACCAAAAGGGGTTTCAGAGTTGTAATTTTGACAAGAGAAAAGCAAAGAAAGAACATGTGGGGGAAACAACTTTGCAGACACCAAGGTCAGTGCAGAAGGAGGGGCAGGAGGTGCTCCAGGCACCGGAGCTGAGATTCCCCTGCAGCCCTTGGAGCAGCCCATGGTGAAGCAGCTGTGCCCCTGCAGCCCATGGGGACCCACAGGGATGCAGAGATCCACCTGCACCCCATGCAGGTGCCCACACTGGAGCAGGTGGATGCCTGGAGGAGGCTGTGACCCTGTGGGACACCTGTGCAGAGAGAGAGGGGCCCTGCCCCCAGGCTGGAGCAGCCTGTCCTTGGAGGACTGCAGCCCGTGCAAGAGTGACCCACGCTGCAGCAGTCTGAGGGGGACTGGTGCCCATGAGATCGGCTCACACTGCAGCAGTTCACAGGGAGTTGTTGCTCCTGAGATGGAGCCATATTGGAGAAGTTGATGGAAAACTGTCTCCTATGGGAGAGTCCTCGTTATG
Source organism: Passer domesticus (assembly GCF_036417665.1). NCBI lineage: Eukaryota > Metazoa > Chordata > Aves > Passeriformes > Passeridae > Passer > Passer domesticus. The sequence continues at coordinate 74,872,426 of NC_087512.1, read as the reverse complement.
CAGCAGGGGAACAACTCCTCTTCCTGAGTAGTGGGAGAAGCCTCGGGTGAAGAACTGACCAAAATCAAAATATTTGAGTCAATTTCCTTTTATGGAACAGTTTTCCTTAAAAAAAGTTTTCCTTAAGAATTGTTTTGCTCCTCACTCACAAAGTGACATTACACACATTTATGAATAATAATAATGTGTTACATTTTACAATCTTTTATCAGGCAATACTAATTAATCAACCAAACAGCAACTACTCATTTTGTTTTGCATTATTACGATGTTGGCATGAAGCTGACAGCTAATTGGAGAGACAGACAGAATATTTAAATATCAAATACATTTCTTCAGCCTAGTCAGAAAAGTTGCTCTGCAATAAGAAGCATTTCCCAGGCTGATATGATTGCCAGGTAAATTTGCTGAAAATTTTTCAGGCAGTGAGTAGTTTACCTGGAATTGATATGATCAAATACCTACACAATGTTAACACAGAATTATGAAGTCATAATATACAAATACATAAAATATACAAATTAAAATTTATTCCAGTGCATCATTTCTTGGAAAAACCTTGTTGCACAAATGTATTTGTCACAGTACTGGAAATAGAGTAAGGCATTGTGCACCAAATTGTTATCAGGAAATCTGGGATTTTTCTGATTTTCTTTGGAGTTTACTTTATTATGCCAAACTGATCTTTTAACATTTTCTAAGCCTTCTGATGTTTGCATTCTTATAGCAAACTTTCTCACACACTTTCTGTAAACAACTTATTGTTTTGCATTCTTTTATAGAAGAGGAGAAATTTGATGGACTGTTGGTTTGTCCAGTGTCATTGGAGAGGTGGCACTTTCACCCTTCAATCCACTGTCACATTTGGAAATCTGTAAATGTGAGAGTCAGAAAGTAAAATTCCCTTTTTCCTGCCTTGAGAGCAGCAGCATGGCTATGTCGTGTTGTCTCGTGTCCTATAGTGACATTATTGTTATTGGTCTTTTTCCAGAAACCTCAAAATAAATGTGGAAGAATTCACGAGACAAATTGGCAATATAAAATGAGATGAGCAAAACAGAAGACTAAAATAAAGGAAAATGGGAAGAATGGTTTAATGGTGACCATCATCATAGTATGATGATGCTATGCTGATGGCTGGACTTATCTCAAAGGTCTTTTTCTATCCTAATTATTATATGATTCTGTAAGATAGGAATATATGGTCTGAGCTCACTCTCTTCTGAAAGTAAAGGAAAAAAGTACAAAAAGTAATGAAATGTGCTAATAGAAAATGAAAAAGAAGTGGGTAAATCTGTACTCCTACTGCCTAAGGATTTTCCTCCTTTTAGCTTGTGGGTTAAATCAACAAGAAAATTTTTTCCAGACTTTCCATTTTATTTTATGTTTTCCAGTCATTACATCCTGCAGAGATGAAAAATTATAATTATTATTATTTCTGAACAGTGATAATATGTCAGAGATTACATATTATCACTGTTCAGAAAGGGTACCAGTTGCTCCTTTGGCCAGAATATAACTTACTAAAAGAAACCTGAAGACTGGTTTTCAGTACTTCTTTTTCCTTTAACAATAAAATGACAGTACTTTAGTCTTCTCTTTTGGAAGAAGATGATGGAAAGAATTGTTTATTAACTGTCTCTCCCTATTCTACCCAGCCACATGTTTCCACAGGTCCCAAAGGAACCAGCATCTTTGAGACTTCTGTCCCTCTTGGGTTGGAATGGCATTGGACAGTAATGTAAAAAGTCAATAGCAGGAGGTGAGAAAGATGCGTGCAGATAAACAGAGAGGCATAATGGTCAATCATGTCCAGCTCTCTCCAGGAAAACACCCTAAAATAACTGTGTAGAGCAATACTTTAAATTTTTCTATCTCCATTTGCCTCCTTGCTCTACTTTGTAGAGAAATGTAGAGGCCAAAACTATTGAATAGCTACATTTGTCTGTAAGGATCACAAGAGTGTTTTCTCTCTCTGTACAAAGTGGCAAGATCCTTTCACATGTAATGAGCACATGCTCTGTTTCCATATGTCTTGTCATCTTCCTTTATAGTCCAGGACATCAGAGCATATGCAATGCAGAGCATGAACTCAAAGCAAGAACACTTTGCTTCCTTTCCAATTTCTTACTGGTTTAGAGAGATAGCTAAACAGAAGTTTCCCCTAACAAGAATATCAGCTGAAAAAATAAATTTGATAATTAGCTTAAAGTAGCTCATCATATTTGCTGTGTAGTCTAGTTTGTTCCTTGTTTTTCTTCCCTTCTGTAGCCAATACCTTTTGTCTTATATAACAAGCAATTATTATTAGGCTAACGTCACTCAAAAGTCTGACTCAGCTATTAATAATACTAAAGATAAAGGAGCACTTACTGCTGGCTTTCAGATGGGTTTTAAGTTTTGCTGTTCCCACTGAGTCAGGAGCTCTTTGCCAAGAGCTTTTGAAATCTTCCACTTCTGCCATTTGAACTTGTGCCTTTTTCACAATAGTAAGCAGCACATTCAGACCCTCAGTATGTACACCCACACACCATGTCCTCACACATCAATTTACATTTACTTTGTTATTCTGCCAACCTTTCTTAATTCTACCAGTCATCTTTCCTTTCTGCAATTCAAATGAGTCATGGAATCCTTTGACCTGTTGTAGCATAAGAAGTGTTCCGACATTCTTGTTGAAAATGGTTTCCTGAGAGCCTCACTAAAAGCAGTGACTTTAAGTACTTTCTAAATAAGGTCTTGAGAATTATTTCTGTAAATGTGTCTTCATTTGGCAGCTGAAGTACCCTAGCTCCATAATGCATTCCCCAACAACATTTTTGTGTTTTAACCCCTACCTTAATTGTTAAAATGTGGCACATCCTGTTTCAGGACTGGGAGAAATTCTCTTCAACCATGGTCCCTAAGACTGTAAAGCTCTGTATCTGGTCTGGCTGAGATGGAGTTAATTTTGCCACAGCAGTCCTCACAGTGCTGTGCTTTGCATTAGTAGCTGGAAAGGTGTTGATAACACAGTAGTGCCTTGGCTGCTGCTGAGCAGTGCTGGCACAGCATCAGCCTCCCTTTTCACCATTAAGCAGGATGACCAAGATCTTGGGAGGGGACAGAGCCAGGACAGCTGACCCAAACCAGCCAGAAGAATATTTCATATCATATTATGTCTCATCAGCAATACAGCAATACAAGATAAGGAAAAGGAGGAGGAAGTGGGGGAGGGAGGGAGATGACATTTGTTGTTACAATGTTTATCTTCCAGAGCAATTGCACATGCAGAAGCTTTACTTCCCAAGAGGTGGCTGGACATTAGCCACTGATGGGAAGTAGAGAAAAAATCTATCATTTTTCTCTGCTTCCACATGCAGCCATTGTTTTTACTTTATTAAACTGCCTTATTCTTGACCCATATGTTTTTTCCCTCTTACTTTCTCCCCTCCTCCAGTCTTCCCAAAGTGGCTTGGTAGGCACCTAGCATCCAGCCAGGGTCAACCCACCACAAACTCTTAATTTGGCACAAATTCTAATCACAGGCCTTCTATGAGCATACCTAAAGGGGTCTGCAACATGTTTCTGCATTGTTTCCTCCTAGACTTCTGCTTTTTCCTCATGACAGGACTAAACACACAAATCTTCTTTAGAGCTGCCAAGTTGTACACAGGTAACAGCTTTTCAGTTTGCTAAAGCTTGTTAAACTCAAATGGTTATTTATTACAATAACAAGACACTTCAATCACCACAGCATCACTCTGTCCCTTTCTACCCCTAAAGATTTCAATTAAGTGCTTAGAAAAGCAAGCTGGTCTTGTTAAATAAATCTACCCCTAGTAAATGGAAAAATAGGAAAAAAAGATGTCTTTAGAAGCATGGTGGTGATTCCACAGGCTCAAAAGCCTTTTAAACAATTCATCATGGGGGTTTTTAGGCTCCTGTTTCATTCAAGCAGATGAACTTCAGAGATAATCAGTCTTCTGCTGCTTCCCTTCTGCTTTCCAGAGTTGTTTGAGAATTCTCTGAAGTAATTGAAATTTAAATCTGTCTTATACATTGTCCCAGGGACAGTTAGGAAAGGTTTGGCAAAGCTCTCTTAAGAAGGGAGGGGTGCAGATGGTTGAGCTGATTGGGGGAGGGGGGCTGTGGGGGGGTGTAATGAGTGCACAGCAGCATCAGGGTGAATCCTAAATTTAAAATTAGTTCAAAATTAGGATTTAGATGACTACTACTTGTCATTGCTTAAGGAAGGTCAGAGTCTGTAACTTAGTCTGGGTCAGAAGTATGGGAATTGGGAGAGATGAGACATGGGATTCTGTTTCCACATTTTCATTGCTCCAGTATCTTCAATTCCTTCTGTCTCTCCTCCCTGCCCATTTGGATCACCATAAACAGTAAGTTCTTTGAAGCAGAGACCATCTCAACACATTCTGTGCAGTTACAAATCACTCTCTTAACACTTTTGCTCACCTACACTAAAGATTTTCCCTTTCAAAGATACACAGGTGGCTACAGCATAGCATGCTTTCAGAAGAGAAATGTCCTGCACATCAATGCTCTTGTTAATCGTGTTCAACTTGTTTAGCAGCTAAAAAAAATCAGAAAAGGATGTTGATCCCAAGAACCCTGATTTTTACCTTATAGCTGTCTCTTAAATTTTGCTCAAAGACAAATAGTGAAAATTGGATTATTTTCTTCATAGACAAAATTTCAGCTGCTGAAAACTACTTCTGTCACATGAGCATCTGATGATATTAAATGCACTCAGTGCAGACAGCTCAGTGTGCAAGCTGCAGTGCAGGATGTAGACTGAGCTCTGCCAGGACACAAGCCTGAGCTTGATCACGATGCAAGAGGCCACGGACTGCCCTTTTGCTCATCAGAGGGCACGGGGACCTGTGACCCAGCCAGTGATGGGACTCTGAGACACAGCAGGAGCCAAGGGCTCCGGATGAAAAGGGAGACTTTGGCTTGCTTAGACTGCGAAGGTATAAAAGCCTAGGGGTTCCTTTGTTCAGGGTCCCTCCTCAGAGGCACCAGCTCAAGCTGTTACCTTGTTATTTAGTTATCACACCACGACAGAACTATCTTAAGGATCTTGACATGTGAGACTTTGTTATAGGAAACTTGGGGTTGAGCCAGTGAGGAATCCTGGTCTGACTGTGAGTGGGAGATGTAGCTGCAAAGGGGTCCCAGCTCAGGTGGTGTGAATGTGACTACCAGAGTGGCTCCTGGGTGGATGGACAGGGAGCTTCCTTAGCATGAGATTTCCTGTTACAATCAAAGAGTTTTTCCTTGTGGCCTGAAACTGAATGAGACTCAGATGCCTGGGCAGTGATGTCTCAGGATGCACCTTGGTGATTGACTGAGAACCAGAGAAGTTTCCTGAAAAATCATCTTGGGAAATTCTTTACCTTCTCTTCGCAGATGGGCAGACCACAGCAGAACTACTTGGTGTGATACCAAGGCTCTCCTGCTCAGGTTTGCCAAATGACTCACACTGTAACAGGGACAGCATGAAAGTTACTCCTGATGTCTCTCTTGGCATTTGGGGTACTTTGATCACACTACAAGGTGTGCAGCTCTCTCCATTAACTGATCACCTATTTAGAGAAATGAGCACCAGATGAGATCTTCAGTATTTTGACACACCTATTTTTTTTTATCAACACTTTAGCCTATCCCTCATAAGTAGTTTTACCATCCCATATGGGTGTTAGGAGATGAGTTTTTAAAATATTATATATTTCTAAACTACAGTGAGATGAATGCCATAGACAATAGATACCAGCAGACATCAACTCATTATTAAAAGAATTACCCTTTTACTCAGCTAGAAAGTATATGTTCTCTGATTAGGTTATTCATGTTACTCGTCTTATGACACCAGAAAAACTTAGATCAACTGAAATATTAGGTATAAAATTTTAAATACCTCTTTAGCTTCCCTCTAAATATTTTACAATAGTTAGTGAATTAAATTGTATTTTAACCTGACACCTTCTCATCTCAAGCTTCCTTTATTATTTTGGAAGATGGCAATATATGATATAAAGAAGACATCAAAAAAGCCTCTTTTTTCATTTTACATGCAAAGAACTAGTATTTAATTGCTATTTAAAGCTGAATGATGAGCTAGAAGGTGGCATACACCACAGTTTAGCTAACATTGTTACACAGGCTACATTAGCAAAGAAGCCACACACACAAGAAAAAGGAGCTATTCTGCTGCTGCTTGAGGTAAATTAAATTGCTGAAGGACATCATCTCTACCTACAATGGACACATATGGAAGAGTGTTATGGGTTTTGTTTGGCACAGAACCACCACATGTTGGCTAGAAGCACCAGCAAACCTCAGAACAAAGCGTTAAATGCTCAGAACCTATTCACCTCCACAAAGGACCTGCTGGACCAGGGATCTAACCACAGAGAAATGGTACTGCAAGCCCTCTAAATGGAAGCAGGCAGAGGCACCAAAAAGGTGAAGCTCTGGTCCCATCCAGAGCACAGCTGTGTGGGATGGGCATGTAATAACTGAAGGATGCATTATGTCAGCAGTGAGTGTCTGCATGCCCATGGCCAGGAGGAGGCAGGGAAGCAGCCTCTGAGTCACTGTGCCTCCTGGGCCAGAACCTAACTTTTAGTCATCAAGACCATTCAGAAGTGATGCCTGAGCAGAGCCAAGAAAGGCACATGAAGTCAAGACGCAGTCAAAGAGGGCTATGGGAAGACAAAATCCAGCTGGGATTTGAGTAACCATACCTTGGCGTAAACCAATGAAATACTTAGGCCACTCTTTTTCACTCTCCTCCTTTTAATACCTGTGTGGTGAGAGCTAAGCTGATATGTATGTTAGAAAAAATGCTAGAAGTTGAAGCATGTGGTAGAGAAGCAAGTTCCAGCTGACCACATGGGAAGGCAGCTTTTACTCTAGCCAGCTACATTAGTTTAATAAACACTTCTATGTTTAGGTGATACAGATGCACTCATGTATTTCATGAACATAAACTAATTAACTGGTATGTGGACCAAATTAGAGAGAATCACTCACATCTTAACAATAGCAGACCAATGCAGCTATTAATTAAAACAATGCTCATATTCTGTAATGATTTCCTACATGATCTGAGGTTCCATTTTCTCTGTAACATCACTGAAGATAATGGGGACTTCGAGTCCTTACATTACAATCAGGAAGAAAAGTATGACCTCATAATTGCGGTTTGGATTTTATTTTCTGAAATAGCTTATGTCAGTGATGTCAAAAGTCAAGTATCCGAACTCCACTGTCTTATCTTGCAGATTTGACATACCTGAACTCACAGTGTGTGTTTCTTTGCATGGATGCTTTCAGAATTATTACATCAGTAAATTATCTGTAAGATGAAAAATTCTTTTTTGTAAATGCCAGAGTCTGTGGACTCTGCAATCTTCATTGCATTAAGGTTATTTCATGCACAAGAAGCACATCTCAGCTTTGAAGATGATGAGGTCATCTTCTTCATGGTTCCTCCTTGTGAAAAGAATCATGCAAGAGAAGGAATTTTTTGGTGTTTGTTTTGCTAAAATGGTCCCTTCAAGACACTTCCACTTGTTTCAAATTAGGGAAAACCCAACTGCTCATTTTACAAATGGATGGACCAATGTAAAGCGTCACAATCCCACAGCAGAGTCAGTGTAAAGACAGATGTTTTCAACTCCTGCTAAAGGTCAACTTCCTCAGTTAGCCTTTTGCTGGCATGCTTTTGAGGCTTCACAGACCACTCTGCTCCACAAGACATCTGTAGAAACAATAAACTAGCAGTTTAGGTAGTGGATCACAATAAAGAGTTGGAAACTTAAGTTTTCAAATATTCTTGAACCTGACTCAGATACACTCATACACAAGGCCTTAAGCTTATTTATGCTATTTATTTTTCCTAACACCAAACACAGAAATTAATTTTTCTTTGAAGTCAGTTGAAATCATAAATCATTATTTTGGGGACAGGGGCCAGAAAATTGTTTCCAGTATACAGGAACAAAGATGAAAGCAACATGGAATGTGAAAGAGAAAGCCAGTTTCACAGTAAGAGCAAATGACAAATACGGGCTTCCTTTTGGGGTCAGATTTTGTCTGACACAGAATACTCTTCTTTTAATGTGATGTACACATATTCCATCACTATTGAAAAGATTCTGTGAACTTTTAGGGCAGAAACAACAAAGTCCACAAGCAGTACAGCATGATGGGAACTCTTGACAGTGAGATCGGCAAGAATGAATGGAGAAGGTAAACTGGACTTGACTGAGGCTTTATTTTCCCTTCTTCCATGCAAATACTGTTTCTTTGAAGTAACATTAGCAAAAGCAATTCAAAGCTCAGCTATGTGTACACAGCACTTGTTATTTCTTTACAGAAACTTTTGTTGTAATAAAAAAGTAAGACCTTTTACCTTGATACAGAGCTTTTCATCTTCAAAGCGTTCTCACAGATAGATTCTAGCTAATCTGAACACCCCTTAACACAGCTGGGGTTGATCACTATCATGATTCTGACTTCAGGAGGGACAGGGTTTAAATTACTTATATGGATGAAAGTATTTGATGTCTGAAGAGGGATTAAAACCCAAGGGTCACTACATCCTAATTGCCCACAACAGACCTTTTCTCAGCTTTGGTTTGTACTGTGAAGAATTGTCTTCTTATACACAGGCTGCTTTCTATGTTTACCTAAATAATATCTATTTTTGTAATTAAAGTGTTTCTTACACTAACAGTCATGTTAGTCATGTAATCAAGGTTTCCAAGCTCTGTCAGCCCTATGACCAAAACTGTTAGAATGCCTGTGGGGAGCTTAAATTGTTAGGTCTTCCCAGATTTCTAAGGACTTTCAGGGTTTTCAGGTATTGACTAACTGTAGCCTTCCACAAAAATTCCATGGAGACATAGAAAAGTAACTTTAAGTTTGAAAGGCATTCATCTGATACATGAACTACCTATTTTCAGCTAAAGGTTCTTTTGTATTTTTTGAATGGTGTAATGTGTAAATTATTTTTACACACTATTTTAACTTCAGCTAAGGAAACACTGCCCATGAGACAAAACCAACACAAATAGTGTGAAATCAAAGCAGAGATATTCCAAGTAATTGTGCATTTATTTTATTTTTGAAAAAAATTAAACATCATTTAACTGTTCCTTTTTGTTCAGATAAATGGATTTACAGTTCATCATTTAGGATATGAAGTGCAAAATGCAATCTCTGGGAAAATACAAAGCTATCACTTTATTTTAAGGTACTGTTTTCTGTGATGCCATAAATAGAATTGTGAAGTGAAATTACAACCCCTCTAGTAATCCTGTAACAAGCTTTTCATAAGTAATTCAGCAGAGGAGAATTGTAGGATTAAATAGAAAGAATTGCCAAGAATTATTCGTTAAAAGATTCTGTACACTAAAAGCAGATTATATGCCTTCAACAGAACCAGAAATTCGTGGTGAACTTCAGTCATATTGTAGTATTATGGCTACACACTGCAGCCATAAAAGAAGTTGGCTACAACTTCACCTGAAAAACCGTAACTTCAACTGAAGAAGTTAACATGTAGAATCAGTCATGTCCTTTCTCTCATTGTATCACGATTTTCCAAAGTAAATTTGTTATCAGTATGTTCTACATTTTGACCTGCAGTAAGAAAGTTTCAGCCTTTGTAACAAACATTCCAGCAGAGTACCAAGATTGCTAGCACACTCCGGAGACAGCATTTGAAAAAAGAAGTGTTTAAAAATAAAAAGTGTTTAAAAGTATTTAAAGCTGCACAGAGAGCACCTTCCAGTTGAAGCACGAGTTCAGCACTAGCTCCTACTGCCTTAAGTTATTGGGAATATGCATTTCTTTCCGTATACAAGGAACTACCCCAAGATCTTAGCAGTTAAAATGTAGGACTTGTGTCCAGTGACGAATCTGAGCCTGGATTCACCAGCAGATGCGTGAGTTTTTTAACAGGCAGGTTAAGTGGCACGTGGGAATAGCATGCCTGGGTGGCCAAGGTGTCTCCAGTCGATAAAATTGCTTCAAAGAAAATGTATCAAACACTTTTACAAGCAAGTACTTCCAATTAACAAAAATAGTGGTGGGTTTTGAAAGCTATACATTTTATAAATGTATATATATATATAAATTTGTAATACTTATAGAAATAAAATGTATAAATATATATAAAAAACTGTTGATGTGTCTCAACATGTAGGATTATGGTACAGTAAAACAAATGTTCCTCCTAAATGTATGGACTGGTAGCAACAAGAAAAATACCACAGATAGGAAAATCTTAATAATTAATACACAATAAAAGTGTTTATCTTTTTTCTATCACTTGAAGCTCTATTTAGCTTGGAGAGCTAAACATGTGTACTGTGCTTCAAGAACTATTTTATTTTTGCAAAATGTGCTCCAGTTTGTTCTCAGACATCTTTTTAGGTATTGAAGAGACAACCCTTAATTCAGAGTACATTAAAGCTCTAAATTAATCAATTTTTTTTATTTAAAACAAACCTCTTTTACTTAGTTAAAAATATTCTAAATTAGGAATGTTCATGTGGGTTAGAGTTAGAATTTAAGTCTTTTGCCGTTTCTGGCACTCCAGGGCTAATTAGCACTTTTTCTCTTCACGTTACTGACTTTTTTCTTCAGGGATTTTGTGGTGCAGTTTAGCTCCACCTCTGCTGGCAAATTCAAGGATTTGAATCGCGGGGGGGCGAAGTCAAATAAGCCGCTGTTTCCAGGAATACGGAAAGGTGGTCCGATTGAAATACAGACCCTTTGACAACTACGTTTTCAGAGAGACCGAGCCAGGGCTTGGCAACCTGAGCACACAGCTTCACCTTCAAGCACACAAACTACTTCCATCACACTCCCCGCAGCACCACTGCGGCTCCGCGCAGCGGAGGCTCCCAGGCTCGCAGGTCGGAAGCATTAAGGAGCCAGCAAGCCGGGTTTGCGGCGTTACGCCCGGCACGGCTCCCACTGCCCTCACGGCCCGGCACGGCTCCCATTCCCCGCACGGCCCGGCACGGCTCCCATTGCCCTCACGGCCCGGCACGGCTCCCATTCCCCGCACGGCCCGGCACGGCTCCCATTCCCCTCACGGCCCGGCACGGCTCCCCTGACCCGCACGGCCCGGCACGGCTCCCATTCCCCTCACGGCCCGGCACGGCTCCCATTCCCCGCACGGCCCGGCACGGCTCCCATTCCCCTCACGGCCCGGCACGGCTCCCATTCCCCTCACGGCCCGGCACGGCTCCCCTGACCCGCACGGCCCGGCACGGCTCCCATTCCCCTCACGGCACGGCTCCCATTGCCCTCACGGCCCGGCACGGCTCCCATTCCCCGCACGGCCCGGCACGGCTCCCATTCCCCGCACGGCCCGGCACGGCTCCCATTCCCCGCACGGCCCGGCACGGCTCCCCTGACCCTCGCGCGCCGCCCGGGGCCGCTGCGCGGGCGGGTGCTGCCCCCTGGCGGCGGGGAGCGCCCTCCCCCGGCGGGCTGAGCGCGGCCCCGCGGCCCCGCCCCGCCCTCCCGCCAGCATGGCCGCCGCCGCTGCCGCCTCGGTGCCCGTGAAGGTAAGCGTGCTTCCGCCCAGAGCCGCCTCAGGAGGCAGGGCGCGGCGTCCGTCGTCGCCCGCAAACCCTCCCCGCCGCCGTCTCGGCGCGGCTGCGGGAGCCAGATGGCGGGAGCCGTGCCGCTGCCGAGCGCGTGCCGAGAGCCGCTGCCTTCTTTGCTTCCTTGCTTGCTTCCTTCCTTCCTTCCTCCTGCCCTCCCTCCTGCCCGCTGCGTCTTTCCCCGCTTCCTGCCGCCTTGCCACCCTCCTGCTGCGCCGCCTGTCGGGAGCGCGCCCGGGAGCGCGGGGGCCGCGCCCGCCCGAGCGCTCCGCCGCCCTGGCCCGGGCAGGGGCGCCCGCGGCCGTCCCGGAAGAGACCTTTTTTCTTTTTTTTTTTTTTTTTTTTTTCTTTTTTTTTTTTTCTTTTTTTTTTTTTAAATGGCTCTGTTTTAAAACGTGCTCGGAACTCCAAGCTTTGGCAGAAGTAAGCAGTGCAGAACTTCCTCTCTTGAGACTCATTTCTTGTGTGTTTGAGGAGTTGCTTAGAGCGCTGATGGCACCTGGGGCGAGCAGGCCCGTGCTCAGGCTGAAATTTGAGTTTTCACAAACTGTGCATTATTTTTCTGCCATGAAGTAGAAAAATCCCAGTCCTTTTGGGTGTAGAAAACAGTTAGTACCTGTCTTCAGTGTACAGATTTATTCTCTTAAGTGTTACTTATATCCAGCTTGATGTTTGTGTCCTTTTAAGCAAAATTATTTGTAATGCCATCCTCGTCCCTTCCTCAGTGTCCCCAAAATGGAAGAGAGGCATACAGAAGGGTTTGCTGCTGGTTAGTTGTCAAGAAGACCCACAGGTGATCATGATATGTACTAGTGTTTAAGACCCACAGATGAACTGGTGTAGGCTGTTACTGCACTGATACCTCTATGCCTTTCCCTTAAACCTTGGAGAAGTTCACCAAACACCACATGAAGAAAGGCATACACTTCAGTGTGATTGTTACTTGGACTTTGACAGAGAAATTAGTTTGATTTTTGTAGTTACTGATGTCATAACTTTTTGTTAGGTTTCACTTCTGTTGCTCTTCATCCACTGTTTGAGATTCACACTATTGTAATGCCATTCTACTTGAGATTTAATTCCAGATAACCTTTGATACAGGCTCCATTAAATTTTATGAGTTGTATCCTTCGTGTGCCTTTGTAGGATGCAAAGTCTGGAATGGAGAATACAGTCTTACATCTTTCCATTCTCCAAGTCATTCCTAGGTGTGAGGTCAGTTCTCTGGCTTTTGAGGAAAGGTAAAACTGTTCTTCCTTGGTCACATCCTCTCTGCCTTCCCATATGTTCAGCTCCTGGGCTGGTGGCTGGAAATAGAAGTCAGTGCCCCTGACGGGGGTATTGTAGTTTAGACATAATGCTGTCCAGTTTACTGTTTCCACTGAATCCACTCCAAACCACACATCTCCCCATTCCCTGCGGCAGAATGAGAGGAGAGTTGGAGGCACAAAAGGTGAAGATCATGGCTTGTGATAAGAACAATTTACTGGAAACAACGAGATCAGAAAAACAGTGACAACAATTATATAACCAAGAGAGGTGAGCAGCTAATACGCAACTGCTCACCACTATGCAGAGCCCAAAAATACCTAATTGTCCTGCTACCCTAACCCCTTCCCCTGTTTTTGGAAAATGATAGGAAGTCATGTAGAATAACCTCCAGGTCCTAGTCATGGCCCTCCCAGACTACGGCAAAAATTAATCCTGCCCTACCCAGAACCAGGATGTAGGGTATCTCTCCCACTGAGCTTAGAGCATTTGCATTCATTTGGATAATTCACTAGGAGGTTTGGAAAGCAGAATTTAGTATAGAATCAGATTTTTCTGTCTAATTCCCAGATACAAATAGTATTTGTAGATCATGTAAACTGGAGGAAAAATAATTGCCAGGTAAAATTAATTGTAGGATTAAAGCTGCCAGCTCCAAGTTGACCTTACGTGGTCGGAGAAGCAGCTGGTTAAAAAATCTCTGCTGCCTAACTGTCCTTCCACTGAAGTCGCTCTCCAGGGAATTACAAGTGAGCTCAGCATTTCTCTAGCCAGTGTTGCCTCAGGTGGCCTGAGGGTTGTCCAGCCTGCCACTGTGGTAAGATTGCAGTGGGTAAGAAAGCACAGCAAACTCAACATAGTCTAGGTCTTCTGTGCTTTGGGTTCTGCATCCTGGGAGCTGTGAATATTTTGCAAGCTCACTGCAGTCTGCAGTTTCTGACAGTTTGGCTATTGGTGTGAAAGCCTGAGCAGGAACTGAACAGTGCAGCGAAGTAGGTATTGGTGCTGCTGCAGCCTCTGGGTTATGGAGCCTGAGAGCAAATTTGAGAGCAACCACACCAGGCCTGTGCTGCCACAGGCCAGGCGTGCTGCTTTCTGTACGGGAACAGTCTGTTTGTTATTGTGATGCATCTGTGTGTTTATAATAACTTTAAAGCACTGCAGTTCCAAAGTAACTTTTATGTTGTGCATCTGTAGCTGCTCTCTCCAGCATTGCACATTTTTCCTCAGTCCCAACAACTTTCATTTTGCTAGATGTAAAAGTTTAGTTCCCTTTTGAATCCTAAGTCATAGTACATTAGTAAACAAGTGTTATACCCAGATAAAACCAATAAAGTAACTGAAGGAACCCTTTTTTTTTCCCAGATTGAAAAAAAAAAAAAGGCACCATTTTGGTCCTGTCCTCTGGCAATGTAGCAATTATCAGTGTTTACTGAATATATGCATGACCAGTGTTAAAGATAGTCTTTTCTTGATTTTGAGTTTTGTGGTTGTTCCTGTTTCATACCTTTCACAATTCTTAAGGCAATTCGTTATTCATCCTAAAGTGTATGTAATTTTCAGGATTTTCATGAGCAATCCGAGTCAGAACTTTTGTGATAGCTAAGCAACGCGAGTAACACGGGAACAGACCAATCAGTATTACTGCAAACAGTGGTCTAGGTCTTCCCTGAAGCTTGTGTGTGTGTTCCGGGTCAGAGTATGTGGGCTAGCGCTGCTGTCAGCCTTTGCACTTATTCTCGTGCTCCACAGGGGGGTAGCAGAAGGCAGTAGGAGCCCGGTTGAAACCATCTCATGTATCGGCGTTTGCACCACCGGTTGTGGAAAGCTTTGTTAGAGAGGTGTTTATTTGTAACCAAGACCACAGAGCCTCTCATTGTTGAAAAGAAGCGCTTAATGAGCCAGCTAATGCAGTGGTTGAACAGATGGGGTCTCTACGAATGTGAAAGTAAGAAAAAGCTGGAGTGTGAGGCAGCTCTCAGTGTGTTGTGGAAGGAGGGTTTTGTATGTTGGAGTCTGGAGGTTTTACTTGGGAAGTTTTCAGTCTTCGTGGTAATAAGTTACATCGGAAAGGTTCAGATTTTAAAGCAAATCAGTCATGATATGTATTCAACTTGAAAGTGATGTGAACTTTGCAACAACTGGTCACATTGAAGAAAAAAAAAAAAGCACTCTTTTTCTCTGTGTGTGATAAATGGTGACATCACTTTTAAGTACCATTATTAAGCTTTCAGTTGAAAAGCTTGACAATAACAGTTCCATCCAAAGAGTTGTAAGAGTTCTGAACTCAAGAAAAAGCTTGACTTGATTGAAAATCTAATTATCCCTAGAGAGACAAAAACCAAGTTACTTTTCAATTATGAACTAGAAACAGGAAAAATCAGATGCATTTTTCTTAGCTGGAATATGCAATCACAGGCAAATCAAAACACAACAGGGATTTTAGTTGGGAAACCTTTGAAATTTGTCGAGTCAGCAGAGGAAGCGAATTTTTTTCCATAGTTTTCTTTCTTTTGGAGGTATAATACCATATGGAAATGTTTATGTCCTGGTTACGGCTCTCGTAAAGTTAGTTTCATCTCAGTAGCTGTTCCAGTGCTGTATTTTGGATTCAGAATGAGAATGATGTTGATAACACACTGATATTTTGGGTTTTGCTAAGTCATGTTACTCCTAAATCAAGGACTTCTTTTTTCCCTGTCTCAAACAAAACTGGGAGGGAGCATAGCTGGGACAGGTGACCTAAAGTGATTGAAGGGATATTCCACACCATGGGACATCATGCCCACTATATAAACTGAGCGAGTTACCCAGAGGGTGGCCATTCTGGTTTGGGGAATGGGGTCTGGCATCAGTCAATGGGTGCAAAGCAATTGTCTTGTGCATCACTAGTTTTTCCCTTTTTTTATTATTATTACTATAATTTACCCTTATTATAACATTTTATTTTATTTTCAGTTATTAAACTTTCCTTATATCAATCAATCTTATATCTTGATTCCACTCCCTGTTCCACCAGAGGGCAAGAGGAAAGAAGCAAGGTTTTAGCAAGTAGCTGTGTGCTGCTTAACTTCCAGCTGGGCTTAAAAACATGACAGCCTGATATTCAGTATGGTGGTTATACGTAAGACTTTTTGTCTCTATAAACAAAAAGCCTTTGTTTTAATGGGCTTTCTACATGTATGTCTCACTCATTACAGGCATTCCCAAATAGTCTTAATTTTTATACTGGAAATAATTGTTTAATGGCACATCTTTGTGCATTTTTTTCATAGCTTTATTAATTTGGTATCTTAAAGAAGAGAATCATGGGGTAAGAAATTAGCAAGGTAAATACAGTTGTTTAAAATCAGGTATTTGAATTTGCATTCTGGAAAAGTGTGGTGGGCATACTATGCTTTGTTGATCTGTTGTCTGTCCTCATCTTGAGAAGATACATTTTGTAGCTGCCTGGTTAGTTTTTCAAGCATGCAGTTAAATGTGAATTGCAAGAAGACTAACATGTACTTTCTGTCTAAGATTGGAATTATTGGTGGAACTGGCCTGGATGATCCGGATATCTTAGAAGGAAGAACAGAAAAATATGTTGACACTCCTTATGGCAAGGTCTGTATAACCTTTTTATTTATTATCGAATCTTTTTGCCAATTTTCAAGAAGTTTGTATGCTTTAAGAATTTTCAGAATGATAAACGAATATATAAAGGAGCTGCTGGCACAACTGTTTTTAATTGCTATGTATTGTGGGATTCTTAGTTTGTAAAAACAAAGTATTATTGCAAAGATGATGTGCAAAGGAGACTATACCTCTTCTCATTTGTAGATTGGATGAATTTAGGAACTCACTGCTGAATTTACGATCAAGGGATAAGTCCTCTCTTTCAAATTTGTACTGGTGCATGACTTGTATTATCTGTCACCTTTCTGAATTGCAGAAAACTCTCCTTTGAGGTATATGAGACACCATTTTCCCTGTAATTGATGAATTATGTTCTATATGCCAATGTAAGATCAAGCTTATAGCCACATAAAAATTAAGCTCTGAAACTGTGTTTGTGAGACTGGTACACCTGAACAATTCTCCTTTACATTGCTTCTGTCCCTTTCCTTAGCAGAAGGGAGTGGTGGCTAGGGCTGTTGGTCTATACACAGTGCTGGGTGCATTTTGAAGGGTAATTCCTGGCACAAAGCATTTATAGTACAAGCAGGCAAGACAAAGGAGGAGGGAGTTTTATAGGCAGGAAGTCAAGGGGGAGAGATGTTCTAGTTGTCACACAAAGCTCATAGAAGAATTGGAACTTAGGTAATTGTGTCATAGGACTTGGGGAGTCTGGGTGTTTTATAATTGCCATTGGAATTATATCTTATTCAGTCTGCCAGAGTATGCTGGTATACATACAAAAAAATATGGCATCTGGTAGCAAGTGCTATTTTGTGACTGGAAGCTTGGCAGAAAACTCAGTGGCATGGTGTGTGATTGAAAACTGAATCCATGCCTTCACTTGAAAATGGTTTAAAATGGAGTGTAAAGAGCAAGAGGAGTTTGTATCCACACCATTAGGAAGGGGAAGTATATTAAAGGAAGTAAAGACATAATCAGAAGAATGCATTTGACTTTTCTATCCTCTTTCAGAATTAGTTAAAAATTATAATAGAATGAAGGGAACCTACCTGCTCTGTTTTCTTTACTCCGGTTTCCAACAGTAGCCAGCTTTGGTCTGAAGGGGAATCAACTGGCTAAACCAAACCAATTACCATTCCATGCCCTGTTTCTTGAGAATCATGGATGTTCATCACAGCATGGATGTGTTTGGAGACTGCTGACAAAGCAGAAGTAATACTATGCTTGTAGCAGATACTAACTGAAGCTTTCCTATCCAGGACAGATGGAACACTTCTCCCTCACAGGGTTCTGTTCCAGAGTTAAGGGCACAGTGGCAGCACAGCATTTGAAGATCTGTTCTGTCACAGCTTTGAGGTGCCACAGGATTTGGGGAATGCAACTTCTTGGGGAATGCAGTGCAGTAAGTGGTCTACAGTAGGGTTCAGTATTCCTGAGAAGAGTGGGAATACTTGCAGGATGGCTCCTCCATGAAGGAGTGAAATAATCTTCATCAGCCATGCACCATTGGTTTGTATGGAAGACTTTTTTACTATTTTTTTTGAACTAGTAGTAGATTATCTAGTATAATTATTTTTCTGTGTTCTTCACAGAATGCAACATAAATAGAAGAAAAATTAATGTTGGTGCCTGTTGTGGATTGTTAGAGACCTTGCTCAATGGACTGCCTGTGTCTGAGCCTGCATGTTACACATTTAGCATAGGCTGAACTTAAAGAAAAAGGGCTCGTGAATATTTTTTCTTTGTGTGAGGGAGATGAGAATAGAACTGAGATACCATTATATGGATCCAAGCCTGAATTCCAGATAATGTCCTGAGTTAAAATGGGATGGTTAAGCTGACCTGAATGGAATCAGGTCAGTCAAAGAAAGATAGCACAGCCAAACAGGCTTTTATCCTTTTACCTGTAATGGCCTGTCTTCCTTCTTTCTCTCTGTAGAATCTGAACTTCTGATAATCAGGCCATTGACCTGATGCTTGATTCATGTAGATTTCCTCCTGTAAAGAATCACATTAACTTCATCCGCTGAATGCAGTTTCCAGTTCAGCAGCTGATGGATCAGCCTTTGTGTAAGATGTGCAGAGCTTAGTCCATAAGTTACAGTTGTGCAAACTGCAATGGAATTTGATTGAAGCAGAAAAAAGCCTCAAATTCAATTAGTATTATTAGGTGGATCAATATTCACTTACTTTGCTGCTGAAACTATTTAGTATTCAGGAAGGAGGTGTTACATAACCTACAACTCATTTTAGAGCAACATAATTGAGAGGAACAGCTGTTGCTGAATGCAAGAGGACAGTTTTATTTTTATTTAAGTATGCCTGGAAAAGTTTAGAAGTTTACTGTTTGTTACTATTTTTTCCTAAAGTTATGTTTTGTTCTTGATTGTTACTGGAGTAATACCAAATTGGGACTTTTCTGCCATAAAGATACTTTTTCATAGAGCTGTGAAATCAGTGGAGAGATAATCTGCCTGAAATTTTAAGAAGTAAAGGGCTTAATTTAAATAAACTTTGTAACTTTGTGGTCTTTGATTTCCTGAGAGAAACAGAGATGAAATATCAACCTATTTAGTTCAAGCAAAACTAGGAAGAATGAGAATGGATGAATGAATGTCTAAATGAAATTGCAAGGCACAGTTACTAGAATGTGTGTCCATTTCCTTCTGCATAAAAATGCAAAGCATACAATTCCACTTCACTTAAATCTTTAATTCTCAAGTTTCTAAACAAGGAAACTTGTACCAAAAGATTTTTGACTGAAAAACTTTCTGGGGTAGATGTTCCTTGGCACCTTTGACATTTAACAGCAGCAAAACAGATTTTTCTTTGATGAAAAATTCTGTTTTCTTTTAAAACATTAATAATAGCTTCCTTTTTCTTCATACAGAGTCCTTGAATTGTCTTCTGCTTTGGCCTTCTTGAATCCTAAGAATCATTTAACTACAAAATTTAGCATTAGGGAATATGGGAAAAATGTAAGAGTTCAAAGGAAACTATTATGACTGTTTTTTGCTGTTCCCTAGGTTGACATTGGTCCTCTATGATCTATCAAGTTACATTAGTTATAGTGAAAATGCAGAAACAATAGTTTTTTTAAAAAACTGAGTAAGCTAACAGCTCTTAATATTCCAGCTTCTTTTCTCCTTGGCGTCAGTCATTTTCCATACATCAAAAATTTCATATTCTGTGGAAAATATCCCAAAACCTTTTGACATCCTATCTCCAGATATGGAAAATATTAGTCTCCTACAGGATATTAGATGCTGTTCCAAGCAATTTTATCTTCTTCACTGAATTCTGAAGTTCCTAAAAAGCTTTGTTCAGAATATATTTTCAGCTACATTCTCTTCTGTTCTGGATGATGGATCTTGATTCTGAATCACCTTCCCTGCTGGGCAAGAGATCTTCCCACTGTAGAAAATTATTCTACGGATGCAGTTTTTTTCTGGTTATAAATATATCTGACAAACAAAGCAGGGGGTAGTTTCACCTTTCAGTTGAGCGTTTTTTGCTTGCATCGGGAAAACCTGATGCATCAGGAAAACGCGACCATGTAACATAATACTTAATCTCCTCTTCTACCTCCCCAAAACAATGTACATTGTTTGGTTCCTAAACTAGGTCACAGGTTGATCAGAGGATTGCAGAACCTCTGAAGTACTTTTTCATCATAAGTGTTCTGTATTCATTCTGTTTCTGTTCGAGCTAGCCTCTTTGGTGAGACCAAGGGAAAAATTAATTCTGTAGACACCACATGAACAGTACTTTATGCATATTAACATTATAGACAAAGGGGATTTGTTCTGATTGTTTGTTATTGTAATAATTTGGGGTTGGTTGCCCAGGGTTCTATCATTTCTTTTCTGTTTTGCAACAATGAGCAATATATATCTGACTTGTATTTTCTGAAAAGAGGGAAGTAGTTAAAGACATTTATGAATTTTTAGTGTTTGAGAACTTTTTATTGGACCTTTTATTAAGTCATCCTTTTAAAATACTGTATTAGAGCTTTGATTTCAAATTGTTCCATTGAAAGTTTTCCTGGCTATGACTGAGATAATAGTAGAAAGGTACAGCACTTGGAAAGAAGTAGCAGGAGAAAGAAAGCAGAATGAAAGTATGCATTAGCTGTGTTGCATAGTTAACATGTAGTTTGAAATATCTTTTTCTATAACTTTATATCAATAGTTGATCCAGCTATTCAGTCTCTTTACAAGCAACCTGGATGGAGGGATAGAATGAACCCTGAGCCAGTTTACAGGTGATACAAAACTGGTGGGAATGGCTGACACACCCAAAGGCTTTTCTGCCACTCTGAGAGACCTTAGTCTGGAGAAATGGGATTTAATAAGGGCAAGTTTAGAATCCTGCACCTGGGGTTGAATTCCCACCTGGGGTGGGAATAATCCCAAGTACCAGCACAGCTGGGGGCTAACCTGCTGGAAAGCAGCTCTGTGGAAAAGAACCTGGGGGGTGGATGACAAGTTCACCTTTGCAGTCAGGAGATCCAGTGCTATCCTGGGGTTCAGCAGCTAGAGCATGGCCAGCAGGTCAAGGGCTGTGATTCCCCCTTTGCCTGGCCCTGTTGAGTCTACATCTGGAGTGCTGTGTTGAGTTCCGAGTTCCTCAGTACAAGAAGGACAAGAAGCCACTAGAAAGGGTCTGGCAGAGCCATAGAGGTGATTCAGGGTCTGGAGCGTCTCCCTTACAGGGAGAGATTGTGGAAGCTGGGCCTTCTTAGTCCAGAAAGGAGAAGACTGAGAGGGGATCATGTCAGTACATACAAGTATTTTAAGGATGGGTGCCCAGCAGATGATACCAGACTCTTTTCAGTGGTGCTCAGTGACAGGATAAGCAGTAATGGCCACAAACTAAAAGACAATATGAGGAAGAATTTCTTCACATTGATGGTGGCAAAGCCTTGGAACAGGCTGCCCAATAAGGTCACGGAGCCTCCCTTGCTGAAGGCATTGAAACCCCACCAGGATGTGTCCTTGTGTAACCTAGGCAAGCCTGCCTTGGACGGAAGGCAGGACTAGCAGATCTCCACGGGTCTTTTCCAACCCTAGCAATTCTGTGATTGTGTGATTTTTATTCAATGTCTTTTAATGAAGCGTGATGCAGTATCTGCAATTCTTTCCTTAAACTGTCCACTCATCATTTAGCAGTACTCTCTTTGTTCAAAGTATTTATTTTTCTCTTCCATTTTTTCTAGAAATCATGTGCCAAAAAGATATTCGGTATATCACGTGCAAAATGTGCAGAATGCATTTCATGGAGATCAGTGCAAAGGTGTCAGCCACACTGTTACACAACTATCCTGAAGACTTTTGAAGTAGTAGGGTACGAGCTGATAGGGAAGGAAATGCTGGCTGCAGCAACTAGATTTTGAAGCCTGTGAATTTCAAAGCTGTTATGCTCTTTCTCATCATCAGTGTATGCCAGAATTCAGTGCAGTTCTGTGGTGGGAATGAATATCAAACTACCCCACATCTTTTGAAAATGTGTATAAACTTAAATTTACCTCTTGGAGTAACTTGAATATATTACTTATAAAGCAAAGATCCCAGTCTTCAAGTTGCTGACCTTTTTGATAGGAGGCAAGAACTTTTGCTCTTTAGTTTTTAATAATATTTTTATAGTCTTTTGGGGACTTAAGTCCCCAGTTTTAATAAGTGCTTATTACTTAGCACAGCAAATGTGTGTAAACAAAACAAAATCCCAAATGCTAATTTTTGTGAACCTTCCTTGTTATGGAATGCTGTAATGGCAAGTTGCTGTGGCCATTAAACAGCAAGGCTCTTGCCCTATATGAAATTTCACTCTTAAAGCCATGTTTGTTTGAGAAGAGTGTATGTAAGGTAAAGATTAAACACTTGACTATCAATAGTTTAATATTAAATGGGAAAAAAAAGTCAGAATAAGTACTGTTCTAAACATAAATTTTCTGGAATGGTCTCTCATTTTTTAAAAAGCAGTAATAAGTGTCTGTCAGAATTTCAACCTTGGTGATTGAGTAAGTTATGTTGCTTTAGAGAGCTTTCAAATGAATAATTACCAAAAAGAGCAGTGCGATAAGAAGTAGAAGGTGATGTTTTCTTTAGAAATGGGTATCTTTAACAGGGGGCTCGCATATCACTTCATTGTCAACCTCTGCAAATTTTCAAGTGTATAATAAAATCAACAGCTGTAAAATAAATGCTAATTGAAATATTGCATCTAGCATTACAATTTTATTTCTTTTCCATCAAGTAGCTGGCAGCAGAACATTTCTAAATGCAAATGTGTGAGTCAAGACACTTGCAAACTTGTGATCAGTAAATAAACCATGGTTTTGTTAGTAGTTGTTTTAGCAATAAGGAAAGCTACAGCATAGTATATTACAGATCCCTGAAGGCCAGGAGCAGAACGCAGCCCACAGAGCAGTTAATTTATGTAATGGTGACTGATGACTTGGTGGCTGCCTCTTACGGGCGGGATGACCCATCTCTGTGGCAAGGTACATGTTCCAGCTGGACAGCTAAAATCAAAATGCTCTCTTCTTCTGGTTGGTTGGTAGTCAGGAAGATTGTGTTTACTTGTTGTGTAGCTGTAGAGAAGTCCCTGGGCTGAGCAAATACAACACTGCTTCTGCCGCTTATGTACCAGAATTTTTCAGTTAGATCACATTTCATTTACCAAAAGCAGGACTCCCAGCAGCAGGGAAGAGAGTTTTTCAGGAAGCTGGGGCTGAGTGAGGGATGGGTTGAAGGAATCCAGAACTCTTCACACCATACTGCAAGCCCACATTAGAAAATGGACAGAGAAGAGAGTGGTGAGTGTTATGGAAACACACAGATTAAATAGTTTTTATGCTGGAAGAGGGCTTTAGTAGAGAATGGCACCTATTTAGCAAAAAGAATCTGAAGTTTACAGGAAAGAGCATGTGCATGCTACTATTTTTGTGTTTGAAATACTTTTTTGATATAATAGAAAAAAAGTATTACAGTTTCAAACCCCGAAGTGTTGCAATGTTAATTTTCATATGAACACAGAAAATTTTTGGTAATCCTTCCTGTTTCAAGTTTGATCTTCCTGTTTCATGCTGTTTTACTAACCTGCCATATCAAATTACAGAGCTGAGCTCAAGAAAATGTGAGACTACAATGGTAACCACTATTTTCTTCTGTAACTGTTGTAGTTATTTTTAGGTAGTAGTAAAGGTTTGTAATGTGATCGTCAGATGGTAACTCATTCTTATGTGCTTGTGTTGCAGCCATCGGATGCTCTGATTTTGGGAAAGATCAAAAATGTGGACTGTGTGCTCTTGGCAAGGTAAATGAGCATTTTAAGGGTGTTTGTATTGTCTTAAAGTCTTCTCAGAATTTTTTCTCTTTTCATTAGGTGAACTGAAATTTCTGCTCTGACATCATCTTGCTCTGTGTGGGTTGCTGGCAAAGTTGAGCACAAGTTTGGGTTTTTTCATAAAAAAAGTTAGATGCTGCAAGGACTGAGAGTTTTCAAAATGCTATCTAGGTTAGGTAAAAAACATCTAGTGGGAGGTGATGCTGATAACCTTACTAATCAATTCATCTGCTCACTATGATTGTAGATTTTCTTTGAGAAATAGAGAAAATGTCTGCCTGCAGATGAACTATGCCTCTGGTACCACTGTAAACTCCTCCAAATCATTCCCTTAGATTATTGAATCCTGTTGCTGTTACAATTATTGCTTAGGGGTCTGCATTCCCTGCAGTTCTCCCTCCCTATACAATTTTTATTCAGACATTTCTACTATACTTTAAGAGACTCTGGAAGCAGAATCTGCAGATGAATGTGTGGAAATTTCATACAGGTGTAACCATGAGTGTCTAAGACCAACATGCTACTGTATTAAATGTAAGAATACTAACACAGTTCATGGCACCTGAGCAGAATGGACAGAGCAGGTGCTGGTGACAGGGTCTCTCAGCAGACCAAGTCAAGGTAATTAATAAAGCATAGGATCCATCCAGGGAACCCAGGCAGGAAACGTAGGAGGTGAGAGAGAAGGCTGTAGTGTGTGTGTAAAGCCCATCCTGGTCTGGATACAATCTACAGCATAGATCTGAAGGCTGTGGGAGGTACTGAGTTGGGGACTGGCACACTGACATAGCTCAGGCAAGGGGTGAAGACTGGGGCCTGAGCTTGGAGGCAGGAGCACCCAGGGTCACAGACATCAAGAGTTTCTGTGGAGGCCCAGGGTGAGACTGGCCAGGGCACTTAAGACCCAGTGGTGCACTCAGGGCCCTGATTCTTTTCATTCCAGTGTTTTTCCATTAAAGCTGCTGACTGCTAACCATGTCTATGACACTTCTGTCTGTGGTTTTATTTTTCTTATCTTTCATGGACTTTGTTCATGTATTTATTACACCTGGACAACATTTTTCTCATTTTCTCAAATGAACTGCTACGTCAAGTTCTCATTGCTGTACTGTTTCAAGCTAGACCTTGAACCACAGATGTCTGAACAACATGGCTGTGGTTTACCTTCTCCCTGGGATTTATGACTATTCATGCAGAAACCTCCTGAGTTTCTTTTTAGGGCTAAGGTACCTGCAAATTTTTCTTTGTGTTTTGGCTTCTGAATCAGATTGGAAAAGAAAAGGCATGTGTATTCCATAAGAAGATTGACAGCAACTGCAATAATGCAATAGATCTGTGTGCCTAGTAGCTCATCAGAAATGCTAATGACAACATGGGAATTCTGACTGACAGTGCTTGATCATGTTATGTGTAGTTCCTGAACGATCAAATTCTTAGGGCTTTTTGGCCTCTGGAAAAAATCAGTTGAGAAATTAAGTTCCTTCTTTTCTCTTACATGGTTGAAAATAATTTTCTAATGTGTTTAATCATGTAAATTATGTGCTTCTGTAGCAAAGACAGAGACAGCACAAAAGCTTGTGCTTATAAGACCAAGTATTTCCTGTCTTGGTGAAAAGGAATACTGCAGCAGTATGAAGTCATACTTTTAATTTATGAAAGCTGTCAGATCACTTAAAGATCAAAGAGAAAAATGTGATGATTCTACTGTTTTCTTTGGAAAGATGACAGATTACAACACAATGTTTTGTGCTGTGCCGCTCTTTGTGTAGGAGAATACAAGCAATGCTTCTGGGCAGAAAATTCGTGGAGGTGAATATAAATCTTCCCTGTAGTGTTTGGAAAAAGGGTTTCAGAATCTGTGGAACTGACTTAGAAGATTCAGAGAAAAATGTTTATTTTAATCTTGAGGCTGCTGATGTATATTTGAATTGTATTTTTAAGATTCTTTTCATTACAGACTTGAACTTAAAATTTTGCATTTAAAAAGAAAATTATACTACTGCTTCTTAAATTGAATTCCAGGAGAAACTCAATACATTTAGGAAAATAAAATATACTAGAAGTAGCTGAAATGGCCAGTTCCACTTCCAATATTGTTAGGGGAAATATGTTTCCTGAAAGTCTCCTTATTTGGGAGAAGGAAGGCAATTTTAGTCTGATTTATTTTACTCTCTTGCTTCATGTATCTTTGCAGACATGGAAGGCATCATACAATTATGCCATCGAACGTCAATTACCGTGCCAATATCTGGGCATTAAAGGAAGAAAATTGTTCCCATGTATTAGTGACTACTGCCTGTGGTTCATTACGAGAGGAAATACAACCTGGTGATCTTGTCATAATTGACCAGTTCATAGACAGGTGAGTAAGAAGAAGGAAAAAGAGGAGAAACAGTGTTAAACCATATAATAACATGTTCATTTTAAATTAAGTTTTTGTAAAATAAGATGGTAACCTCAGTTCTTCTGTCAAAAAGTAAAATTCATACAAAAAATATAATAGGAAATGGGAATATGATTATAAGAAGTTCCATTCTAACAGACACAGAAGTACTATGTGTTGAAGAATGGCCATAAATGAGCCAAAGTGTAGCTCCATGGGAAGACTCTTCAGAAAGAAAAGAAATCTTCCATTCTTATATGTGGGAGAGAAACATGAATAACAGCACAGGCCATTCCAAGCTTTATGAAGAATCTGAAATGAGATGGAGTGGTACAAGAAAGCATAGTAGGTAAATATATGTCATTATAATGAGGTCCTGCAGAAGAGAGATAAATGCAGCACAGTAACAAGAGCGAGGAGGTTGTTTTAAAACAAGAACATATGTTATTTGTTAAGAATCATAAGGAAGTAAATTTGTTTCCAAAGCCTTTGTACACCAGCCAGTCCTGTCCTCCTTGATCATCTGACTAGAAAAATTCAAGCAAAGCTGGGGCAAAATAAAGCTGCATTTAAAGACCACTAGCGACACCAATAATTCAAAGATCTGGTTGCATATTTTAAGGGTAAATTTACTTTTAATACTTGGAGGAGTATTATATCTTGAAGTCTTTATTTATTCCACATAGTTTGAAGTATTTAAAATGGCTAATGCAGCTTCATTGGATATTTGTGGTGCTGCTGGTAGTATTTCATTGCCAACTGAACATGTAAACCTAGATTTGTTCCCCGCACTGCAGTGCTATTCAAATTTTGACTTACTTTATTTTTGCATGTGTGACTGAACTGCTTTTTTAATTGTAAGAATAAGTTTTAGGTACAGTGTCTAAATTATTAAGTACCCTGCAGGGGCAAGCCCCATATAAAATGCTTCCTGTTATACTAGAGTTGATTTATGGGTGAATATGAGCTATATTGCTGACAATACTCTTTTTTTTTTATATTAATATTGATCTATGTAGGAAAGATATTAAACAGACTTGGGGACATGGTGTGGATGTTTGTGAGTCAAGCACTAGTTATTTTGACTGCATTATCACATGGCAGACTCCTGGGTGAGTGACAGGAGCCTCTATTTGCCATTGGTGAACCACACCTGGAGTACTGTACGCAGTTCTGGGCTCTACAATGCAATTTGGACATGGACGTTCTAGAGAGAGCCCAACAGCAAATTATGAAAATGCTAAAGGGCTGGAGCATCTCTCCTAAGAGGAGAGGCTGAGGCAGTGAGACTGTTCAGCCTGAAAAAGACTAGACTCAAGGGGGAATATCATTGATGTGTAGAATACCTGAAGGAAGGATGCATAGAAGAAACCAAGCTCTGTCCATCAATGGCAGGATCAGAGGCAGTAAGAACAGACTGAAACACAAGGCGTTCCCTCTGAGCATCAGTGAACACTTTCTACTGAAGGTGACTGAGTACTGGCACGGGTTTGCCCAGAAAAGTGGCAATCTCTGTCCTTGAAGGTACTCAAAGCCTCTGGATATGAACCAGGACAGTCCATTCTAGGTGGACCTGCAGAGGCCACTTCTATCCTCAGCTGTTCTGTGATCTCTGTTTTCATTTAGAGTTTATTCAGATGGTCACCAGTAGTAATGGTGTAACCTATTTGTGAGCAGTGTTTTGTTTGGGCAAGTAAGTTTCCGTTTTGATGTAGGCAAGTGGAAACTTTTTGTTACTTGTTTAGTGGATCAGGAAACCAAAAAGCTTCTCAGAAAAGTATATGAAAATGTTTCAGTGTGGAAAATTATATGTAATATGAATTTTTAAATCATCCCCAACATGCAGTTTAATTTTTAAAAATGATACATTGTAATAGTCTGTCTCTTTTGACAGCTGAATTTCTGTGTCATGCCTTTTTCTCATAATGTTCTCTGCCAGGGAGTGTTAGACTGCCAGGTCTTTGGAGATAGGGTCTGCATTTAGCCCTGCACAGCAGTCTAAGAGTGATTGCATTATATAAGTCATTATGCCAGCAGCACTACTGATGGGAACATATTTTCATGGGATGGAATATTTTAGTTGTCCACCAAAGTCTGAAAATATGGAATGTTTCTGAAATAGCTTCTAATAGAAGGTCAGGGTAATGCAAACAATATTAATAGTCTTGGAAAGATGGTACTGGTTAAATTTGCAAAAACAGTCAATTATTTCTCTTGAAAGGTATTCTGGCTTCTATATAGTGGTTAACCATGCCAGGCAGTACATAGGAAAGAAATTGTGGTCTAGGTGGCAAGGCTTTACTCAGGCCACCATTAAAACAGGGTCTTCTGGTGTCCAGGTACCTTTTAGTATCTGGGCTCTCGCTATATATGTTCTCAATAGGGAGAATTCCTATTCTCAATTCTCCTTATAGGTGTGAAGCAAAAAGAAGTAATAGTGAATAGGAATTGGAGAAGAGCTAGAGCTCAGCAAAAAACTGTTGGCAGCTACTGTAATTTGCCCTCCTTGGCATGTGCACCATGAGATTAATGACAGGATTGCAATATAAAGAGTTGTGTAGGACTTCTGCCTCGCATAGGTTTGATTTTCAGTGTGAAATACTTAATAGGTATAATTACAACTGTATAAGATTTCCAAACTTTCGAGAGTCTAATTCTGCAGGTCATTACCACATAGTGTTTGATTCCATATATAGTCTCTGCTTTCTTTATGCTTAGTATTTTGTGTATTTAAACAAAAAAATATACATTTTATTAAATAAATACAAAAATACATATATATTGTGTCCTCCTTGCTTCCAAATCCAAAAATAACCACTTGCTACTATAGGCTGCAAAAGTTGTTCTCTTCTTGAAAAAGGTACTTTAAGGATAATTTTTTTCTGCCTTTGATTCGTGTTAATTGCAGTACTGTTAATCAGTTGACTACATCAGGATAATTTAGGGCTTTAGAATACTTTGTTTGGTTTGCTGCTGATATTTGCTAGGAAGACAAGAGCAAGACAAGAACTACTTACGTGAATGACTGAGCTCAGTTGGGGAGATGCAGAAAATAGCTTCCTGTAACAGCTGCCAGTTTTACTGTTTCAGTTCTCTGTGCCACAAACACAACTACAATTACTGCAATATTGTCACACCTTGTAAATTTTTTTTGTAGAATTTTCTTTCAGTGTCCCTGAAGTTGCTGAGCATACTGAGACTGCTTTTTGTACCCTTATGCCGGTCTGAATTTACATTTTGTTCTTTAATTACCAGTAGTTTGATAATTCAACACTACTGGAAGAAGAATGAAGGTGATGGAAATGGTAGAGGGCTGTTTGTCACAGATGGAAATTACTGGTTTGTTCATTTGTTTGAGTTGTATTTTGCTTCCTACAATCAGTCACAGTGAGAATTACATGAAAGTCCTGTGTTACTGTGATAAAACCAAAATGAAAGAGCAAAAGCCACCTTATTGTCAGATTAAAAGTGTAACTGTTGCTGCAGGTACAGGGGCTTAATGGGGTTTAATTTCCAGGTGGATTTAAACTACAGCAGATGGAGAAGAGAAATTATCTAAGTGTGAACACATGTGGTCTATTGCTCAAATCATTTATAGAACTTACTGTTGTTACTTAGTCCCATGCAGTTTGTATGAATGATGCAAAACATAGTGAGATTTCTTTATGAGTCCATGTAATGATGCGGCTATTATCTTCAAAGAACACAGAGTATATGAAAGTCAGATATTAATATTTATGCATATGAGATCTTTCCTTGGGCTTTTCTTATTGGAAGTGCCAGGCTAACAGCATCTGAAATACCATAATTCAGGAAATGGATTGTGGCTTTTACCATTTCCTCCAACTCTAAATAATTCACTAGCAGACAAAATAGAAAAGTGTGAAAAGTCACATATATTCTATTTGCAGCTTTTCAGTATCCCATAAAGAAAGAATTAATTTTAGTGGTTCATCTGATTTTAACAGCTGTATCACATTTTCCAGATGTTTTTAATTTGTCCATCTCTTGCCTGTTTTATAATCTCATTCTTAAGAATTGGTCATTGGCAGTACTTTCATTCTTAATGCATCCTATTGATGCATTTTTGATGCGTTTTTTTTTGTCCAAACCTACTCTAACATATAAAATGTATTTAAAAGTTTAAGTATTTCCTACTGACTTTACTGGGGAGCTGTTTTAAAAAGTATTACCAGCAGATACTTTGTATTCCAACTGCAGATTGAATTTGGCTATTGTCTTTATTTTCTCTTGTAAAGCACAGTATGTTACGTCCTGCAGGGAAGAAGGGAGTGTCTAAGAACATTATTCCAGATGGTTTGCACCATCCAGTTGGGTGGATTAGCTGGAGGCAGTGCTTTTGAGGGTGAAGTGGTAGTGGGTAGCAGTTCCATGTGCTCCAAAATGGCATGCTGAATGGTAATTTCAATGCTTGACCATTTCAATCCATTGCAAGAAGAGAGAAAAAGGATTCTTTTACTTGGAAGCTGGCACTGCATGTGTGTGTGATCTTTCTGAGAATATGAAGTTCTCAGAACATCCTGTTCCAAGGTTTTTTTCTAGTGGAATTTACATTTCCTTCATGCTAAAAGCTGTTTCTGTAAATTCCTATCCTTTGGGATATAGGAATGCAGTGATACAAACAAGTACTATTTTGACTAGCCTTGTGGTAGTTGAGATTTTATTTCTTTCCTTTCTTAAAGATTACTTATAGGTTTTTCCAGAGGTTACATACCTGATTAATAAATTAACTGGTTGTTTTGCAGTAGAATCGCATCACAATAGGGCTGTTTGTGTCATTTAGGAACAAATCAGCATTTCACTGTCTTGGTTAACAAAAGATTTTCATAACGAATTGACAGTGGACTAGTGGAGTAACAGTTTTATAGTCTCCAGCTCTATTTGCAAAGGTTTGTGCAGAGGCAGAATAGGATTACTGGTGGTCACTAATATCATCCTTATTTTTTCTTCCACTCCCAGGGATGCTGTGTTTCTTGGTTTGTATCAATTCGTTGCTTTCTCTTTCTGTTCTCTCTAAGCGAGTTTTCTGCTTTTCTAGGACAACTAAAAGACATTGTACTTTATATGATGGACAGCATTCCACTCTCTCAGGAGTATGTCATATTCCAATGGCTGAGCCTTTCTGCACCAAAACCAGAGAGGTTAGTGAATTCTGTAATAGTATTAAGAAATGTTGTTTTTATGGCACTTATTTGTGATATATTAGCCTAATTGTGCATTCTTAGAATACAGAGGCAATACACACCTCTTTGTCCTCTTTCTCAGATACACCATGGTATTAAGGACAAATATAACATTTAGAAAGCATGGGAAATAAAAGATCTTGTGTCTGTCGTCCTAAGTCAGTTGGCAATGTATTTTCCTAGAGTCTTAATAACAGGACAAAAGATCTTTATTTTAATCAAGTAACCAGCCAAGAAAGCCATGAAGTGAAAAAAGCAGTTAGAATTAGAAATTAGTTCCATTTTTTCTGAATAAAGCTGCACCTATGGTAGAGGCACTCTACATACTCAAATATTTAAACAAGTAGTGCTTTCACATTCACAAAAATTACAGTATTGCATTTGTGCTTTTGTGTGTTGTAGAGGTGGGTGGTGATGGAGAGTCAAGGCTTAGGATGTTAAAGCACTGAAACCAAATTGTATTTGTCATTTATTCCTACTTGTTGCTCTCAATTGTGTCACTTCAAGATTTTCAGGCTTCTCATACTACTGAGTGTGAAACACTTCTCTATTTTTCAGCACCTTTATAAGCTTCTGGGAGGAGTCTATTTGATTAACAATGTCACCTTAGTGTATTCCTAGAGTTGAGGGAAAAGGAAGGTGAATATTGAACTGCATATTTTGTGGTGTTGTGGAATGCTCTGATATGTAGCTGCACGGAGATACATTCTTCAGAGGAACAGTTGTACTTACAGAATCAGTCATGTTCATCTGAGAGACCTGCTCTCTGCAATCAAGACAAAGCTGAATTGTGAAGCAGGTAGCACAAATAACCAGAGCATGTAC
This sequence comes from Passer domesticus, assembly GCF_036417665.1. NCBI lineage: Eukaryota > Metazoa > Chordata > Aves > Passeriformes > Passeridae > Passer > Passer domesticus. The sequence goes on along the minus strand of NC_087512.1, from coordinate 74,840,144 downwards.
AAACATTGGACTACTGAGCTATTCTGCTTTTGTCCCAATTCAGTGTCACTGTGGCCACACTGTGGTTTAGAGATGTCTGCATTGGGAATCAAGTTGTTTTACAATGAGCTAAAGATATTTTATGTCTCATGAAGAAACAAACCACTGCATATTATACATGTGCATGCTTTTGTCCTTCTTTCAATGAGCACTAAATTTGCAAAATGCTTTGCATTTTTCTTGCAAAAAGAGCCCAGCTACATGCTCTTACCAAAGATTAGTTGGTGTTTAGTTATTTTCTTCTGCAAGCATGATGTTATGTTGCAGCAGATGCAAGGAGTTTATGAAATGGATTAAAAAATGTTATTACTTTGGTGATTGGCAGTACTTCACATTGTCTTTTTTTTTTTTTAAAGTAAGTACTCATACATAAGACATTTCCTGATACTGCAGAAAAGTTTTCTTTTGGTTGTTAACTAGGTAGAGATGTTGTTTGGGTTTTACATTTTTTTTAAAAGCCAGCAGAGAAATGTGCCTTTTCAAACAGAGAAAAAACATTTAGGTACTTCCCAATCTCACATGTGATCATTATCTCATTAGCCTGTGTATTCTAATCAGCCTGAGAGATGTTTTAAAAAACATGTGGGTTTTGAGCTCGTTGCGAGAATGAGTACTTTCACTTCACTTCACTTAGAAAATACCAGATAGAAGTGATTTAATTTTTTTCCTGAAACTGTGTCTGAAAATTGTTGGGATCATTTTAGCCCAGTTTATCCCAGTTGAGAGGAATTTCATAGATAAGTGCAATAATAATAAAAAAGCCAAAATTGTGAATGTGACATATTTAAGGAATTTTGCAACAAAACATCTGAAACCTTCATATTATATTGCATTTGTGCAGATACATTAAAATGATCTGGTCTAGTTGGTTTATGCACTGTAAGTTAAATGAGAATCTACATGGAGTTTATCTTTTCCTCTCAGAAATTTTGAATAATGTCTTGAGTATTGTTGCTTTTAGAAACTGAGGCTCAACACAACATCCTATAGGCAGTTAAGTTGGACCTTCATAAAGAGTTTCAGAAAGATACTGTTCACCTGTGGTTATGTCAGATTCCTCCTGGCCTACCACAATTTTTGGAAGTGCTTTTGCTTTCTTTTCTACCTTTTTTTTTTGTTTTGTTTTTTTGTTGTTGATGGCCATTTTAAATAGATGTTATCATGGTTCCTTTCACTTTCCTACTCAGGACAGTGATGGGCATCCTAGTTCCATTTATCTAGGCCAGTATCCTGTTATTCCAGCTGTATCAACTGGCATTATCTAGGCTGATACCAAGAGAGAAAGTCAGGATTATTCTGCCATGTACGAGGTTCTCATTACAACTAAAAAAACTGATGGGAAGTTGTCTCGGTTTCAAAGACAGGTGTCTGCTAGGGAAGGCAGGAGCCTCCCTTGGAATGGAGGATGTAAACTCTCTCCCTCTGAATTATTATAAGTTTGAAATTAAGGGTCTCTCAGGCAAAGACACTGGAGCAGGACTATCAGCTCTTTGGTGGCGTGTATTGAAGGAGAATGGAAGAGCAGCGAGCTCAGGTCAGCACGGAGCAGCCCCTGGAGCCCGCGGCCGGCAGGGGGCGCTGCTGCTCCCGCGGGGACTGCCCCGCGCCGGCAGGGGGCGCTGTGGCGCGGGCGCGGGGAGCGCGGCAATGGCGGCTGGGCCCAGACGGGAAGCGATGAGGAGAGGCTTCGCTCCAGAAACCCCATGGCAGCCGATCCCGGGGCCACAGCAGGACTCTCAGAGCACTGAGCCCACAGCAGAAACCCAGGACTGAGCTGGGCTCCAGAAACAGCAGCAAATTCCCTTTCCGAAGCAGCAGTTCAGACCATCCTCCTCTGAAGCCACAGAGCAAAGTCTCAGAGCAGGAGAGCTAGCAGCTGCCCCAGCCCTCCTTTGCCTGCCCCACTCCCCTGAGCCTGGCTGCTTCTTCTGTTTTTCTTCAGTACCCTGTTTTTCCTTAGGTACTTAGTCGTTAAAGTTTCCTAGCAACTTAAGGGAAAAATTCTGCTCTTCTGAGCAAAAGGAAAGAAAGCTAACCCCTAACAGCCTACATGCTATATGTCCAGTATACAGCTCAGCCACTGGCGTGAGAAAATGTGGTAATAATTTCTGTACAGATTCTTAGGGTGCTCTTTGAAGTATCTGCTTGTAAAGTTTTACTTTCAAAATAAAAATTTCTTACTACTGTTTTCACTGGCTCAGCTCCACCATATGATAATGTAGTGACCAGTGGAATGCTTTTACCTGCAGTTCTGCCTGCAATGTAGGCATGATCTAAATGTGTGAAAAATGCTGTTTCAGTCTTCTTGGTCTGCATTGAAAGCAGTCATCCAGCTGATACTAACAAAATCAGATGAATTCAAGTTCATCCTTGTTGGCAGGACTATTATTTTTTCTTGTTGGGTGAAGAAAACAAAACTCATCTTTGGTTTTGGACAACTGTAGTCATATGAAATATGACTACTCTGTATAAAGCTAACTTCTTTTGTGTGCAAGTTTGTGATGGAATGCAAAGGCAGTGCACGAAGGGAATTATTTCCTTTCTTTGACATTGGCATGTTTTGTAGGTTCTTATTGAGACTGCCAAGAAGCTGGGCCTCCAGTGCCACTCCAAGGGGACAATGATCACAATTGAAGGCCCACGTTTCAGCTCTCGAGCAGAAAGCTGTGTGTTTCGCAGTTGGGGAGCTGATGTTATCAACATGACTACAGTGCCTGAAGTGATTCTTGCAAAGGAAGCTGGAATGAGTTATGCTAGTATTGCCATGGCAACAGATTATGACTGCTGGAAGGAACATGAAGAAGCTGTGAGTGAAACTTTTTTCCTCTGGTGTTGCCCTAAGAGATTTGGATGAGAATATGTAGGTTTTGATCAGAGATGACATACTGTACTAAATCTGTTCTTAATTACATTAGAATCCCTGAGTTATTCTTGATTAATTATTGTGAAAGTAAAAATAGAGTCAATTGCTGGTATTACATTCATTTTCATGAACCTGCCTCACTACTAGCAAACCTTTTGTTTCCTGTTGTCTGAATCAGGGGGTCTGTGAGTATGAAGCTCACGGATTCTGTGTGACTTGTCTTCTTTGTGACTGCAATTGGTCTGGTGATTTTCCTTTTGCAGCTCTGTGCAAAACATGTATATGATTTAGTTCTCCTATTTGTTTGCAATAAACAGGTATAAACCATACACACACAGAGGAAAAAACATTTGCACTATCTAAAAAGACTGATATTCTAAGGCTTCACTATTTCACTTCTGAGTTAAATTTATTTGTGTGTTTAAAATGTGTGCCATCAAAATTGAGAGACACCACTCAGGTGTATTGTATTTCTAGGTTTCTGTGGATAAAGTTTTAAAGACGCTGAAAGGGAATGCAAATAAGGCTACAAGCATACTGCTTACTGCCATACCTCAGATAGGCTCCATGGAATGGACCAGCACCCTGCACACTCTGAAAGTAAGTATGTGAATGAGGCTGATGGATACCAGGGACAGCGTATGTGTGTGCACACACAACACAGGTGTATGTTACAGGATGTTTTTGCTTAAATCAAATTGTTTCAGAGTAAATGCTTCAAACCAAATTCATTCTAGGAGGGTGGACAGATTCTACACAATTCTTGCAAGTTTTGTTGCCAAGATCTAGCTTCAGTTTTACAAGAAGTTTTAGAAAAGGTTAAAAAAACCAAATAGCTATATATGGTTGATGAAGCGAGACATCAACCATAAGATGTTCATGAGATACAAATAAATGAGATACAAATTAAGATACAAATATATGTGAGTATCCAAATGAAACTCTGATCTTGGGTCTTAGCATAAAGAAGAATCAAGTGGAAGAGACTGAAGCAAACCAAAAATATTATGCTCACTTTAATATGTAGAACAGGAAGAGTCTTAAAAGGTCTGGGTAATAGCCACTTTGAAATTACTAGAATTGTGTTCTCCATAGATTTTAAGTCCAAGGTGCATTAAAAAAATAGAAAAAAGAAAAACATTTCAAAATATTTTGGCAAGGGAGTTCTTAAGGAGAGTTTTTCTTAGACACGGTTTACTTGTGTTTTTTATCATCTGTATTTCACAGGCATACTTGAGATTCGTTTGTGGATATAACAAAGAGGGGGAAAACAATGTTAAAACAGTTTGGATGTCTATCAAGCTTCTCAACAAGCTTTTTTGACTGGGTTGAGATAAGGGCCAGGAGAAATCATTCATCAAATACTGTCATGAGCAATACAAGCTCAGCTTAGAGATATTGATTGAATATAATACTGACAAAACCAGAGCAGGATAATTCCACCTCTGTCTTCTATGAATATTTAACAATTATTATCAAAATTACACTCAACATATAATCCTTAGTTACAACAACACAAAACTACTGAACTAAACAGAAGAAAAAATTCTCTACGTTTAATCTAAGGTACAGTCATGACACAGAATCAAAAAGACAGATTACACAAAAAATCCACCCCTAGATTTTCACTACAATTACAATACAAATTCTCCATTATCATTCTACTTAATTTTGTGATTTAATACTTGTTTTGCCCATTATTTCTCCCAATTAATGTCCCTATCTCAAATTCCTCATGTTTGCCTGTATTCTCCACCAAAAATGTTGCAGTTTTGACACTGGCCAAATGCCAGTGCACCCATGAAAAATCATTCACTCATTCTTCTCTGCTGTAGTTGAGCAGATGAGGGGGTAAGAAAAAGAAATTAAAAGGTTCGTGGGATGAGATGAAGATTAGGAGAAAACACTCTAAGGGCAAAACAGACTGAAAACTTTTAAAAGTATAAAGAAAAAATTTATTAACAGAATTAAAAGAGGATATTGAGAACTAAAACCTTTAGAACACCTTTCCTCCACTCCCCCAGCGCTTCTTTCCTTCCCATTGACAGCAAAGAGAGACAAAACACGGGGGTTTTACTTTTAGAGTTTGTCACCTCTAAAAATCTTCAGTTTGCTTAGGGAGGGGAGTCTTTTACCATGCCATGGGGTCTTTCTCACAGGAGACAGTTTTCTGTGAACTTCTCCAACGTCATTCTAATTTTCAGTAGTCCTGCCCATTCTGCTGCAACCTGAGTCTCTCCCAAGGGCAAACAGTTTTCCCACAACTGTTTTTTGTGGGTATTTTAGTTCATAGGGTATAGTCTTTTAAGGATGAGCTGTTATAGTTTGGAAGCAAGGCTCCTCTTCCTCTGCCTCTGGAAGTAAGGGTTCTCTCTCTCTGTTCAAGCCTGTCACCAGATCACAGCTTTTCAGCATCTGCACTCTCCAGCACGAGCACATTTTTCTCACGACCTGTGGGTGAATTGTGCATCCCTCATGCACTTCATGAATTACAGGGTAACAGTTTGTTGTATTATAGTCCTCACCACAGCTTGAAGAAGAATCTCAGCTCTGACATCTGGAGCACCTCCTCCTCCCCTTCCCTCCTTTTCACCGACCTCAGTGTCACCATGTTGTTCTCCTCACGTGTCTTCATTTTTTCTCTTTTTTCTGATTCAGGAGAGAATTTGTGTTCATAGGTTTGTTTGTTCTCAAGTTCTATCACTTGAAAAGTTGTTAAAAAGTCCTGCAGTGATGAAAAATTGATTTTGACCGGGCTCTGTATCAGGGAATTTTTGCCATGCTTTTCGCCACTGATCATGGGGTCCCCACCGGCACCTTGTGGGCCGTGCTGGCCACCATGGCGCCAGCTCCGCTTAGTGCCTCTCTTTGTGCAAGTGCCAAAAAGGAGAAGCTACTGCCACTGCTTCTGCCCTTCTGTTTGCAGTGTGGCAGGCTAGAAGTAGCCAGGCAGGCAAAGTCCATCGCTGGCCGTGCCAAGATGGCAGCAGCTGTGTGGCCACTCCTGGCCCCGGCCGCTCTGGGTCTCGGCTGCAGGGCCGCTCTCAGCACCAGGATGGCCCCTCACAGCATGGTCCACTGGCCCCACTGGAAAGGGGACTGATGGCCCCCCCACCCCAAGCAGATGAAGAAAAAGAGAGTTCCCATAGTTTTCATAGAGGCATTACCAGATTTTCTAATGGACTGCAGGGGCACAGCTGCTTCACAATGGGCTGCGCCACAGCCTGTAGGGGATCTCGGCTCCAGTGCCTGGAGCACCATGTGCCCCTCCTTCTGCACTGACCTTGGCGTCTGCAGAGTTCTCAAAGAGTTTACTTGGTGTCTGCACATGTTCTCACTCCACTCTTCTCTGGCTGCAATTACAACTACACAACCCGTTTTACTTTTGAATTCTTCTTAAGTGTGTTATCACAGAGGCATTACCATCATTTCTAATTGACCATGTCCATCAGCATGTCCATCTTTGAAGCCACCACAGGTTGGCTGTGCTGGGCCTCTCACAGAGGCCGCCCCATAGACCCTTGCTACCAAAACCAGGCCACACAAACTCAATATGTCGTATCAGTGATTTTCATCTCTAGTTTAGTCAATGTCATGAAGGGAAGACGTTCAGTAAAATGCACCTCAGCCACTTCTCAATCATAAATGACCAGGTCAGATTTGTAGAATTCTAACCCAAATTCTTGAAATTAGTCTTTTGTCAATTCTTTAGTGAAAACCTACTTTTCTTTAAGAGTGCCTGAATTATCTTTATGAATCTTCCTCACCTGGTTATCTGAAACAGTTATTTTAATGTTCCCTCTGTACATATGAGAGAGGTAATCAACTTTTTTCTTTCCTTTTTGCATTCTTTAGGAAATTGTATCATTGGATGGATAAGGGAGGCACCAAAATCACTATTGCTTCTTGCCTCTAATCCACAGAAGACATTTTCAGAGAATAGGACTACATTTTTTAATACAGATGCCTAGCTATAGAGCAAACTCAGAGTTTGAACAAATAATATTGAATTATAAACAAATAATATGCTAGATATTCATATGAATATGAACAAATAATATGCTAGATATTCCTCAGGCACTTTTTTTTTTTCATACTGGCGTGAAAGGAAATGGTTCCCAATTATATTATGTTGCTTAAGTACTGATGAATCTGCCTTGGTTTCTGAAAGGTATACTTCAGTGAGCAGTGTCCTCCTGTCTTCCTTTTCATGATTGTCTTGAATCTTCATTGGAAGTGAAAGAGAGCTGGCACTACATTTGCAGTATTCCCCTGCAATAAATGCCAGCTGTTCTTTCAGTTCATTGTCAAGTGCTTCTTCCAGCTCAGACCCCTAAGAAGAAAATGTGGTTCACCAGAGGAAGGGTCACTCAGTCCTAATGTTGCTTCTTAACTCTTTTTCTTTTACTTATCTACTGCCTTGTATCAATGATGAATAATGAAATCGGTTCACCTTCAATTCTTAGGTATTTATGTTCTTTGCAGACAGGTTTGAGTGATAGTATACTGAGAAAGAGAGTTGATCTGAAGGCATTGGAAGACTGGAAAGAGGCAGTGGGAATTGAAATTTTATATCAAGAAAGTAGGAGCCACAAGGGTTGATGACTTGAAAGAACAAGAACTCTGGAATAGTGAGAAATTGTGAAGCTCCAAAGGCTTTGGAGGCTTCCTTTAATTTTACATAGGAACATCAGGAAAGGCTACAAATGTTCTTGTTTGGGGAATTCAGTGGTGATAAAGCAGAGGAAGGACTGGTTTTAATGAATGAGAGGAAATTTTGCAGGGAAGCAAAGAGAAAGATACATGTATCTGCCTCTGTACGAGTATGTACTTGAACCATAAAGTGTTTTTTTAATCTATTGTCTTGTATTGTACTTCAGTATATTTTATAGTGTGAGTTTTAAAGGCCAGATGGTGGAATTATTAAATTGTTTTGGAGCTCTTTTCCTAGAGCTTGAAGGCAGCAGCTCTTTCTTGCGCTGTGGAAATATGTTAAGGAGCACAGACAAGGAGCAAGCTGAGTAAGACTGCAGCTGGTACACTCCTGTCAGTGACAGAATATATCCAAGCCACAGCTGTGCATGTCAAATGGGCAAATGTCTGATTTAGTGTTGGAGAAGCTTGTGAAACAGTAAAGTTCTACATAGACACAGCTTTTCTTCTCCAAGATCTGTAATCTGTCTGCTTTGACAGGAGGAACTTCACCTGGCAAGAGAAAATGTGCTGTCAGTCTCTGCCCACCTTTTTTTCTCTGTCTCCTTGTGTAGAAGTATTAATCCCAGGTCAACAGACATGCCAGTGGTGTCACCTCTGAATCTCACTGTAATTTCAAGGAAAAACTTTGGTGTTGAAACAAAATGTCCCAGGGCTGTTTTTTTGGATAAAGGATAGGCTGCTTGCTTCTCTTTACTGTATTATGTAATCTTTAATATGTCAGTAAGTGTACTTCAAAAGTTACTAATTTTTAACTGTCTAAGATGTCTTTAGGCCAGTAATTTGTGGCTTTCTTGCTGTAAAGAGATAATTTTCCAGTGTCAGGTTAAAGCCCTCCCTCTTACAGAACAGGGTATGACCACATGTGTGTCATGTGTCAGGAAACACAGATGATGCTTTTGATCACAATGGTCCAAGTGATTTGTGGTTGGTGTCAAGGAAATTTCTGGATAGGCTGGTCAGTCATGGGTGATACACTGGATGTGCTGTTAACTGAGAAGAGTTGTTTAGTGAGGTGATAATTACTGACAGTTGTTGCTGTAATCTTCATGAAATTGTGTCATTCAACATCCTATGAGGAGCAAGTAAGGCAATTAACAGTACAGTTGCTGGAGTTCAGGTGAGCATCCTTGTTTCCAATCAATGAATTAGTATGTATAATCTCATAGGAGACAGCTCTGAAGAGTCAATTTGCTCCAGAAAGTTGGCAGGTCTTTAAGGGCAGTGTTCTGATCCACAGAAAGACTTTGCACAGGAAACAGCTCTAGTGCAAAAATGCAGCAGTCAAGGTTTGGAAGCAGAAACCAGCTGCAAAGAGAGAACCCAGATGGAAGTGCGGGTATGTTAGGGATGCTTTCAGGACAATGGAAGCTTGTCTATAGTTGACAATTGGAAGAGATGTCAAAGACAGCAAGAACTGCAGCCAAAGCATTGATAACAAAAACTTACCATGTAAAGCATGGGCTCATTGTCCATGAAGTAAATTAATTGGTGGCAGCAGACAATTTCATATGTTTCAAGACTTCTTTTTAATCTTTGCTAAGAAAAGTATGAGTTAGAAAAAAACTGTCCTGTTGAAAAGAATTTTAGCTCATCATAACTGGGAATCGAGCTTTGTACCTTTATTATATTACAATAAGGGTCAACCCCATGAGTATCAGGAGAGAATTTGCACTATAATGGTAAAAGGCATGTCCTGTTAGAACTGATTTTTTACAGTGTGGCTGTAAGATCAGCTTGTAGTAAGGTGTCAGCTTTTGTGAGTGTTCCTTAGGTAAACTTCTTGGCTCTGTGGGGAAACCTGCTGGTACTACCTGCCTTTTTCTTGAACTTCTGTACTAGCCTGTGAGAAATGTATTTGTCAGATCTCTGATGCAAGGAATAATGCTGTATTTTGAGAGTTGTGGTAAGTGAATACTCTAGGGTAGTTTAGATTGGGTTAAGATAACTGTAGATGTATTTCAGTTCAGGGAGTCACTTGGACATTTATGTGATTTGACAGGTAACAAGTTGAAGGACATAAAGCTTAGTATTTTTTCAGTCATTTTTTCTAGTCTACCTCAAACTGAAACTTACATTCCTAAGTTCTGTATTTAGAACTCTAATCTTGTAAATATCTTGGAGTAATTTTCTTCCTCAAAAAATATCTCATCAGTGATACTGGTCAGTGAATGTGTACATATGTGATCACTATATTGGCTCAGGTGAATACTTTATTTGGAGGAGGAAAAATCATCAAGGCTTCACTTCAACTGTAGTTGCATTGGTCTATTTGCAGGGGTACTTGCAGGCCAAGAACTTCTCACAAAAGCTGAGATTAAAATGTTTCTTAGACACTGCCCTTGAAAGTGGCTAATGTCATAGTTGCCTGTCCCTACATAACTGGAGTATTTCATTCACTCACAGTCAGTGCCATCTGGCTGGTTCCTGTTCTTGATAGCAGTACTTCAGAATTGATGGAAAGTCATGTAGAAATCACAGAAAGCATGCTGCACAATTTTTCATTTGCAGTCTGTAAGCCCAAAGTTCATAAATCAGTGGTTTTACAATATGGTTGTTCTTCTCCATACCAATAATCCTATCACATAGCTTTGCAAAAGTTGTAATGAAAACTCATTGTGTGTGTATGCCCTCCTTGTAATAATATTGACTTTTGTGGTGTTGGAAAAAGTTGGAGATGCGATGCACGTGAAAGGATTTACATGTTTGTACCCAAATGGAAGCTACATAATCGACCTTTACAATGAAAAGTAATTCTCTCTGCACTGGTGAGAGAAGCATTTATCTTCTGTTTCTTTGTATTTCAGACAACGGTGCAGTGTTCGGTCATCCTGCCAAAGCAGTAACAACCTGGATGAACCTTGACGTTTCAGTGCGTTCAAGGAAGTGTGGATCACTTTCGAGCTTTCAGAGGTCATAATATCTTCAAAAATTGTTGCAAGCTTAAAAGAATGGACTAAACCTTGATCAATGATCATGTGTAAGGCTGCTGTTAAAATCTTTGTTGGTTTGATCACATATAAGATGGTTAAAATTAGATTTTTAGTATGTTTTCAACTATAAGTAGCCCTACTGGCAAACTGTATCTGAGAGAGAAAAAGAGTCAGTATCCTCTATTCAGTGGTACCTTTTAACTGATGGTAGAAAGGAAAGTCTAAGTAATATTGTTGTTGCAGTTTCATAAAATAAGATCTATGAAAGCAGATTCACAGGCTATTTGTGTTGCTCTTTCTACCTCCATCTTTTCCTTTAACAAGGCACATGGTTACAATTCACTTCAGAAACATAACAGAAAAACTGATCAAACAATTTCAAATTAAAATTATACTATTTTTATACATTATCCATATTTTTTATTCCAGTGATTTTTTTAAAGCAGTGTATTTGTTTTGTGTGCTAGAAGACCTGGTTTAATAATTATGGTGGTTCTGTCACAACAACAGTTGTGTAATGAGTTAGTGTTGGAGACTGAAATAATGCCTAAACCAAATTCGTGCCTGAAGATGTATTTACGTGACTTACAGAACTGCACAGAAAAAGTACTTTGCTGACAGTGTCCCAAACACACCCATTTTCTGCTTTATTGAACAGCTCAATTTTAGTTCCTATATTAAGTGATGAATGTGCTCGAGTGGTTTGAATGTATGCATTTCAATTTTTTAATACAGTTTTATTTTAATAAAATAACCTGCTACTTCTTGTCTAGTAAATAAAACAAATGAAATGTATGCTTCTCCAAGATGTGTGGAAATCGGCGGGGGGATGTTTATTTACTTCTAGTCATTATATCTCACAGTGATTTTTGCCATTCATGAAACAGGTTGGTGATGATACCTTGTAAACAACACTTTCAGAAAGACACTTTTTATAAAATACTGTGCTGCTCAGAACTTTAGGTTCTAAGTCCCTGAACAGCAGGGATTGCTGAGGCAGAAGTGGATCAGAGTGCAAAGAAAAGATCAGAAACATGAACGGTAAGGATCCTCATGGTAGTGTAAAAAAAAAAAAAACCTAATCCAAAGGAAAATAGAAGGAAGCGGGTACACAAGCATTTTAGCTTCCTAGTCTTTTTCTGTTAGACACCCAGTCTCCTGCTGTGAAAGCCTTATATCTGGATGTATTCTTCATAGCAAAACCAGTAGAGGTGCTTTTCAGGTACTGGGGAGAACAGCTTAACCAATTTTCTGTATTCGTGGTATTTTTTTAAAAATTTGGATTGCAGGAGCCAGAGCTTGAACATACCTTTCATTACCTTCCACTAAGCCAAATCATTTAAGAATAATTTCCATTTTTATCTTTCTTCTATTGGCACTTTTGGTGAAATGGATCAGAGCCAGAGAATTCATATCTAAGTGTTCTAAGAGAAAGTTTTTTCTGGGTGTCCATTTTCAATCCCCTTGGGTTTCTCTTTTTGCATTTGGTAGTGACATATAATGGTAATTGTTATGCTAATTTTTTTTGTTTATATACTGGGTTACTTAGTGTCACAGGAGAGTGGCACAGAGCAGGTCCATAGGTAGTGGGTTCTGTTACACATTTCTGTTACAAATCCTTCATAAGTACGTCTAGGTGAGAACATAGATAAGAATGCATCCAAAGAGTTACAGCCAATAGCTCAGTGTCCAAGTGGAAACCAGGAACAAATGGTTTCCCTCGGAGGCCTGGGACCAGTACTGTGTAGTATTTTCATCAGTTAAATGAGATAGTGGGATTGAGTTTGTTAAAGGCAAAAGCAGCAAGCTGAGTGTTGAGTGGGGGAAGGAATGTCATCCAGAGGGGCCTTGACAGCTCAAGGAGTGGGGCCCAAGTTCAACAAGGCCAAGCAGAAGGTACTGCATTTGAGTTGAGGTGAAGGTGGTTGAGATCAGCCTAATGGAGATGGACTTTGGTGTGCTAGTGGATGAAAAATTGAACATGAGCCAGCAATGTGCACTCGCAGCTCAAAAGTCCACCTGCATCCTGGGTTGCATCAAAAGCAGATTAGTGGGGGTGATTTTGTCCCTTTGCTCTCTTGAGACCCTACCTGGAGTATTGCATCCAGTTTTGGGGTACTCTGTAAGAAAGATGTGTTGGAGCAAGTCCAGCAGAGTGCCACAAAGATGATCAAAGGGATGAAACACCTCTCCGAAGAGGACAGGCTGTGAGAGCTGGGATTGTTCAGACTGGAGAGGAAAAGGCTCTAGGGAGACCTGAGAGTGGCCTTTCAGAATACAGAGGGGGCTTATGAGGAAGAAGGAGCGAGACATTTCACCACAGCCTGTAGTGGCAGGACAAAGGGCAACAGTTTTAAAGTGGGTATATTTAGATTGGGTGTAAAAGTGTTTTTTATCATGGGGCTGCTGAGACAGTGAAACAAGTTGCTCAGAGAAGTTGCAGATGTCTTAAGAAGCATTCAGAATCAGGTAGGCAGAGTTCTGATCAGCCAAGACTGTGGAAGGTGTCCCTGCCCATGGTGGGAGGATTCAGCTATATGTCACTGGTGGTTTGGGCTGGAAGAGACCTTTCCATCATATTTACTTGCTCTGTCAACACAGGCTTGGTACCTAACAGTATCTCCTGCAGAATTTTTATATAAAGTCAATAAAATCCTGGTAATGTATAGTGTGCTTTTTGCTAAGGTCAGTGTACATTTTATGGTCTGAAATGTGTTGCAAGTAATTTATCCGTAAGACTACTGACAGAGATGGTAATTGGCAAGAAAAACATAGGATAATGTTTAATTATGTAAAGATAGGACCAAATATGAGTGATTTTAATGACCTTTCTAAACAGTCTTACGAAATGCATTTATGGTAGGCAGAACTGCAGGTGTAATAGGAAGAAGATACAAACTGTATGTATTGCATTACTAAAACCAAGTAAACATTCTAACAAAGAATCATGGCCCTTTATTGGACTCAGATTGTGTCTGGTTTCACAAGAATGAGACAGTGATGCGCAAAGGCCTTCACTGATAAAAGTTGCCACATTTCAGTCTGAATGTCTTTCCATGACTTTTTTTTTTTCCCCAAGTGTTTTTAAGTCCATTTGCTGTGAAGGATTGTGGTGCAGAGTATTTTTGTTGCTCCTATCTCATAACATCAGGATCAGTGTTAGCAAGTACCGTTTAGAGGCTCTTAGAAAATTGCATCTTGGTCTGGTAAATAGCTTATCAGGATATAGGTTGGTAAATAGCCTCGTTTTCCAACATCGCAGGTTCCAAAGTGTGGCCTCCAAGCTTGACTGATATTATTGCTTATCTTAGAGAGACTTCATGGTTTTGGATTGTTAAGTAAGACATGTTATACGCTTCTGGTTTTACACTGACATGTCTTACACCAAATGCTGTGTCTTAGAAAAATTAACAAAGATTTCAGCAGGAAGCATGTCTCCTTTCTATGTGTATGTTTCACAGAGCACTTGAAAGCCTCTTCTAAACATCATTCACTTCCAGACAGGTGCATAAATAGTGGTCACTGAAGCTAAAAATGTAGTTTCTCTGTGCATAAATTACATGGATTAGAACCATGGAAAGCTTAATAAAGTATTAGCTAGTGGAATTTTACTGTAAGTTTTCCAGATCTGCTTCTTGTTCTCTAGCAGAATTGTCCTAAACTTACTGATTTGTATGGCCTAAATGCTGTCTCAGCTTTGTGTTGAAGAGAACACCCCGTAGACCTTGCAGGAACTGCTGAAGAGCAGATCAGTCTCGCATACTTCTCTGCAGAATATGCTTTGGGGGAATAGAGAAATGCAGCTTGGAAACAGTGGGTATGTTAGAAATAAATGCTAAAAGCCTAGTTTTCTTTGCCACATACACAGAGGGGGGACTGAGTGGAACTGAGTGCTTGCAAATAGCACAGATACACAAAGCAAGAGGCATGCCAATATTAGGCAAGGACCAGGAAACACAGTTAAATAGCCAACTGATTTCTTACTTGATTCTCAGCTGGTGTCTAAAGGCAGAGATCAGAACTTTATTAAACATCCAGAAATGTCTCAGCAGGGTAAGTTCAACACACAAATGACATGCCAGAGAAGACATACACTCACTCACAGGAGCTTTTGTCCAACTGTTTCTTCAGTGATGTTCTTTAGGAGTTCTGCTTCATCTTGGCACAGATGTCCCAGGCAACAGAACTCCATCTGATACTTCTGTATTTGGACTCAGTAGGATTCAACTCCCTTGTCTATATTCCAATATTCCAAGCCCACACTTACTTGTATCGTGAGCACTTGCTTTCTGACTGTGGACTTGCTATTATCTCCTACCCCACTCTTCACTGATTGTTTGGATGTTGTTTTTTGCTTGGCCCAGCTATCCATGGCTTTTGAAGTCCTTTTATCTTGGATAAGATCTCCCTTTATTTTGTTCAGAGCGTCCTCCAGTGTGCATATTAGCAGTATAATGTTCTGATGGCAGTGCAATACTGTGGGTTCAAATATGGCACAAACTAGACCAGGATGCAGATTTACTAATTTTCTCCTTTTTTTGTTTTCTCTAAAGCATTCTTTGTGGCCTACCATTGATCTATCTTGCTAACATGAGATTGCCCACTCATATCTCATTTTCACTTATCTAAGACTTAACACTCTTTCATGCTAATATCCAAGGCATTTGGAGAATTTGCATAGGTGGCATATGACATCAGAATTGAGGTTCTGTATTAGTATTCAAAACAGATCTGAGAGCAGTTGGTGTTCCCAGAATGAACCAGTAAGAGAGTATTTTGTCTATTGAAGCCAGCTGAGTATCAGTAAGAAGAGAAATTAATTCAGGAGGTGCTCGGCACTGGGCGGGATCAGCCTTCTAAGACGGAAATTCTGGCTTAACTGTTTTAACGACAGCTGCTTCTTCTCCCCACTGTCATTGCAGTGTTGGCTGAAGTAGGACAGTGCAAAAGAATTTAAATTAACATTGGATCACACTTTTACAGAAGTTTGCCATTGTTTATTTAGATGATTGTCAATTTCTCCACCACCTTTGCTATGAAGGCAATTTGTGGTGCTAAGCCTGTATGATTAAGCATACTTGAAAGTATGTTTTCAATCTGAACATTGGGGTGTCATAGATCAGACACTAAGAACTGGAACTAAAAATAGTGCCTGTTGTAAGTGAAATATATTCTAGAGAAAACATGCTGTCCAGTTATTTGGTTTCCTACAATGTGGTTCCTCTAGTGCAAGAAGGAAGACATTTCATCTGAAATCTTTTAATTTGACCTTAGAATCTTAATAGTTAGTTCTTTATATGGGCTGTACATCAACTGTATATGAAGGGCTGTATATATATGGGCTTTTATCAACTGCATGAGAAGGTTCTGAAATACATTTTTTGTGTTTTCATAACATAGTCAAACATTAAAATAATTCTTTTGCATCTGCCTCAAGGTAAACCAGCAAGATAAACTAGTAGGAGGATGGTGGTGGTAGGAGTTTCTTTCCCCTTAATTGCATGTGAGAGCAGTGAAATAAATCTCTGTCCTTGGATCAGTTTAGTACAAATTCTCCACTCCATGGTGTTACTGCTACCTTGGGTTGACTCTCATTTTCTTCTCTGGCCCTTAGGCTGCTCACCATCTAAAGAGAAAACAGATGGGAAAAAAAAAAAAAACAAAAAACAAAAACATAAAGCCAGCAATGTTCAAGTGCTTGTTCTGCATAGACAAGGAATGCCCTCTCACTGGCTCCACCAAACAGTCTGCTGTCTGATTTTTAAGTGCCACTGCTCATCAGCCACATGCATTGGATTTCTGCAAAGATGAGTGTCAAGAAGCCAAACAAAACCATTGGCCCAGGCTGGCAGGGAGTGGCATAGGGATACGTGTCCCTGGTGCATCCTTTCAAGCACATGCAGCCATGTTTGTCTCTGCTTTCCTCAGCCACCTCTTGCTTGAGCTGGACTTGTGTCTTTTCTCCCCTGTTCTGCTGTCTTTTCTCCTCTGTTCTGTATACCCTCCTCCCAGGTGTCAGCATGGCTGTTTTCCTACCTGTCAACAACCAGCACCAGGGAGAGAAAAAGGAGCTGCTGCTGGTTCTTTCTCCACCTGGGAGATCAAACTCTCATGTTCTAGATTGCCGTGCAGCTCCTCATGTTAGAATGTTTCTGTTTGGAAGACATGAGCGAGGCTGCTTCCCGAAAGGAGTGACTGGTCCTTGTTAGCCCCCAGGCGCAGGGCGGGGTTTTCCTCCGTGGAGCGGCGGTGTGATTAGAGGAGGGCTGTAGGAAAGCGGCGGCCCGCAGCGGGTACGGTGGCTTGTACGGCACTTCGCGCAGGCAGGGTCAGCAGGCAGGGCTGCAGGTTTCCTCCTGCTAGTGAGGTTTTTCGTTTGTTGTTTGTGGTGGTTGGTTTTTGCTTGTTTTGTTGGTGGTGGTTTTGGTTTGGAGTGTGTGTTTGTTTGTTTGTTTGTTTTGGGTTTTTTGTTACATCAATGGCAGCAAAAGCTACCTTCAGTTGTAGGAAGTAGGCTATGTCTAATACCATGACCTCTGCTGATGGTCTAGCTAAACCCTAGATGTTTTGTCCCCTTGGTCCTTATTTGCCTGAAGCTGTAGGTGTAAACAGGGGTTCTCGCAGCCCACTCTCAATTCTGAACTAACTCTCAATAACAAGAGTAATGCCAGATTCAGTGGCAGTCTTCTGTGTACGTTTCTGGGAGGCAGCCTGATGCCTTTAGTTACAAGATTCTTATTTTTCAACTCCTAAGGACCACCTCTCCTTTCACTATACCTTCTTGGACTTTTTTCAGCCCAGAAACAGTTTGTTTGCAACTGTTTCTGCCAACAGCATAAAGGTGCTTACAAATACATAGTAAGAGACAGGAAAGTGAAGATACTGGTCCTCTGGGGACATTTCCACAAATAAAAAAAAATGTTCTCTCTTCTGTTCATACTGTATTTTAAACTACTTCTGCCTCTTTTTTTTCTGTGAGTTTGGGGAAAAAAATAAGAGAGAGAGAAAAAAAAAGACATTACTTCAGTGAGTGTCAGTTTAGGATTGGTTGAAATCTGATTAAACAATAATAAAAATAGAACACTAGCTGTACCATCTCCTCCCTATGAGTGATTTCCCCAATAGGGCACTTAAAAGACACAAATGTCTTCAGAGGTTTCCTCTCCAGCACTTGGTACTTTGCCTTGCCTTTTCCATCTTCACATCCTTGCTTCTGTAAGCTCACTGAGCATTTCCATTTTTTCCTGAGATTTAGAGTACGTGAGGCTTATTTTCTGCGTAAGTAGGCAATGAATTTCCACACCTTTGTTTCAGAGTGTGGGATGGTGGGATGATGACTTCCTTTTCTAAAACAGTTTTTATTTTTCCTGTTTTTCCTGAAAATTTCAAAGACTTTGAACACAGAATTTAAAGCCTGTGGACCCTTAGACACAATAAACCTGGGTGAATTTGGAGGGGATGTTGCCTGTTTCAAAGCTTGGGAATCATGTTCTAAAAGAGTAATTTTTTGTAGTGTGTACTAGTAAACTCTGTTTTTCTAATACCTGAAGGTATTTTATTAAAGTTTGACAAAGGACACCACAATTTAAAAATATCTTGTCAAATTATTCAGATGCTGGCACTTTCATGCAATTGAGATGTGGATTTTGTACTCACAGCACTACTGGCTCCTTGTCCAAAGAATGAACCACATTTTCACCACCTCTGAAATCACCATACATAACTCCATGCCTAGAACTTTCCATCCTCTTCAGACAACTTCCCAAGGAAGTTTTGGTCTTTGGCAGCTCTGAGGCCAAAGCCTCTGGGAAGGTAACACTCTTTTGGCACAGCTTCCCCGAGTGAGGAGAGGCTGGTGAAAACCCCGTGGGCATCCCGGTGTGAATGCCACTCCCCCTGCCGTGTTTCGGAGGGGACTTCCCGGAGCTCTGGTCCTCCTTCCCACGGGATGGGCAGCCTGCAGGCAGGAGGGCCGGCGGCAGGGACGGGGACAGCGAGCCCAGAGGCTGGGATGGGTGATGTGGGAATGCAGGCGCTGCCGCCGCGCCAGCCGAGCTGTGCCAAGCGCCGTCCTCGGGCCCCAGCTCGAGAGGCTGAACTCGGCTCCTGCACGCCTGGAGGGTCGGGAGAGAAAACGAAAAGCTCCTTCTCAGAATTACAGGCTATTCTGAGCTGGAGAGGGAGCCACCAGCATCATTGGGCCCGACTCGTCCCACCCACCCTGCCCCAGATGAGTTTGCTCCCAGACACCAAATACCCTCCGTGATGGGGCTCGCTCTCCATTTATGCCCCCAAAGAGCTAAGAAATAAAGGATCTGGCTATTTTAAACTCTGTGTATGTGTGTGCTTAAATAATGCACATCTACAAAAAGTCCTGGTATCTGACCAGTGTGGTTGTGCTGTGTGTATCCATATTTACTTATGCAGACACACACACAAACACTGAAAGCAACGAACAAAGTTGAAATAAATGACACCACCCAACTAAGTAGTGCTGCATGCAGAGCCATTAAATACTCAAACATGAGGAGCAAATTATTTTTAAGCCAATCTTTTTCGTGTTTTATTACTGAATTATAGCAGGTATTTAATCACACATAAGTGATATGAACATCGGGTAGATGATAGAAATTACACAGGAAAAACAGAAAACAGAAACCAAAAAGTGTGGGAAAATCCAGATTTATAACAAAACTCGGTCATTTGTTGTTGTTTCCAAGTATCTGGTTTAGAGACCCAGAAAGCTGTCTTAAAAATAAGAAGCTCGTTGTCTGTACCTTCTGTGCAAATAGGATCTCCAAATGCAAAAAACTTTGCAGTAACTAATTGACTGCCAATTGTTTTCTCACACAAATTTCCATAAATACAGCTACACAAAATGTTTGTAGTTCCCAAATTGTAAGTCTGATCAGCATTAAAATTTTTAGCATTCAATCACTGTTACATCTTGGTGTTAAAACTGTATGTTGAGTGGGCTGGTGAGGGAAGAAGCTCTGGGGATTAATTAAATTTATGAGTGATATGGCTAAAGTGTTCACTGTTTTGGAGTGCAACATAAAAGAGTCTCAAAGAATAACTAAAATAGAAAGCTTTGCAGGGCAGTGAGCAAGCCAGTAAGGGAAACATAGCGTTCTCACTTTGCTAAGCAGCTTTATTGTAAATAAAAAAGAGGAAAAGGTGAACATTTAATATATATATATATTTTTTTTTTTTTATTATTTTTTTTTCCCACTAGAGTACAAAAGAGCCGTCTGGCGCTTGTGCTCTGCCCGCCGGAGATCACGAGACGGGGAAGCAGGAGCTCTAGTCTTGATTGTGTTTCGGATTTTTTTCCTCTTTTTCTCAGGAAACAGAGAAAACCTCGGCACGTGTCTTCTCGCAGAAGCGGGAGCCGGAGTGGCCGGGACTCACGGGAGGGGCCCTGGCGATAGCGGGACAGAGAAGCGCCCTTCCCAGCAGACGGACATCGGCAGCGCCATCCGCGGCGGCTCGCTGGTGACTGGGCGGCGGGGATGCTCGCGGGGGAGGTGGGCTGCCGGGGACGCGGGGACAAGCCGGGGCCGGGTCAGCGCGCAGCCCTCTCGGCTGCGCCCCCGGCTCCTGGAAGGGGCGGAGGGTCGCGCAGGTAGCGCCCCACGGCCCCGTGCGGGCCCCCCGCCGCCACGTCGAGGGGCAGGCGGCCGCGGCCGTCGCGGAGGTCGAGGCGCGCCCCGGCGCGGTGCAGCGCCGCCAGCGTCTCCAGAAAGCCGGCGCGGGCCGCATCGTGCGCCGGGAGGCAGCCGGTGCGCGGGTCGGCGCGGTTGGGGTCGGCTCCGTGCCGCAGCAGCAGCTCGGCCACCCGCGGGCTGCCCAGCATCATCACCTGCGGGGAGAGACAGCGTCAGCGCCCGCCGCAGAGCTCGGGCCGCGCCGGGACCCGCCTCCGCGCACAGGCCGGGGACACCGGGGCCGGCGGCGGCCGCACCCGCGGCCCCTCTTTGGGGGGTGGTTCTGCTGTCTCGGCTGCTTCTAGTGGTGGTGGCCTGCATACATTGTGACGGCCGTTTGCGATTATCCGTACGGATCCCTTCCCACTCGAGACAGTCTGTGATTAGGTGACAAATTAAAAATATTAGCTACTTGTTTCCAGACTAGGTACAACACATGTGTGTGTTGTGCTTCACATTTATATAATTTGTATACACCATGGTAAAAATGGTATTTGTGGTGTGTGTGTAAGCACATATTTATATTAACGCGTTTATATGCATATTATGTTGATATATGCATATTAACACGTTTATATGCAGATACAGACCAGCTGTGTGTGTACAGATATACACACAATACAGACACCCTTTATGTAATTATATAATAAATAGTGCTTGTATTTATATTACTAACATATTTAGACATACACATATATTAAAAACATATCAAATATATTTAGACATATGAAGAGTTTGTAAATATTTGTATGCTATATATACACACACCATGTGTTTTGTGGCAGCAAAGGACCGGAGGGATCTTGCATTAAGGTTGCTGTCACTTAGAATGCATTACCGATTTATCAACATTAGCACAGCAATGGGACAACGCAGCTAAGTGTGGCTCCTTTTGGCATTCGGTGTGGATATTTCTATTTCCCTCCTCCCCTGAGTTTCGGACCAAGATATTTTTTCTTTTGTCTTTTGTCTTTTTTTTTCTCTCTCTCATCTCTGTCTTCTTTTCAGAGGTGTGAGAGCAGCTGCTGAGCACTCACAAGCAATGCACAAAACTTAACTGATGGAAAATTCCAAATGATAATGTCTAAATGGCAAATTCCTAATGACAGTCTGCTTTTCTGCCAGTAGCAGAAACTTTTGGCAATATTTGATCATACTCAACTGAACAAAACCCACAGAAAAATCCCAGTCAACCAAAAACCAAAATAAATTTGTACATGGGGTTTTATTTCCCTTACTGTCCCTGTCACTTTCAGTGAAATTTTAACCACCGTAAACTGTGACTTAATACTTTGAAAAATATCTTAAGACAATAGGTTTTTCTATCAATTTCTGTCTCGGGACTTTGGTTTGTCCACTTAAAATAGTTGGGTTTGTTTATAGTACAAGTGTGATAATACTTATGAATGTCATAATATCTAAATTCCAGATATTAATCTTTTCCAGAAAGAAAAAGAGGGTATTCGAGTGTCAGCCATTTTGCAAGTTGTTGACAAGAGAAAGAGAACTTAGTCTGAAATGGGGAAAGGAAAAATAATTCATAAGTGTTTGGAGATTCTTTTCATCTGCAATTTGAACACAAAACGGAAATAAAACTAATAACTTTTTGAGAGCCATTTTCGGTAATACACTTCAGAAAAATATTTCATTTTCATGTAAAGTGCAAGCACCAAAATAGCTGTTCAGCTTAGCTGAACATTAGATGAATCATCAAATGCATTTCTTTAAAAAACAACTCGAAAATCTTCTACAAAACTCTAATTTAAATCACAATATATTAATCGTTCAACGAACATTTAAAAAGTGTCTACTTAAGTATGTCGATTAATATAATATATTTAAAATTCCATAACTGCCTGGAAAGCAACTCTGCATACTGATACTTCTAACATCTATCAATAAATACTGCCACTATTGAGGGATAGAGAATGTTAAAATTACTGCTACTAAAAGAAAAAAAGAGGTGACTACTAATACATACCTAGTTTCAAGTTACAATTTTTATCAGCACAGTTTCTTAGCTCTTTGTTCAGGAATATACTAGGAAGACACCCTACTTCGATTTCCCTGGGAAAAAAAAAAGACCTAAATATAGGTCTTTTTCGGTCTATATATATTTATACCTAAATATAGGTCTGTTCGGGCTATATTTAAAAAATCAAGACATTTGCTTGAAGTGCAGATCATTCCCCAAACCTATCTGGGCAGGTTGTCTGGAAGCGGATTTTGCAGTCCAACTTCTCCTTTAGAGTACCTTCTAGAAAAATTCGTTTGCTGCCAGCCGTTTTCCACTAATCTCCATCTTGTGCTTACAGGACTGCTGGACTTAGCAAAAAGTAAAGGGCACATTTGAACTCAGACAGCTGCGGCTGGAGTGCAGTTCCGATCACAACAATAAAAACTCATTCTAAACACGAATGCCCACCCTTCCCCGCCGACGTGTCAGAGCACAGTTTCCCCCCTGGCCCCCCACCCAGCGCACTCTGTACCTGGAGCGGGGTTCTCCCAAAGGCGTTGGTCCCGTTGGGATCCACGCCTGCATGCAGCAGCCTCCTCACCTCTTCGCAGTCCCCGCGGGCGGCGGCGCTGCACAGGCGGTCGCCGTCGCTCCGGGGGGACCCCTCCATCGCCCCCGGCCGACCTGAGCCTCACGCTCGCGGCTGCCTTTCCCTCTCCTCTGGCTGCGATCGCGCCTGTCGCTGCGACACAGCTCCTCCTTCCCCGGGGGCAGCGGCCCCCCCGCAGCCCCTCCTGCCCCTCCCCGCTCCGGCCCTTCTCCAGCCGAGCGGCGCTGCCGTGTCCGCTCTCCCGGCTGCCAGCGGCTGAGGTAAAACCCGCGCGGGGCGAGGGGCGCCGGCACGGCGGCAGCCCGCTCCTCAAGCACGGCACCTCGGAGGGCAGCCCGGTTTCACCTCAAGCACGGGCGGTTCTTGCGGGGTTTTCCTCTCACCGGGGAGAGGGGATGGGGGCGGCGGCCTTGCGCCCCCATCCCCTTCGCCTGTCGGGGCGGGTTGGGAAGGCAGGGGAGCGGGCGCAGAGCCACGGGCGAACAGCTTCCAGGGCAGCTGCCTCGGCCGGGGCAGGTGGGATGCGCCACCCGGGTATCTGAGGCAGGCGGGTCCAAGACATGACGAAGGGACGACGGACCTGAACTTTCCCGGAACAGAGAGGGACTCTGTGCGAGTGATGGCTCTGGTTTCTGTCTCAAAAGGGGGCCCTGCCCTGGCCGAGCCCATCCGAGCGGTGGGTCGGGGGTCCGTCCCTCCGTCCTGTGCCTGCCGAGAGCTGGCGCACCGGATGAGGAAGGGAGCCGTGCCCGCAGCAACTCTGCGACCAACCTAATGGCAGCGGAGGGAAGGGGATGGCTTCAGCCGGGCCCTGCCAGAGCCTCCCGGGAACAGGAAAACCGCGGCGAGAGCCCGCCAGGGTAAGGTGCAGATCCAGCTGCGCAGCCGGAGGCTAGGCAGAAGAATCTCGCCTTGCAGCCATGAAGATCCTCAAAATCCAAGCGTCTGGCTCCTCCCCTTGGCTTTGCGCCGAGCCTCTCCCCGCTGCAGGCCCAGATGAGCGCCTGTGACACACGCCCCCGCCCCAAGAGACCCCCCCGCGGCCGTCCAGTGGGAGCGGGTGGTCGGCACCCACGACCTGAAGTTTTTATTCTGCCACCTCGAAGTTCCTGCCTCTTACAAAGGCAGACTTTGTAAGAGGCAGGGGGAATAGGGGAGTTTTTCAGGGTTTTGTTGTCCTTTTTTTTTGTCTCCCCCCCCCCCCCCCCAACCATGTCAGTTCCCTAAACTCCTTTTTGTTTTTTATTTGCAGGAGACCGGTGCGACGCCGCAGAAGTACCCGCTGTGCAGATACAACCCCCCGAAGAGCTCTGCATAGCTAAAAGAGAAACACGGGCACTTTATGTCTGTATTTGCTATTATCCGAGAGACATCCTCGGACGAGGAGAAATAAACACAGATTTATCCCTGAATAGACAAGTCAGAGGTTCACTAAAGTGTCTTCGTTTAGTGGCTTTCGGAGCCTCCCTTGCAAAGTTTCTGGGGCAAGTGGCATTGCAAGATCGGGGTCCAAAATTTGAGGCGAGACCCTTGCTTGCCAGGGACTGGTGGTGAACTCCCACCACATCGTGTTTTTTCTACCACGCATGGTGCAAAGCAGTGCTCAGGGCAGACAGGAAATTTCAAACAAACAAATAAATAAAAATTTAAAATTAATAAATAGTGTTTAAAAGAGTGGATTTTTGAAAGTCTGTGAAGTCTAAGAAAGTAATATGATCCCCCACACAAAAGGCAAAGTACCTTCCAGTTCTTCTTGTGCTCTCTGACATTAATGATAGCCACACAGAGATAAATCCAAGGAGAAAACCTCGTTAATTATGTCTGTCAGGTATCTTAAAACTTCAAATCCGTAGTGATGCGTGGCAGTGTTGCAGGTATCACTGCCTAGCCTTGTTTTTTGTGAAATAGTATTATTGATCATGGATTTTATGCATAAATGTATGTATAAATATAGGAATACATATCTTTTACTGAGTATAAAAGCATAAAAATAAGTGGGACTCAATGACCTTAAAGGTCTTTTCCAACCTAGTTAATCCTGTGAAGAAAAAAAAAGATGCACACTGACACGTCAATATATTTGCAAATAAATATGTCACTTCAAATCAGAGAGCCTGTCTGTATCTTCATCTCCATCTCCACTATATTATGTTAAAAGTGTAAATAGTGTAAAACAACAAATATTGTCCCATTATTATGTCCCAACATTACTGACCCTCCAAATCATGTATCAAAATACTAGAACATTTTTAACTCACAACATTTTCAATTACATGATTGAAATAATGTGATTTCTTCCCCCTCTAAAGACAAATCTTATATTATACAATTCTAGTACCAACAAAGGACCTCAAATTAATCAAAACATAACAATACAGAGTAATATCTGAAGTTTGAGTAATAATAACGCAGCCTATGCTAGTGTGTTTTGAGAAAGAACCTTGTATTGCACTTGTATCTCAGGGGAGGGAGGGGAATCAACATTTCCCCCCCAGCAAACCTTACTGCAAAGATAATTTCATTAAAAATATCTCTTCAGTTAAAAAAAAAGAATTATGTTAAGAGTATAAAAAAAGTAAAGAGTTAAGATAAGAGAGGGAGTAAAAAAAAAAAATTAAAAAATCATGTTAAGCAGTGTCCTTATCCTACATTTCTGCTCTTATTGCATTTTAGAATGATTATTCAACCATACAGATCTTTGACACTGAAAACAGATCCATTTTAACACTACAGTACAGCAGTCCTGCAAATTGTTCTGAGATGTTTTGATAAGAGCATAAAGGACGGAAGAGGTAACTTGCAGTTAAAAAAGCAGCCATCTTATGCCCTGTTTAAGGCTTAGCAAGTATTACCCTTTACAAAAACAACAACAAAAAGAAATATTTAAATTGTATCTAACGAGTATTTGGATAATAGGTTCAGCGGTTAATTAAATACTACAGAGACAAATTATAAAGAACATAATATTGGGATTTCCTGGCTTGTAAATAGGTAAAAAGCAGACAAGGGAGGCAGGGGTAGGAGGTGCAGTGGAGAGGTTGCATAGAAGTAACCTGGTTTATATCTAAGGGGAGTGGGGGAAACAGTTGTTCCGAGTTACACTAAAAATGATGCAATACCCATTTACAGAAATAATTTATCATTCTTCTCTTCGGTTTAAAATGTCAGAATATTAGTAAAGATATTTATCCTGATTACACATACTGGTTAAAACCAGGAAAATCTGTCACCTTAATTTTAGTCGTTCAGAAGTTGTGCCATGGGGGTTTCTACTGAACTTAAAAATGATCGAAAAAATATCTTAAACAAACAAAGCCAACACTAAACCGCACCCAAAAGCTCAAGCATAACTCAGAGAAACTGTGGTAATAATAAATAAATACTTCACAGAGTATATCTTACAATCAGAGATTGTTTAGGGTTGGAAAGGACATCAGAGATAATACTTAAAATCCCACCCCACTGCCCTGCCTCATCCAGCCTGATCTCAAACACTTCTAGAGATGGGGCAGCCACACCTCCGTTATGTGTTACCCGAGACAGTTACAAAACTATCCCTAGATACTGTATTTTTTGTAGGGTTTTTTGGTTTCGTTTTGTGGGTTTATTTTTTTAAATTAAATTTAACACACACACATATCTCACTCCATCCCAGGGTCTTCAAAATGCGATTTGCAGTCTAGAGCTAACTGGCATTTTAGAAAAACTTATTTTCCCCGATTAAAAGCTCAGGGGAAGAGAATAAAAAAGTAGCATTATTTATGGCAAGTGTGGAAATAGAGTGAGAAAATAATAGCCACACTTTCGGATCCGTGAGGGATTTTGTCCTTGCTACAGAGAGTTTACTTTGAGGTAATTAGCACCCTCATACTTATGTTTGCATTTGAGATTCATACTTTTCATGTCAGACAGAGTTTATAGTTTCTTTTTCCCCCATTTAGTGTAGAACGAAGAAATGAGGCCTACTACAAATGCAAAAAAAAAAAAAAAAGATGCAATTTGAAGGGAACAAGGAAAACTGTCTATATTTTCTGATTTATATCTTTATAGATATATGCATAAGTTTTTTATGTGTGTGTGTGTCTGTGGGTATGGCCCCACACTTTTTATTCAAATAGCATTGGAAGCAATCTAAACAGAGAGTGGAGCTGGGAAACTCTGAATTACTTTATCTCCACACCTGAGTCCTATAGCTTGAAGGGTTAAAAATTTAATGCATTCATTTATACATGTATAAAATAAATGGTCTCTGTTTTTGAAGTAAATTTGAGGCAAATATTTCAAAAAAACTTTTCTTCCACCTCTGTTCTTTCCAGGCTGTGCTCTGTATTAAAGGAGGTTGTGGAATGCTCTAATAACTTTCTATGAGGATTTTGCAGAACAATCCTCACGTTCTCAGCAAAATTAATATTTTCTTTAGCTTCACTGGATGTCTAATTATTATTGCGTGATAATCAATGTCACATCAATCCGATTTTGCACTCTGCAGTAAGGAAAAAGTCTCTAAAACTGCCCGAGCCTCGGATGTCTCTCAAGGTCCTAAAATACGAGTGTATTTTTACTACTCTTTCTGACGCTGCTCGGCCGCTCTGACCCTTATTTCCCATATTTTTGTAACAGCAAGGGAAAGAAAAGTAGGCCACTGTATTTCACTGTCGTTTACAAGAGTGGAAAGCAATTCACGGTCGAGAAACAGTGGCCATTTTCCCTCTTCAGAGCAATAGCTATGTTCCTTGTTTGCAAGAAACTGTCTGAAAAGGATGGGAAGGGGTGGTGGGTTTATATTTTCTTAACAAACTACACAGAAAACGTCTCAAAAAGTGGGAGGCAAGGCAGAAATAAGCTACAGTAACTTCAAGAACCGAACAATTTCTGCTGCGTTAAAAAAAAAAAACAACCAAAACCAAAAACCAACAACAACAAAAAACCACCTCACAGAAGCACCCCGCCTGCAGAAAGCTAAGGTGCTGCCCGGTGCCACCCGAGCATGCGGCGCGGAGGGGTCCCCGCGGCGCTGCCACCGCCGCCCGCGCTGCCCGAGCGGCCCCGCTCCCGCTCTCCTACCTGGCCCGGGGGCTCCCGCGCCGCCTCCGCCGCAGGACCAGCTGCAGGGCAAGGCGCCGCGGCCAGCGCCGCCCCAGCGCCCCGAAAAAGCGGCGGAGGATGCGCCAGCCCAGCGCCCAGGCCCGGGGCAGGCTGCGGGCGCGACGAAAGTGGATGGTGCACCTTATCCGCGGGGTCATGGGTGCGGGGAAGCCGCGGGCGCGTCATGCTACAAATACCTCCCCAGCGGGGCCCCACCGGTGAATCGGCCCTCTCACCCTCCATTCATTGGAGAAGATTTTCTTTCTCTCTTTTTTTTTTGTTATTTTTTTTTTTCTTTTCCGTTTAACTAATTTCGACTCCCCATTTCACTTTACACTCGCTCCGCTCCCCATCCCTCCCCTACACCCCCCTCTAAACTCCTCCCACGATGATGGCTCCCGCCTCGAAAAGCGGGCGAAGGAAGGTTGGCCGCGGGGGATGGGGAGGGGGAAGATCGCCGGGGAAGAGCACCGCCACCAGACGGGCGTAGGGACCGGCCAATCGCAGGGCGCTCCGAGGCTTTCAAATAAAGCCTTGACGACATCTCCTTGCCCTCCCCCCGCTCTGTCCCTCCAGACACACCGCCTCCCGCTCCGTTTGGGTTTCTTTCTTGCTGTTCGGTTGTTCCCGGAGCGCAGTGCCCCCGGGAAAACCCCGACGGGAGAGGGGGCCTGCGGCGGCTCGGGGCGCCGCGCTGGCGCTCCGGAGAGCGGGCTAGCGGATCGCTGCCGCTTCGAAAGCGCGGGCCAGCGCTGGCCCGGGCCAGCAGCTATTTCCTTGTCACATGGCCATTTGAACGCGACGCGGGAGCCTTGCGTAGCGAAGCGGGGGAGGGGGGGCGCCGGGAGGGGGGAGAGAAAAGAAAAGAGGATCTCTATTTCCCCGCGCCGGCCACCGAAACGGGTAATGAACGGCTCCCCGCCCAGCCCCCGGGCCTTCTCCGCGGCCGTGCTCCGCGGGTCGGACCTCTTGGCTTTCCTTTTGAAGGGCGAGGTTTTGGAGCGGGGGTGGGGGCAGCAGCGGAGGGTCGCTCAGGAGCCCCAGCCCACCTGCTGGCGCTCCCCTGCCCACCCGGCTCCAGGAAGCACGGGTGAGCTGTCGAGACCCGCGGCAGCCGGTGCTGAGCCAGCTCTGCCGCCCTGGGCGGTGGAGGGGGGGACTCCGGTCCCACTCCCCATCCCAAGGGTCCTTCTGCCTGCGCTGCCGCCCCCCCGGGTGCGGGGTACTTCCGTGCGAGCCGTGAGAAGAGCGCTGGGCAGGGAGAGCGTCATTTCTGCCGGTGCATCTTCCCCCTGCCCGGGCGCGGCAGGGCCCGGCTCGGATGGTCACGGCTGAAGGCGGCCGGGAGAGGGATCGGGGCAGCTCCGGGACGGCGGGGAGCCGCGGGAAAGGCGCCGGGTGGGGACGCAGAGTGGCAGTGCCTGGCAGGGATGGCGAACACCAGCGTGTGCAACAGCCCTCCACAACAAACACCTCCTTCTCTCGGATGTGCAAAAAATCGAAATGTCAACAGAAGGTTTCTCCTGCCTCGGCACGGAGTAACCCTAACAACACGCTGATAAGGAAAAGCCTGTAATGGTTTCTTTTCAAGTCCGATTTCAAGCCTGGGAAACTGGATGAGCAAAATCGGCCATTTCGAAATGAAAGCACCTTTCGAGAGAAGCTTTTTTTTTTCCCCCTCCCCCTTTATTTTTATCTCCTCTTCTCCCCTGCGATGACTACTGCCTGCCGACCGGCAAGGCAAAATTCAGAGAAATGAATGCCTACCTGGCTGTGGGGTGCAGGTGCCGGAGCAGTGGTGAGAGGATGGACCGACAGCTCTGGCAATAGAAACCGAATACCCACCAACGCTGAATGCATGGCCGATCCGGGGCTCGTCGTGCGCAGGGTGCAAACCGCGCTGCAGAAGCGTGTACATGTACCCGGTTACAGCGCAATATTAAAAATAAAAATTGCGAGTAATCTGCCACCTTAAAAAAAAATGCTTTTAGGGCTTTCTTGATAAAGTGTACTGCTGCTGCTCTTTGTCGTTAACTGTTACTATTCTTCTTTTCAAGGAGGACTGCAAGCCCTGGAGCCGCTGCTGCTGCCAGAAGAAAAGGTGCCTGTGGAAGCTCCCGCAGCCAAGAGGGACCTCGCCGGTGATCCCCATCCTTCCATGGAGTGAGTAGTCCCCACCATGGGTCTGTCCTGGGAAGGGGTTCCGGACCTACTCTGTGAGGCAGATTTATAACAATTAGGTATTTACTCTTGCTGAGTTTTGAGGGCATACTCTGCTTATTTGGTGCAGTCAGCCTAGCAAATTTTGTTATTTCCCTGCCAACTTTACAGATAACAACAGTAGTAATATAATACTACTAGTTTTGTTGCTGTAGTTTCATAAGCCTTAATGGAAATGGTCAAAAATTGAAATAAAATCTGGTTCTTGGAGAAAATGACAATTTAAAACAGGAATACTGTTCCAATTGAGGATGGAAGTGCAGTTTAATAGAAC
Source organism: Passer domesticus (assembly GCF_036417665.1). Classification (NCBI taxonomy): domain Eukaryota; kingdom Metazoa; phylum Chordata; class Aves; order Passeriformes; family Passeridae; genus Passer; species Passer domesticus. The sequence continues at coordinate 74,809,743 of NC_087512.1, read as the reverse complement.
CTTACTGTTCTGTACGGAATATGGTCAGGCTCTAGCTTTCCCCCATCTCCACTTCTGATCGCAGCTCCATTCTGGTTCCCACAGGCATGGGATGCAGGCACTTAACTGCTACATCCCCAGTGTTGTCCTTGGTTCAGCTGTGCCACGTTCTAGGGCAGAGTGCAGTGCAAATTAATAAGGTGTTATAATCACATATTATGTGTTATTATTATAATGTTACATGTTTTCTATTTATAGAAAATATATTTATATTTTATATTTATAAAATATATGTTTTAGGCATTCTTATAATGAAAAAGTGTGAATATAGACTAAAGAGAAATGTTTTGTATGTGTTTTATAGACATATAATTTCATTATAATCAAACCAAGAAGCACAATTAAACAACAAAGCAAATTACATATAAAAATAACGCATAGTCAAATATATCTCGTTGATGTATAATCCTAATGTTTTATGTATGTGTTCTATATGTATAACATGTATATTTTGTACAGATATTACATAGATGCATTATATACATGAACGACATAACTAACTATTTTATAGCATGACAACACATATGAAGTAATTATAAAGCAGGCATTGGATGAAATCACATTATAATAAATAACATATTCCAACATGTTACAAAAAAGGTATATACATTACTTTTCATGTTTCTATATGAGATACCTAGGGGTTGGATGCTCAGTAGGAATGCAAAACCAAGATAAGTATTTTTCACCTTTTCTACAGGTAGCTCTGCAAAGTGCTGTTTAGCGCTGGGGTACGAGACCTGAACTCTGTCTCTGCTTCGCCTGGCTTCCCTTTCTCAGCCCCTGAGGTGCAGGACGTGCGAGCAAACCCCACTTGGGTTCCAGGGAGGGAGGCAGGGTCTACCGCTCGTCTCGCAGCGGCTGGGAGCGCCGTTCCTGCCTCGCCGCCCGTCCCGCTGCTGCCTGTGCGCTCCCTCAAGCACACCGCTCCGGGGGCTTGGGGACTCGCTGCGCTGAGATCGGGTCTCCCCGCCCCCTCTTTCCACCTCGGCAGAGCCCGGGCTGCCGCTGTATCTTTTTCCTGGGGTGCTCATATCCAACTCCCCTGCGATGAAGCAGCCAGCGTGTCGGCTGTCATGCAATTAACAGATAACCCCGCTCCTCGTTCCCCCACCAGCAGCAGAGCTGTTTCAAAGGTTTCCTTGTTTCTTCACCAAATGTGTCACCTCCGAGCATCTTGGGAAGCACTGGAGTTGAGCTCAGATGTATGATTTTTAATTTTTCGTTTTTGGCTGCCTTGGTTTCACAATCAAGTGATTTTTTTAAAAGTACTATAACTTAGAAGAGGTCACTTGCAAATTGTTAAAACAACGAGTACTTCAACTGAGGATAGTGTCAGGCTTGCAGAGATACAAATTTCTATTTATTTTCTCCTTCCAGCTCCTATAGTTGCAGCCTACACAAGGAAAGCTACGAATGTGTAGCTGTCAGTACGTGTACAGACATGCGCAGGATCCTACGTGGTTCTAATGAGGTATTTACCAAAGCTGCAATCACACCAGGAAGCACTGATCCTGCTGTCCAGCCGGTTTTGCCGGAGAAAGGCGGATAGGCTTCAGCACCCCTTCAGATCGCTTTAACCTAAATCAAACAGGGGGCTGTCTGAAACAGGGGGACTCTGAAACGTCTCCTATCTTTTTCAGATGGAGAGCTAGCAAGCCGGAGCAGAAAGTCCAGATGCGGCCCCATCAAAACAGAGGAAGGGTTTATAGTACCATACCTCTGTGCGGGCATTTCCCTTAATATTTAATATTCAATACTGGCTATTTAATATTTTCACATTTAGTATTTTCTTACTTCATATTTCGTACTTCCTACTTCATATTTCATATTTCTCTTCAGTGTTTGGACTCTTGTGTGAAAAAGGGGGCTTGCTGAGCGCCGTAGCATTTCCAGTGCAGGATAATATATGGCCATGAGCAAAGAATATTGTCCTTTGTGCATCCATCAGGGAAACGCGATCCGGGGTTATGCACAGCATCGCATGAGTACTGCTCCACTTGGTGCCTCCCGACTGGGCGCGGGCAGTAAGTCTGGGGAGGGGCTAGGCACAGGGCGGAGGGTCGCGCAGGTAGCGCCCCACGGCCCCGTGCGGGCCCCCCGCCGCCACGTCGAGGGGCAGGCGGCCGCGGCCGTCGCGGAGGTCGAGGCGCGCCCCGGCGCGGTGCAGCGCCGCCAGCGTCTCCAGAAAGCCGGCGCGGGCCGCATCGTGCGCCGGGAGGCAGCCGGTGCGCGGGTCGGCGCGGTTGGGGTCGGCTCCGTGCCGCAGCAGCAGCTCGGCCACCCGCGGGCTGCCCAGCATCATCACCTGCGGGGAGAGACAGCGTCAGCGCCCGCCGCAGAGCTCGGGCTTCTCGCTCGGCCCGGAAGGAACGGAGATGTACAATGGAAAGGAGAAGAAAATCCGCCGGTGGGGCACAGAGACCGGCTCTGGACGTGCCACGAACGGCGGAGAACTTGTACCCGTCGGGGGAGTTGTGCCGTATTGGAAAACTCTCCTTTACCCACGCTAGAGGACAGGAGAGAACAGGTGGGGCAGAGAGGTGCGGGACTCCTGCCGGAGTCGGGAAGTGTGGATGCACACTGGGATTGCTCCGCGACAGGAGCGGGAAGTCGGTAGGCTCGGAGCACAAGAACCGGGGGAACGGGCTCGCCCTTCTCCCGGTGCGCTCCCATAGAAACCCAGGTCTCGTCCCAAGTCGCTTTGCACCGGTCCCCGCGGAACCGTGCCGGAGCAGCGTTCCGCTCGCATCCGTGACACTTCCCCAGAGCGTCCTTGTCCTTGGAGGGAACCCACCGCGTCTTCCCTCACCGGCAGGAGCGAATGAACCTTTTGCCTCACCCGCGTGTCCAGGGCAGCCCACCCCATCGGCCGCGCCGTTTTCTCAGTTGGGCTTCCCCAGCGCACCCAGCAGTGTGTTCAGCACAGGGGATAAGTCCCTGCCACGAAGATTGGGGAAAAGAAAATCCAAAAGCAAAAAAGGAACAGCACTGCAGGATGGCAACAAATACCTGTTTCGAGTGAAATGCTCCACCGACATTTTGAGTCGGAGAGTGTTTCGCAAGCACTGGCACCAAAACTTAAATATAGCTTCTCAGATTATTCCAGTTTCGTTTTATTTTGAAATTTTAATAAAAAGCTGGCTAGAACTACCCCTAAAACTAACTCAGCCTTTATAAATATAACCTCTACTACACCTCCGGGCACTACGTCTATCCACACGTTCAGGCGAGTGTAAAATGTGGGCAGACTGAGCCCCACAGGCATTGCTCGTTGTTTACCTGCAGCGTCACCTGGGCAAGGCTATCGCGACCGCGTATTTCTGTTCGTGAGAGCCACCGAATATATATATATATATTTTAATTTTTTTTCCCACGGGAGACGAGACAAAAAAATGCAGTCATATAAAGCAGAAGACGAGGTGTAACGAAAGGGAGATTATTTCCATAAACCTGACTTGTTACATTTTATCGCACGTTTATTGCGAGATGAGCATTGAAGTTCTCGGATTTGAGTCATCCTGTCTCAGATGGTTCAAACAAAGTAAAGAGTTGCTAAGACTAAAACCTCCCTGTTGCGACCGTCACCGGAGAAGACTTTGTCCTTCCCAGAGAGGCGAGAGAAGCCCCTGTGCCGCGCCGGCTCGACAGCAGCCGAGCCCAGTGACGGGGGGCGGCCCCTGAGGGGCACGGCCGGGCCCGCTGCTGCCCCGGGGCTGCCGCAGCGCCCCTCGGGCCGGGCACGGAGGGCCGCGGCCGCCGCCCCGCCGCCAGCAGTCCACCTCCCTACCTGGATGGGGGTCCTGCCGTAGGAGTTGGCGGCGTTGGGGTCGGCCGCTCCGTCCAGCAGCTCGCTGAGGCGCTGCAGGTCCCCGCGGGCGGCGGCGTTGGCCAGCTCATCGGCCAGCGGGCCCGCCGCCCGCCGCGCCGTGCCCGGGCCGCCGCGCCCCGCACGGCGCCGCAGCCGCCCCTCGCTGCCCGCGCCGCCCCCGGCCCCTGGGAACGCCCGGGCCCGGCCCCGGCGCGGCCCCGGCCCAGAGGCTCCCGCGCTGTCGCCCAGGCCGCCTCCACCTGCGAGGATGCGGCGGAGGCTCCCGGCTCTCGATTTTCTCCACCCAGCTACTGCCGCCCGGCCCATCTCGGTGCCGCCGCTGGCCTCACCCTGTCGGGGCGGAGCGACCTGCGCAGAGAGGGCCGGGCTGCTGGGCGGGCGGCGGGGCAGGCTCTCTCTCCATCTTTTGTGTTCGTCTATTATTTTGTTCTCTTGCGGGCAGCAGCGTCTAAAACAGTGCCTGAACGCCACGAGGAGAGCAGGGGCAGGGGAGGAGCAAAAGTAGCAAAAAACTTTAACGAGAGCGGGGCATAAGGAGAGTTGTCCCGGGAGCGCGGCCCCAATGTCAGCAGGGCCCCGTCCCCCGGCGCTGCCGCCTCGCCCCCTCGGGACGCCCGTCGGCACCCGAGGCGCAGAAGTGAGGGGCACCCGCCCCTCCTTCCCTTCCCCTGGGTGAGCTGCGAGCTCCTGTCTCTCTGCTTTTTTAGTTGGCAGGGACACTTTGTAAGGACAGCGGGCTCAGCGGTGAGCACGGCCTCCACTGAGACAAGAATCGCGGCTGCGACGCCTTCACCTCACCGCCTAAACCGCCTTTTTTTTTTTTTAATTTATTTTTTTTCCCTTAAAAAAGTTACAAGCCAACCAGGGGCCTCTGGGAACGAGCAAGCTCAGCGGCGGGAGGGCAGGGCTTGCGCGCCCGCCCCCGGGGCCCGGGCGGGCCGGGGCGGAGCTCCGGGGAGGCGGCGGCGGCGCGGGCAGCACCACGGACAGCTCCCCCGCCGCCGCGGAGCTCCGCGCCGCCCCGCCTCCCGGAGCCGCCTTTCTAAAGCCCCGCATGTGAGGGCCATGGCGGGCATCGTTCCTAAAACTGTAGTGGCCTAGTGCCAAACTCTTCTTCATCATTACACTTTGCTTAGAAATGAGTGAAGTTTCGCTCACAATAAAGAGCTTCTTGATAAAATTGTTGCTTCTGGTTAAGTAAGTGAGCATTTAAACATGGTCTGGCGATTTCCTTGTGCTTGGGTTTGGTTTTTTGGTTGGTTGGTTTGGCTTGGTGTTTTGGTGGTTTTATTTTATTTTTTTTTTTTCCTCTTTACTAATGAATTTTCCAAGCACCAGATGCCATACAAATGTGAAAATAATGATATTTCAGAACTCCACATTATATAAAAGGAAATAAGTGGGATAGTTTAATCTGTATACCTTGGTATGTAGATCACCGTACAATGGAAACACCCAAGCTGTGAGCAGTATAGTTAAGCCTTGAAAACACTGCAAGCTGATCTTTACAGCAGCATCAGTAAAGGGCAATATTATAGAATCAGTTTCACAGAGATAGGGTATTGATCCTGATTCTCAGCTACAGGAAAAAACAAATAAAAAGAATTCTGACAAGGCTTTCATAAGGGTGGCATTTCCTACCAACATCATTAAGTAGCACTGTCAAATATATATGAATGACAAATTAAGGAGTCCTTCATAATTTTTTCTTGCAGATCAGAAAAACCCACACTTTGTCATTAGGAAAGACTCCCCTCCAGCAAATCCATAAATGTTCTCTTCTCCCTTTTGCAAATTCATAAATGTTCATTCTCCTGACCAAGAAAGGAAATCCTGTCCATTAGCAAAAAAAAGATATTTTAGCTGGAAACTGCTTGCCTCGGATCTGGAATCTTAGACAGAGTTCTCCTTTTGTTCTGAATATGCATTTACTGTCTGAAGGTCAATTTCACTGTCCAGTTGATGGTAGCTTTAAAGAAGCTGCTACCCAGTTGGAAGTGACACCTTCCTCTTTCAAAGTTAATATTGGAAAGGAAAATTTTACAATCATGACCTCAAAACAGTCCTTTAGGGAGGTGTCACACCTTTCTGTGCTGCAGGGTTATTACTTATGTATATTGACAGTGACAAAATGCCAAATAAATACAATTCTCTTGGCAAGTAGAAAGGCCTTGCAAGCAGTGCAACAATACCATTTTCTACAATCAAAAAGAGAAAAGAGAGACATTGGGGGGTTCAAGAAGATACTCATTAGTACACATAATGTGTAGTCAACTTAGTATTGCTCAAAAACACCAGCCTAATTTTTCCTGGAGGAAAAAAATATTGGCAGTTTGTCCCACATATGTTTTCTTCTAAGTGACACCTTTTAAGTAGTTACATTTGGAGTAGAATGTTCTGTACTTCCCTTAGCTGGATCTCCTTCTCTGGGAAGTGGGAAGATGGACAACACTAACATTCCTCTTCTGGATCAAAATAAATATGCAAATAAGCCAGAACAGAAAAAACCCATACTTTTTATACTTCTACTTGAAAGAATTTTGCGATTGTTTCAAGCAGAAGTATAAAAACACTAACTCTAATTTAGTTTATCTCTTTGTTAAGGTATTGACAGTATTTTGGAAGTTTATCTTCTCTTTCTTAACCAGTTGTTCTTTATATATTATTTCAAGGGAAGTGGACATCAGCACTACAAAACACTGCAGAGACACCCCTCTGGCAATTTTATGGCAATTTGCCCAACTGTGTATGCAATGATCTCTCTGTGTGCACTCTTATGGAAATTGTAAGTTTTACAGATGAAACTTGAATTTTTTTTTTCAAATTTACCTTGCAACTTGCTCCCACATTTGCTTATCATGTTGGATATGTAATTTGGTTTCTTGTGGTTCTTTGATAAAACATTCTCCCAGCATAGCCTAATCAGTGGTAGAGAAACTACTCTGTTAGAAAACCAACAGCATCAAAACCAATGGCACCCTCCCACCCCCACAAAAACCAAACAGAAAACCGCTAAATAATACCCAACAAAAACATCAAAACAAACAAACAAACACGACAAAAACCCCAAACAAAACAAAACAAAAATCACTTTCTTATGTTGAAGAACTTAAGCTACCAAAACACCAAACCAGATGCTAGCCAGCTACCTTGTCTGTAAACTATCTCTGATTGGTTTTGGTTTTTTTTTTTGTTTGTTTTTTTTTTTTTTTTTTGTTTTTTTTTTTTTTTTTGAGAGTGATGTTTTTTTCTCTACCAGGAAGAATTCCCTGATCCACAGATGTCACACGTTTGTTCCAATGATTCAATGATTTGTACTACGGAAATCCTGATAAACCACAACACCAAAAAATGTGTTATCCAGATTTAGGGTTTTTATTTGTCTTTTCCTTTTTAACTTTCATTTTATATGCCTTCACATTCAGAGATTCAACTGGCTGCAGAGCAAGACATGAATGCAGAATCTAGGACACATTATTAAGTTCACAAAGTCTTGCACAGCCCCAGCTTCACATCTGTGGCTATTGCAGCAGAAGTTCCTAGAATCTAAGTAATATTTCTCATGTCCCTGTCATTTTAACTGTACAATGCTGTGCAAATCCCTCTGACCCTTTGGCTCACCTATATGTGTAACAATTGTGGTCATAGACCTGAAGGACAGTGAGAGAAAGAGTACTGAGTTTCATATGTTTTCAGTATAAAAATCAAACTAAAACCTTCCACACACTCTGTCCATGGGCTTTGTGATTCTGCAATTCCAGGGAATAGTCATCCACTGTCTGAAGAAGACTGTGAGTCAGGCATTGTGCTGAGGGCTAAGCTAAGCTTCAGGCATGTAACAGGCAGCTTCCATAATCAACAACTATGTTGCAAAGTTACATAAAATTCATAATTAGCATGAAAGAAACACTTAATCAATTCCCCAAGTGTATGCACTGGTATAACCATTACTAAGGACAAGACTTCTGCCAAAGCTGCAACATACCAATCATCTTGCTATGGAGAATCAGTCCCCTTGCATAAGCCTTTTCCATTTTGATCACGAGTGTCGTGGCCAAAATCAGCAAAAAGCTATTGATTTCTCACTACAGCTGGGCTGCATACAAGCACACTGAGATTCTGTAGGTTCAATTTAATCTGGTAGTAAACTATCCTTACTGATTATTGGACCTTTATTGCTATCTTATATCCCCACAGGCAACAAAGGAAAACGATTTCCCAATTACGGCCAACTCATATTCAGCTCATGTCAAACTATTCCAAATGGGGCTGGGGAGTCAAAGTACATTATTTTACAATTTAGTATACAATTTAGTACATTATTACAACATACAGAGCAATTTAGTACATTATTACAACATACAGAAATTTGATTTACCTGAGACAACAGACATCAAGGATTACTTACTTTTTTTGATCTTTATTCAGACCATATGTCAGCTGGTTGCAAAGTAAGCTTTGCTGGCTGTGTGTGTTTAGTAAATGTTTCTGAATTTCTTGGCAGCTGTGCTTGTTCTATGTTTAAGTAAGGAACACAAGGAGAAGATGAAGATGTTTTTTAGAAGCTGACCTGCAAAGAATTTGTATTAAATTAGTTTTGTCCCACTTTTGTAAAGCCTGTGAAGTTTTAAGAAAAAGAGAAGCACTAGGAGTTTCCTTCCCCTCTAGACCAATTTGCTTTGTAGGTCAGCTTGAAAATTAGTTGTTAGGAATACCAAACTTGATCTTCCCAATCTGTTTGGCAGACTACTGAGGAGAGGAGGAATCTCTATTCAGTACAGCTATTGAAAACCCAAGGTATGAGATACTATATAACATGTTTTAGATTATTACGCTATAATTCCAAGCAATTTAGGTGATCTTTAGCTTGTCTCTTAATTTTATCATCTCCTGTGGTATATTTTCAAACCTGTTTCATAAATCTATGATCTTTCTTTTACCTAATCACATAGAACTATAAGCTGACTATCAGAAAGCAGGAAACAGGATAATGTCACTGCCCAGACTTGTAAGCAACCGAGACATGAACTCAGACTGGCAGGGAATCCAAATCACTCATTGGTACACAGAAGCTGTTTCTATAGCTTATTTCAAGGCACAGTATTTCCTTACATGGTAATTCTCACTACGTGACCTATCCCATGTTGCCACATCAGCTTTCTAAATGTCCTTCTCTGGGGTGATCATGCCCTGTTCACCTGTCTATCATCTTTGGCAGGCTCCTCTGCCATAGGGATCTGCTCAGTGGCATCTCCACCCAAGGTCAGGTGCAGACAGCCCCCTCTGTGCTGCCCTGTACCTCTCTGTGCTGCTGTGTGCTCCTTTGTGCTGCCAGGTGCTTCTGCAGAGGTGTCCCACAGCCCACAGTGCAGCTCCTCTCTCTTCCCACACAGACTGGTCATGCCAAAGCACATATAAATTCATAAGAACAGTGAAGCATTAGCTTGACTCTAACCATGGCATTCTTTCTTTGGAACATTCATCAAGTGCTGGAAGTAGGTGTGTAGCTGAAAACTAGAGTATTTTCAAATTCAAAAGCAGTTTTCTTCCAAATATCGCATTCTCTAGCTCCTTGTCTTGTGATAATTTCTCTTATTCATGAGGCTTTATACTTTTCCAAAATAAAGGACGTGTTTACTCTGACAAGTCAGCTTTACCTGATGTCTCTCAGACATCAAAACCAAGTCTTCCCACTATCTTGGTCTTTTGTTATTTGCTATTCAAAGCTCTTTTGCGATAGCTAGAAAGTGGAAACATGGGTATGCAGATGATGCCTGAGGCTTTAGTCAAACCTCACACTTAGTCAGGTAAATGTATGGGTTTCTGTGCTGCAGGAGGGATGGTACAGTTGAAGTCACTTTAAAATATTTGTGTCAAGACACTGATCTGACTGAACTTACCTTAAGCTATTTGATACTTAAAACATATTTATTTTTCCACCTATTAGCTGGCTCTTTGATAAATTACAAAGCAAATCTCTTTTGCCTTGGAGAAGGAGGCATAGGCTGTAATTTTAGATTCTATCTAGCTTGCATTCCATTTTTGAATATGGACAGTTTTTCCTAGCTTTCTTATTAGTTTTTTTTTAATATGTATTGTAGCTCCAGGGTACAGTAAAGCTCAGTAAAATCTGAGTATTTTGACACAAATGTTTTAAAGCAACCTCAAATGTATAATTTGGCAGTGCTGGAATTCTTGTGCATATATGATCTCATCAAATAGAATGGCATATTTTGTAAGACATACATAGACTACATAGTTTTAAACAAAAAAGAGAGTATGATATGGTTTCAAACTAAACTGCTTTTACCTGAGGAGATCACTGTTGTCTGTGTTTTATCTTTTACTTATTAGACTGGTTAAGCTTTAAGATTTCTGTCATTAAAACTACTTTCTGGCTATTTTTTTTATTGTAGTGGTAAAGCCCATGAAAGCCTTGTGTCATATTGCATTTTAAATTTCTTATGTAAGCAGTGTTTTCTAGAAAAACTTTGGTAAGACTACCTGTCAAAGAACAATCCTGTAGAAATGTAGGTTAGACATTTTTGTTTATGAACAAGTACAGTTTTCTCATGGTCGAGGAGCCACTGAGATTCTAGAGATTTTATCAGGAGAGGGATATCAGATTCCTCACTGCTTGCAGCCTTAGGGTTCTCTCTTAAAAGATGAGTCACCTGACTAGCCTTGTTTCTCATGATGCTATATTTCATTATTTCTTTTCATATTTCTGTTTAGCTTGGCTACATATAGTCACTGTAGAACCACAGCCTTTGGTGAAATGAATCTAGTGAAAGCACAACCATCTTTTTTGTGAGCCACAGACACATTGTTCTCAAAGTGAGGAAAAGACAATAGCTTTATCAGTCTGTGGTGTGTGTTTTTTTTTTTTTTTTTTTTTTTTTTTTTTTTTTTTTTTTTTTTTTTTTTAAGGAGGGAAAAAAAGAAAAAATAAGGAAAAAAGAAATAAAGACAAAAAGAAAAAAGCAGCTCAGGGTGTTTTTGATGCCAAACAACCATTGGCATCCTATTTCAGGGGCAGGAATAGCTTCTAATTCCTTCACTGCTTTCCTGCAGAGGCTGAGTAGTTAGGCATGGAGCAGCTGCTGAGCGTAGCAGGGGTATGTACCTAATCTGCTGCTTTTGCTGCTCTGTGGATGCTGCAGTGCAAACTGCTGTGTGTGGGACAATGAATTACCACATGCTGTTTTGTTGGGGCTTGGGGACAGCCTATGATGGCTGCTGTCAAGCACATTTGGACATGTGTTTGTTTTCAAGTTACATATTCACAAAAGGCTGTTGCTTAGGAAACACAGGTGTTTTGCTTTCTCTTGCCTCTGGAATGGCACTGTGCCCTCCTGTCATAGGATATTTGCACATAAGTTACCACTCCTATAGTCTCAGATACTCTTAACCACTGTGCAGTCCTCTATAAAGCTGTATTTATTAACTCCCAGTTTAATTAAGTACAAAATGTTTTACTGAAAAGGAAAGATGGATTTTTTACAATAAGGGAAAGCTGAAGGTTTGTTTTTGTTTTCCTTCCCTTTCAGTTACTGATTTCTGTTGTGTTTAATGCATGTTCCACACGCTGTGTAATCTTGCAGTGACCGGTAATGTACTAATGCAGTACATCTGCTTGATTGTGCTAGCTGCTCCCTTCAAAGTCTGACATTTTACAGCTCAGGATCCCTTCTTCTATTACTCACGCAGCAAAACTTCATTATGTGAAGTGCAGCTTCCTGTCTGATTCCTCAGTGATGACAGGGATTCTACAGCTGGCAGGACAGCCTCCTTTGCAGAGGAAAGCCATTAAATCCCAGCCTAGGACCTGCTTGCCATGTCTCCATTCATCAGGCTTGCATCAGCCCTTCTGGTTGGGCTCAGAGCAATGACTGTACCAAGCTGAGAGGCAGAAACCTTGGGTGCAGGAGTGTACCACCTGCTGCAGCAGGTGCCCTGCTGGCCTCCCAAGAGTGGGTTAGTTTTGCTGGTGTCATTTTCAGGTCTCTACAGCGTGTATGAAGCATGTGATTTCCTCCACATGTGCTGAATATAGCTTTTCCATCCACCCAATTGAATATGAGGACTTCTGACTAGCAAAGTTTTATGTGGATTTTAAAAAAGCAAATTTTAAAACTTAGAAGAGTGATTGCTTAACAGTCAGCACTGAGAAACTGGAGAATCTTGGAAGACTTTGAGAATTGTTCCTTGTAATCTTAAGTTCATCCCTTTATATTTTCTGATTTTATACATACCTACATGGCATATGATGGTGATGGTCTGTGGCCATCCTAGGTTTATGTGCTATTATATCTCTGGTGTTGCTTCGAGGTGACAGCAAAGCAGAGCACCATTACTGTGAGTGTTGGATGAATAAAGTTGTGTGAATAAAATAAATATAAGATGTCTGTTTGCTTCTTTGTTTGTCCCTTCTCCCCCTAAAACCCCCACATTTTTAACAGCATATATGCAAACAGTAGTAAGCACTAGGACTTCCAAACACAGAGGAAAGAGTACAGTGAGGAAGTGATTAACAAGATTACTGCCAGAGAGCAACACCCAGTAGTGGAGAAATGGGGTGTGTAGTCAGTGTCGTGTTCATCCACTGGTAATGCCTGCAAGCAATGGGATACTGTTTTTAATGGATACATGGATGTTATACCTGTGACAGATGCAACCACGGGCCATGGTTGCAAAATAGACCAGGCAGGGGCAGCACATGTGAAGGGGCTTGGCACATTCCAGCTCCAGCAGACATGGCTCCTGCTTTTGGGGCTGATGGTAAGCAGACCTCTCCATGTCTGTGGGAGACGGAAGGCTGCTCTGAGGCAGCTCTGGGGCAGAATTAGGCTTTTCTGTATTCTTCACACGGTTACATTTGAATATTCATATTTTGTTAGACTGACTTGACTTTAACATTCCAACCGTTTCCATACCCTACCCCTAGATTTCAAAGCCAACTGCAATTTTTCAAGCGCATGCTTCCTGAGGAACGCCTTTACTCTTTGCAGTCGCTGTCTTTACGGGGGGATATCGAGCACGGTGCCTCACACACACCTGCTGCCCTGCCTCGCCCTGCGGGGTCTGCAGCCTCGCTCGCTGCCCTGGCAGCGGAACTGCTTTTTTATTTGCTTTAAAGTTTGCAATAGCAGCGAGAAAAGCTGCCAAATGCCATGTCGAGGCGGGTGCGAGTTTTAGGAGAGGTGCGTGTGCCATCTAGAGGAAGCGCGGCCGCCGGAGGGGAGAGAGGGGACGGGACGCGCCGCGCTGCGGCTTTGAAGCAAGCTGAAACAATCATGGGGACCCGCAAAAAGACCCCCAGCACTCATCAAAGATTGAATCCCTTCGGGAAACCCCAGTAAATGGTGTGCTATACCTCTGTGTTTGCAAAGTTTTAGCATATCTCTAGGAAAAAACACTCAGAATGCGGAATTCTTTTCTATTCCAGTAAACAAGGGAATGCCTGTTTGAGAATTTTAGTAGCCCTGGAATTTATTAATACTGTCCTGTTCCTAAGATGCAGCAAGAAACAGCTCCGACATGGCAAAAAAAGAGTTCATCCTTCCTTCTTGCCATGTCTTTGTTTATTGAGTATCACACAATCTGAGGCTTCTGGCATATATCAGCTTTCATCAGTAGACAGAAAGCTCAGTAATGGTTGTTTGTGAGGATGTTAGCAAGAGCAAGAGACAGAACCTCATAACCTCATTCCCTGTATCCCAGATCCTGTAGGGCAGCAAAAAAAACCCCCAACTTTTTCAACCATGCCAGAGAGATGAATCTGTGTGGCATGACATTTCCTGCCGGAAAGAAACCCACAAATACTGCAGGTGTGAATCTTCAGGCACTGCCACAACTGCAGAGCAAGATTTCAGTGTGGCAGTCATTGCCTGGCAAGGTCAGCTGTATATTTTCGAATCACATGTTTTAATGAATTTACCTTGTTAAAGGAAACTGTCCCATCCCAGGGCCTTATATTAAAGTTGAAGGAGGAGAGAGGAAGTAAGGTTTTGTTAATTCAAAGTCTCTTACTTGGAGACAAGTACAAGCTGAGGCACAGTGAAATTGATTTGTGATTTTTGCTGCAAAATGTACAGACAACCAGCTTGTTATGTTAGATAACTTTCTCCTGAATTTGTTGTCACATTAGAAGATTTCTAAATTGAAACTATTATGACTCAATGGCTTTAAAGAACTGAAAATTTTCCCCAAAACTCATTGCCATATTGCTTGAAAAAAAATCTTGAATAATAGTTAATATGTAGTACAGTCTATTCATATTTTGACATCTATAATGACTTCTCTGATAAGTAACTAATACTAGGGGATGACTAACAAGTATCAGTGTATATTTGACTTGGTTTTATCAGTGACCTCATTTGAATGACATCAACCTCATGACAAGGGTTCCGTTCAAAAGGACACTTTAGTGGCTCAGTGGCTCTTTGATACCATGAGTTTTCCAAATGTTTACTTCAAATTGCAAACCAATTAACAACAAGGAATGTGAAGTACTTTGTCCTGTAGGTACTTCCCTTGCTCACTGTCAGAAGCTGAGGAAGGTGTAAAAACAGAAGAGCAGGCTCAGGTGACAACTCGTGACTTGTATTCTTGTGCGTGACACTTTCCAACTGGCACAAATGTGATGAAGCTTCTCCATCTGCATAAGAAGAGCAAGCAGGCTCCCCTCACCCCCACCAATTTACTCTGCCTATGTAATGAGGTCACTGTCCACCGGGACAGGCCAGATCTGCAGCTGCTCAGTATCACCCTGTGCAGCAGCACAGTACCTGCATCTGGGACACTGCACAGCAGCAAGAAGCAATACTGGGCAGTTGTTCTTGCAAATGCAGGTACCTTGTGACAGCATCCTGACATTCTAGGACATCGCTGCGCACACACAGACCACAAACATACTTGCACTACCTTGGACCTACCTGGCTTGCTTATTGAAGTCAAAGTGCTTCTCATTGCCAAGTATTTCATCATGCTTCTGCTGTATTCATTGCTTCTCATACCCACATAAGGCAAAATCAATGTAAAGCAAGTCTGAGAGCATGGACACACCAGTGGTTCCTCCCTGTGTGCAGCATAGAGTCTGTCTTCTGTTGTGTGTAGGGCAGACTTAAAGTTCAGCTTCCTGCTGCAGAGAAGAAAAATGCAGCCTCCCCAGCAAGACAAGGTGACAGATTCACTTCTTAGAAGAGAATGTAGGATAAATTAACTTCTTAGAATATGAGTGGTCAAGTCACGAGTAAAGGAGTCATCAGAAGAGGTGGTTACAAACTGTATTTCTTCCCAGAACTTTTTTGTCAGATGACATTGCAGATGGAGTCATCTCTGGGTCAGGTTTAATATTAGAAATTAGACTGGGAGGTGGGGATGGAAGGTGGGGGATTGGAGTGTCCCTTAACAGACAGAAGGCTTTCCACACAGGGAAATGGGGTTCTTCTATTAATCTATCCTGGGTCCTGCATCAGCAGGCAGAGTTTTCAACTCAGTCACTTTGATCCTATATTTTCCTGGAAAGAAGACAGTTTTGACACTGGTCAGTTCACTTCATTATTTCCAAGAACAACTCATGGGCCAATAGGGAATTTAGCAGCCTAGAAGAGGTGCTCACTAGGAACTGAGGTTGGAGTTTGGTTTTATTTTGATTTGCAGGAACAAAAGAGACAAAACTCAGCAGAGAAGTAAATTAAAATTACATTCATTTTGAAGTCTAAGTAATGCTTTCTATTTGTACCATGTTTGGTTTCAGCAAGCCAGACTTGCTTCTGCAAGCAAGATATGTGGGGCCTTTTAGGACTGTAAGGAAAAAAACCAAAAATTGCAGGAAATGTTTTTTGCAAGATCAGTGGCATAATTATCTCTAGGTCTGTGTGCATCTCAAAGGTAGTTTCTTAAATGAATATGTATTAAGTAAAAATATTTTCAAGGGCATCCACAGCTCCCATTTAAAATACACAATGGCTGATCTTGAAAAAAAACCCCAAATTCACAGGGAAATGCCATAAAGAAACAAATGCTTTAAAGCACCTTTACACATACAGACATAATTTCTTTACTTTCTATTCTGAAAAAGAACCAATTGCACACTATAGTAAATGGGATTAATTATGAAAATCTGCTATGGACAAAAATATTTACTTATCCCTGACTGGTAATGTTTAGCAACATGGGGTGGTTTAAAAATAATTAAGAATTTAAGGAAAAAAAAAGGGTTGTGCATCAAACACCAAACTTAATATTACACACAGTGTATCTGCAAAGTGTGACTAAAGGTGAAACATTTTTTAAATACCTCTGATAATGAAAAGATTTGTTGTAAAATATGTCTTAGATGGCTTGAATAAAATACTCATTGTATGTGCACAAAACCACTTTATTCAGCAGTAATTCTTGGATTTAGCCCTTGATGGGGTTGAGGTGCAGGAGGAGTGAAGGATTTGACAGCAGGGGAGCTGGAATCCATAACAAACACCTTTTTAACATAGGGCCATAACCACAATGTGATTTGGAATGGGAGAGCTGAATTTGATTATTTT
Organism: Passer domesticus; assembly: GCF_036417665.1. NCBI lineage: Eukaryota > Metazoa > Chordata > Aves > Passeriformes > Passeridae > Passer > Passer domesticus. Next base: position 74,793,324 of record NC_087512.1, on the reverse strand, counting down.
TTTTCTGAGTGCCTGGAGTTACCACCACATGTGCTAATATTCTCATTTAAAAATGTCTTTAATGTGCAAGATGTTGAGGACAGATACTGCACCACGAAACTGCATGGCAGGTTTCACTTCGAGATTTGAGAATTCCCTTTTGTTAAGTGATCACACAGCACAGGGTGTTGTCTTCTCTCTTTCTGTCAGCAATTATGTCCTACTGTGTTTCCTCATTCTTTGCTGATTTGTACATGCTCAGGGCTTCTGGAAAGTCAGCCTTGCAAGCACTCAGAAGAATGATCAAATACCCTTACCAGATGCTTTTGGAAAAGCTGCACATAACAATTTTGTTCCTGATTCCCAGCATGACAGTCTGTCTCACTTTTGCTCATTCATACTCTGAAAAACATCTGAAAACAAAGAACTTAAAATTTGTCACAGTGAATAGCAAACAAGAAAGAAGTTGCTTTTTGCATGCTTACTTTAAAAGTCATCAGCTATTTTTTAAAAAAAATTGTGTTTCTGAGGCATACATTAAAGCCCTTTTGCTCTGTAAAACTTTCTTCTCATACATTCTTGTTCTGAAATGGTGTGCTTTTTATCTCTCTGATAATTTCTTATCTTTCTTCTTTTTGCTGTTCTTTTTTTATGTGGCACACGTGGTGGTTCAGCTGGAAAGAGAGAAACTTCAAAAAGTATAAATTAGATTATAGATCATAAAAGCCCTAAATATTATTTGGAATAGCAAGTTTTGGCCCTTCTTTCCAGAGAAACAACCTTACCTGTTGCTTTAAAAATCTCCCAGTCCAACTGAAACCCCATTTTTTCACCCATTTTAGATACACCTGTAGTCCAGCCAGGATTGTTAAAAGCTGCATCACTCAGTGGGCAGATTACAACATGACTTACACCAAACCTACCTTCTTTTTCATTTGGGTGGTTTCAGTGAAGATGAGTGGTACTTTTTGTGCACCTTTGTGTTGCTTACTGGCTGATACATCCCAATCAGAGGGACCGGAACTCGTACGTTTCCTTGTTTCTGTTGGCACCTGGGATTGCAATGATAGCTGAGTAAATACTGTGACAATCTTGTACTGGATAGCTAGTTTTGATGTATGTATGTGTCAAGAAGAATCACTTCCTGTGGTGAGTAAAACATGTTAAGGCTGTGCTCGTGGGTAAAGTGGAAGTGCAGACCACCAGCTGGTGTAAACCCTGGTGGAAGCTAACACAGGCCTAGCCTAATGGGGCCTAGCTAGGCACCCAGCCCAATGTTTCCCACTTCCAGATTTTATATATCACCTCTAAAGCGTAAAGTTTGGGAAGACAGAACCTACAATTCCATTTCTCTGTTTTTTCTGGTTAAAGTGTCATAGACATATTTCTATGTGTCAGGAAAGGCATCTTAAATAGAAAAAAGACACCTTCAAAACCAACTCATACTGTAGGGGCTTAGAGCATTATTGCTTGTGGGTCATTCTACTTGATTTTGCCATGAAGAGACAACAATTAGATAGTAATGAAACAAAGTCCACCAGTTGCTGGATGAAATTCAATTCTTGCAGATTAGTCTTTAGCCTTCTGCAACCTGGTGAAAACTGTGGTCCTGTGAATTTGGAATTGCTGTCAGACTTCCTTAAGCAGTAACACACATGCTGGAGGGACATGTACGTCATCTTGACACAGCCCACTCTGTTCCTGTTTCTGTCGTCCTCAGAAAGAGAGCTGGCTTTCATTTCCCAGCTTTTCCATCTGGCTGTCATTTGAAAATGAACACGGTAAGGTGTCGTGGTAATTTCAGTGCCAAAATTATATTTTTGTGACGCTTGCTTACACATTTTTTAGACTTAGAGGTTAAGGTTAAAGACCTTGGAGGTCCTTTGCTGTTCCTCTCTCCAAGTCCCTAGGTTCAATGACAGTGCCTCTGGTACTGAAAGGAAAGGCTCCATCAGGAAAGGAGACAGGTTCCTGTTTTCATAAAGTGGAGCAGCATCTCTGGGAGAGATTAAAATATTTCAGGCTGTTTAACTTCTAACTCTGTCTCTGATTTGTGGGGAAAATAATGGATTTTTTTTTACATGTCTAAGGATCTTTATGTGGCTATGATTTGTAAGCTGAAACAGCAAGGTGTTCAACAATGAGAAAACACTGATGCCCTGTAGGAGGGGTATGAACAACATGAGGACCAGCAGGGGCCAGCTTGAGTTGAAATAGCTTCTCATATATCCTGACAGACTAAAGAATTTCCTTCCAGAAAAAAAAAAATAATGCAAGTTAGGACAATAGAAAGAAACATAAAATCAACAAAGTATAAACTGAAATTAGGATTTGTAGAAATTCTGAAGTATAAATGCTGTAATTATAAGAACTGATAGTAAGGTTTTCTAGTACAGCAGAAACAGAGAGACTAAAAACCAATCAGAGACTTTTTTAGCTTATTAGAAGATAGAGAAACCCTGATACTGTACATTCACCCTTTCATTTTACAATGATTTTTCCTGAGTAAGTTTGTAGACATATACTCCATGCTTATTATCTTCAAGCAATAGAGATATTGCAAAAGACAATTCCTATGAAATAAATAAACACTCTGTTTAACAGTACATGTCAGGTAAGAAGACAAAAAGGTAGATAGGGGTTGGCACTGAGTTTCAGCTTGAACTGAAACTCATTCTTTATTCTGTAGCATTAAACAAACTCCTGAATTTGAATTAATTTTGTTAGTTGCATATACTTATTCTCCTTTGAGAGGAGTTGGAAGAATTAGCAAGGAATTTGTAAATATCTTTGCTCTCTCGTTCTTTGTGTTGAAAGACATGATTTTTGGAAGAGATGGAGTCTTATCTCAAGAATTTTTTTCTGTAAATTTCCATGAGGAAATCACAACCGTCCCTAATTTTCTCATCTATTGGGAAGTCTCCAAACACCATTGGAGAAGTAACCAGCAATTTAGCCATTTCTGACCAGATTTATTCCAGAACTTCACAGATTTATTTGTACTCTGGTTTATTTCATACCATAACTCAGTTACAATTCTTCATGCAATTCCTTATGAAAGAATTACAAAATTCTGACTACAAAATAGGAAAGAGTCTCTTAGGTTACAGAGCTCCAGATGTTTCTCTCAGAAGATTTGGGCATGAGATCAGTCACTCGTGTGATGGGCTGTCAGCCATCAATCTCCACACTTCCTGCGAACAGCAGCACCTGGGCAGTTTTACTGCCATGCTCGTAGGTGCACTGGTTTGCCTTGGCAGTGGTGGCATGCTAAATGGAATTCAGACTGCATTGTTACAGCCACAACAGACACAGGGTTAAGAGTGTGTATTCTTAACCTTTTACCCTCCAAATTTTTGAAAATTATAGTCATAAAAGGACTTGAAAGTTTGGGTGTTGCAAGCTCTTGCTACCTATGGGTTCAGCATAGGGAGAGTTTTTATTCTGCCCTTCTGTCAGAGAAGGGGTTGTGCATATGAGCTAGGTTTCAGTGTTGATTAACAGGTGATGTGGAAAGAATCATGTTTGCCTCATGACATGCCTCATGTCATGAGGCAAACATGAAAGAAAGGGAGGGAGGTAGCTGTCAGGTGATTTTACTGGAGAGGTTCAGCAACCAAATGCATCTCAGCAGAAGTTACCATGGATTAGTATGTACCAGTGTGAAGAGCAAATCTTGCTTTTCTTTTTCAGCTGCAATGTAGATGTACCTGTCACCTTCTTTATCTCCACAGAGTTTTACAGCACCATTAATTCCTTCTCCTTCTTACCTGCTATCCCAGCTTCATTGCAATCTGTCATCATACCTGAAACAATTAGCATGTCACATGCTGAGTTCTATTCATATTGGCTAGAAGACACGGCTGAGATCCAAAATTTTTGAGGCATATGTTGAGGCACAGCCATACAAATCTGGGACAAATGAGGGTTTCATGGAATCAAAGAACCATGGAATCAAAGAACCATGGAATCAAAGAACCATTTCAAAGAATCAAAGAACCCAAACCAAGAATGGTTTGGGTTGGAAGAGACTTTCAAGACATTGTAGTTTCTTCTCTAGTCAGAGGAAGGGACACCTTCCAATAGACCAAGTTGCTCAAAACTGCATCCAAACTGTCCTTGAACACTTCCAACGAGGAGGGATCTACAATTTCTCTGTAGATACCTGTGTCTGTATCTCACCACTCTCACAGTAAAGAATTTCTTCCCAATAGCTAATCTAAATGTACTCTCTTTTAATTTAAAGCCATTCCTCCTTGTCCTGTCACCACATGCCCTTGAAAAATAATCCCTCTTCAGCTTTCCAGTAGCCCCCTTTAGTTAGTGGAGGGTGTTATAAGGTCTCCCTGAACCTTCTCCTCTCCAGACTGAACAATCTCAGTTTTTTCAGCCTTTCCTAGTAGGAGAGGTGCTCCATTCCTCTGATCAACTTGGTGATGTCCTTTGGACTTGCTCCATTAGGCTGATGACCTTCCTTACTTAGGGGGTCCTAGAGCTGTAAGTTCTGTGTGGTTCTCACGTCTGGTCTCATGTCTAATTCCCTTACTAACACCCATTTAAAAATTTGATGAAGCCTTGAGCTGGAGTAACAGGATGCAGAACTTGAAACAGTGTTACAAATTACCTGGGAATCGACCCAAGTCCAAAAATTTTCTTTTACATTTTAGAAGCAAAATGGTGACAGTTACATTTTACTTGTATTCACTGTAGAAGGTCTTTCCTCTATGAGGGGTTTTTTTGCAATGTTATCTAACTTGAGTTTTGGGTTGCACACATGTTAATGCACTCATAATTTGCCTCAGGGGCAAAATGACTAAGATGTGCACCTGAAAAAAAAATAGAAGTTGATACAAGACTGATACTAAAATTAAAGAAATAGATATATAATCAGGTCAACCCTGTAAAATATATCTGACTTGCCAAACCCAGCCTTACAGCTTTTAGAACTCTGTAGGGGACATTTGGGTGAATTTTTTCCTGTTGTGAACCAGATGGGTTTTTGAATAGTGTCAATTTATTGTTTTTCACTTTCAGCTGCTATGCTAACCTCCTTTATAAGAATTGTGTTGGGTGAACACCTCTGGAGAGGAAATAAGAATATTCCTCACTTCAAAAGCAACTGAATGTGCTCAAGGAAATATGGGCCTAGACACTGAGGGGTGCCCTGATACCTGTCTAGACCCAGAGGAATGAGCAGGGAACCTTGATACTGAAGAGAGAAGGATACATCCATAAAGTTCTAAAGGGTACTCTAATGGTGAGGCAATTGGAAGAAAAATGTCTCAGCAAGTTTATCTCAAAGCTCTGGTAATCTTGAAATACCATCAGATATAGGGCAGCTGAGACTGGTAAGACTTCATCCTTTCAGATCTTCCTCCCATGTTTACAAAATACAAACCAATTGTATATCACCACTTATTGCTGGGCCAATGGTGTTAGAGTAATGTTCAGTCATTACTGGATCATAGAAGCACCTAAACCCCTGATGAAGACTTTACATGGTAGGTGCCAGATAGACAATTCACCAAAGCCAGTGACCTGGTGAGGCACCTCTAGGAAATATCTGCAGAGGAGGCAGTTTCAGGAGGTAGAAGACTCTAAAAGCTTCCAAACAACTGGAAAAGTGCATCTCTTCACAGCTCACAGCCACTGATTTCTCCTGAAGCTAGACAGAGAAGCAGGGTTTGATGATACCTTTTAGGTTCTGTCTTTCTTCCTTCTCTGTCCAAATATTGACCAGAAGTGTGAAAAAACACTGTTCAGCTCTTCTTACTTCACCTGATTTTAACTGAATCTTGAAATAGATATTTGTTTTCCTTAAATGTCTCCTTTTGAATGTTCTCCGCTTTGTTCAGGATATGGAGAATCTTGATGTTGTCCCACCCTGTGCTCTTATTCTCACTTCTGATATTGTGTTGTATTTTGCTTCTCCAGGAAAAGGGTGAAAAACTGGAAAACATTGGTTCTCATCTCTATTTCTTGGCTCTCCTTGCTGCTGTGAAATTAGCATTTCAGTATTAAATACTGATTAACATTATTATTTAAGCTGTGTTTTTTTCCTGATGCAAACACCCACAGTTTGCATGCCTCCTATAAAAATATAACTTCATCACTTCTCCAGTGCCACAGCGCATGTGTAGTAAGACTGTGTGAGGGAATACATGTAATGTTCCCAAATATGTCTATCACAGAAGAGTTAACTTTCTCTTTCTCTATGCATATGCTGCTTCTGAGTCTTATGCAGAGTTCCTGAAGTCTGTGTTCGTTTTAGCTAAACTGATTTCTGTTTGTCCTGTTTTAGAAATTTGGGTCCAAAAGCTTTGCTGACTACAGAGAATCAGAAAGGAGGAAATTCACTTGTTCATGTTTTCCCTAAAATATTCTTCCCTAAATGACTTGAGTAAAGTTACAGAGTTTAATGGCAACAGAAGCAAGGACTCATGGGTACTGTAAATATTCAGTGTTGGCTTGTGTTACCTGATGAGAAGATTCTTCTGGGAATAAACTGTGAGGTAGTCTTTTCATTTGTCTTTGTTCTGGGAGAAAACCAGATGAAACATTTCTCATTTGTTTGCTTTCTGGGTATGTCCACCACTGAATCAGTTTACATATTTGTTTCAGTTTTGAGAGTTAAGAAGCTTCTAGTGATCTTTGCAAAATTAAAACTTTTGCCTGATAAAAAATACTTTTAAAATGTATCAAAGAGGTATGTATGTTTCATATATATCTTGCTGTGTATATTTTCACAGCAAAGTGTGAAAGAGGAAGTTGCAGAGGTGGATAGATTTAAAGGGATTTGCTCTTTAAAACATTGAATGGGAGAACTCATGGGCTGTTTTAGTCATCCATGTGTCAGTGAAGCTATTACACACAAAGACCACAACCAGATGACCAGACTTTCTCTTTTACAATGCAGTTATTCCTCTCTCTTTCTGACCTGTGCCCCACACACAGCACTATCAATGTGGGACAAACCTGCAGTGCCATTACCCCTTCCTCAGGAAGTTCTTTATGTAGATGCTTTTTCTAAGCACAGGCCAGTACAATGTCCACGTTGTAGACAACTTGGTAGACAACTCTAAAAAAAAAATCATTGTTTCTCAGCTGAACCACTTTATTGTCCATCAGGCTGCTATTCCTGGTGATGTCATACAAGGGTTGGTGTGCAGAGTCTCCCGGGCACGAGGTCAGTCCTGGGAGAAATTATGGGTTTGCACCACCTTATTTGAGGAGCTATACAAACACAGACATAGTTTCGAGTAACTGTTTGGGCAGAAGAGAAGAGATATGGGTGGGAAGGGAGGGCATGAGAAGTAGGAGCTGGAATCTGTGGAGGGAGCATACACAATGAGGACAGCAAGGCTGTTTTTTCTGTTTTATACATACTTCATTTATACAAGCATGCCAAACATGTTCACATCTCTGCCAATTTCAAAAAGATCTCAAAATTCCCACCTGCTGCCTGTTCCTTGGGACTGTAAAATAAAAAGCTGTCCCAGCCTCCTGTCTCCAGAAGCCATATTGTCTGAGCGATGGACTGCTGTCCATGTTTTTGAATTTCCCCAGCACACACAATTTTACCCCAGAGTAGTAGAATTGGAACATTTCTGGTTCTGGTCCCTCCTCTGCACTACTTCTCACTGTTTTATCTTGTTTCTTCTGCCTTTGTTGAGAGGGTACTAGCATGCTTGCCTTCCTCCCAGCAGACCTGAGTTGTAACACGTCCTTGAAAGGCTGTAGGGTGCTGACTCAGGGCTGGTGGCTGCACCACTTTGTATCAGTGTTGACATTACCCATGTAGATGGGTGGAAAATTACATCAGTGTGCTGGGCCGGTTATAAAGGCATGAGTTTTAACAGCATAAAAATATTAGTCCTTTAAAACAGAGGTCTTCAAGGAAGAGTACATCACCTAACCTGTCTCCCTCCAAGGAAACATGCTAAGACTAGTGCACATAATTTCCCAGAAGTACCAGATCTGTCTGGGTTTGAGACATTGGACCATTTCTGTGACCAGACAAGCCTCAAAGTGGCAACACATGAAGCAGGGAGGTTTGTTGCTTTTAGGTGTTTCCCCTGGGACAGAAAAAACTGATACAGAGAAATACATACTCTACTCACTGTTCTGTTGTAAATGTGAAAAGGCTGCTGCCTTGTTTTCTCCTTTTGGTCAGTACACGTGGCTTTTGTTCTCTCAAAAAGCTTTACGTCTGGGACTTCACAAACTCGTAGTTTGGATTAAACTGAGGATTTGCTGAGACAGTTCCCTGGATAAGGATACCAATGGCATTTCCTTCCTTGACAAGATTGCCTTCCTTTGACAAAAATTACTATTTCTCCCAAGTTTGGAAATGTAGGCTTGTTGGAGGAGACAGAAGCAGAGATGGGCACTGTGACTAACAGTAACAATGATTTTCCTGTTACACTGAACGTATTGGAAGCTGTTTCAGAAAAAGTTTGAGGAACTTACTAAGAGATCCTGTGTCACAGAGTTTGGGTCTGCAAGTAGACTGCATTAGAAACTTCACAAGAGAACTAATCAAACACAGTCTGCTCTTTTCATTCTGTTCATTGTGCACCTTCTCTTATAAAATAAGCTTCAGAGTTCATGCTTTGCCCACCAGGCTATAATCATCTAGTGTATGAATTATTTACTTTTCAGTACTTCTCTACCATGTGGTCTGAAATGATCTGTGATAAACTGTGGCAATTGGAAGGAACTTTGGAGGTCTCTGGTCCAACCAAATAGTCCAAGGTGCTATTCTGACTTGAGCTATATCATATGCACTCAGCTCCACCTCCTGTGATTTGCAAGCAGACTCCCTTCAAGGACCCCAGAACTGACTTGTTACTTCATCTTGTTGTCAGCAGCAGGTGTTACTGGTCCCTGTCAACAGCCTGACACCACTGTGGGCATTGCCAGTGTTGGGGGCACACTTATTGTGTGAGCCACGGAGCAGCCCCGTTCTTACTGTGCCTTTCCGACAATATCCGAAGTTACTGAGAAGCTGCTCCTCAGAGCAACAAAGAGCAGGAGAGCAAAAGGCAATGGCCACAGAGTACAACAGGAGATGCTCAGTCTGATGAGAAGGAAAAGGCTTTTCCCCATGAAAACTGCCCAACAATGCAGGAATGGCCAAGAGAGGCGGTGCCATCTCCATTCCTGGAGTTTTGTCAGCCCACTAGTATAAAAAGCCCTGAAGTACCTGGTCTGACCCCATAGCTGAGTCTGCTCAGGGCAGGGGTTAGGCTGGAGTCTTCCCAAGTCTCTCAGTCTCTCACAGGCATGAGCCTGTGGTTCTCAGCCATATAGGCAGTGTGTCTTCAGACACTCTGCTGTGCTTCCATCAGGATCAAGAGTGCTTGTGTGTTCCTCCTGAGGAAGTCAGCACATTCCCTCTTCTCCTGAAAGCCATACCGTGGTTTCAGCAGACGGCCTCAGAGTTAGAGGAGGATGTGGGGAAACACATCTTGTGGGGTTGAGGAGCTGTCTATCCAACATGAACTAGCAGCTGCAAGTTGAAATGAACATGAACTGCTATGCTTGAGTTATTTGGCAATAGCAATAGAATTATTTGTCTGATATCATGGAAGAATGATGCCTATTACATTTTAACTCTGTGTTATCCTTGTTGTTCTTGTTCTCATGGTTGGTTCTTACAAAAGTTTGGTCACCAAATGAATTAAGGAAAGCCCTCCAATGTTCTTGAATACCAGGTCAGTTCTTTTTTGCAAAATGATCAGGTAGAAACAGGCTTTTGCAAGCATGTGAAACTGAAATTAATTTTTTTTAAGATTTGGCAAACTGAACTAGTGACAGGAAACCTCAAGCACTGTATTACTAAGCAATTAATACCAAGTGACTTTCAGTAATTCCTGGAACTCATTCACAGTATTACTACATTTCTTGCTAATTTTGTGAAGGTATTTCCATCTGCCTGTCTCAAATTCTTCGTACTGGGTCCATTTGAAAAACAAAGTATTTACTAGAATAATATTTGAACACAAACAAAGGAAACAGAATTGAAGAAGCCTGAACATTAAGAAGTAGATAATTTAAATGCAAAATCTGATGGGTGTTCTCAGAAAGCCCTTGGTATGATCCAACTTAAACAAAACAGTGTTCAGTGTAATGACAGAATGGGATACTGACAGACTAGTAATGTTCTTTCAGAGCAGAAATATAGAGGTCTGGAATGGAAAGATAGCTGTGAGATTGCACTGTGAAGAGTACCATGTGCAGTGCCTGCAATCTTCAACACAAGATGTGGAGCTCAGTGGCTCAGATGAGCCTTGTATCTCTTACAGGTTGCAGGTATTATTTCTAGTTGGCAGCATGAAAAATTGAAAGATGTTTGTCTGCCACAGCTGGATGCATGTACATATCCAGGATTATGAGAATTCCTGGCTCTTTCCCAGTTGGTGACCAGGGACAGCATCTCTTGAAACTTGCTGTGAGATGAACTGTCAAGGAACGGGAAGAAAAATAGTGTGTTAATTTAAGAGACTAGAATATCAACTGTGTAAAATTGATTCTTGGAGAGGTTTCTATGAACCTTCTGAAGTGGATTCCTCTGTCTCCTCTGATTACCTGTCTCTTTGTGGTGTGAGGACTGGCCTTTTTTCTTAGATATTCTTATATATTCATATATATATATATATATATATATATACATATACACACACATATATATATGTATATATATATATGTATGTGGTCATTGGAAATGCAAACCACCAAAAGTTTCTATTCTAAATTTCTAAGTCCAAAGACTAGAAATTGCACGTGTGCGCGCGCGCGCACACACACACACACACACACGTTGGTCTCATCTGCCAGAACAGGGAAAAAGCAGTTTCAGGCTTTGGAGGAGTCTTGATTTTTATGAGTCAAACCTAGATTTTCTGAAAGAGAGAGTCTGCCATTGAGGAGTACAGAGGCAGCCTAGGGTAAGGCAAGGGAATTTTTGCCATGCCTCTCGCCGCTGATCATGGGGTCCCCACCGGCACCTTGTGGGCCGTGCTGGCCACCATGGCACCAGCTCTACTTAGTGCCTCTCTTTGTGCAAGTGCCAAAAAGGAGAAGCTACTGCCACTGCTTCTGCCCTTCTGTTTGCAGTGCGGCAGGCTAGAAGTAGCCAGGCAGGCAAAGTCCAAGATGGCAGTGGCCACATGGTTGCTTCTGGCCTGCCACACTGCAAACAAAAGGGCAGAAGGGTGACAACAACTTCTCTTTTTTGGCACCTTTCAGGAAGAGAGATGCTAAATGGAGCTGGCGCCATGGTGGCTGGCCAGCAAGACCCACGTGGCTGCTGGCGGTGCCAGGATGGCCTCCCCTCAGCCTGATCTCAGCAGCTGCACCAGAAAGGGCCTTGGCCCTACTGGGAAGGGGCCTGGCCACCCCGCTGGAAAGGGGCCCTGGCCCCACTGGGAACAGGCCCTAGCCCCACTGGGAATGGGCCCCGGCCTTGCTGGGAATGGAGCCCAGCTGCCCCACTGGAAAGGGGCCTGGCCCCGCTGAAGAGAGGCACAGCAGTCTCCTCCCTGCTCCTCAAAGGCAACGAAAAAAAGAGAACTTTCCACGAATTTTCCCTTTCTTAAATATTTCATCACAGAGGCGTTACTAGCTTTTCTAATTGACTTAGCAATGTGCCTGTTCTCAGAGCCAGCCAGTGATTGGTTTTGCCGAGCACAGGGAGTTTTTAGCAGCTCCTCCCAAAAAATCACTTCCATGGCTGGCTTCTTCCCTCCTCACCAAAAATAAAGCCATACAAAAGCCAACAAATAAACAAACCAAACAGGCAGTGGTTCAAGTGCATGCTCCCCAAAACACAGTCTTCACATGCAGGGACGAAACAGTTTGTCTTGGCAGTCCTTGGCATAGCACCTTCTTTTACTTGCCTCAGTCCCATCTACTTCTGATTTTGGGAAAGAGAGGCCATTCACACCATGTACCAACAGTGTAACATGCCATGAAAATTTTGGTGGCTGTGGAGACCTCTGTCTAGCCAAAGAAGAATCCAGACAGAAGGGCACAGATGAAGTAAAATAGTTTTAGCTGAAGGCTTTTGGGGCCAAAGTTTGCTCTTGGGGATTCAGGCTCTTTCATTCTTGCCACATCTGGTTTCATTAGAGTGCAAACATTAAAAGTGTCTTGTTTTAATGATTTAATTTTAAGTTGAAGAGTCTTTATGAAGAACAGCTCAATAGACACTGAGTCTCCCAAAGAAGGGGTCTGTAAAACCCAGAAGAGATCTAGGTTCTGCTAATGCCAGGAAAGAAATTGTTTTTACACTTACTGGAGTCCTTGATTTTTAAAAAAGAAATAACCATAAACCCATAGCTATTCTACTCTAGGTTTCTGAATGGTTAGTACTATTTTTTGTAACATTAGTTTTAGTGGTGAGTTAAAGCCATTTAAGTTCCCTCTACCTGTGTGTACTTAAGGCAAACCTCCCCAGGGTAGCGTTTGCAGAAGTGAGAGCCTTTGCTCTCTCATAAGCCACAGAACCTGCCTGTATTAGGGACCCAGCTTTTTATTATAAGAAATTTACCTTTCCAATAGTCTTCTCCCTACAATTTTTAAGTGAGGGGGAAGAAAACAAAACATGTGGGGGCTCTACAGCTATGACACAATTTATATCTCACTGCAGCAGAAGTGGTATGAATATTCTGAGATAAATATAAAGGCCAAATTATTCAGAAATCTCTTTTCCAGAAGGAATGTAAGTCCACTGACTTACACCCACTCTCAGTTGGCTCCATGGCCAGGGTGGAGCTTGGATTTGTTTATCTGTTAAAATAAACAAAGCATATTTTGATGGACCACAGAGTCTCAAAGCTTGTGGGGTCTGAATCAATGTAATTTAATATACTCGTTTGCTCAAGAAAAAAGGCAGTTAAACCTCACAATTTCTGGACTAAGCCATACTAAAGAACATTACCGCATCTTTTCACTGCTTTCACAGGTACACATACTGTTCTCTGAAGACATTAGTTTTCATAGAACTACATCAGTTCTTGTTAGAATTGATTCAGAGCTCTGTAACTAAAATATAAAATCCTGAAAACTACTATTTGTCACATCCTTTTCACTTTGGCAGTTACCCACTACAATTATGAACACTCAAGAAAGTTTTAAATAAATAAAGTTGCTGTGCCATGTTAAAGCTTTGAAAAAATTCCTTAAGTAAAGGTAATTGCGCTAGATTTGATATGGAAATGACAATAAAATTTTGGACTAGAAAAACTATTTGTCATTGTGGAATTCATGCCACACTATATTAAAATATATTTATGAGGACAGAGAGGGAAAAATAACGTTTAAATAGAAAAAAATATACTCCCAAACATAGAAGAGTAGAGAAGGTATGGTAACATCAGTCTGTGTGAAATAAAATAACCAAAGGTTCTTTTTAATAGGTATTATTTCAGGCTATTTTGTCATAAATACTGTTGTTTCTAAAGGCATGCTTAGGCCAAATTTTAATATAAGCAGGACTTATTTTTTTAACAAGGACATTTATCAGACTGTCTTAGTGTGACACTGCTGAAGCTATAGAGATCAAAAATAGCACTCTGTAGGATATGTTAATCTTAAAAAGTAGCTGCTTCTCATCTACAAGCTAAAAAAGCAGACAAAAATGCATTTTCTCCTCAGCTTTTACTTGCAGGGATTCTTGTATTATTTTGGGTGAAATGCTTACTCTAATGAGGTAACCGATAATTCTGGCATTTTTTAGGTGTGTGTACAGGCATCTACATTTAGGAATCAAAAATTTTTAAAGTTTAAATCCTTGAACTCAAGTGTCATAGTTTCTTGGTTGCTCACAGAAATCTCAATTTAGAGGTCATGAGTGATTATAACTTTGAAAATAAATATTGCATTTTTGTATTTGAATTTTTGTTATATTTTTATTAAATATGTCTCAAACACATGTGCTTATGTGGACCAGTGGGTTATTTTTTTTACATTTTCACATAAGAAAAAGTCTTGTGACTTCTGACAACGAACTTCCTTCCTACATAATTTCTTTCCAGGACAGTGAGTGGTCCAATCTGCAGGTGCTGTGCTGTCGGCAGAGGTGACCAGAGCTCCTATGTCCCCCTGTAATTTCATAGCCCTGGCAACTAGTCTAACACCCTTGGATAAGTCATTACCTGGTGTAAACTGTCATGGTGCCATGTAAGCCATTAGCACTGGCAGTGAGGCTCTGCCTCAGTGTGCCTTGGTTTACTTTGTGATTAAATGAGCAGAACTGGCTGTGCTTGCCAAGTGCGCTGCACTGGGTAAATAATGAACAGATGTCAAAGGCTCTGGGCTTCTCCAGTGGGAAAAACCCAATCACTCACCAAAAAAAAGAAGGTGCAGGAAAGAATATGAGTGGTGTTATCTTCAGAAATCTTCATAGAGATGGCAGGTATATTACGAGGAAAATGAGTGGTGGTAAACACCATTTACGCTTAATTCCTCATTAAAATATTTTATTACAGATGTAAATTTGAGCCATTCTTTTGGAGTCATGGTACATTTGACTCGTATAATTTTTAACTTGTGGTATTTTATTTGCTCTAGATTTCAAAAGCATTACAAGCTCAAATGTGTGTTATAGGAGAGAAAAAGTCAAACAATATCTGAGTTCCAGCTGGGCTCCAGGAAGATACAAGGTTCTTGCTTATCTATTAAAAAGTAAACACTTGCAGCTATATTTTGTTCATCACCAGCAGCTGCTAACTACTCTTATGCTACATGGTCTGAATTACATTTTTTCCCCTAGGAAGCTATCTAGTCTCTAAAATACAGTATTAGTCATGCAAACCTAACCCTACATGATGAAAGTTACTTCTGCAAAAAGGCTCCTTGAAGCTTAGATCTTCTTGTTATATATGTATTTTTAATTAATATGGTTGCATATATATTTTTTTTTTTGCTAGGGTGCTAAAGATATTTATTTCCAAGTTTAATAAAGAGCCTCCATGCAAATGATAGCAGAAAAATTGGCAAAGTAAATTCCCTCTGATGGTTTTCATAGTTGCTTACATTCTTTATCAGTCTTATGTCAGGAAACTGGAAAGTGGAGGGGCCAGTGCTATGACATATCTGACATGAGAAGGGTGCAAGTGGCAGCAAAGCCACTGAGGAGCACAAGCTGTTCTCAACTGGCAGAGGTGTGGGGTGCTGCTTCAGTGGTGGAGGGGAGGAGGAGCAAGAATGGGGGAACTGGAGGCATCCTGGGAGAAGGAGGATGGTCTCTGAGGAAACCTGGGGGGTCACCAGTGGGCCTGAGCACCTGGTGGCTCCAGGGACTGCAGTTTTAAGCCTGGTAACAAAAAACATATCTACAGGTTTGCAAGTGCTCAGTTTTAGTAATTGCTGATAAGACTGTAATCTCTTAAAGGAACTGTGGTTGTAGGGCCGTGGGAGTTTCAAAATTCTTCCTATTTCTCAGAAGGCCAAACATGTTCAGCGAGGATACGCCTTCCTCAAAGTCACCCAGCAGCCACAGCAGGAAGGAATGAAATCATCATTGGGGTGGGCTTGTGCAGTGGGGCTGTTTGATGCTCCACAAAGTGAAAGCCTGCAGTGCTGTTACTCCACCACAGAGAGGAATCACATTCCAAAATAAGAGTCGAGGAAAATAAAGGGCTGCCCTCCAAACGGGTGGTAGCAGCTTGCAGCAGCTGTTCTTTGTTTCCATGTTCTACCTTTTACCTGCCCCCTCCTCTGGCTATGGTCCTGCTGGTGCTCCAGGGTGCCCTCTTGTTGCTGTAAGCCCTGCAGGAGCATCTTGCTCCCGCACTAAGAATTAATTTGCAGGGCTCCAGCTTGTATGAGTAACTCAGGTGCTTCCTTCCTGTTTGCTCCCTCTCAGCCTTGTTGTATCTAAATTTGTTAAAACATCCACGCCAGCCTTCTGAGAGTGAGCAGTATTGTAATGCTTGACAGGGACTGCTGGGAAGATGAACTTTGTTACAGCTGCCAGAAAATCTACACAGTCTAGGGCTGTTAAATGATTGTTTGACTACATGATTATTAATACCTTGTCAAGGATCTTGGGAAAAAAATTATCAACACTTTAGGCAAAAATGCGTTTCCATACAATCTGATTTGTGTTAGATGTGTACTCTTTTCATAAATCCAAAGAAATAATCTTTGCTATCCTTATTATCCCCTCCTCCCAAAATTTAAAAAACTCTGCTTGTACTTAAACTTAGAAAAACAGACAGAGGAAATTATTCTACTAATTTAATTAAGATATTTTAGAAAGACTTGAGGCGAATGAGATCTCAGTTGAAGAGAAAAAAACCCCAAAAGCCTGAGGGGTGATTTGACATAGCAACTAAAGAAATATATATCTGCCCCAATGAACTGTACAAGGCACACGCATAGTTCACTGGATACCAGTATTTCTATAAGACAAATAGGATTCTAGCCCTTGCTCTTGAAGGCTTAATTTCCACCTGTGAACCAGATGGAGAGGGCTCATGGTAAGGAGGATCCCTTTTCCCTCTGATCTGGTACCAGATATGCTGGAGAAGCTCCATCCCTTGCCCACCAGTCTTTCTCTCTCTGTTCCCTCACCTTTCATGTTGCTCCAGAAAAAACTTCCCCGGCTCTGGGCATTGAATCTGTGGGGAGGGAAAAGCTGGTGAGCACCAACTGCAAAAACAATGATAGAGATACAAGATGGACATGGGGATGCTGTAACCTGCTTTGTATCTGCTGCAGTACAAACATTTTCACCTCTATCTGCCCCTCCTTGCCCATCCTTCCTCCAGCCTTTTTAGAAAATGAATGACTTAGGCCATGGCCTGTCTTGACAGTGTGCAAGTATACAATGTCTACTTATGATCTTACCTGGGATTGCTACTCCAGCTCCAGTAGCACCCAAAATACATGTTTAAGAACAAAGTAATTGAACTCTAAATGTGTTAGTGAACGGTGGAAGTCCCCTCTGTTATACAGCAATCACAATTTCTGTTCTGAGTCAGTGCTTCCACACCAAACAATTAGAGATCTTTGAGAAGTTAAGTCTCAAGTGCAATGGGTACAGGGAGAGGAGTTTATGCTTTGAACATGTCAATATGAAACTATTTTGCTACTGTGCATGTATGGCATGCTTCCCTGGTACTCGACAAATGCTCAGTCTCTTGTCAGGGATTTTTTGATAGCAGTTTGCATTCCCATAGTATTTGTTCCATTCCTCTCACCTTCCCAGAAGTACTGGACTAGACAGAGGTATTTAAAACAACTACCACTGTATTTTGTTTTTCTCTAACTATATTGCATCTCACATTTCTGAAAAACTTTGGTGGACACCCTGGGGATGTATGTCCTGTGCACTCCCTCAGTGAACTCCCCTTGAGACAGATGTTAAAAACATTTTTTTCTGCATTACTGGTGGAAAGTTTTTTTCTGCATTACTGGTGGAAAGTTGTAGTCCCAGGTGTGGTGCCATTCCCACTGAGCTGAAATGGAAATGAATTCTTCAGTGCTGGCAGTTAACTTATCTCCAGCTTATTAATAAATTACAGTACTAAGCCTGTGCTGGAAGTTCTGAGCCATTGGAATTACACCTGGCCACCCAGAAGTCAGAGAGCAACAACAGAAATGCAAATGCTGCAAGGCTTTCCTGCTTCTTGTGCTTTGTCCTTCCATATGGCACATGTAACACAGTGCCTCCCAGAAAGTCTTCCAACCTCCCCACCAGGACAGAAACCGGATTTTGACTGGGGAAATGAGGGTACTGTTAGCAGTGTGAAGTTAGTAATGAAGGGTAGATGCAGACACCATCATCACTGGAGATACACAGAGGTCAGACTTTCTCCTTGCCAGGAGACACTCCTGAAAGATAAAGTCTTTGCCTGTCTTAATAAGGGATAAATATAATTTTCTCCATCCTTTAGTTTAGAGTAGCAAACTATGAAGAAGAACTAATGTCCTGCTGGAAATATATTTAACTGCTAAAGTAAAAAATCTCTAAAAAAACGTTTTCAATTTACCATGGAGTAACCTTAAAGTCTGTCTGTATGAGGCAGCAGATCATCTTAGTGCAAATTAACCACATGAGATTGTTTTTGAAATACTGTTTTCAAGACTGTGGATTAACCAGGCATCAGGTACATGACCCAACCTGCCATTATCCCAAAACGTTTTGATATTCAGCTTTCCAGTGAAGCATGCAAAAAATGGGTTTGCTAGCATCAAAGTAGAGTACAAAGAGGGGTGGTCTGACTGGGACAGCAAGAGGAACGTTTTGCATTTTTATGGGCTAATGTCACATCTGGAAAGCTGCTGCCCTCTGGTGAGTCAGCACACAAGAGATCATGCGAGCCTGATCCTCCAATCACTTGGATGGACGAAATATGTGCTGTTCCTGCCAGCAGACTCATTATAATTAAGCCTCTCCCTTTATCAGGGAATTTTGAAAACCCTGCAAAGAGTCCACTAACAAACTTCCACCTGTTTTTCTTGGCTGTAACCTCAGTTACTGCCACTTGCAGATTTTCTAATCCAAATAAATGTGTATTTCTTGATGAGCCTTTACCAGCTGTGCTCTCACTGGATTGGGGCAGGAATATGTTTTTTTGGCTGATAATCCATGTGGTCATGCTCACACCTGAAGCACCACAGCCCTTTTTCAATATGAAGTGTAATGTTGGGAACAATGCACCTGGCATGCTCCTCTTTTGGACAGTCTGGATCTAGTTCTCAACTCCTTTGCAGACAGGAAAACCAGAAGTTCAGAGAAAATGGGTAAAAAGCAATTTTTTTGTATCTCCCCTGTGGTTTGAAGTCTAGAAAGGTTTCTTGCTTATCTTTTAGTGCTGTCTGCCATAGCTCTTGAGATGTCAACTAAATTTTTGTTGTTGTTTCTGAGCATGTGTTCTCTTATTCATTACAGATTTTACTAGTAGGGAAAAATTAGATACTGCCATACCACAATGATTGCAAATATCAAACAGTCACATCAAACAGGTAAAGCATCTCTTTGTCGTGGTTTGCTTCAAGCACCCTGTTGTTTTCTATTGCAAACCAATTAGAGAATTACTCATTCATTGCTATTTATCAATGTTTCACGTGTTCTGAAATACCTCCCCCATATTCCTTTCTCTTATTTTCCATCTTCTGAAATGCATGAAGAACTCCTGCACAGAGAGATTAAGATGAAGACAAAGAGACTATTGTGCATCTGGGGAGAAAAGGGGGTAACTACCACCATCTCCAAACAGCATGGACCATCAAACTTGCTTAGTAATTTCTGTATTAACCCCACAGTTGTGCTTCAGTATGTCTGTGGAAAAATCAGTTTAATTTATCAGAAAAATTTCATTGGCAGAAAGCTTCATCCTCATCTTAGTATGCAGTCATCCCCATTTTAAAAACTATACATCATTGTTGTAGGCTTAATCCTGTTCAGTTTTAACTTCCAGCCATTAAATGGCATGTCTCTTTACTTGCTTGATTGAAAGAAGCAGATAGTATTGGGAATGTGCCTCAAATGTAAGTACTGACAGGCTGTGACCAAATCACTCTTTTGGCTTTTGTTGTGGTAGTTGGTGAGATTTCTTGTTTATCTCTTACTGAAAGGAAAATCTTCGTGACTAGGGATTGTCATTGTGGCTTTTTTTTTCTTTTTTTTTTTTTTTCTTTCTTTTTTTTTTTTTTTTTTTTTTCCCCCCCCAGAATGTGCTCTGAAGCATAGATGTCAGGACTGGACAGAGACTTCCAAAGTCAAGCAACTGATGTAATAGTGGCAGAAGTAACACAGAGCTCCAATCCTTGCTAACAGGTCTGGAAAACTCTTTGTGAGATCTAGACTCTACAGCCTAAATATTCATATTCTGAAATAAAAATATATTTCACATATATTTTTATTAGTAGCAAGAATTGACACCACCATTTTTGTGTGATTATAGATTTATGAGAGTTATGCTATTTTAAATCACATAGCTATTTTAAATTGAGTGGGACTTATACATGGGAATTGATAGTTACTGAGAAGTACATTATTCTTGTCTTACCAAAAAATTAGAATCACCCTCAAATGAGTGTTGAAGACAAATGGGAAGAGTTACTTTCTGAAAGTGACTGTCTCTGAATGCAGAGGAACCCAAAACAGCTGTTGTAGCCTTAATTCCAGATTTTCAGACAGCTAAAGGTGAAAAACTTTGCAAATAATTTTACTCGTCTCTGTTCCATGATTTGAATAGGATTAGAGCTTCACAGATAATAGTGCTGTTTCTCTGGTGGTTTGCTGTCAGGGACTAATGTTCAAGCATGAGAAACTGAAACTCTTTCAGGGCCTGGCAAAGCTTGCAGGCTGTGAGCATGGAGCACCATAACTTTAGATGATGAGGCAGATGCTTTTTCTTGAGGTGGCAAGATGTGCAAAGGGATTTCTCAGAAAAATCCTTCTCCCAGTATTCCCCTCCCCTTTTCCTGAAAAAAAAACCCAACAAAACCCACAAAACAAACAAACAAAAAACCACATAAAAACCCAACCCCACCCAGCTGAAGGCTGTCCTTCAGCTGGACAGAATTTCAGGTTTTAGGCTATTTTTATTTCACTTGCATCCTAATAGCGTGCTGGGAGGACGACTTCATCTGAACAGGAAGGAAAAGAGGTTAGAGCATGGCATTATCCCAAAAAGCATTGCTGGCCTGTGCTGTTATCTCCTCGATGGCTGTTTTATAATAAACTTCTCCTTTTCCATTCTGCATACAACCTCCTGGCTCACTCAGCTCTCTCAGACTTTCACACAGCCTTGAACTTTCACAAGGTCTGAGCGATCTGCCCAGTCACTCTCCAGATAAGTCTGAACAGGCTATTGGCAGAGGTGCATCCCTGCAGCTTTCCAGGACGGTTACTGCTCCAGGGCAAAGCCACACACAGGTGTGTCCCAGGCAGCTAAGTGGGTATCAGAAGGGGATCAGGGATGTGGAAATCTCTAGAAATTGGCCTCTGTACCTTGCTTTCTTTACAGTACCACATACAGGGTGCTTGAGACTTTTTTGTCCCTAAAGGAGCTTAAGGTGAGTTGTGATGAAAGCTGGGTGGTGTTAATACCCACTGAATTTTATAAAACTGTTCTACACTAAAAAAAAAAACAAAAAAAAAAAAAAACCCACCAGAATTTGAAAAGTGGAGAAAGAGCTCTTTGGAAACATATAGTAAGGATTTTATTTTTTTGGGGACTTTTCTCTACAAGGCTGAGAACCTCAGCATGAGAGAAGCAGTTTTGAGTAAATCATGTGTGAAAAATGCATGTTTGCTTTTCTGATTTAGCAATGGTATTAAAGTCTTTTTTTGCAAGGAAGGTGGCAGAGGCAAAAAAATGTCCAAACAACCCCAAAACAGCCTGTTTTCAAAAGAGCTATGAATTTAGTGAACGCAAATCCTACTCTTACTGCTGTTGGTAGCTTCCTGGTGAACTTTGTGCTGTCAGGGAATAGTCAGGAAGGTCACTTCTTGAGTGGGCAGGATGTATGGAACACAGACACAGCCCACTCCTTCCTACCACTTCAGTGTGAAACACCTGAAAACTCACCTTGCAAAGGGCAGGAGCACTTCCAGCCTGTGTTGCCTGCAGCATCAGGAAGCTGGGGATGAACACAGTGCCAACTGCATGAGCATACATGCAGCATCCTTCTCCTGCATACAACACATTCATTTCATCACAGAGACAAAACAGCGGTACATTGCAGACTAGCCTTAGAAGGTATTATCAGATTTTGGGATACCCCCGTGGTCCCACAGCACAGAGTAGCAGATATCTTTGCTTACTTTTCAGAAAGTTTGTGTTAATGGCTTGAAAAATGCCTATTATTTCATCCCAGTGAATAAATACTTTATTTGATACCACATCAAAGATAATCCAGAGTAGATTTATTTTCATATTGTTTGAGAAATTGTGGTTATAGACCACCAACATTTACTGGACATCTATCAGACAGACTTCTATGCATATTCAACAGAAATGGTGGGAAAAACGTGTAAAGTTTGCTATTACTGGCAAAATCCTACTCCATCCTATTAAGTGTGGGTAGCACAAAAAAGTAGATAGTAATAAATACAGTATGTGGGTGCATTAATCAGGCAAGTGTTTAGAAAAACAAAGACTAAACAAAAACCTATTTGAGAATTTTGCAACTTTATCAGGCCTAAAATATTTGAGCATGGCAAAGAAGGGTAAGCTGCTGTTTCCAGAAGTTGGAGAAAACAAAAACTAGAAACCTACTTAAAAAAAATAAATAACTAAAAAAAAAAAACCAAAAAAAAACCCAAAAAAAACCACCAACAACCCAAAAAACCAACAAACCAAAAACCCACCATAGAAAAAGGTTCATATCCTCTAATTTTCTGAGTGTAATATCATAAGTAGTTGCCACCAAGTCTGACCTGGATTCTGCCTGCACATAAATCACATGTTCACTTCTGTGGCCTGGAAATGGTGTATGGGGAAGTCCTGCTGTTCCTAAATATGAATGTTTACCTCTGTTTTTGGAAATACATTATCCTCCTTGTTAAATATTGAGTCTCTGTTGAGGATGGGAAGAACTCCCTCCAAGTGAAGGAAGCTCAGGGCACTACTGCTGTGGCATTAGTCTGAACTGCTGGAACACCAGTTTAACTTTAACCTAATCTCTACCACAAAACCAATGGGTTTCAGTGGTCAAGGCAGGAGACTGGAGACAAAAATCTCCTAGCAATTGGTGCTGTTTAATGCATAGCTTTGGGATTTCTGCAGGCAGCTGTGTCAGTGTCCTATTGAAAGGGAGAGGAGGGCTGAATACTTCAGGTTAAGCCTTAGCTTTACCACAAACCTTTGCCAAAAATGGTTTGCACAGCATGAGGAAAGCTGGATCAGCCCTAGAGCACCTTGCCTGAAGGCTTACTGCAGGGGTAACTTCTGCTTGTGTCAGTTCTTTCTGAAGACCAGTACCCGGCTGCAGAGGAAGACGCCGGGCTCTGTGCCTTCAGGGACGCCTAGCTGCTGCTGGGAACCCGAAGGCTGCTTCTGAGAAAGGAGTGAGATTGCAGTCACACCATTCTCTGTTTGCCAAGCTACAGGTGGTTTCCTGCACAGCAGCTGGTTTAATTGTAACTCCTTCCTTGAGTATTCGACATTTTGCTGTTGCTGACCTTTTGAATTTCACTCTAAGGACCGGGAGCATTAGGTAACTCAGCATCTGACTTGAGGTTGGGTTTTAATTATACAGCCTTGACTTGCGTGTCTGAAGTTACTGAGCCAAAATCTCCTATGTTCAGAAGCCTGTCTTTTTGCAAGCATAGAATAGGAACAAACTCCTTTCCCTCCACAGAATTTTCACTGAGTTTTTCACCAATATTGAGTGAAAGATGAAAAGAGACCTACATCTAACTCATCAGCAAGTGCCTAAAAAAACCTAGGCCCCTGCCTGCCCCTTGCCTTTTCTCATGAGGTAGGATATCCAGAGGAAGATGGCAGAAGACAATATCAAGCAAATCTGCAGCATAGTTCAGACTCCCAAAAATCAGAGGCACAGTCACAGTTCAGATTCTTGTGTAAACAAAGGAATTCTTTACAATAAGGCAGAAATTTCCTTGAGTTATTTTAGGGGTTCTCTTGAAATTCTAGTTTAATTTTAATGCTGTTTTCCTGTTGTCTTCAACTTGTTTTCTTAGTATTTTTCAAACTTTCATAAAGACAAAATTATGTCTCCTGTTTCATATTCATATAGCACTTGATATTCATTCACTTCATGTCCATAAAGTGCTTGACTGAGCACATAAAATATAGCTATTTATTTAGCTCTGAAGAGATTTGTTAGGATAGGTAAGGTAGCCTTTTAACTCTATCTCTTCCATCCTCTCACACCCTGATATCAGGTAAATTCCTAAATTTAATGTGGGAATGGTTTTGGCTTAATATTGAAATCTCAGTTTCATTGTCATTGGACAAACTTTTTACTTTGGACTTAGTATTGGGAAAATAAACATAGAAATAGCTGCTCAGAAATGTATGTGCAGGTCATTTCTTTGAACAGAAGATTAGCTCACTAAAAAGTCTATCAAGGGCAACCTGAAGCTGACTTACTACACTTGAAGTCATTGGAAAATATTTTAACCTCTTCTCCTACCCTCCCCTTCAGAGAGGTTCTATTTTTCATTGGCCCTGCAAGTTTGGGGAAGTGACAATATCCCTTTTGTGTCAGAGTAAAAATCCTAAAAATTTTTTCTTAACCGTGCTTCTGGAGGAGATTAGCTGAATTTGCCCCAAATTCTCTCGGTGTCACTGCTTGGAGGAATTCAGCGCTGTAGTATGTTGTTGGCTCTGACACAGGAGATGAGTCATTATATAGGAGATGAGTTGTTCTGGCAGTGAATAAACTAAATAATGAAATTTGCACTTAAATAAACACGGA
Source organism: Passer domesticus (assembly GCF_036417665.1). Taxonomy (NCBI): domain Eukaryota; kingdom Metazoa; phylum Chordata; class Aves; order Passeriformes; family Passeridae; genus Passer; species Passer domesticus. The sequence goes on along the minus strand of NC_087512.1, from coordinate 74,768,937 downwards.
AGGATTTTCTTTTTTTTTTTTTTTTGGTTGACATACTCTTTTGAAACATTAAGTAGCCTGCTACCACTGGCAGCCTGTTTGTAAAAGCAGGTGACTATGGGTGGGGAGTGAAAAAAATCTAACAGGTTGTTTACACGGCATTTTCAAATCACCTCCTCAAGCCCATTAGTTTTAACTCTGGATCTTTATAACATAGCCCACAGAAACTACACAAATTTACCACCCTGACTCTTAATACTGTCGCAAAAGGGGGAAAAAAAGAATGCCACACTACCCTTCTGAATAGAGAAGGTGATAATCCCTGACCCAACGACTGTGAAAGTAACTGTGTCCTGCACTGGCCTTTGAACACCTTCACTCAGTGTCCTGTCAATAGTCAGCATGTGAACAGGTTCTACAAAGCCAAGTGCATTGGCTCTCTGCATAAATCTGTGATCCCTTCAGATCACTCTACCTCAGACTCTCCTCCCAGCCCAAGCCTGCAGCATCCTTGTCTCATTCATCACAGACCTGATTGTAGCTGCCATCTCAGTCAGCTGTTCTCTATTCAGGGAGGAGAACTTTAGTTCTTTACAGGCACAGAGATCCAGGTGAAAATAGCTGTGCAAAGAAGATCATCTGATGGCTAGAGATGAGTGGGAAATGTTCAGATTAGATATTTGCCTTGGTTACTTGTTATGGGACAGAAGAAGAAATGTTCAGTCTTTTGGCACATCTGCTTTCAGGACTATTGGTCTCTGTTTTTCTGTGTACTTTGGCAGGAGATAATACAGATGATCAGCCACTGTTTACAGCCTTCTCTTGAGGCGTGGGTAAGTTTGATTTGTTTCCAGGTCAGAGATGGATGGGCAAAGACTGTGCCCGGACCTGCAAACTCTCAGTGAACAATGGTTCTGAAAACTGGTGCTCAGTGACAGTAGATGACTGAATTTTCCTTTTCTACTTCACTTTGAATGAAACTGAAGGGACAAGGATTATTCTTTAAAAGTATCTTGTTTGAATTTAGGGGAGATACAGCTGGACTTTCAGGTTTTCAGGTTCTGAAGAGCATGGTCTTTCATATAACAGTCACTCTTAGGACCTTCCTTCATCTAAATATTTAAAATTTATTGCAGTCAGTCAGTATACTTGTTATAAAGATAAGCACTGGAATTAAAATGCCTTTCTGGGTTATTAGCTGATAAAACATTTCTTGGTCCCATAAATTGAATTACAGTTCCTTTTTCTGTGTCAGCTGACAGCAGGCTGAGGAGACAATGAGCACAGGAAGGAGATTGAACTCTGAGCTTTGGTTTTATTGCATTGAATAATCTCTTATTGATTGTTTGAACCTTTTCCCCTGCCCCTAAGCTACAGACAGGGCAGGGATCATTTCTGCATGCAGGCATGACTTTTAGGAGTAACCCTAACAGTCAGCTGTCTTAATGGCTGGGACTAATCCACCGAGCCATGGCAGGTAATTCTGCCAGTAAGTCTGCCAGGGTGTGTAGGAGCAGCCCTTTTATTTGAGTTTCTCAGCACCAGACAAACACATTCTGATTATGAATAGCCAAACAGTAAGTTACAGCCACCCCTGCAGCAAGGAGATGTTTACATTTCAGAAGGGCATAAAAAAAGAAATTTGGTTTATGCCTATGATGGGTTATTTCACACACCATTTATTATTTTTTTGTCTAAGGTGAGAAGTTTAATAGTATTGAAGCATCTCTTGAGAGCCAAAAAAAACCCCAACATCTCAAGCATCTTGTAGAGAGGAAAATACTGTTTTCTCCATATGAATGTCAAGGCAGAAGGGCTTTAGAAATATTTGTGATGTGAACATTAATCTTTATTTCAAATGCCTACTGTGACACAAGGCCCTTGCTGTGGATTCGGAGAGAGTTGTCTTTAGAAGGCACTCACAGGATTGTGTGTCACACATGCGTTTCTGAGGCCACGTGGAGGCATTAAAATGCTCATACCTGGAAAAGGTCAAACTGCCAAATAGTACTAGTATTTTCTTGAGTCCACTGTCTCAGGTTCATGTGGTAAAGACAATGAGGAAAATGTGTTTCTTCTGAATTTCGGTCATGGATGCCATGTTTGAAGAAGTAATTTCAAGAGTGTCAGAGTTGATGAGCAGGTGTAGCATTAGGAAGGAGGAACAGGATCTCCATGAGGCTTTTTTAGATATCCTGCAGAGGGCAAAAGCCCAAGCCACAGATTAAAGGGAGAAGTGAGGAGAGGGAGGAACATAGAGTATCTTAGAGAACATTGGGTTGGGAGTGGCTGAAATCTTGTGGTCTGTGTCAGCAGCAGACAGACTCTATTCATTCCCAGGCCTGCAACAACTGAACAAATATCTGGGATACAGGCAAGGAGGAAGTGTCACAACATTGGTCAATGTGTCTCTTGACAATGCAGATGATGAGATGAATGTCAGTCTTGGAAATATGTCAATAATACCAGACTGGGTGGGGCAGTCAATGTGCAAGGACTGCTGTGCAGACACACCTGAATCATAGAATGCTTCGGGTTAGAAGGGACTTAAAGGTCATCTGGTCCCAAGCCCCTGACATGAGCAGGGGCACTTCCTCTAGACCAGGTACCTCAGAGCTCTAGCCAGACAGGTCTTGAACACTTCCAGACATGGAGCATCCACAGCTTATCTGGGCAATCTGGTCCAGCGCTTTGTCACCCTCACAGTGACGAATTTCTCCTGGATAAGTCCAGAGAAGGGTTACTGTGAGGGTCAGGTATGGAGCACAGGGCATTCAAGGGCAGGTGAGGGTCACTGGGCTAGTTCAGCCTGGGAGAGAGGAGGGGATGGAGAGAACCTTTTCCTGTCTACAAACGCCTGGTGTGAGGGAACAGAGAAAATGGACCCAAACTCCCCAGTGGTGAACACCAACAGGATGACATGCACTGAACATGACCTGGAACGCGGGAAATCCTATTACATGTTAGGAAAAACCATGAGAGATCAGGCATTAAAACAGAGCCAAGAGAGTGTGTGAAGTCACTGATCCTGGAGAAACTAAAATTTGACTTGACAAATTTCTGAGCAGCCTGACCAAACTGCACCTGCTTCAAGCAGTGACAAAAAATTAATTCCAGAGGTCCCTTCCAACCCTGACTAGTCTGTGATTTTATAAAAATAATTTGGAATTTAAAATACCTACATTTTAAAAATAAATCGTTCATTACCCATTTATTCTGTTCATAAAACTGAATGGGATTTTTAATATGCTTTTAAAAGTACAAATGTTACTACCATCCTGTTTTTGCAAGATATCATAATTATGCATATATATAAAAGAAATTGATGGGACATTATTATTGCACACTGTTATCATTATGTGTTATTAAATGCAGTGAAACATTTCTATTTAAGTTATCATGCACTAGTTACATTTTAATTATCATATTCAGCACCATTTGCCATGTATTAGAATGTCATAATGAAAGGTTTGCACAATTCAGGTCCAAAAAGACAGTCTATAACACAGGAAGATTCTGAGCTCAATAGAACGAATGTACTTGCATTCTTGAAGGTTTTCAAGTGATTTTTTTTTGTTTGGTTGGTTTTTATTTGTTTGTTTATTTGTTTGACTGAAGTTTGGGACAAACAAGCAAGAGGGAGAAGTGATGTGAACTGTTGGAAAAACTTCTTGAGTAAGGGAGGTCAGAAAGCAATTATGAAAAGTTTCAGATTATATAGACTAATTATGTCATAAAAAACAACAGTAGAGTGCAAAGTAGTGGAAGGAGCACTACTACAGTAATTAAAAAATAACCACACCCAGGTAGTATCGAGCCTTTGATTTTTCACTAACTGTCTCCAACAGTTTTTTCTCAATGTACTTTCTTCCATATTTTCTCTAAAGCAAGGGAAGTCATGGGGGCTTTACAGTAAATGCACCTACCTAAGCCTGACCACTGCTGTCTATCACTCACATTCAAACATCTTCTCCCACTGCCTTTTAATTTCCACTCACCAAGAAGACAACACATAGTGACTTACAAGGTTTATTTGTGCACATATTTTGTGTGCAGCCTGAGATTGCCTTGCACTTTAGCCTTACTCCACTCACAGAGGTGAAGTGATCCAGCTTTCCAAAAAACTGGTTCTCAGTTCTGTAACTAGACTCCCCATGTCACAGAGCAAAAAGGGAGTCAATGCATGATTTCTTTTCTTGCCTTACAGCTCAGTGGCAAGGCTCTGACGAAAAACAGATGCAGAGAACTTGCCAAAACAGTTAACAAACCAAGCTGATCTTCCCTTGAAATCTTTCCTTCTTTCCCCAGCAAGAGCATGCTTGATTGTAAATTGCAGTGTCTTTCACGAGGTACTTTTGCACATCACTGCTTCATAAGAGCTGCTCTCATTAGTTAAGTGATAGATCTCAAAGACTTATGGGAGGAAATGTGTGAGCAGAAAACAACATGTAGCTCTTGTACTTCTAACTGGGTCATTTTGAAGTTAAGTAAGAATATTTCAAGTTTTCTTTCTTCCTCTGTCGCCCCCACTCCCACCCCCATACTCCCCCCATCATTTTCTTTAAAGTCAAGGCTCATATTCTGAAAAATGGTGGTTTGTTTCTTTTACAAATCTTGGGACTTTACAAATCTTGGGATTCAATACTTTAACTCCTGCTGAAGTATTGAATGTCTAAAATGGTTTCAATAACCCGAGGACTTAGTGCTTGCTGTATGAGAAAATTTTCCACTGGTGACTAAACAACTTTAATCCTGTTAACCTGATTGTCTGTAGGAGTCACAATTACAGAAAAGGGAAATAACAGCTAAAAGGCTAGACTGTATTTGGTGTTGTGGTTACATGTGTGGCCACAGCAGATAATTCCCATAATTTTTACAAAGTTGCACATTCCATAAGGTATCTAAGATAACTTAATGCAACTGTATTTACCAGATGGGAGGCATAAATAAATAAAAAGTACTCCCACCTTCCTCGTCCTTAGTGCCGGTGTTCACAAATGATACAGTAGCAGCAATAAATGAAACAAAGAGCTGCTATCACAGTAACTTCTGTATTTGTCCATGAGTAGTTACCATGTGGATGGAGCTCTCATATTTGTTGATGGAGTTACACCTTGCAGATATTTCTTTTCCATTAGCTGCCATATCATATTCTAGAAGTCATAACTCCACTCAGAACAGAGATGAACTAATGGTTAGAGGATGCCTAAGACATGTGTGATTGATGTGCAATGGTGTCCATACATCTTTGTTCCTTGAAAACTTGTCCTGTTGTTTATCTCTAGGGGTTTTTTTTCCTTAAATTTCAGACAAATGTAAAAAAAAAAAAAAAAAAAAAAAAAAAAAAAAAAAAAAAAAAAAAAAAAGTGGGTTTCATTTAAAAAAAAACCCATTTTCTCATTATTTTTATAGACAAAGATATTTATTACTACCCATCTTAGAAGATGTTCTTAGAAATGAAGCAGCTTCAGACAAAATATGTAAGAATTCTGCAAAATGCTGAAGGAGAAAGAACAACTTGGACAAATATTATGTAAAAGACAAACATTTATTTTGTGTTTGCTTATACCTTTGTGCATGTACCTGTGGTTTCTGGTAAATTGCATCCTAATTGTGCTGGGTACAGTTTTATGACTAGCTTTTCAGTGATAAGCTAGCTGAACTAAAGAGCTGCTTTCAGCACAAAGTGCAAGACCTCTAATGGAGCTAAATCTGGGGTTTTTCCATCACAGAATAGGAAGGGTCTTGGTTACAAAATTCAGCTCTGGATTTTGCATACCACAGGTCAGGTATTTCACTTGCCTGGAGCAACCCCTTCCAGCTGCCTGGGTTTGTGGGTGCATAAATATAAAGGGTTGTTTGCTTAGCCACTAGGAAGGAGATATTTTATGTATTTGAATGGAGTCCAGATTTACAATTCTAACCCTTGGCATTGGAGGTCAATGTTTGAGAATTGCATTTGGTCCAGACAAGCTATTAGTTAAGTTTTTTACTAGATATTTTTCCTTGAATCAGGTACAATACCAATACTGAGAAACACCCATTAAGACACATAGTTTTTAATTCTCTGCTCTCCACCCACAGCTTGATAGCATTGTGTCCCTGTCTGGCCAGACAGTATGAGTCAGCTCTGCACCTTTCAGGGCAGAATTGCTGGGAGGGAAAACATTCTGCTGAAAAGAATAGGATGCACTGAGGGAGGCACCATTTTGTCTTTTTCCTTAAATTATTAAGCCTATTCCTAAATGAATGACCCTTATATGGTAAATGTGTGCCCAGCTCTTCTGGCCCTGGGGTGTTCAAAAGCATAATTTTTAGGCATGTTTGATATTCATGGAAGACAATATTATTTTATCTTTAATCTCTAATAAATGATGAGTCTGAATGCAGTGTGTATTTGCTTCCTGCTCATTCCTGAAAGGGGCATGGAAACAAGGGATTAACTAGACAGCCAGCAGTTCTAGCTGTCTATAATACTTCCTTTCCTTATACGGTAGCTCAGTACCTGATGGAAAATTCCTATTGCATGCAATCAGAAAAAGACTTTCAGCTGTTTTATGTATCTGTTCCACCAAATTCAATAACCAGTTATAGTCCTCCAAGTTGGGAGTGGTCTTTAACAAAACCCATAATCTACTAAATTCTGTGAACTTGAAATTTGTGGGAAGTGCATAGAATTTAGGTGTCTAGAATTCTGCTCCATTACATGAGGCAGTTTTCAAGAGGTATTACTCTGAGAGGATTCCCATCCCACAAACAAGAATTAATTAAACGTGGATGACAGGAAGGAGGGCATGATTTCTGACCAGAACATTAAGCACTTCATGGAGGGATGGGGTGTTCTGCTCACTGCAATACTGTGCTCTTGATGGGCCTGCTCTTAGAATCTTTCTCCCAGTGAAACCAGACTTTGTAAACTCTATGTGAGGGGTAGCACTGTCCGGGTTCTTCTGGAAAGAGAATTCATTCTGATCCAAGAGATATACAAACTGGCTACTGGGAACAGAAAGCAGCAGTTCTTTACCAGTGCAGATCTCTCAAGGGAATAGCTTCAGAGAATGCCCAACTGGGCTTCGTGCATGAAGCTGGAAGTCTGGTTTCTTCAGCGCTGTGCAGGTGTCTCGCATGCCCCTCCTCTGGGCATGAACCAACAGATAACACATATTAAAGATGTGCCTTGATGGTGCAAATGAGCATCAGAGTGACTCAGAGGGGTGTCAGACTCCTGTCATTAGTGCTGTCTGAGGGTAAAGCTGTATAAAAAGCTACATGTTAGGACTCCTCTGAACTGAAAACATCAAGTGGTACAAATACTTATTCTGATGAAAGTGTGTTTAATACAAGGTCCTGCAAATGAGATTTTTCTTTGTTTTCTTCAGTCACAATGCTATTTGTTGTCTGTTTAGACATGTAATTTCTTTTAAGTCTGTCAGGTAAGGGAAACCTAGATAACTTCCATACTGGCAAAAGTTAAGTTACAAGGCAGACACTCTGATTAGGCCTCTTGAGGAAAGAATTTTTTATCCCGTGTCAGAATTTTACAATTTAATTTCCCCTCCCCCAAATACTCCAGGGCTTTTTGTGGAGAAGTAGGTACTGAATTTAGACCTGAAGGAGTGGCTTAACTTTGTAGAATTACAGAATTGCAGAAAAAGTAAAATTGGAAGGGTCCACAGTAGGTCATCTAGTCCAACCTCTGCTCAAGCAGGATCATCCCAGAGCATTTGGCACAGGATTGCATCCAGATGGTTCTTGAAAATCTCCAACAAGGGAAACTCCACACCCTCTCTGGACAATGTGTTCCAGTGCCCAATTGCCTGCATAGTAAAGAAATTCTTCCTCATGTTCAGGTTGAACTTCTGTGCACAGTTTCTGCCCATTGCCTCTTGCTCTTGCTTGCTGCCTGGCTCCATTCTCTTGACACTGTCCCTTCAGATACTAATAGACATTGATAAGGTCCTCTTGCAGTTGTCTCTTCTCGAGTCAGAACAGACCCAGCTTGCCCAGTCTTTCCTCATAAGAATGATGCTCCAGTCCTTTAATCATCTTTGTGGTCCTCCAATGGACCTGCTCCAGTGTGTCTTTGTCTGTCTTGAGCTAGAGAGCCCAAAATGGGACACAGGACTCCAAATACAGCCTTACCAGGACTGAGCAGAGGGCAGGATCACTTCTCTTGACCTGCTGGTGATGCTTTTCCCAATGCATCTCAGGGCACAGTGCCAGTTCATAGATAGCTTGTTGTCCACCAGCACCACAGGTCCTTCTCTGCAGAGCTGCTTTCCAGCAGGTCACCCCAGCCTGTGCTGGTGCCTGGGGTGTTCCTCCCCAGAGGAGGAACAATATTCCCTGTATGTGCCTTTATTGAATTTGAGACAGCTTTTCTCTGCCCAACTCTCCAGCCTGTCAAAGTCCTTCTGAAGGGCTGCAGAGCCCTCTGGGCTACTGCCCACTCCTACCAGCTTTGGGTCCTCAGTGAGCTTGCTGAGGAGTCTGCCCTCAACCCAAATCACTGATGGATAGGACAAACAACACTGGACCCAGTATGGAATGTCAGTGACAGACCTCCAAGTTGACCCTGTCTCACTGACTGTGATTCTCACTCAGCCAGTACTCATGGTCCACTCATTCAGTCCTCCTGAGTTTGCCTAGGAGGATGCTGTGAGAGACAGCTTCAAAAGCCTTGCTGAAGTCGAGTCAGACAGTATCCACTGCTCTCCCCTCATCCATCCAGGTCGTTGTCTCATTGCAGAAGACAATTGGATTGGTAAAACACAATTTACCTTTATTGAATCCATGCTGGTTACTCCTGATCATCTTCTTGTCACCCATGTGGATAGAGATGACCTACAGAATAGGGCACTAGCACTCAGGACTTGAGGTACATTCCATTAGGGCCCATGGACCTGTGGATGTCAAGTTTGCTATGTGTTCTCTTACTCAATCCTCCTTGATCAAGGGAAAGATTTCCTCTCAACATTCCTTTACCCTGTGTCCTGGGTCAGAGATTGCTGATGTCTGGTCATAGTGAAGACCAGTGCAGAGAAGGTGTTCAGTAACTCTGCCTTCTCTGCATCCTCTGTTACCAGGGTCCCTCTTCCATACAGTAACAAGCTCACACAACCCCTAATTTTCCCTTTGTTACTGATGTATTTTGTTACTGAAGAAGCTCTTCTTGTTCTCCTTGACATCCTCAGCCAGATATAAGGCCTTGGCCTTCCTCATCGTATTTCTGCTTACTCTGACAACCTCTCTGTGTTCATTCCAAGGGGCCTGGCCCTGCTTCTTCCGCCTGTGTATTTCCTGTTTACACTTGAGGAATGACAGAAGTTCTTTATTCATCCATGGTGGTTTCTTGCCTCCTTTGTCTGATTTCCTGCTAATTGGGGTGCATTGTTCTTGTCCCTTGCCTGAAGGAAAAAGTGGTATATGATTTTCAGCAGGCAGTTTCTGTGACCTGGCTTTCTCCAGCTGCCTGAAAACTCCCAATCTATTGTTAACTAGACAAAAAGTGGTGAAAGGGTAACAAGTGATTACAAGTGGAAGGTCAGACCAGAAGACAAGGATTTACAAGTTGTTGTAGTTTTATCCCTGCCAGCAACCAAGCACCAGACACAGCTACCTGCTACCTGCCCTATCAGTGGGATCAGGAAGAGATCTGTAAGGATAAAAGCTGGAAAACTCATGGGTAGAGATCAATTCAATTGCGTAGGGAATGCAAAAGCTGCACCCACAAGCAAATTAAAACAAAGAAGTCATTCCCAGATTCCCATGGGCAGGCAGGTGTTTTACATCTCCAGGACCACCTCACAGCTCACAGTGACTTGGGAGGACAAATGCCATCACTCCAAATGTCCCCTCCTTCCTCCTTCTTGCACCTAGCTTTAAACACTGAGCAGGATGTTGATGGTCTGGAATGTCCCTTTGGCCAGTCTGGGTCACCTGCCCTGGCTCTGTATCCTCCCAGCTTCCCATGCACACACAACTTCCTCACCAGCTTGGCAATACAAAAAGCAGAAATAGCTTGGGCTCTGTGTAAGTCCTGCTCAGTAATAACAAAAATGTCTACATATTATCAACCCTGTGTTCAGCCCAGATACAAAACACAGCCCCTTGACACTGTGAAGAAAGTTAACTCTACCCCAGCCAAAACCAGCACACAGAGATAATGTCACTTAAGTGGCTACCGTTTCTTCACCTATCTTAATAAAAGATTAAACTAGATTTGCTTCATGCAGACACATAGAAGAACAAGCCTTTCTCAAAGTCAAGGGGGATCTGCAGAAATACATTAAGATGCTCAGGATTAGGTAAAATAACAAAAGGGGTAGACAGCTGAGAACTGAGCTAGATGTGGTCAAAATGTGTGTGTGTGGACATGAGGAGGGGGGGCACTGCTATTCTGACTGCAAGACAGTGGCCTGGTCACGTATGAAAGAGAAGGCAATGCTTCACTGCGTGTTCCATATTGACAACTCAGGGTCTGTTGCAGAGGCAAAAGCTTGTTTGTCCTCCCTTTTAGACTGTGTGATGACTGCCTTCAGGGAGACAGCATGTACTGGACTTAAATGCGTTAAAGTTATTCTCATAACATCTGATATTCTAGTTAAAATATGCCATATGTGTGGAAGCAAAATAGGAATACCTGAAAAATTTCAGATAGCCAAGTCTGTTATGAAAATTCTTGAGAAGGTGACATATTTTTTAAGCATTCAGATTAATATATAATAACATAATTATCCCGTAGCCCAAGAAAATTGTGAGGTGACACAGAGAAGAGAGTTAGAATCTCATTAAAACCTGAGAACTGTAGCAAAGCTATGAGAGAATTTTGTCAAGATTAATTAGCCATTTTGACAGTATACTTTACATACTTAAATAAGCTTTTTCTCTTTTATTTCCTGAATGCAGTATTATAAAGGCTGCAGAGTCACCAGTTAGAGTTTTAAAAGAATAAACTTTTTTTCTTACCACATCAATAACTCCAAGTCTAGCAAAAAAAATGCTGCAAGTAACATTGATATTCTTAATCAGTGTCATAACAGCACTGGTGTATGCATCCCACTGTTTTACAATCTAATTAAGATTTAAGTTTTCTATAGGACTGACATCCCAAAAGAAAGAATGTAGCATGAAATAACATATATATCTTTCTCTTTGTAATCCAGTATTTAGCAGCTTTGTTTTGAAGGATCTCAGCTCATCTCTTCCTCCCTTTCATCCTCTCCCGGTTCCCACAGTTCTGGTTCATGAAAATGTCTTCTGGTCTACGACCAGCTTTGAAAATTTGAAACAAATTTTTTTTTTCATCCTGTTTTAAGATGTAACCCACAATTTTCTGTATGCCTCCTTTAAAAATCACTAATGTCTCAGATGTTCAGAATTATTACACATTCTTGCTAAGTTCCATTATTAAAACCATGTAAATGTTTCATTGCACTTTGTTAGCATAGAAGACATGATAGGGTTAAATAATTCCACATTAAGTGCAGCATGTATAAAAATGAGATAGGCAGTAATTTCTTAACATTTTACTCAGAGCCTGAAGTTCTTCTTCATATCTGAACTTACCATTTAGAACAGGATCCACTATGGACCCCAGTACTTACTCTTTTGCCAATTACTTTACAGACTAAACTTGGCTTATGGGAAGTAAAATATTTTTAAAGTTAATTCCTGTAAAACTGAATGAGGAGATGGGTGAGTCAAGATAGATTCTTTCACCTATATGCAGAAACATGTCCAACTCCAGGACTGTAGCTATGAATCAAGCTGTCTAAAAGTTTGTTTTGCAAAAAGTGTGCACCTCTGATGACAGTAAACAGCTGAGAAAACGAAGGCAAAGTAAATTTATGTCCTGAAAATTTAGGAAATTTTCCCTATGGTGCTGTTCTAGCCCACTCTTATCAAAGGGAGCTCATGATTGATTTCAAGAGTGACATAGTGAAGGTGGCTGTTAGACACCCACCCTTGTTCTGCAAAACTGGATTTTGCCTGCTCTCACAGGAGACGAGACAGCTATATGTAGGTCTAGAGAACATAGAATAACTTCATTTGGAAGGGGCCCACAGGGATGATCCAAATCCTACCACAGGCTTTATACTTAAGTGTACAGAGCAATAATTCAGATTTAATCTTGATGATTTAAATGAGCTTCATGGAGGACAAAAAAACTGTTTGATAAAGGCCAAGGAGGGAGTTCGGGCAGAGTGAGTCAATAGTTCATGAGTTTTTGGATACTGGGTCTGCACTGGGTTTACCAATGATTTGTCTCCAATCTGTGAGAAAATGGTTGCATTCAGATAGGTTTATGTACAGGAAGGTATTTTAAAACATAGATAGAGTCTTGCTTTGTCATAGACACTCAGTGTTCACATTCATTTTAAAGTTAACCTCCTTCCTGGAGTGTATCCCCTCTGCCTTGTACTGGGAAAGATAATTTAAAACAGTGTTTCAGGAATTACAACAGTATGATTCAGTTTTGCACTTTGCTGCAGATAGTCTTGTAAGCTTCAGCACGTCTTATTTCCTACATCTAAGAGATGTGAGATCAGGGTGGAGAAAATATTATACCCTTGTTTTGATGGCTAGTCTGAAGATAAACCAGATGACATTGGTCTTCTGTGATATGACAAGAGAAATGTACCCATATCTCAATAGAACTCAGCTGCATCTTACAGCAAGCTAGTTTTATGACCAAAAACCATCTTCTTTTACAAATGAAAGCTGTATTATAATTTTTTTTAGATTATGATTCATTGAAATTGTTCTCCTTTAGCTTAAAATTACTGTCAGTATTTGGTAGGTTTTGCTGACCTTGTAAGCCAGTGGCAATGTTTATTTGTTAGTATTCTACATTTATAATTTAGGATATGTTTTAAAGAAGTTTAGAAAGATTCATTGGCTGCCTGATTGACAAACAGTGGTTTTATAAACATTCTTTTCATGCTTTACAACTGCCAAATAAAACGCAGCGATAAGAAGGGGACAAATTTCAGGAATCTCTGAAGCATTTGCAATGAGAAAAATTATTTTTCTGTTTCTTTGCCTGGAATGGCAAGACACTAACCCTCTCCATAGCACATCATAAGCTAAATATAAACCAAAGCATTTTAAAGCACGTCTTGATAACATTACAGAGGGCAGAAAACCACATGAATTTTTAGTGTTCAACTTGAGATGGCCTTTAGCTGATGTAAAGCACAGACAATTATTTAGGTGTGACTCATATGCCTTTTAATTGATCTGTTGTACTTTGCATGTAGGCATGTGTGCTTGCAGGACTCATTTGATGCAAGCACAAGTATTTGTGAACAACATGTGCCAATACATTAAGATTTTGCCATTGCTATTCTTTCAAATTTCAGGGCTCTAAATTCAAAGACATCCCAACAGAAAAGGATTGAGTTCCATTATAGAGACTGCAATTATAATTTCTAGGCTAAGTAAAATGCCTTCTTACAGACTTATTAAATAAAAAAGAAAGATTTCACAGGCCAAGCTCATAATTTCTTTTACAGGAATTTGCTAAAAGAAGTGATAAACCCAATAGTGCATACACAGATCAGATTGATACAAGCATGTTAACTTCAATAGGCCTTACATTAAATTAATTAATTAATTAAATTAATCTCAAGTTTGAATAATCTCCAAAAGCAAAAAAGGTCTCATTTGTACATGGGTGCTTAACCTACTCAGTAATTAAGCTCCCATTAGAGGAGTTTGTTAATCAGTTACTTGGCCAAACAATAACAGTTTCAGAATGAATCATCCATCCTGGGTAATCCCCCCACAAGGATTAGGCTCACTTTTCACCCAAAAATTTTGTTGTTAGGCCAGGCAGCCCCCTGAGTGCATTAGCTCATGTGAAGGAAGCGTGAAGCAATTAATACCACACAGGGCCATGTGACCAGCTGGGATGCACCCAAGGATGGAAGGAGCTGGTCAGTGTCATTGCAAGTGTGTTTTTCACCACCTCCATCTCTACCAACCTCATCTCTGCCCTCTTAATTACTTAGATTTCTGATGATGATGACAGAAATGCAAGTGTTATATGGATTTTCAAGACAGGCAAGACAGGATGCAGGGATGCACATCCTGGTCAGCCACAGTTCAGTTCCTTGAAAGGTGACAGAAAAATTCCTCCTGGAAGCCACTTCCAGCCATGGAAAGGACAAGAAGGCGATTAGGAATAGTCCAGTCAGACAGATGTACCAGGGACAAATGGTGCTCAACCAACTTGATTGCTTTCTACAGTGATGTAAGGGAAGGAAGTTCTATAGTTAAGGCCTTTGGCATGGTCTTCCATAGACTCATTGTAGCTAAACCAGTGAGATACAGGATATGTACACCATAAAATGCATGGAAAACTGGTTGGACTGACAGGTTAAAAAGGTGGTGATGGCAGCATGAGGCCCAGTTAGAAGCAGTATTTTTCAAAGACTAGTAGTGGGACCAGTAAATCTTGCTGCCTTCATTGGTGACCTGGATGATGGGTTGGACTGCAGCACTCTTGGTGTGTTTGCAGATGACATCAAATGTGGATTTGTGCCAAAATGTGCTGAAAGACAGGGCTGCTGTTCAAGTAGAACAAGTTTGTTGAACAAACACTAGAGTAGATGTGGTCCTCTGGAGTGGACAAAGCCCTGCATTAGGAGAGGCTGGTGCCAGACAGCTGGCAACAGCTCTGCAGAAAATTCCCAAGGATCCTGGCAGGATGCAATTTGTCCAGGAGGAAAAAGTGCACCCATGCAGGAAGACATTGCAGCAGCAAGAGGAAGGGATCCTTCACAGGTTCTCAGCAGTGGTAAGACCAGTGCTGGTGTGCTGTCCTAGACTTCCAGCAGAGGACAAATGCTGACATACAGGAAGGGGTCCAGTGGAAAGTCCCCTGTGGTGGCTGGAACACAGGGCATGTGTAGGAAGTGGAGTTCAGTGAGGTCCTTCAGCCTTGTGGAGAGGAGGGAAAGGGGAGACCAGGCTGTGGTTACTACCTGGTGGGAAGGTACAGATTCTGCTCAGGGATGCACAGCAACAGGTTTAGAGGCAACACGTATACAATACACTGGAATGTGGGAAAAACCCATTAGGTATGAGGAAAAACTTCTGCAACGTGATGATGTTAACAGCTTTGGGACAAAGTTCAGGGTAGTCCTTGGAGATATTCAAACCTTAAATTAGAAAGTCCTGGCACAACCTGGCTGTTTCAAAGTGGGAGTTGGAGCAGAGTGCCTATAAAATATTACAATCTAAATTATGCTGTGATTACTTTTTAATGGTGAATTATTTCAGCTAAAACAAGTCAACTTCCTTAGAAAACAAACTTAGAGGAAAACAAATTCTTTTGTGTAAGTTCTAACTGATAAGAACACATTTGTTGATAAGAATATAAGTGTTTTGGCAGAACTGTTTTAAATATATCAAGCCAAATGCGTTTGATTAAACTTACAGGTACAGAAATTAGCTTTGCTGTTGGAATAATGCCTTTTGCTAGAAGGGTGGGTTTCTCCTCAGCTAACAGTAGTGTTGCCCTAGGATCTGTGCCTCACAGACACCCAGAGAATCAAAGTACCCTTTTAGAATCAAAGCACCCTTTTAAAACATGTGCCTTCATCAGGTAGACAGATGAAGGCACATATTTTATCTGCTTATAATGATATTGGACTTTTGCTTTTAACATAAATTATACCTGTTAAGAAAAGCAGATTCACCTGCCTAGACAAATGGAAAATGCCAAACCAACTTCGTAAGAAGAAAACAATAATTTGTGCTGAGTTCCATCAACATTTCTTTGATAAGCGTTTCAAACCACACTCTGAATATGCTACAGAAGAAGACACAGTGAACAATTTCCTTGCAGTGTTTAGAGATTGTCTGAAACTCATCTTCATAGGAACACTGCACCACTCTCTTTTAGACATCTAAGGTACCAAAGTAATATAAGTGAGGCTGAGGGAGCTTCATTCTGCTCTGCTTAGACTCAAGGGGGAGCAGAGAGGACTGGATAAGGGAATAGGCTTTGGGAAAATGCCCACAGCTAAGAAGGACTGGCATTATCCCAGCTTTCCTTGCAAGGGGAAAGAAAAATGTTTAAGTATGTATGATGCTGAGAGCAGCACAAAGGAAAAGTAAGTCAAAAGTTGTCATTGCAACAGTCCACAGAGAGGAGAAGTCTTCTGTGGCTCTGTCAACCCAGGTGTCACTAGCAATGAAGCAGGGATCAGTGTATCCCTTCTCACGGCAAAAGGAAAGGATGGTCGACTGTCTCCTGAAGATAAACCTGAAATTACATCTGCCTGTGTAATGGCTGTGACCAGTGGTGTATATTAAAAGTTACACTAGTTTATAATTTTGTCCTTGTTTTTGAGTCATAATGGCTGCAGGCCATATTTTCTGCTATGAATACCTGTGACACAGAAAGAGTTGAGGCTTCTAGGGTGCTTATATCAAAGGGAGAGTAGTTTAAGGACTGGAACTTTGTCATATAGTCACTGAGATGCTTAGCAGTGGCTCAGCAGCACTGCTGTGCACTGAACCAGAACCTGACATCTGTAAATATGCCAGTCTGTCTGTCTTTCTGAAAAGCCTTTAGATGTGGATCAGGGCGTATGCTTTTTCTCATTTCCTTTCACATGACACTGCTCCATTATTCTTGTCTTTAAAAGTCATTTATTGGCATAATGTTGTGCATTACCACATAGTGTGAAACTCACATCACTCTCAGTATTATTTTAGTAGAAATACACTTCTGCAGCTATTTGCTTGTTTGAAGAGAATGTCAGAGAGTCAGACAAGGCATTGGGAACACCAATGTACAGATTTTCTTTCACATCTTAGTATCCCATCTTCTTTATTACATCAAAATAAATATTTAATCTGATAGGTTCACAAGTGAATATATGACTTTTCATTCCAGTGCATGTTCTTACTTTGACTTTATAGAACAGTTTCAGGATGTATTTCTATGGCCTGTGCTGGACTCTCCAAACTGATTTTACTGTGATACATCTCCTTGCCCTCTTAATTTTTTTTTTTTGCTACAGAAAGCTAACCCAGTGGGAAACAACTAAAAAAACTCTCTCCAACCCTATGTTAAAGGAAACTGGTAACCCTATAACAAACCCCTATTTTTAAGACCATGCTGACAGGACATTGCTGTCACAGATGAAAAAGGTCCTGTTCTGCTAAAGAATGCACTGCATCATGCACATTTGAGATTTTGGAAGGATCTTGGATGAGCTGTGGTACTGTTAACCCACTGCCAGCTCCCTCTGGATGGGGTCTCTCACCCACACCTCACAACCTGTCAGGTTTTCTCATCCCAACCATGCTAGGCAGATGCTGGAAGAGGTGAGGGTTCTCTGTGCCTCTGCAGGATTTTACCCGGCCCTAGATGCTGCAGGCCTGACAAGACAAACAAGCAACCTCCATCCCCACCGACCGCACCCTTTTAAAGGAATTTGCTGCATACGCTGCTTTGTGCAGCCACTGGCACTGATGGTTGCATCACAGCGACCTACGCAAAACCAAGGGCGCCAGTCTCAGTGAGCCTCGTGTCTTTCGGCTCCTAGGGGACTCCTGTGCTCTTGAACACGTGGACAGTTTCCTGAAGCTTTCCTCCCCCAGGTCCTTTCTTCTCACCCTACTTGGGCAGAGGGGAATCAGGAGTTATGGCATGCTACCTGAGGCATGGCAACACCTACAAGTGGGTTTAAAGAAGAGCAAGATAAAACTTGTGCGGAAGGTGTGATGACTCTTTTATACTTTTGCTCCTTGACGTGCTCTTTGCCAACCCAGAGGAGTCAGGTGGAGGTTGTGTGTGCAGCCCCATGGGTCTGATGGCCACAGACAGCAGGCCAGGCCACGGTATGCTTTGAAGGAGTGGTGGACACACCAGCAGTCCACTGAAGCTCAAACAGCACTCTGGTGAAAAACTACAGGCAGGAGTGATTCCACCTCCAGCTCCCATTAACACCATCTTTCCACATAAACCATTTTATCATATTTATTTTGTATGTGGAGGATCACACATTGGTCTGTTTCTCCTCCTGCTGGCCATCATTTAAATTACTGCTAACACTGAGAGATCACAGCACAGGATTAAAATAAATTAAAAGGAGTAGAGATCTGACTGTTCAAAGTACAACTGAGAAATACTGAAAAATACCCGCAACAGCTTATCTTATTAAGGTAGAGAGAAAATTATCTAGAACTAAAATTTTCCAATTTTGAGCATTTTCTGAACAGCTTTCTTAAAAGGACAGAATAGTGATGATGATAACAATGATAAATCTTTTAAGTTTCTGCACATAAAATGCTTTTGTGCTGTCAGAGAAACAAAAAACATTTTTCAGAGTAGCCTTTGTTGTTGCAGAAAGGAAAGGGTTTGTTGGTCACAGAAGTCAGGAGACCCATGTTTTTATTTCCAGCTGGGCTGCACGTTTCCTGTGTGACCTTGTAACTCCCCCGTACCTCCGTTTCCCATTTTTTATGTTGCATAATAAATATCTTGGTGAAGCAAGGGTGATACTCTGCTCACAGAGACTATTTGCAACTCTTTATTCACATGGTGCCAGAAAAGTCTAGAGTTTCCTTGAATGACTTAATGAGATCAGGAGTAATGGCAGAGGGTTCCTTGCCTGTGCCACGCAAGGAGTTTTTCACTCTCTTTTTCAGTGACTTTTGGGAGGCTGCTTTTGGAGAAATGTGGTCTTTCTGGCTCTTTGGGGTACTACAGAAATCCAAAGTTGGGAGGAGGTGTCAAAATTGCCTTGCAGGAGTGAGAGGTGAATGAAAGAAATGGTCCCCAGGCTAATAAAACTTACTGGATCCTTCACAAGCCAGGTTTCTTTCTTAGACGCTTACCAACTCTTACCTCCTGCCTTTTTCTGGAGACAGAGGAACACACTACCTTTATGCCTTATTTAGTTTCATTCCTCTGAAGTGCATTTTAAGAGATGATGTCTTGCTGTCCATGTGCGCTTGTGGAAACTAATGCAAAATTCTACCACATCAGCACAAAACTTTACCTTATCACACGAGTCTTCATTTTGCTCAGGTGAAAACATTTTACTTCCAGGGGAAGGAAATGGAAAGGCATCCTCTGAGCTTCTCCATCTCAACCTGTGTTCCCACAGCTTCTAACCAAACACCACACATGGCTATACTTACGCAATACAGAAGACCTGGTGGGATTCCAGGGATTTCCCAAAAAATTTTTTCCCAGCCTGAGCCCAAACAGAATCTCCTGAAGCAAGTCTGGCAACCTGTGGTATATATGCCAAAAACAATTCAAGGGCAGGTTTCAAATGACACTCAAAATAGGAAACCCACGGCCAGCACACAGCTGGAGGCATTTAAACGTGGGAAAGGCATTGCCTCTCATAGCCTCTGGGATTTCCTTCTAGAGAACAGCAGGCTGTGTGGAGGCTGGCGAGTACATTCTGCATCCCACTGGGATGTGGCTGGGATGTTTCTCCTGCTCAACAGCATGGAGGTCCCTGTGGAGGTCTCAAGGCTGAAGGATGGGCACAGCTCTTTGATTTAGGAAATGTCAGGCTCTCTCAGCACCTTGGAAATTAAGGGTGGTTCACAGAACCACCATCCCAGAAAAACAGGTCATGGCATTATAAATAAAACCTAAGACATTATTCAAGTCCATGAACTCTCACAGTTTGTGTTCATGAATGTTTAGGAATGTCAGGCTGAAAAACTGAGTGAAGAAGTCCAGCTCATTTCACAGTGGCTTTTAGCTGGTTTAAACAACCTGGCAAGGGAAGGATTTTTTTGTTTTTGTTTTTGCACTAATTTATAAGTACAGGAAGCAGTTTAAGAAAGATGCAACCTGTAAGTTCCTGTGTTTCTTCCTCTTTAACAAGGATCATGCCTAAAGACAATGAGACTGAAGTTCTGATTCACCTTTTTTAAACTGTGTTCCTGCCAAAGAGTACAGATCACTTTTTTGCCAGAGAATTTATCCATGAAACCTGGCATTCTCACCCTTTGCCATTAACCCCAGTGTTTCACCATGTCTGCTCTCTGCCACTCAGACACTGGCATTTGTGAAGCCTTCATCCTCCTGGTAAAACATGTAGCAAAAATGAAAGCTGGAGTTTGTGGTGAGACCTCTTCTGCTCCAGGAGACACAATTTCTACACACTGTCTTTGGGGTGTATTGAGGGTAAAATTTCTCAGGGGGAGTGTGCGGTGTCTTCAGAAAAATGCTGGTGGGACACCAAGGACACTTTCCTTGGTTTGACACACCCAACCTGTCACAAAGTGCTGGCTAGGACCACCCTATAAATTAAGTGCTATTAAATAGCTATGGTATCAGCACATATCACTGCCCAGTTCCTATGTGGATGTTTAAAAGGTAAATTGTGATTTTGCAGGCAGGCAGTGCTGAACAAAGTTTGAGTGTTCTTGAAAATTTCGTGCCACAAGCAATACACAGGATTGAACAAGAAAATTCCTGTTTTGGGCTCCAGTCTCCCTGGTGTGAGAAATTTGCCAGCCAGGAGAGGTAAAGAGTTGGCCTGCCAGGGAGCCTAGGCCACATTTTTCACTAGATGTATTTTGGTCAGTTCTGTGAGTTAAGCAGGAGCCCTTGGCAGATGGTCTGTAGAGCAGAGCAGTAGAACAGCCTGTGCAGGAGCACAATGGCAATACTGTTTCCCATAGACTAAAATAATGAATCATGGCTTCCTCTTGCTACTGTCGTTCATGTGACTTTTACAATAATTTATAATTAGATTAGTTGCCCTTTGGATAGGTGCATGTGCTTTTTTTTAAAGGGTTGCTAAGGTAACTGATGATTTCCTCATTTCATCCTGTGTTAGAGGAAATTTTACTTCCTAGTGAGCCTGAACTCGAGACTCATTGAAAACAGATACTTGTTTATCAGGAGTTTCAGTGCTTCTACAGTTATCAAGCAGAGAACTCTTAATGTGTATTATGGAGTGTCGATTTTACTGCTTCATTTTAATGGTAAAGGAAGAGCTACTGTAACTCACATGAATTGTTGAATCTCAATGATAAGGGAGTGGAATTTTTGGGATTTGAATCTTTAGAAGTCTTTTGACTCTTTCTTATAAACTTTTGTTCAGCCTGTTTGTTTTGTTCTTTTCTTTCCTCTGGATATAAGCACAGTTACTGCTCTGCATGTAAAAAAAAAACCAAAAACCAAAAAAAAAAAAAACAAAACAAAAAAACCCAACCCAACAAAAACCCCAAACAAAACTACCAAAAGAAGTTTGTGTGGGTGGATGGCAGTGTGCTTCTGCTTGACCTGACCAATTCTCTCTTTGAAGACCAGGAATTGAAGTTTTATAAATCAAAAAGCTGAAGGGAAGAATGATTACTAGATTTCCTCTCTTCTCTCCTACATATTCAAATTCAGAAGCTCAAGAACTAAGGGGCCACAGAAGGTAAGCTGCTTGTCTTTCAGCTGTAGGAAACCTAATACCCATCTTCAAAATAAACAGCAAAGTTCCCAATGTCCTTGCCCCCTACCACTTTGTGGCACATGACAAAAGTAGAACAGTTCTCTAGCTTCTGTAAAAAACCCTAACATGCCATCATCCTATATTAGGCAGACAGCTGACTCCATAAAGCCTCTGAGCGCCTGTGTGCTGTGCAGCAGCAGCTGTCTCCACCCTGCCTGCACACTGTGAGCTGCCTGCTCCCAGCAGCCTGCTTGTGGTGTGAGCAAACAGCCCACAGGGCAGCAATGCCCTGGGACAGGGCCAGCCACAGCTGCCAGATGACCTGACACTGGGAATTTCCCTTCTCTCCCTGAAACTCCCTTGTGTGCCCTGCTCCGGCACATGTATCCCCAAATACTCTGGCTTGTTCCCAGCAGTGGGGTTGAGAAAGTCAGCCCCAGACAGCTCCCCACTGCCTATCCAGAGTGTGCATTTCTGCCAGGCACCAGTGCTGCAGGAAGCACAGCACCAAGGTCCAGTAGCCAGAGTAGCCAGTGCTTGGCACTCACGCTGGTGTGCAGAGGTAAAAGAAGTTTCTCCAGGAAACACTGGTTGTAGGTTTAAAAGTAGTCTGTAATTTGGTGAGTTAAAGGACAAAGGTGAGTACCTTTTATTATTTAATCTCTCATAAAATTCAGTGCATTTCAAGGCTATTGTAAAAAATAAAAATATTTACCTAATCTTTCTCCATCTGATTCATTGTGAATTGTGTGATATGTCCTCAGCGACAGAGGACAGTTTCTTAGCTATAACTAAGAAACAAGCAGATAAGAGTTTTAAAGGGTATATCCCTGGTTTTATATAAAACAATGCTAAAGACAGACATGTCCTGAAATACAGATATATATGTATATATTCCATTGACTGTGTGCTGCTCTGATGTGTTTTCCCACAACAAAACCCCAGAGAAATTCTTCAGACTTTCATCCCAAGAACTTCCACAGCTAGCATTTCTATCTCTCTCCTCACCCCCCCCTCACTGAGGGATTTTTATAATATTCTTGAGTAAATGACACCAATATTGAAAACAAAATTGTTGATACTGTTCCCCTATTTGACCACAGCAGAGGATGTTATTTTGAGTCGCTATAAAGAAAAAGTTCCAGTTCTTCATCAAGAGTAAAGATTTGTGTCAGAAGGTGTCTCAAACTATGAGAAGTGTGAAATGTGAAGTGTAAAAGTCTACACTTGCCTTTTCTCAAGTCTAATGTGATCGGTAAATTGATGCTTTTTGAGGAGAATAATCCTTTTAAAAAAGATATATTCTAATCAAAGCTTTCCATATGAAAAAATTACTTACATGAAAAGTTTTCCTTTCAATACTATTTAATTTTATTTTTAGATGACAATTTAAAAATTGTACCTTTGATTTCCAAAAGTATTTTAATTCGAAGATCATTTTGGTCAATCATATCTCGTCAATCATTTGACCAAATATATTATAATAATCAATTGATTATTATTGAGAGTAAGCATATGGTCAAAATTAAACCAAAATTCATTATGACATTTGGATTTTCAAAACTTTTTGCTTTTAAATTTTTTTTTTTACTTTTAGGAGCTTTTGTCTTAACTAGGTTTTGGACTCTGTAGTCCATGTTGAAAACTTGACTTGGAGTCAGGAACTATTTACCTCTTTAGACTTCCAGTTTAAAAAGGAGGTATTTACCTGGTAAGTACACAAAAAGATAGAAACACAGAGCAGGAGTAAGCAACTGGAAAAAGGACTGAAAACATCTTGCAGATCCTGAGTTTGTTCCAAGACCTCAATCCTTTTCTTCTGGATATTTGCCCTGTTTTACATAAATTAAAAGCTGGCCACGAGAACCATGACAACTCATTCTTGGAAAGGCTAACTTTTTCCTAATGAGCAGGGAATTTCAAGCCACTTTTGACTGCCCATGGAAGCAAGCTGCACCTTTGGTGTCATTATGGTTTCTCCAAGCGCAGTGGCAGCACTCTCTGATTGGGAAAAATCCCAGCGCTCGTCTTTTGAAGCACAGTGGGCTGTGGAATGCAGTGGCCCCTCCAGGCCCCAACTGGAAAAAGGACTGAAAAGATGTTTTCAGTCCTTTTTCCAGTTGCTTACTCCTGCTCTGTGTTTCTATCTTTTTGTGTACTTACCAGGTAAATACCTCCTTTTTAAACTGGAAATCCAAAGAGGTAAATAGTTCCTGCCTCCTGTGCTAGGGTAGGACTTGGATTGTGTGCAGAGTGCGTGGGAAAGGGAGGCTGCTCCTGGAGGAGGTGTGATATTCCCACAGCGGCTCAGGTTGATAATTTGGTCTGTTGGAAGGCATGTTGGAGCGTATTTGCAGCAATTGTTTCCCAGCCAAAGTGGGGAGAGTCACAGGATGAGTAACTGTGGTTAAACCCCTGCCTGCCAGCGGGGAAGAAGAAGATAACACATTGCAAAATGAGCACCCCATTATTTATAGATGTATCTTTTAACTTGGAAAAAAATAAATCATAAAACTCTTTTAGAAGTAAGAGTTATTTTTCTGAAATTTGGAGTTAATCTGTAATACTTGGAGGAATTAATT
This sequence comes from Passer domesticus, assembly GCF_036417665.1. Classification (NCBI taxonomy): domain Eukaryota; kingdom Metazoa; phylum Chordata; class Aves; order Passeriformes; family Passeridae; genus Passer; species Passer domesticus. Next base: position 74,744,936 of record NC_087512.1, on the reverse strand, counting down.
GTTCAAGTGATTTGAAATTATCTAGAAGCTAAGCTGCAACATGTGTGAATAAGCTGGAATTTCAATTTTTTTTACTAGAAACAGATTATTGGATTTCAGAGTTCCAAAGTGAAAAGAGAATTTTTAAAGTTATGAAGAACAAATTAGAAAGGTTCAAAACAAAAGTAGTACTCATTCTTGCATAACAGGACACCCCATCTTAGCTTTTTGAAGTATGTTGAGTCTTTACCACCTGAGAAATGGTGCAAAATTGATGGCTTGTAAGCATGGATATTTGGTGGACCTGTACAACCACAGTATTTAAGGTGGCTTTCTATAAAATCAAAGTTAAGGACACAACCATTCACACAGAATTCTAGTGGCACATTAACACTGAGGAAGGAGATGAAGAAGTAGCATACTTCAAAATACTTAACCAAATCATGGCATTAACCTTGCCACATCCTATTTAAAAATAGAATGCTATGTATCTATTCCACCTCAGTTTTCTTCTCTGATTTCAGCACTAGTACACTACATAGCATGTAATAAATTACACAGAAAACTGACTGTGTCAAATTAATTTGACTGTGTCAAATTAAGACTTTATTAATTATTTACATGCAAATAATAATTAACATTAAAATTACATTATTTACAATATTTTGAAATTACCTAGGAATCTACAGATATTCTGCTGGAATAGATTATACATAGAATATACAATAAAATAGATTATACATAAAATATAGATGTGTTCATCTATATCTGAATTCATAATGCATCCACAGACCTGTATTTTGCTTTGGTACTCTCACACGCAAAAAGGAAATTCCTCCTCTGAGTGTTTCAAATGGAAAGTTACTGATGTTAGAAATAGCACACATGTGAAACTATTCAGTCTATTTGAATAAACACTTCTTGTGTTCACTTTGGTTTTTGCAAGTGTTTGATCAGCTACTTCTCATCCAACAAGAATATATTAACAGTACTATCATCTCCTTTCGTCGTATACAGACAATGTGTAGTAACATCCACCGCAATGGTAAGTTCATGCCAACCATGACTGCTACATGGTTTTGTAACACAAATAATATGATCACTCTGCACACAGGGGTTATGCCTCAACCATGCACAACCTGAATTCCTGCCAGCTCTGTTTCACCTGTACCTTTGTAAGCAAGTGCCTGTTCAAATACTCTCCCACTTGCTTTTACGACTTCCCATCAATCACACATAAGCTGTTCCTCAGCTTTCCCAGCACCGAGAACACTATCCTTGCCCCAGCAAAGACTGTTTCTCTAGAACAGACAGTCTTTTGGGAATGCTGCAGAGATATGTTCTGCTGCTGCTTCTGCCGAGGCACCAAGCCCTCGCCTGCAGCAGTGACCCTTTCCTCCACCAGCTAAGTATCGTACTGCCTCTGGGTAGGAGGGAAAGGATTTTCCACATTACCTGAGCACACATTTCATCCTCTAGATTTGCAATGCCTGTGGTGTGATCACAGTGATTCCTGGCAAGAAACAAGGGAATTTCCACAGTAGCTGTCTTTGTACACTTCTGAATCACGAAAGGTATGAACGCCTCACAAAGCACCCAGTTTGTTCAGACTGGGTGAACTGGGAAGTGCAGGACATTTGTGTTTTCCTTCTGCTGTGTTTCACCTGGCAGAGGCTCAAGGGGCTGAAGTACAGCCTGTTTGTTCAAAAGGAGGATCTATCATCTGGTCTGGGGAACTTTGCAACTTTAAGTATTTGAGGTGAACATTGTACAGTAAGAAACTTTCTGACTCAATATTCTTGTTTTGTCTATATGCACAAGTCTTTCAGCTTTATTCTCTGCACTGAGACCTCTCTTTTGCAGAGATTTGGGAATTTCCAAGAGAAACCTCTGGAGGGGAAATGTGTACTTTGATGTTGTGGTGGCACAAGGCTGGGTCAAGATCATGTTGAGGTGAAGAATAACTGGTGGCTCAGTGAGGCAGCAAAGAGTACATGGCACTCCCACCTCTGCTTTTTGAGGTCTCACCCCAGTGCTGGCAGCAGCATTTATGCAGCACACTGGTATCATATCAGCATGTGTTACACAGCCTGCCCAAACTCAGCCTTGATCAAAGACTATTGGTTTGGGAACACAGCCTCTGTGCATTTCCCCCAGCCACTTCCAGCTCCTAATGGTCTTCAATTAATGAAGTAAATACAAAATTCATCAGTATGTAATTAGTGACCATGCTTCACTTATCAAGCTTCATGAATGTGTTAGTTTCAAGGCGATGGGCCTCTCTTTCAAAGGCACTAAAAGCTCAGCTTGCTGCTCCCATGTGTGTTGTGGGATTGAGTACATTTTTAATCACTAATTAATAGACTGGATTTTCATTCACTAGATGAATTAATGAAATCTTCCACTGGTAGGTGACACAGCATAAAGAAACTTCTGAGCAATGTGAGGCTGAGATGTGTAAGGCAAAACAAGATAAACATTTGCTTTCAGAAAACCCATAGGCAAAACTTTTACCTCCTGTTAGCACTTTTGCTATTAACATTGCAACTTCTTATTTTTAGTATCAGCTGCAGTTTTTCTCCTGCTTGCGTGTTCATGATTTCTCCTTGGCTGATATTAGCACTGCCCCTCTAACCAGACATTGCAGTCAGCTAGAAAATGGGATTGGAAGGGGGTCATAACATGTGGGCATTTATGAATAAAAAGAATGAAGGACTGACCGCAAGGCTGTGGGTGGCTACATCCGTTTGTATCATTATTGAGAGACAAGTATCTAGAGGTTTCAGTGGAAAAAAAGAGTCAGGAAGAAAGAGGAAATTCAATACATTCAAAAGATCTGCTAAGCCCTCAAAAATTGTAAAGGAATGATCTTACAAACAGGCAATAAAAAGGGAAATGAGAATAGTTGGGGATTTTCAGTGTATCCTGTGATTTCACTTATAAAACATTTACTTTTAGAGCTTTTGTCTACCGCTGACTTCAGAAAGCTTTTTATTGCCAGATCAGGTTTTTCTTGAGTCTATCTCTTTTATTGACAAATGAGGGTTTTCTTGATTCTTTTTAGGAAAGACTGAGGATTCTGTTCTGACATCATCTTTTCGCTGGGGTCCTGTTGTCTGAAATCTCAAGGAAGCCCCTCTCCCATGTGTTAAACTTAGAGTTCTGTGAATGGGCACAAACAGACAAATAATTTGTGCTCTTCAGTTAAAATGTTTTCCCTTTCCTAGTAATTAAACAATGTTTTCCTGTTGGTCATTCAACGCAAGCAAGAAGAATCCATGGATCATGATCCCCAGTCTTACACTGTGTTTTTAACACATGAGAATAAAAAAGATACTACAGATCTGGAAATCTAAATATTTAATGACTGAATGACCTAGCAAAAACATTTTACTGCTGAGGTCACCTACAAGTTTTATCATATAAGCCTTTTTCAAAATTAATAGGGTGTAATGACACCTTAGCAAAATGCATGCAGGCTTGAGTTCAAGAGTTAGGTAATCTGAGGTATTCTAAGAGTATTTACTCTTTATTAACAGTACTCAAATTAAGACTCCAAGCCCCAAAAATTCAGAGGGGATGGAGGTCAATGGACTAAATGAGAAGAGAAAAAAGGAAGCAACTGCTTATGTATTCAGAGCAGAATAAACCAGAGTGATAATATATAATATGGAAGGGGGCAATGATACTAACAACAGTTGAGAAGTATGTCAGACATTTCAGAAAATGAAAAAGGAAACAAAATTTCTGTCTGGAACAGAGACTAAGTCAGAGGTCAGAGGTGCTTATGGGTAGAATCTACCGGCTGACAGAACTGACTTTATGGGCCAAGGAGAACGCATTTGCACAGGGAAAATAAAACAAAACAAGCTATAAAGAGCAAGTGCCAAATGTCTTGGTGTGAAAGCTTAGCCTATCATGCAAGTTAGGAAGGAGTAACAAGATGTCTGAAAAGAAAGGACTGAGTCATGAAAGAAAAAAGGCAAAAGAACTAATGATTGATAATGAAAAGAAAAAATATTTTGGAAAGCTTTCAACTCAGAAGTACATAAACACTGTTTAATTATAGTGAGTAACAGGAAGAAAAATCCCAGGACCCTCTTTAATAAAATCCAAAATAGGTTGCAAATCCAAAACATAGGAAGAGGAAGAAAGCATGAACAATATTGTTTCCTAAAGCAATAAAAACTACACACATGAGATACATTGAGTGCAAATTTGAATAGGGCATGTTATACTTTCTATTGAGTGGGAGAGCTAGCTAGCTAGTGCTTTCTTGACTTTCCTTCCTGCTGTACTTTTCTGTTCACACAAGTGTACCAGTCACAGAAATTTTGTGTATTGCTGTCATGTCTTGACTTGTTCTTAACTGTCTTTGTGTCTATCCAGGTCTATATTTAACTCTGAGTTTCACCCAAAAAAGCCAGCTGGCTGCAGAGAGCTGAACTCAGCTCAAGATATGCTTTTTTTTCCCCCCACAAACATGCTTGAGACGACACACCCTTTGTGTAGTAGTACCAATGAACAAGCCTTCTGAGAATCCACAGTGGTGGGAAGAACACTGCATATATTTCAGCAGCTAGAAACAGGCAGGTGTTTGATAAATATGTTTTTCAGTGGATGGTTAGAGGGAAGTGGTTATTGTGGCTGCTAATTATAATGACTGTCATTTACACCAGGCTCTCAGACAGAAGACTGATTTCTGGGAGTTGATTTCAAGCAGGATACCCTTACAAATTCAACAAAGCTCAACTTAAAAAATCTTGGGTGCACTGTGAATTGGATTCGAAGGGGAAGGGAGTGTCTGTGACTCTTGGCTACAAGGCAGCACACCCTTCACTGCACCAGTAACAGACACACAGACTTTGGAAACTATGCCCAGATTAACAATTCCCACCACTTCTCCATGTCCTGCCCCTCTCCATGCTGGCACAAGACACTGTATTTTCAAAGCAGTGATGGAGATTGATGAGGAACTTGGTTAGAAGAAGGTGAGGCAGCTTTAAATACAAGGTTCAAATACTGAGGGAAAAATTATGTCTAATCAGAAAGCTAGGGATGTGGAAAGCCTGGTGCAGAGTATGATGAGCCAATTACCAGACTGTGGTATTCTTTATGTTTCCTTTTTATATTAAAAAAAAAGTCCTTTCTTGGTGAGCCCATTCATCCTCAGCTACATCCTCATCCTCATTCATCGTAGTAAATCTTGATTTTGTAAGGAAAAGGCACAGTTTGAATCAGAGGCTGCCATGCTGCATCCTGGAAATGGTCAGGTTTAAAAACATTCCTTGAAGATACTCACTTTGTGTGGTCACAAGAGCAAGTGAGACAGTGTGAAACACCGTGCAGTCCAGAATGAAATTGACACAGATTAGCAGAGATCCTGATGCTGTTGTACTGGTTTTGTGCTAATCCAAGCACCTATATAAAGAGTTTCTTATACCTGGATTTTCTAGTGCTTATAAATAGTTAACAATTGAATAGACTTCTGTAATGAGAATAAGTTTCAGTGCAAATTGCCAAGAAAGACAGATGTTTGTTTTCATCTCAGGGATAATGCTTTTTAATAAATTTTGCTAACTTTCGGTTTTGTTTTGCTGTCAAAACAGCCAGCATATTTCTGTCTATTGCTCTGAGGGGTATTTGTGAAATTAAAAAAAAAAATCAAAAAAGCCACAAGAAGCTAGACCCATCTCTTAAGTATAAACTGTGTGAATTAACAGAATATGTTTTGGCATTGTCCTTGGTTTCCTTCATACCTGAATAATTAAGGTCATTCTCTAAGTCTTACAGTAGAGACAAGAGTAGACCTCAAATTAATCTGTAATGCTTCTGAAACTACCTGTGTTCCAAAATGCATGGACCATTTCGTAGGAAGTGACCACATAATATTGCCCATGGGCCCATCTATTTATGGAAAAGGAAGCTGCATGACAACACGTATTTTGAGAATACTTGTAACTAATTAGGAAGTTCTTAAGACATGCATACAGTCAGGTTATCAGCCAAATTTAACATGATGGAAACACATTGTTGTTATGGATATTTGCTTAATTTAATTTTAATACCTTTTAATACATTATTTTCTTGTTCTACCAGAAGCAGATTTGGAAAGTCAGTTGTGCAAGTGTTGTCTGAGTCTTGAGCTAATCTATTGTTCCAGAATTCATCTGAATCAGTAATTTTATTTTCCTAAAAAAACCCTTTCAGTTTGGGGATGTTTCATTCATTGCCAACATCCAAATATTTGAATTAATGCAAAGCATTTAGAGGAAAAAAAGAAGACTAATGCTTGTAAGATAATTGTGTGAAAGACAGCTCTGTGACTTAGCAAACGTTGTTAACTTCTAGTAATTATTTGCATGTGTAGAGATGTGAATGCTCTGACAGTGAGCTTCATTTATTTACTTCAGGATTAATTTTTTCTTTTAGCTGAAAAAGCATGCGTCAAAAGACAAATAATTTGCAATGATACACAGGGCAGGGTCTCTAGGCCTGTTGTTTGTATCTAGTGTAATAGTTCATGGAGGTGCCAGTTGGGTAATTTTTTAAAATTACTTCCAGCAGGTGACAATACTAATGTGACACATTCTCACAGATTTCTGTGGACACAGGAACATTGAAAGAAGGAGAAGGAAACAGAGTCTGAAGACACAAGAAAACACAAGAAATCATATTGCCATTCACAACAACAACAGCAGCAACAACAACGACAACAACAACAATGCAGATTTTGCTGCCTAGGTGTATTGTGGACTTAAAACTTTCAGATAAAGCATTTGGGGTCTGATGAGAAGAACTTTCAAGCAGTGTTGGCACTGAGCAGTATTGCACCAAGCAGGTCCTCTGAGGTAAATATGCAATCAATGGGGCAGTTGTGTCTCATGAGGCTGGTGGGATTGGCCAACTGTGAAAAGAGGAAATTTTGCTATCCCTCAACACCCACACACTTCCTCATCAGCACTGAACTTGATAACACATTCTGTAAGAGAATGCTGTTTTCCCTGCCCCTTGCTGGTAACAGCATATACTCCACACCTGGCACTGAGCTCTGCAAACCCCATGAATATGTCCTCTGCTCCAGGAACTCTCTTACCAAACCCCCGCTGTTTCACTGCTCCTTGACAGTGATTGGCTTTGCTGTGGAGTCCTGATGTCTGTCCTGAAAAACTCAAGGAGAAACAGGAAGGAGCCAAGATCTCCTGTTTTGCTGAAAGGGAGACTACGGGAGAAGACTTAGAGATGATTGTGGTGTCTCTATGGGGTGGAAAAAGGAGCTTGAAATAAGAAAGGTGAAAATAAAAAAAAAGTCCCTTCAGTTATTCTGGAGATAACAGAAAGTACACGCAATGATGGGAGCACTTTGGATTTTCCCATCTAGACCCTGTCCCTTGACCCATGCAAAACGCTGTCTGCAGATGTTAAAGGGAAAGGCTGATGGTCCTGGGGGATTAAACAAATATCTGTCAAGTTTACTTTGGTTGATGTGAGCTAGTTAAGGGCTATACAGAGAGCCTTCGGGCAAGAAAGAGGAAAGGGATCCAGTGTGGTCTTCACAGCACCTGGTGTTGAGAGAACAGAACTGATCTGTGGCGTGCTGTCTCCACAAGGTGCAGAAAGGCTCCCCAGGGAGGCAGGGTGGGAGTGGAGGTGCAGGTTTCACAGGGCTGAGCACTGCACATCCAATGGAGCTTTTCTTCTCCGAGAGTTACTTGCAGTTGCTGCCAGCAGACGTGTCCTGTTTGCAAGTGGAAGTGCTCAGCTGGCTGAGCCCCTCCGCCCTGCTGCTCTGCAGGCAGGCACGATAAGGCGTGTGAATCACACCATCCCAAAGGCTTGCCATCCGCATGAGTCACTGTTTTGCTGCCATGTTTTACAATTCCTTCCTGTTTTGCATTATCTGGGGGTTTGTTGTCCTTCTGACCTGCCCACAGCACTTTTAAAAGTGCCTGAGGTTCAAATGTAAGTGTTGGCCAGGCACAGTAATTTTTGTGCCCGAGGAAATCTGACAATTACAGAATGTTTCAAAGAATAATTAAATTCAAAAAACTTCTAAATACCCCACAGGAATAAACATTTTGAAAGCTCCTTTGGTTGACTGGCTTTTTAATAAATCTTGAAGCCTTTTGGATATTAAAATATTTTTCTTCTGCTTTAAGTTGTTTTAAGGTTTCTAAACTTTTCCTAAATAAACACTGAAAATTGCTCGAACTGAAAAATCAGTTGCCTTTATTAAAATGTTTTGACACTACCAAAACACAACACTTACCAATATGGGCCCAGTTTTGAAGTGTGATTTTGGTAAAAAAACCCAAAAAACTCAAAAAACCAAACCAAACCAAACCAAACAAACAAACAACAACAACAACAACAACAAAAAAAAACCAAACCCAAACAAAAACCCCCCCCATTATTTCTGTCAAAAGGATCAATCTGGGGTATCTCTTTGTATACAGCTACATACATGTAGAGATCAGCAAGCAAAAAACTTGCCAGAAACAAATGATGAAAATTCAGAAATACAACCATGCAAATTGAAAGTTATCATAGTTTTATACATTTTCAAGCAAGTGTTGGAATGTTTTTCCCATTTCCATTAAGCTTAAATCTAATACGTTTGACACTTGGCCAGTTACTTAAGAAAAAAAAAATAAATAAGATGGCTAGAATCTAAATTCTTCATAAGACAAATATTGGAGAGTTGCCAAGTGAAGAGATTGCATTGTGGATTTTGCAATCAAATCTAAATATTTAGTTAAGGGCAATAGCATGTGTAGCTCAGGGAGAGTAAATAGGAACCAGTGAGAAGATATTTCTGGGTGGTATGTAAGCAAGTCCCCCCCTCTAATGACAGTACTAAAACAGCCTAAGAAAGGTATTGGGAAGTATTAAGTTGAAATTAATTCCCCCCCGCCCCCGCTCCTTATTCAATACGTGCCACTATTTCTGCAGTGTTATTAAAGATAATGGTAAAATACACAGGGTTCGTGGCAGAGCCACAGGGATGAGTAATGGCTTCAAATACATGTCCCATACTAGGAAACTCAAACCTGCTGGCTTACCAAAGAGGAAGTTAGAAGATGATCTGGTCCCAGAGGGTCAGCACGAATAGAGTGAGCAAGCCTCTGACTATGTCTTAAGCCTGGCAGATGAAAATATCACAGGAACCAGAGAATGACAAGTGAAAATCAGAAATAAATCACAGATTTTCAGCAGCAAGTCTAACTAACCACTGGAACAATGTTTCAAAAAAACCCGTTGGGACAGGTTTTTCAGCTGCAAGTTTTAATTTAAAATTTTGGTATTTAAAGGAGTAAGAAAAACACCTTTGTCAGACAAAAAACACTTCAGAGAAATTATTGATCTATGTTATTGAAGAGGCTATGCAGACATCAAGAGTGATCCCTTTTGGCCTTACACTCCAGAAATTATTTGTCCTTGTTTACCATCACTTAATTTGGCATTCTTTCCATCAAGAAGGTGTGATGGAACACATTAAAACACCTTCCATCAAGAAGGTGTTTTAATGGGACACAATATATCATTGTAAATACTCAAGCAACACCATGGTGTTGGTGTTCCATTAAAAAGTGAAGCGTTTAGATTCAACCCTCTAGAAAAGAAAAAAGGAGTATAGGTTGCTCTTGCCTAGGGAGAGATGAGATATCCAAGCACCATAGGATTGGAGGAGAAGGGCAAATTTCCTAAAGACCACTGGGAAAAATCTACTGCTGCTCAAAAAAGTCAATGAGTTGGCTACAACCAGCCATGGACATGAGAATCTGCCTGCAGAGACACAGTGGGCTGGGGAAGAAATACCAACCTTCCTATTTCCAAACTGTCTGAATTAGTTGTTGAGAGTTTTCCCAATTAAGAAAGTGAACTGTTCTGATTTTATTTCCATTAAAACTAAGTTCTTCTTGCTGAAATTGATTTTTGATGTTTTTTCGGTGACCTAATTTTGGACGAGGGTCTAGAGACAACGCCTCAAAGACTGACCAAATTAAGATACTCTTGCACCTCCTCTTTGTTTATTTAATCCCCTCAATCCTTCCAAAAGTATAAAAATCTTTTATACTGCTTCTCTACTCTGTAGTGCCTATGTGACATTTTGAAAGGTCTAGAATGCCCAGACTCAAATTGTGGCCACTTTCTTCCCCAAGACAGTTACTAGTGAGGATTATTTCCTGGTCATGTTTACAATGATGCTTTGTGAGAGAGACTTTTCAGACCCCCTGGGTGACCTGAGACATCCACACCTGTCTTAGTGCAAGTTCCCTAAACTTGTGACTCCCACTGTTTTCCTAGCCTTCTCTTCATCCTCTCCCAAACAGATGATGCTATGTCTCAGTTTTTCTTTATCAGCTTTATTTTGTAGTCTTATGATCACCCTCATTCTCTTTCTTCTCTTATGGATCTCCAGTTGTAATGCATGTAATTTACGTATGAAATTTAAGTATATTTCGCCCTTATTAAGACAGGATGCCTACAATTGAGCACAAAAATTACTTGAAGATATATCAGCAGAGCACAAGCAATTTTTCCCTGGGCCTCAAGTTAGCCACCTGACCCTGTGTCCCAGTGGGACCTCTTTGGTTTCAAAACCCCTCCCTGCAGATGCTTTTCTGCAGAGCTACAATTGCCCAACACTTCCTAACCTACATTTGCATTATTTGATTGCCATTTTTTGTGTAGAATTTTGCATTTTTCACCACTGAAAACTTAACCCAATGTTTCCAGACCTTTTCTTTGATGTTCAAAAACTGCTCTAACCTTGCTTTCTAGCACATCTAACCTTGGAGCTCACACAACACTGATGGTGCAATAAACACACTCACTCTTCTATCAGCCAAGTTAACAAGAACATTGAATACCATTGCTTGAAGTGTGCTTTCCAGAAATACTTATCAACCAGTCTAGAACACTATAATCCAAACCATATTAACATTTAAAAATGTCATATAGGACTGTGCTTCAAAATTCTTATTTAAATTCAGACCTTTAAAAATTGAAATGCTTGCCAGTGTACACCTAGCATGCTTTTTATTTCCAGGACCTGATGTTCCCATTTCATGCAAATACCCACTTTTGCTTTGATATTAAGTTTATGCTACCTTCAAACATTTATAATTATGCAGACTTTTAACTACTGAATGAAACATAGAAAAGAGAAAAGTATCAGCTCTCTCTGCAACCACTGCTTTTCATTATCTGCATGAAAACCAGGTTATGATCTTGGTTTATTAGGAAACCTTTCATAAAGGGAATAGTTTGGATGGGAGCTTAGCACAAACAGGATAAAAACCCACTGTGTTCTAGTAATAATACCATGCACTTATAAAATTATTTTCTTTAAGACCTTCTACAGATCTTCTATAGTAATTGTACCTAAATATACCTAAATGGATAAAGGAGAAAGAGTAATCATAGCTTTGAATGGAGTGGAAAGATGCAAAGGCAAGAATTGCAAAAGGAGAACTCCTTTAAATCTTCCATGAATGGTATTCCATATGCCCTGAATTGTACCTTGAATCTTGGGAGACTAATAACAACCATCTGTATCAGTTGCAGTGTCATTAGCTGCAAATACAACTGATAGAAGGAGGAGACTAAGCACAGTAGCTCCCTGTGAGAGCAGCAAAAGCATAAACTGTGGGTTGCACTCATCACCGTAGGGAAACTGCTGTTATCTGCTTTCCACACATCAAGAAAAATGGGGCTGTGAATAGGGTGGATAAAGGTGGTTACCATTCTCCTAAAGCGTAAGATCTCCTGCTTCTTGTCCTTGTTGTACCTTCACAATGCTTGTATTCTATTCCTATGGAGATTCCCAAAAAATACATATCATCCTAATGCACAACTCAACAATCCCCCTTGCTTGGGCTACCAAATGCTCTATTCCTGTTACATAGTTCTGTCCATATGAGGAGTGCAGTCTGGTTGCTCTAGCATTTACCTCTGTCCTCACTAATGGAGCTGCAGTCAGTAAGGAGCTGGCACCTGGGATCTGGGGACTGTAGCATCCATACATTAACTTGAAATTACTGAAAGCTCTGCACTTTCAGCTGCTGAGGATCAAATTCATGTAACAAAACTTGAGGTGTTGTATAAGTCCAGTGGTCTTGCTTTGCACTTCTGAGATCAGCTCAGCATCTCAAAGTTTTGCATGGCTTAGCCACACCTCTTCTTCGAGGCAGACACTCACTCTCATCACCTAGTTTATGAATTTAATAATGCAGGTCTTTCACTGGCATCTGGTGCTCACCACAATCTGAAATTTATTGATTTGCAAACCATTCATGCTGACTTGCTCTATATTTTTTTCCATCAAAGTCTAAGCCATGGTCTGAGAAACTATGTAAGTTCAGCTAAGGAGGTTATTTAGAGGTATTCAGTCTTTGCTCTGAGAAACTTGTGGCTGAACAGGCTTCATTATTCCCCTGCAGTGTTAGCTAGGTGTTAAACAGCAGGTGAATGCCTTGGCATATCTCCAGAGAAGCTCTGTGAAAAGGACAAATAGTTTTACTGACAGCAGCAGCATCAGACTGCACTTTCAACCTGAGTATATTTGGTCTCCCCTTTCAGACCCCTTTCCTCTGAAGTTTTCCCATAAGGATTCGTATATTCCGCAGCAGATTGAGCTCAGTATTCCTCCTTTGGAGGAGAGGTGCTGCCACAGCTGAAGGATTTATTTTTACATTTCTAAGAAAATAGAACTTCACTGTAATTTGCACTATCCTGCTGATGTTAGATCAAGAGCTTGATCAGTAAAGAGCTTATTGAGATGAAAGTAAAATAAAGATATAACGCATTACAGGTCCTGTCCAAAGAACTGTCAAGATTTCAGCCCAAACACCTTTTTTGCTGACCATCAGTGAAGAGAGCTATTATATCCTTGCATCAAAAAGTCAATATTGCACCTTTCTGTGCAAACAACAGTTTCACAAGTGTTTTTGCTTTAGCTGTGATTGTCAGAAAGGAAGTGTCAAACAGGATGCAATCAGACAGTTCATAAAATGGGCATGATTGTCTCACCGGAACAGTTACAGTGAGGTGAACTTACCATTGTTGCTAAAACTTCGTCCAAATATATTCATGTATGCTTAGTCTGGGGTTTGGCAGGATGCTTTAATGCAGAAACAGTGTGCCCTTCCGTCCTCCGGGTGTTTGAAAGCTCTTTCGGTGTGAGTCATCGGAATTCTGTGGTTTGTGTATCCTGAGAGGAGAAGAGCTCTCTCTGATTATCAGACACTATGAAAAAGCAGCAGTTTGGAAATAAAATGATAAGAAAGTTCGTTATTGCATAGGAAATGTCTACTAATGACTTTTTTTCCTTAATTTATCCTACTGGCTTACTGTTATGTGTGGAGGTCTTGTGAGTGTACACAGTCCTCTCTAGTTTGGCTTCAGAGACAAGCGTCACTTTCCAGAAGTGCTACTGATTGATAGAAGGGGACTCTGCTTATGAGCTGAAAAAATTAAGATTTAGAAAACTACACTCCTGAATGATGGTCTAATTCCTGAACTGATGTGCAGATGTGTGCCACTGTGTGATACTCTTCAGTAGCTGTCAAGGTGTATCTTATCTTACAATATCTGATGGGAAAGGTGTCCATTGTTATGACCTCTGTTAGTGCCCCAGTGACACACAACAGACTAAACCAAACGTGTTTTCCCAAAGTGATGTAGATTTCTTGTTATGCTTTCTCAAGATGGCTCTCAGCAATATTTTTTTATTTATATCCTGCTATAATCAGTGTCCTGTCATTATGTTGTATTGCTGTGACAGAAAACATTAACAAAATGTTAAAATGTGATTAAGAATTAAAAATCTGGGTCTTTTTCAATCTCCTGTTATGCCCAGAGTGAAGTTGTCACTATATGGTATCTCCAACCTTTTGCAAAACTATTTCACAAAAGAGCTTTAAGAGAATGCTGTCACTGACACATTTGGGATGTATTTGCCTGATGGGCTTGTTGAAGCAACAGAAGTACCCTTGAGAAAACTCTTCTTTTCCTGGAAGAATAAAAAAAAAGTGGCACAAAATAACTCCATAAAACTAATAACTGGTGACTAGTTCAGCAAGCTTGTGAAGCTGAACAATGTGTAGGAGAACTGTGGTTTGTGAGTTTACTTAGAAAAATAAAGGTCTCATAACCTTTCCAAAGATTTTTAATCCCACAGGAGGCCTTCTAATAATAATTTTGGGAAAATCCAAATTCTAGGAAGCATCTGGAACACATGGAAAGCACGTATAATATTTGAAGAATGATTTACAGAGTCTGTAGGCTAAACTTGAACTGACATCCTTAGCATCCTCTTTTTGTATTTAAAAGGATCATTTAGGAACCGCAGTCGAGTTGCTGTTTTAATGGAGAATGTGTGCATGCCACCTCTCATCCCCTACCCCAGCACACAGGCTCACTAGCAGGGGTAGGGGATGAGAGGGATGAGGGATGAGACCTGTGAAGGGTCTGATGACCACAGCAGTGTTGCAGTGGTGTGGACTGCAGCTATGCAGACATTTAGACAAAAGCAACCAAGCCCACGGAATTTAAATGACCACTGTGCCACATTGATTAAGTAGGAGCCTCATACCATGTGAACAAGATCAATAATCTACCCAGTGTAGTAAAGTGTGTTGTAGCTTGAAGTAGTAACTGCTTTTCTTTGTGTTCTGCACCCCAGAAGAAGCTTTTTCTCCACACAACCTTTATCTTGACGGCCACTTTTTCGACAGCAATAAAAACGCAAGTCACTTCTAGAAAATATGATTAGATATTCAGGGTTATAAATTACTCCCAAATCTTTTTATGGCTACAGGACACCAATGAGGTCAGTCTCAAGTAAAGTAAAATATAATTTATGTGAACATCTGGGTGACATCCAAAGTCTTTGGTTAAAGAGAATTACACGAAGAAGAGAGTTACAGCCAGTAAAATACTGGTAATAACAAAGTTAGGTACAGTTGGTGAAATTCTTCTCAGATGACGTAAAAACAACAGACTACCCTTTAATTTTCATTTGGGCAGTGTTTAATTCTAAACCCAGCAATTAGGGAAGTGAAACTTAAAAGATGGTGATCTGGAAAAAGGCAAAAATTTGCATGAAGCATTACCCAGGAGAATGCAAATGAACTCTGTTTAACCCAGGACACTGTGTAACTGGGACTCCATTACAGAGGACAGAACAGTTATTTACAGGATATTGATTCGTTCTTAAATTTGATAGGGACTGTCCATAAAACTCCCAAGGCATACACAGAAAAAAAAAAGTGCTCTGTTAGTCTTCCTCAGTAACATTAGAAAATGTAACTCAACCCCTGATTACAGAGACTGATATACTCAAAATGTACACCAACATTTGCAGAGGCTTAGTTGTTTATTGTTCTTCCTAACATATATAAGACTCACTTTTGCAATCTTATCGACCATTTGGAAATCTTGTGCCAATGTTAATCACCTGCATCACATACACTGGGGAGGAATTTGGCATGAACTGGTTTACAAGCTATTCTAGATTTTAGAGTGATTTCAAATTATAAGTTAAATGGCAGCTCTAGAAAATAAAGATCTTGGATAAGCGTATAAACAACAGTGTCTGATCTTGTAATATTTTATTGCTATGCAATTAATTCTAAATTGCAAAGCACAGAGTTCATTCCTATTCTGTATAGTTTCCTACATTCTCTTTCTAGTACTGAGTGAAGTCAGGAGAGAAGCTTTCACCACTACATAGAATTCATTGTAGGAAATGAAATAGCACAATGCCTCAGAAGAATTAGAAAACCTGTTTGTGTGCTGATATGAGTGTGCAGATATGTTTGATGTAGGTTCAATAAATATTGCAGTAAGTCATGGTGTTTCATCAAAACTGGCCTTGCTGTCGACAGTCTCAAAGATTAATGAGAACTACTCAACATCTGGACTGCCCCAAACAGCTGACATATATTGGTGGGGTCCTTTTTTTCCACACCTCCACCAGACTGACATTTTTATTACTCCTTATTCCACTCAGAAATAACATTCATGGAGGATATACTTTCCTTCTGTAGGTTTTCTCAAAGTGGAAAACTTTAAAACACAAGTTACAGACATCGCATGTATTGCTGAAAGGAGGCAAATGAGATTTGATGCCAAACTCTCCTTACAAGGAAGGAGATAATAAACAGAAAAAGTATTTGTATAAATGGCGTGATTACATGAGCCTTCTGATGTTACTCAAGTGATGCAACCCACCATTTAGGATTTTATTGGTAGCAGTTGAAAGCCTGTATAAATTGCCAGCTGATGCAGAGCTCCCGGAGATACTTTGTGTTTAGAAGGACAATAGAGGACATTTTATGGTAGTTATAGTATACTCACTTTTATGTACAACATACTATGTCCCATTTCTTTTGGAGGATTTCCTTCGTAGTGAAATTATATTCCTACCAATAGAGGTGCTTTTCTCAACATGCCCTGCAGATGATAAGTTTTGCTGAAATCAAAATTTCTAATGTTTCTAAAAATTAGCTGCAGGTAGGAACATGAAAATCCTACTAATTTTGAAAAAAGCCCAACCAGGGTGGATTTCCTACAGGGCATATGTATTTATATGGGTAGTTGCCTGCTACAAGCAGAGTGTTTGATGCTCCTGTCAATAACCAAAGCAAAACTTCAATGAAAAAATTTCCAGCCTTTGGTGAAATCCTTCTTACAGCCATTCAGCTTTATTCACTGAGTGCTCTTTAACCTATCTTTGGTCATGGTCCTATAAGATTCTCTCTCAAGGGTCCTCACCCCAGGCCCTTGCATTTCTGTTAAATAGAGGAAGTCTTTCTGCTGCTAGCATCATGAATATCTCTGACTTTCTGCTGCTAGCATCATGAATATCTCTGACTTGGGTTTGGATCACTTGACCTCCTCACAACCTTAAAATCTTTCTTTTCATTAGACATTCCAAATTCAAGAGTTCATGAAATCCTTTTCCTGTCTTTTCCTACACTTCTTCCTAGGTGTCTGACCAGTTTCCACAGCAGAACATATCTCTCCTTTGCTCCAAATGAACTGTTTCTCCAGGCTTTACATCAGCTTTCCCAAAGCACCAGTCTCCCTTAGTAAAAAGCCATCTCCAACTTGCTCATTTCTGCATTGGACAGAGCAAGGGTAGAGCTTGCAGTTAAGAATGGCACAAGACATGAAACGTCCAGAAAGATGAGCAGAGACAGCCCCAAGTGCACTGCATAAAAGTGGAGAAAGGAAGCAAAGATGTTCAGCAAAGTGCAATCAAAGTGTGAGGAGCAAAACCAAGTCAACACAGTTAATGTGAAGGTGAGTAAAGAGTTAAGTTTCCTATTTCTGAGTGGAAATCAGTTTGCTTTATGATTAAGAATGTTCTTTTCAGGTGTCTGTGAGAGGAATGTGAAATTCAGCAATAGAAAGATGAATCAGAGTCTGTTGCGGTTAGTTTGTAAATTCCCAGTGCATAGCATAAGATAACAGCACCCCGAGCCCTGAGTTCCTCCACTTTGAGGAAGCCCAACAACAGCACCACATCAAGATATTTCTGCACATATGGATGTACATGCCTTGAAATCATGGAGAAAATTCCCTGTAAAGCAGGATCTGAAAGGCTGTGTAAGAGAGCAAATGGGTCACAGAGAAGTTATTATACAGCCTGGTAACTATGGAAGTGCCTTATTGTGGGTTGCATGCTACATGAGAGTGGATTTTTGTGGAAGACAGTTCTTGTGAATAACAACTATGAAAGGTACCTACAAGAAGGATTTGAAGAGTATAAAAAGGATTATGGTGAGATCAGTCACTCAGTTCAAAAATATTGAGCATATGTCCCCATAATGTATATGTGAAATTCTAAGACTCAGGGTAACATAGTATTTCTATTAATGCTGTGTTAATTGGTGTGACAGATGACAGAGTACATTTTAGTAGGTTTAAAATCTTGTCACTAATTTAGGTGCTAGTGCCACAATAACTAGAGTCTTGTAACATACAGATTATTACCCTCAAGATAACTTCAGACACACAGACACTCAAGAGAAAATAACATAGAAGAAATAGTGCATTAAAGACATTTTAGGAGGGTAGTACAACAAATGAGATTATGAAATACGGGAAAGTTACCTGCAGTGTCCTATATTAATAACCACTGACTGTTTTTTCTTGTGTTAATCTAAAAATTGTAAAATTTTACCCTTTCTGTTGTATTCTGAAGCACTAGGTTTTACAGCGTTAACAAGAAAGCCTGACTTAAAAGTTCGATAAACATGAAACATTCTATATTCTGGAATCTCTTTGGCCTCAATTCCCCAATTTTGCTATTGATTCTACCTTATAGTCTCCTAATTTTCAGTGACCAATTCCCTCAGCCAAAGGAGGAAGACTTTGCAGTTGGAAGTTGGTGATAGGTTGAGAAGAATTATTTTGGTAGATAAAGTGGGAACTAGAGGTCACTTACATACTATGTCCTGTCTCTAGAACCCAGGCTGCAAGTTCCTTGTACATTTTAACCTGAAATTTATTAGCAAGCAGAGTTTGCAGCTCTGAGCTGTCCAAGACCAACCTCAATGAGAAGTGAGCTCTTTACCATGCATTTCTCACTCCACCTAAGTCCATAAATGGGGTCTATCTGCTTTACTGGGGGATCCTCATTCAGAAGCTGCGCTCAAACCTCACTGGGACATGTGCTGCTGTACATGTGCATGTTGTTATGGGCCAGACAGGTACTCTTTATTTTCCACTAGAGCTGTTTTGAGGCAGCATTTTCATTTAAGTGGTGGAGGTACTAAAAAAATATTCTATTATAATATTCCTCTGCTTACTACTGAAATGTTGTGTCCTCTGCCTTTGATCCAAAGCTGGGTAAAGCTCATTGCACTCTTTCACCCATTGCATTATTTTGATGATGGCCGTATTTACTTGCACAAATCCTCAAATAGCCATATAACAAACAGTCTTTTGTTTGACACCACACTCTATTTTCTCATCTGTTTTTGCTTTCAATGCCAGCTTGTCTATAACATATTGATATCATAACTTTTTACTTACCTAACAAGATACTGCCTGCCTGGCAGCAACATGAGGCAACAAAGTTCCCTCCCTTATGTAGCAACATTTAACCTGCTCAGCAAGGGAAAAGACGATGTTTGTTTGAAATGCAGAAGCACAGGTCTGTGGTGGAGGCTGATTTCCACACTTCAGTGGAAACCTGAAGTACATTCAGAACCTGTAGCACACTCATGGCACTTGAAGTCAGGGACACACAGCAAAAGCAGTTGTCACCTCTTCAGGACACGGATCCCTGTGTTTGGGTGTGACAAAAAAATTTCAGTAATAATCTGAAAAGTTATTCCAGGTTAGGAGTGGGTGATTAATTCTCTTTTGTTATGCTGACTGAACGGGAAGAACTTCTGACTGAACAAGGAATAGAAATTAAATAAACTCTGACTGAAACAGAACTACTTTCTGCAAAGGAAGCCAAGAACTAACTTTGGGTTCTTTCCAAAACCAAACATTTTGCATATTTCTACTATGCATGCTATGGTTCTTTTTTCCCCCTTCTGCTTAAATTAAGTCCCATTTAAAAAGAAAATTTAAAAAAAACAACCAAACAACCAAACAACCAAACAAAACCAAACCAAGCCAAACCAAACCACCACCACCAAAAAAACCTACAAAAAATAACCAAACAAAAAAATCACAACAACGCACAAAAAACACAGAAAAACAAACAAACAAACCAAAACAAACCAAAACAAAAAAAACCAAAACACACAAACAAACAAACAAACAAAAAAAAACAAAAACAAAAACAAAAAAAAAAACAACCCCAAGCATGCCAAAAAGCAAACTGCAGTGAAGTTTTAAAAATCTTTCTGTGCTCTGTTCTTAGACAAGTTTTGATGCATTAGTGCATGATTTGTGAATAGCTTTTCACCCTGTGCTACTTCTTTTTCTAGTGAAGTAATAAATTATTTAACTGTTTTGTCCTGCTCTGTTCCAGCCACTTGCTTGTCACATGCAAAACTGAAAGACACTTCAGTATTATCTGTGGTGTTTTTTTCCTTGGATGTGGTGCACAGCAAGAAAAGAGAAACCATCTTACTTGAAGAGCTATGTGTCAGTTGCTATTAATTTCCAAAAGTGTAGCTTAAGCCTATCCACGAAACCAGTCCCAGCTGTACTATTCCCAGGTCAATTAGCAGTGTTCCTGCTGCACAGTACTTCAGAAGATGCTCAGGCGGTCTGTTGATCTTCAGGGAAACCCCTAGATTTCCTTCCTCATTATTCATGGGGATTTCCCGCTCTGCTGCAGAAAAACAAGGATCAAAATGTTTACGTGCTGTCTCGTGTCTCCAGATTCTTCATCTCACTTAAAGGCCTAAGGAAGTGAGCGGTCATAAATAGAATTCTTGAAACACTAGAAGTGGAAGCAACACAGGCACATCTTAAAAACTGTTTTACCAAAACAACACAAAAAATACCTTAAAGTTTTGGTGGTCTTTTTCATACTACAGGGAATACCAGGGAGCAAAAAGAAAGTAAATCTGTAGTTTTATAATTATATTTTGTTTATTAGCAAAGTAGGAGAGAGACAACAAAGCTATGAAGACATCTTATAGCAAAATGAATTAGACACAGGCCTGTGTGCAGTCTTTGAGATCTGTCTGTGTGATCAGCCTGTTTAATTACAAAGTGTTCCAGAACATAGATTGTTCAAATAAACACGGCATTGGGCTATGGAATGGATTTCTGCCTGTGCTGCTTGTTAAATCCAGCAGAAGAACAGCCCAGGTTTGCTCTGGGCTCCAGGAGTCACAAGTCTCCCCCTGGCACATGCAGTGTGGTGGCCCTGCCTCCTACAGCTCACCAAGCTGGTTAAACAAGTGCCACCTTCAATGCAACATACACTTCTCTCAAATATAGTAGAAAATAATGTGGTACTCAGAAAAGGTATTTTCACAGGTGGTGTTTGATTGATACTTTGTTTTCCAACAGCAACTATGTTGAAAATGCTGAATTTCAGTCACTGCCTAGAGAGACTACATGTGCTAGGTAAAAAAAGACTCAGACACAAACCTTGCCAGAACATACCTTGCTTACCTTAATCAGTCCTTGACAGCTCTGAATTTCCATTTACCTGTTGAACCTTGTATTTGAGACAGGTATTAGTTATAGTGAGGATAAACAAACATTTAAATACTTAGATTAATATGTGTAATGGTGCCATTAGTCCATTGGAGATAGGAACTCCTTTTAGCTGTAAAACTGATTTTCTTATGTGTTTAGAACAAATATTAAATCATGATGAAAGAAGTTAATTGCCCACCAAAATCTGATGTGAGTAGAACTGACGACATCTCTGCCTAGTAATATAGTGTTTTTACTCCCTGCAAATTTCAGACTAGGAGTTTTTCTTGATGAATCTCATCAAATTTTGGTATCAAGTTAAAAGACAAGAAACACGTGTGCCTACACTACTGATCATATTGTTCAGTTTTTCAGCAGTACAGGGATGGTTGCAGTCCATCTGCATGCATGCAAAACCCCCCTTGTTTGTCCTTAACTAACACACATGCGCCTGTAATCACACCTAGCATTTTAAAACAAGAGGAATTTGAAAATGAAAGGTAACAACTTTCACAGTAGATGAAAATCTATCATCATAAGGCCTGAAATTTACTGCAGTCTGCTGAAATATGGTGAATGAAATTTCAGAAAAGCAATGCTCATATTTAGGAAAAACCCAGCAAATATTAAATAACTATGTTTTTGTATATTTTGAGAATAATGGGCCAAGTAAACCTTGGTGAGATTTTAATGGTGTAAATCATAGGCTTGATGACCATTTTCCTCTTAAGTTTGATTCTGCTGAGTTCTACATGAAAAAAACCCCAAAAAATTACAGCTCTGTGATAAAGAATTAGTGGAATTACACAGGAGCTAATTGTATATATCTGGGGAATCTGAGGGCTTGGACTGCTTGGGACAGAGATGCCTAAGAAATCTAACTGCACAGCATGTTCCCAGGCTGTGGAGAGATGCTGGAATAAGCTGCCTCCACCCAGAAGTGCCACAGGAGCAGAAGGCTCTCTGCTTTGTTTCACTTCTCTTCCTAACAGAAGAGAAGACTTCCACCTAGACTCCCAGGACTCTGTGTTGATGAAGAAATGGAGCTGCAGAGCTGCCTCTCTGGTGGCACTCTCTCAGCCACTGTAGTGGACAGCAGTGATATTGCCAGACTTACGCGCTGTAAGGGGGACTGAAGCTGGGAAAAGGCCTCTCTCTTGCTCCAATGGTGGTTGCTCTGTCCAAAAAGAAACATAGGAAATACACTGCTCATGTCAGATTTAGCTGTGAAATATGCATTCAGATGTCATTCTAACCCTCCAATTTCAGAAATTATGAAAACAAACTTAATTTCTTTTGGATAACAGAAGTGGTGAGAAAACTCTTATCCTTAAGACAAACCCCTCAGCATGGCCAGATGGGACAGTAATGTAAAGCTTAAGAAAGCAAAGCTGCCCAGCTGTCTGATTTACTGAAACATGGACACTACAATTGTTACAGCATTGTACCTCATTTCTTGGAAAGATGGGCTCTGATATGCTTCATTTGTTGTCATCCAGCTTGTTTACTTTACACTTTATCCTGATGAAGGACGTAGCTACAAGTTCAGCAACTTCTTCAGTCACCTTTCATCCTGTCCTACCATGGTGGGGTAAAAGTTTAAGGGGCTGGGACACAATGTGCTTTTTCCAAATGACAACGCTAGATGGTGTCCCTACACTTCCCAAAAGGCCCACACAGCCTAGCCTCAGCTCGAAATCTCAGAAACAGTGAAAACAATGGGGCAATATGATGCGGTATGATGTCATGTATTATGTGTGCATGTGTCTCTGTGTTTTAATTCTCACACGCTATTCATGTGCTTAGTTAATGATATGTGAAGCTATTTTCTCTGTTAGTCTCTGGTTCTAACTATTTTAAGCACATGAATGCTGCTTCTTTCCTGTTTTCCCCAAACACCCACACAGAACCGGAGGACAGCTAATTTGAGGATGTTAATGATAATTCCAGAGAACAGGACAGATGTTAGTAGTTCTAGTGACAATCAAGTGAATGCTCTCTGTGTAAGGAGCAGCTGTCCTAATCCAAGTTACCTTGAATTCCAATGTAGTGTTTGTGTGCATGTGTCTCTGCCAGACTGACACGTGCGCATCGTCAAATGTCTCTCTAATAAAATGTTCTTTACACACTGTGCTGAATCTAAAGCTCTAAAGATTTGACTCTTTGGTGTCTCAGAGATCCATACAGAACTTCATTTGTGAAAGAAAAATCCAATCTGAAAACTTAGATATGAAAGGCTTTTCACCTTTGTTTTATAGTGCTTTAGGTGTTTTGGGGGTATTTTTGGATTTCAGCAAGGAGTATGGAAATTGCAGGAAGGCACAAAGGGTGGTCAAATGAGGAATAGACATACTGAATGACTACTGCAGCACCCTGCAAGCTCTTTCTCCAAGGCTGGATCACCTCAGCTAAGCTGGATCTTCCATCTAGTCTGGTTTATTCATCTGGGAGCTCTCTGCTGCTTGCACATCCCAGCAGACACTGACGGGAAGAGAGTGGCAGAGACTAAGGCACAGATAAGTCCTGGACGGTGTCTTGCTATGAGCAACACAGAGCAGATGACACATCTTCTCAAGCTTCTCTGTAGTTGTGCTGTAAATTGCAGTGTCTTCCCCTGACAGTGCAGTGGTGGCGCTGGGTGACAGCTTTGGAGGCAAAGCCAGAATTGTACTTCCAGTGCCCGGGAAAAACAGCAGCTCGTGGTTGAGTTGGGTGTGTTTTGGTTCAGTGGCTGGCACTGCCAGGCGTGCTGAGGGCTCCCTCCCCCCTTCCCACACACCCGGGCCACACAAGCCCTTTGCATGCCTGTGCAAGGAGTATCAGAGTGTGGTTAATTCCCCTCCTGCTTGTGGTCAAACAGCGAGCCCTGCTGAGGCCAGGGCTGGTGCCATCTGATTTCAACCCTCCTGCTGCTCATACAACCTTGTAGTTGGTGCTCTGGGGTTAAACTTCCTTCATGAGGGTTACTTGAATGAGAAGATTGTTCTGGACCTCAAGGGGATGTGACGTAACTGCTGCAAGGAGAGGATGCTAACAAGCTGTGCAGCTGATTTCCCTGGCAGCATTCAGTGCTGATATTAGCAAATACCACTGGTTTGTATCTCTCTGGTTAAGGACATGGTGAGACTTAGGGTTAGGTCTTTGGGAAGATAGAAAGAGTGAATCTGGGTACTTAATTTTTGTTTTAGAAGGTGGAGTCAGATTAAGGTTGTGAAAGCAACGTGATTTGTTCACAGTTGTTAGGAATAGAAGGTGCTGATGTCTTAGTGACTATGCTGGTCACCAATATATTGGTAAAGACTGGCAGCTGCCTTAGGGAAGGGGAAGGCATGAATGAAGAGCAGGCTTCATTTATGGGCAGCTGTCTGTTTCCTTGTTGCCCTTTTTTCCAACTGAATAGGTAAACTCTAAGGCTGGCACTACAGCCTGCGCTACTGAAGTACTCTGAAAAGTAGAGGTAACCCTGATTCAGAACTATTTTTAGTTAAGAACATTGAACAGTGTCAGATGTGGGCTAAAGTAGCTCACAATGAGTGAACTGTTTCTTCTTTGAAAGGGAATACCATGGGGAGATGCAAGAAAGGACTGGCATATCTATGAAATTTATCTTCTCTGTTGTGCTGAAAATTTCCCTTCATATGTCCATGACAATCTTCAAAAATACAATTCTAAGCCTTGGTAATTGAAAGTAACCTTACTTCTTATCTTTTAAGCTCTTGGCATGTTCTTGGTGCTTCTGTACAGGTCCACAAAGACACAAATGTGAGCCATGGACAAATATAATGACTGAAATGTTCCTAGTTGTACAATTCTGCAGAAAGTCAGATATTTTCTCCTTATTTTGTTGAGTGAAGCACATGCAAGTGGGACTCACAGGAATTTTCTCTCTCTTTAGTCCCCATTGCCACAGATTTGTCTTATCCACGTGAGTCTTAACATGACAGGACAGATGTATATTCTGAATATTCACCAAGGACCTATTGGACGTGTGTGTCTAAGTGCAACCATGCAAAAAGCAGTGACTTGTTTAAAGGCCTGAAAGGACCTGCCAATCTGGATTTCCAAAAGTTAGATGAACAAGGAACGGAATAAAATAGAAATACCAAGAAATACCAATAACATAGAAATACCAATACCAATACAATACTCTGCAACTGTTATATTGAATGCTCAAATGGAAAAAGCCAGCTGGGATAAGGCAATGTTTGATAGAGAAAAGTGCCATAACTTGCCTTTTGCTGATCTGTGTGACTTTACAAGAAACAAATAAAATATTTACAGATATAGCTGGTTAGATAGAGGTATAGATAAAGAGCCAGACACTGCCCATCAGTGCCCAGTAAAAAGACAAGAGACAATGCACACAAAGCAAAATAAAGGAAATTCTAGTTAAACACAATTACTATTTTTTGCACTGTAAAGGTAATTCAGCACGAGAGTCTTCATTCTAGGAAATATAAAAAAAAAAAAACAACTGAGTGGAAATAGGCTTGGACAACCTGGTTGACCCTCTTTTGAGCAGAGAACTGAAGTAGGTAATTTCCAGAGGTGCTTTCAACCACAACCACTCTGTCATTCTGGCAAAAAAAAACCATATAGAATAATTTCTATGATTTTAGATTAACCACAGCAAGAAAAAACAAGAATACACTAACAGTAAACTGTCAAGAGAGTTGAGAACCTTAGAAATTTTAAAATCTGTGACTGAGATTTTAAGACCAATGTGTCAGAAGCCTGTCTTGAGACCTCACCATATGACGTACCTGAGCTTCTATTAATTTGCAAATCTGGCTTTTTGGTCCTTGGCTTATTTTGAAAACTTGATCACTTGGTTTATTTTGAAAAACATACTCAAAACTCCTTTTTTCCTGGAGTTGCATGGAAATTGAGCTTTGTGATGAAATTCCACTCTGAACTATTGAGCACTTTTTTAAAGCAGACATGCATTAATGGCTTGGTGTGGTACGGACACACATAAACTGCTATTTGATTCAGCATTAATTCTGACAGAAACCATTTATCTTTACAGTACTTTACCACCTGGTGCAGTGATAAAGCTTAAAATTATTAGCTTATTGTTTTAGGTTTTGTGATTTTTTTCAGAAGAGCATTTAGAGCCACAAACTTAGTCAAAAGGGTCAGACTTATTGTAATTCAGTGTTTTCTTCCAGAATTGCTTTCTTAGGAGGATAACAAACTGACTCCTTAATTTCATTTTCCATTAAAACATCAATGATGTCCACTCAGCACACTAGTAATTATTGTAATTATAGTATTACAGAGTGCAGGAGTACTTTCACATATAGAGTTAGGTCATTGTGAGACTGATCAAGAGATCTGTGCTATGATGATCTCTGAGGAGTTTTTTGGTTTGTTTTTGGTTTGGGAGTTTTGTTTTTGTTTTTTTTGTAATTAGAACTATTACAATTGAAAAAGACCCCTGCTTCACTGCCAGGGGATATAGACACAGGAATGTCTGTATCAATGGCATCGTACCTTAAACAAAAAATGTGTTGCTTGATTCATGTTCCCAGGGGAGGGACGTCTGGCCCCTGTGGGCAGTCCTGTCCCCAGCGAGTGCCTTTGCCAAATGCTGCAGGTGAACTCCTGGCCCACAGCCCTGGAGAGACATGGGCCAGCAGTGCCTGCACCACGGGAGCAGGGAACATGGGAGCTGCTGCCTCCTCTTTCCCCACAAGTCATTCAAATCTTCCACACTCACAGTGAACTTCTTGAGGTTTTTTTCTGTGGGGAGGACCTTGCCTAGTAGATATGTTAAAATCAGCTACATACAAGCCACTGAGACCAGTATGTAGCATTGGCTTCCTAGTTTCTTGGCTCATAATCCATGGCATACCACAGATTTCTGTCCATTGTTCAGAACATGATTAGCTATTTCTGAAATACACTAGCAAGAAGAAGCGGGTCAGCAATTGCAGATTGACGTCATCAAAATCAAAATGCCACATTTTAACAGTGACACTCCTTTCCTTTCACTGAGCAGTTAGCCCTCATTCTGTGGCACTTCTGTAAGGCACCTTATAGTGTCTGGGCAGTAGGATCGGGGGGAATTCAGGAAATGTGAGAAGTTGCTGGGTGTTGTTAATTCAATGAGAAGTAGTCCTCATGCTTACATGAGAGATTCAATTGGATGATACCAGTGTATGCTCTCAGTGTGGAACACCACAGAGCCGGTCACTGCTGAGGGATTTTGGGATTGCTCCTCTACTTGCTACTTCATTACAGGTCAGGGATACATCCACTGAGGTCAGTGACCTTGCATTAGTGGACACACAGCCTGAGAGGATAAACAGGGGTTAAAGGACTTGTGAGACCCATGTGAGTCATCCTGTGCTTAGGCCAGTGGCTGAGGAATTAAAAGACTTAGGAGGAGAGGCTGAGGTCACTAGGTTTGTTCACCCAGAGAGGAGAAGGCTCAGGGGTGACACCATGGCAGTCTACACCTTCCTCAAGGGGGACAGCCAAGAGGGAAGTGTTGATCTCTCTCTGGTGACCGGCAACAGAACCTTAGGAAAGAGAATGAAACTGCATCAGGGGGGTTCAAATTGGGACATTTTTCTGGAACCTTTGGTGCTTGAGTAAACATCTGGTATGCATGCTCAATTTAAGCATTTTGCATTCATTCATTCATTCATTCATTCAGCCAAAGATGAAAACAAAGGAGGGTCAATCAGGCACAGCTATGTTGATACACACAAACATACTGACATGAACAGTCTTGTTGTGTGAGTGCTGCTGGGCTTGAGAAGGGTGGTAGAGCTCCTACTGACTTCCACAGAAGCAGCAGCTTTTACCCCTGAATCCAACGGGATTATCATGTTAACAGCAGTTTGGTGCAAACAAAGCCATGCTGCACAAGACTCCAGTGGCTGTGGCGCTGCAGTGCACCTGGAGTCTGTGTTTATCAGCTGAGCACCAGCTTTACCTGTGATGTGGAGGAACCGAGTACTTGCACAGGTGCAGGTGGGCTTCAACATCATGGAATCACTTGATGTGCAAGAAACTTAGCCTCAAGGGACCTACGTGGTCAGCAGAACTGTGCCAAAGGGACACCTGACTGAGAGGTAAAAATATGACACCTCATGTATCAGGATTTACATTAACAAATGGAGCACCCATTAACACACAAGATTCAGGCTGCTCCTCTTCACAACTGTCTATCAGTCTGCACTGCAAAAGGAGATTTAAATCTTTCTTAATGGACTCATGTCCTTAGACTGAAAATGTTTCACAGTGTTTACACTAATTCAAATTCTTATTAAAAAATATAATTTCATAACATGGGAATGTTATGGGTGGTTTCTGTCAACATGCTTATTCTAGGTGGAACCTGACAGAAGTGGTATTTATTTTGCTTCAGCAGACCTTCTCAGAGACACTTACTGGGATGAATGTCCCACAGTGTGCATACACATGACTTTGAGAAATTAGTGAACAGAGCATTCTCTATCTAAAGTCTACTTCAGGTAACAATGAGGTTAGCAACAAACTGCACCCAGTGTGTCCTACAACGTTTGTTTCATTGCTCCTTTACACATCAGGCATTATGCTTTTATTTTTACATTTTTGCTAAGGCCACAGGTAAGTTCCATGATGTTTGACTTGGCTGATAAATATTACATTTCTTATTCATTACCTCATACAGGAGGGAGTTCTTCTGGCCAGTCAAGCCTGTAAAGACTTCAACGCACATTAATCAGTGGAACATAATTCCTTTTTGCAACCTATGGGACATGAGTGTGCTAAATACTATAGTGAATGCACAAGATCATTTCATAGATTTACTTTCCAGTATGAGCCTTCTAATAAAAAATTAGACATTAAAATAATTGAGATAATGAAGATTTGGGCATCTTCAGCTGCTGTCAGTTATAAATACCTCTTATCATTCTATTACACTAGTTTCCAGGATTTAAAAAATTTATTTGGGCCAAGAACTCCTGAAATATTTTGGAGAAGAGGACTGTGCAGTACCAAATGCCTGTTGAAAACCAGGACTGAAATATCATACATGTTGGTTGACAAAGACACTTTAGAAGTCTTGTGAAAAATAAATTTAACTCTCACAGGGGCAAGGTTTATCAGTGAGCAGCACTGAACAGCCCTGCTGTTCATAAGACACGAAATATTAGCAACCATTGTCAGCCACCTCTGCTCTTTCCTGTTTCTTTGTATGTTCAGCTCTTGAGTTCAGGAGAAGTTTCTGTCTCGCTGTAAAGTAACACTTGACCTAAAGTACTTGAGACAAAACAGACTAGAATAAAAACTGATGTTCATTTCACAAGGAAAGGCTGAAAGCATTAGAGGGGATTCAAGCCTACTTCAAATGTAGTATCTTGAAGATTTGAAGAAGACAGTATCTTGAAGATTTTCCTTAAGCCAAAGATAAGAGTGTCACAAAGACAATTTTTCTGTTACAATGCTACTTATGCGCTGCGCTGAGTTCCTGAAACAGAACAGGCAAAGGTAATTTAAATAATTTTTTCTTCCATTTCTTGTCTTTTGGCTTGCAAACTGTAAAAGTAAACTCTAGCTTAATTTTAGTGTCTTCTAAGATCTCTGCAGGGCATCTTCCCATGCCTTCGTGAATGGGATATAAAAGTCTTCAGAAAAGAAAAAGAATATTTTTAGGTGAAGAAATGCATTTTAAACAGAGATTGTGGGGCTTTTTTTCTGAAGAAGCATAAAATGACATGCTGACATGCTGACAAACGTCACTTTGAAAAGACGCTGCTCTTACAGGTTAACCCAAGCGAAGGTTCAATGGGATCAGATGGAGGAGTCACCAAGTAATGAGAACAGCTGTGTTTGTTCAAAAGGTGTTTCAGACCCTTGGATTAGAGCCAGAGACATGAGAGGATTTTGCAAGAGAGGAAGTAGATACTGCAGTGAAAAACCTTATGTTGTTTTGACACATAACAATGCATTCTGCAGTAATGAAAGGATTAGTAATTGCAGCCCTTCTTGTCTGCTGTTTTCTGTCAAAAACTTTATGCATTTTTCCTGCCACAAGAGAACCTACCATCTTGTCATAGGTTAAGAAGGAAGTGAGTTTTTTGGGAGGTTGTGGTCAAACCAATCACTGCTTGGATTTGAATATTGGCATCTGGTTTGGCCACTGAAGGTATGGATGCCTCTGAGAACCCAGGGGGTTAAAATCAGAGAACTGCCAGCAGAACACTCTCTTGGTTCTGGCCCGTGAAGGAGGTCAGAGCTGGGGCTGGCTGGGGAGGGGAAGCCCTGTGGCCGGGTGAGGGAGGCTGGAGCCTTGGGCAGAGGAGGGAGGTGAAGGCCTTGCAAGATGGAAGGGTGGAGGAGCCCTGAGAAGCATCGGGCCCCCTCCAACACCCCCCGGGAGAGAGATAGAGAGAGAGAGCCAGTGCCTGTGATGCCTTGAAATTCGATATCATGGACTGGAAGCACGGCTGGCCAGAAGGAGAAGTGGGAGATGCCACGCAAAAAAGTGCCCGGCCGCTGTGGGAGTTCTGGGCAGACAGAGGCAAAGATTTTAATCTCTTTCTAGAATAACGGAAGCCTTACAAATACTGATCCTCCTGAATCAGAATGAGGAGAGGGAGATGAAGCAGGAGGAAATGGGCAAGTGTAATGAAAGTTGTAATGAAAGTTGAAGCGCATGAGAAATGTCCGAAGAGGTGAGAAGAATCCTAGGTGGGAAGAGATGATGGAGTGGCCTTGAGCTGGACTCTTTCTTGTATAGCCATGGACAGACCCATGTTTTTCCTGTGACCCAGAGACTGTATTTAGGGGAAGGCAATGCCTTGGAGCTAAGAGTGAAGCAGTGGCATGGACAGAGACGGCTGAGGAGGGTGTGGGTTGCCCTCTGTCTCCGTGGAGAGGAAGATCTCTGTTCCCGAGGCCCCGAGGCCCCAGGGGGTGAAATTTGGGGAGGACTGGTGTCCCAAAGTTGAGAGACTGCTGCTTTTGGAACTGGGTGGAGCATCCTTAAACAAGGAATCCTAAAAGCAGTCCTGGCCCATGTGCAGTGGTGAGAGCACTGGACATGGAGGGGGAGAAGTCACGAGGGCCGATGTTCTCTGGGCGGTGCCACGAGTGACACGGAAGCACAGGAGGGTTCAATTGTGTTTCCAGGGGAAGCCTATGGTGCAAGGGGGGACTCCTCTCTCCCTGATGGACTGAGAGTTGATTATTTGAGGGACTAAAAGTTGATTATCTGAGAGATGGTGACAGGGTGGAAATCTATGGTGTTATTTCATGCTGTGGGGGAGAAGGAGGAATGTATTTGGAGCATTTTCATTCTTAATTCTGTGTCTGTTCCTTTTTACATGTTGTAGTCAATAAAGTTTGTTTCCTTTATTCCTAAGTTGAAGCCTGCTTTGCTCTGTTCCTGATCACATCTCACAGAAGCCACTAGGGAAAGTGTATTTTCATTGGGGCACTGGCATTGTGCCAGCCTCAAACCATGACACATCTGGTCTCACACAACACTAACTACAATTTAATAACTGCATTAAATTATTTTCTAATTTGTTTATTCTCTGCATGGTAGATTATTATTGAGGAACTTACAGAAATGGGCAGTTTTAAAGATCATCTTAGATTCACTCTGTAGAAAAAAAAACAACCTATGCTTAGAATGCTGCCATTCTCTTGACTTCTAGTCAAATGTGATTCAAGCCTTGATCAACAGAGGGAGATACAGCATAACTTATCAGCACATTTCTCAGCCCATTATACAACTGTCTTCCACACAAAACTCAAGGGATTTAGCAAATCTAGTTAATTTGGCATTGGTGTTCATAGTTACTGTGTCTTAACCACTCACTGTGCATACAGTATTACATTCTCAGGACATCAAAGAGCTACTCTGGGTCTCAATGCCAAAGCAACCCTTGCTCTTGTGTATTTCAGTTATTCAGCATTAGGCATGATAAGCTGAAGCAGGAGTCTGTGCACCTTGCGAACAAGGACATTGTGAGGAATGGACGATCCCCGGCAAGTGTAGTAGGATGCATGCAAAGAGCAATCCTGAGAAACAAGCACTCTGGTTTCCCCAGCGACCTTACCTGCTGCCTGCTCCCCTCGCGCTCAGCAGCCCCACTCCTGCGATAGGAGGCAATCCAGTCCTTAAACAGAGGCATCAATCCACATGCAGCTTTCTTGCGTAATGATGGAAATAAGGTCTCTGAAGTGCCTGCTTGTTAAAATTGGGATATATGAATATCCTCTTGACTTACAGAATGAAAATGCAATTATCCATGGAAATCCTGCTTCCCCTTGCCTGCTGTACTGCAGCAATCCACATGCTGCTTGGGATCCTGCTGTCTGGCACAACAAACCATACCAAAGGCTTTTGCAAAGCTCCCTAATGACCTTTACAGCCTTTTGAGAAGAACAGTACTTTCCCTATTTACTGTGAAATCACAGAACAAATTGGGTTGGGAAGGACCTTCGAGACGACTCTCACCACCTTGTCAACCACACCTGGCACTAAGTGCCATGCCCAGTCTTTTCTTAAACACCTTCAGGGGTGGTTCACCAGAGATGGTGATTCCACCACTTCCCAGGGCAGCGTAATCCAGTGCCAAATCGCTCTTCCCACAGACAGAAGACATAAGAGAAAGGGATGGAAGGATATTAAATATATCCTATATAGAGTAAAAGTGGACTATAAAAGAGCAGAAAATTAAATGTCAATGCCTTCCTTAATGCCCCTCCTTCTGCCACTGTGTGAAAAATTCACCTTTTATGATTGGCTTTTCACAAATATTAAAGTGAATATTGTATGTGTTATGTTAGAAACTTATATAGAAGTTATGCTGTATTAATTTTCTTAAGTAGTGTGTTAGTTTTAGTTTATAACATAATGTTGAAATAGAAACTATGCTATGTAGGATACTTTTTTTTAAGAAAGAACTCGCACCGAGATAGTAGCCACAGAACACCTAAATCTTTCTGAGAAAGATAATTTATTGCCCCATTATCAGAAGAAACTAACTGCTTCCTGCCTCGCTCAGCCCTGAAGACGTCGTTAGGATTAAGAGGAAGAAGTTGACGATGACCAGAGAAAATCCTTTATTTGAATGAAATTTATCGTGTATGAATATGCAACAGGCTATTGTTTTTAAGGATTAATCCTCTACTAACCTGCGTCCTTTTTCGGGCTTATTTTGCCCAGAAAGAGGTACCCGGACTGTCCACAACCCTTTGTTCTTTATTGTCTCATATTATCCTAATCCAAATTGTCCAAATTATTATTACTCTAATTATACTGCTATTTTTATAACCCTTTTATTATTATTAAACTCTTAAATTTTTAAAAGCAAGTGATTGGCGTTTGTCACGCTCCTGTTTTTCGCTCTGCTTTTTCTCACCCAGTCAGCCGCAACGCGGGCTGCTTACAGCCTTTCCAACCGTGTGCATCCTTGGCTGGGCTGGGGGCGGCAGTCCCCTTTCTCTTTTGCTCAAGACTGACGCAGCACTCCCGCTCCAGACCGCTTTCGCTTTCCATTCTTGGGCTGCGCTGTAGTTTCTTTTTCCAGTCGCTCCCTGCTTGGGGCGCCTCCCCCTCGCTCCCTGCAGCTCTCTCCGTACTGCGGCTGGGGCGAGCTCCGCGCACGCAGCCGGGGCCGCCGCACCGGCATCGGCACCGGGATCGGCACCGGCACCGGGATCGGGATCGGCAGCGGGATCGGGACCGCCATGACGGCGGAGGAGAAGGGAAACCTGCGGTGCTACCGGCGCTACATCGAGAGGATCCTGAACCCCGTGTACATCCTCAGCAACATGACGGAGTGGCTGTCCGACGGTGAGAGCCGGCACACGCTGCCCCCCGCCCCTGCCCTGCCCTGCCCTGCCCTGCCCCTCACTGCCTGTGCTGGCTTCTCGCTAGAGGTGAAGGAGCGAGTCCGAAAGGAGGAGGAGAAGGGCGTCACGGCGGCCGCCGCGCTGTTCCTGGACGCCGTGCTGCTGCTGGAGGCGGAGGGCTGGCTCCGCGGCTTCCTGGATGCGCTGGTTGCAGCAGGTGGGTGCCCCCGGGCGCCTTCGGTCCCCGAGCCCGCCTTCAGCCCAGCGGGGCAGAGCCCGGGGCTCGGCCAGACCAGGTCAGGTGCTGTAGGAAAAGGCCAGCTGGCAGAGTCTGGAAACAGGCCCGTTGGGAAGTGAAGCATCGGGAACAATTCTGAGGATGGAGAAAGCCTCTTTGGCAGGAGACTTGCCTGTCTCGGAGCCTTTAGAGAATAAACAAGACAGCCATTGTTCCTACCGAATACAATGAAAGGAGGCTAAATCCTCTGAAGCAGAAAAGCAAATGTGTTCTAGAAGGCGCTTGCGGATTGACTGGTAGTGTGTGGTAACTTCACTCAACGACAAGGTCTTAAGCGACTTTAAGAAATTTTTAAAAAATTACTCAATGTCATTGAAAGTCTTTTCTTTCAAGAAGTAAACAACCATTAGTAGTTTATAAGGATGATTGTTCCACAGTAGCTATAACTGCTTGACATGTAAGTTCCTAATCCAATTTCCATTATGAAATGGAACAGAAGAGATTGTGAAGGTAAAAAATAAGCAGCGTCTGCCAGCTTTCCTCTATACATGTATATTGTTTCATAGATACTTGTTGGTGAATTATTAGATATGCTGAACCCCATAATTTCATTCCATAAACTTCTTTTGTTTTCATTTTCTCACCATTAATTATGAATAATTATTTCAGTGAACAAATATTGCAAAGTTTCTTATCATTTGGATGTAGCCCACTCATCCCTTAAAGCAAGTACTAGGTCCTTTTATCAGCCTGTGACAATCCTGATTTCTGAATTGCAGAGCTATCCACTTTGAACCTGCTAGTAGTGTTCAGTTTGATGTATATTCAACAAAAAAATTAAGACAGTTAGCACTCTGATTCAAAGTGCTATCCCAAGTAGTTGTTAATTGGACCGGAGACTGGAATTTAGGATTACCCTTCTTTTTGGCAGATGCAGGGATAAGTAATAGTTAGACTAAAGACATTATGGTGGTAAGTACCCACAGCACTCTTCTGCTCTTCTTAAAGAAAATAAGAAGTTAGGCAAATTCCTTTTATTTGCCCACAAGTTCCTCTGGGACCCTGATGTACATTTTTCCACTTCAGAAGCCTACACAGCAAGTCACACAGGTCCTTATGTGCCTCCCTTGCTAGAGGTGAAGGACAGTTCAGGACAGTATTTTCAGCTGTTTGGTGACTGTCTAGATTTCAGGTGTCTGTACTGCTTTCAGTCAGGGACTGGCTTGAATCCAGTACACTAGGGATTTTTGAAGGAGGGTGGAGCCAAGGACAAGAGTAAAAGATAAAATGCAGGTAAATAAAAGACTACCAGAGTTCCTTGTGATTCTGTGTAGTGTCCTTTGCCCTGGGAATCCTCTGGAAGAAAATAATGGAATGCAAGAATTCCATGTATTGTATGATTGAAAGAGAGGAGTGGATATAGTTGCTTGGTGATGTGGTGATATGACCTGTGACATAGTGTGGCTCTTTTTTGCTTCTGCTCTTTTAGGATAAGGTTTTTCATGTTAGACATAGAAGTGCTAAAAAGAAAAATAGTCACTTATTGCTGGGGTCGGCTGTCACTTGTCTCTGCCCCAGCACGGGAAAAAGTGGTTCTGGGCAGGCCGCGCTCTCGAAGAAGGAGTCTGGACTCTTGCTTTTAGGTCTTCAGTTGAGTTTATTATTTTTTATCTACAAAGATTTTCTGTCTGTCCAGCCGAGGTCAGATCAGCAAGACAGCCAAGGGCACTCTCTCCCGCCCACGAGGCGGTTGTCTCTTTTATAGTGAAAACTACATATTAGATATTTACCTTTACTTCCCAATACTTTCTGCCCTTGTTGGCAAGTGTACTCTTTCTATGAACCAATCCACACATGTCAACATCATCCTGAACATGGATGCCAAGGAGAAGAAAGAAGAAGGACAGGGCACGCCCAAATTCCTCCATCTTGGGACTCCTGATCCATGCACAGAATTCTAGACCCCCCTGTACAATACATAAAACCCCCCTGTACAGTGCATTCTAACTTAAGTTCTAACAAGTGAATAACATCCCCTCACCATTCAGCCCTGAAATTCTCTCATCTCCTCACCTTCAGGTGTCATTTCTTTAAAAGGATCAAAGTCAAGCCACCAGGTACTTTTGGCAACATTCCAGGGCCTCCGAGCCCCCCAAGGGTTGTCTCGGTAGCTCTGGACATCCGGAGTGATGTACTGAGTTCCCACAACTTATTAGATAAAAATTGTACCTGGCTCACCTAGATTTTTATCATTTACAGGAAAAAATAATTTTAATTATCTCCATTGTGGCTGAGAAAATGTTCTTTCAGCTTCTTCCTACCTATTCTAGCTAGAGATTGAATTCACAGTAATGATTTGTCTCTTTTTTCTGAAAGGTTACACTGGACTGGCAGAAGCAATTGAAAACTGGGACTTCAGCAAACTGGAAAAACTGGAGCTGCACAGGCAGCTGTTGAAGCGGATAGAAGCAACAATGTTAGAAATTGATCCTGTAGCAATCATGCCATACATAAACACATGCCTGATAGAGAGGGAGTGTGATGAGATCCTGCAGGTATGGTAAAATCCTGGTATTTGCCTGGTTTTGCTTCAGAGAAGTGCTGGCTCCTCACTTGTGGGTTGAGTCAGTGCCTGTGTGACAGGTGGCTGGGTGAGGAGGATGGCTGGCCACAGGTCTGCCATAATTTTATAACTTTTTCCTATTCTGAAATGGAAAGCCTCAGAGGTTTATGGCAGATAGAGTTTATTAGAGAGACTTGGCCAGACAGAAATTGACAGAATAGCTCTGTGATGTTTCACACCATTTACAAATATTCAAACAAACAGCCTACCTATTGTTATAGGCCAGCTAAGTTTAGTGTTCAACTTCACTGGCAGAATTGAAGCTGTAGTGGGTAAATGGCTGAATTTTGTTGTAAAGCTTTGATTCATTGAGAAGGAAGTGCAGTTTTCAACTGAACATCAAACATAACAAAGCAAAGAGCAGGGGTTTGATTGCTCAGAACCTACAGCAGTTTCTGTTTGTGGTGTGTGTAGATCAGTGAGTACAGAAGCAAAGCGGCCGGGATAACTAAACTCATTGAATGCCTCTGTCGCTCGGATAAGGAAAACTGGCCCAAAAGTCTTCAGCTGGCATTGGATAATGCAGGATATTACAATGCAAGTGAACTGTGGAATATAAGAGAAGGTAAAATGTGAATTGATTTTATAATGCTGTTTTCCTGGTTTTGTACCAGACAGTAATTTTTTTTTTCTTTTTCAGGAGAATCAGACTTATTTAGAAGGATACCATCAGACTACTTTTTGATCTAAAAGGAAAAACCTTTTAAATTTTATTTTAAATGTCTTCTGTATAAAATGAATTACAAATACTGTTGTACAAACAGGCAGAAATTAGTTTTTGACTATTTTTCCTCCCAAATGGTTAGGCATGGAACCTTTTTTTTTTTGCTATAGAGAATCAGCACAGGCTCTGAAAGCATAAAAATAGCCAAGTAGTTATCTTCTTTCTTCTCTTCTTAATTCAACTTTTGCCATCTTTTGGTTGCTTGAGTTATGATAGATGCAATATTTTCTGTTAAAATATGATTAGTAATGTGATAGTCTAGAGAGTGATACATTTCTGTGATCCCCAGAGCAGATCACATAGCTTTTTCTATGAGAAATCGATAAGCAGCCCTTCCCAAGTTATGTTCATATTTTGTAAAAGTGCAAAATTATCTCTCTTAGATTTTGCTTTTGTCATTGAAATTATTTTGTCATTATCAAATTTTGTCATTGAATTTACCTTTCCCTCTTTCAAAAATACTTATACAAGCAACCTGCAACAGAGGAGAATTTAGAGAATACATTATTTTGCTACTAAAAAAGTGATTTTAGATGAACTGGACTATATATCTTCATATCTACATTTGTTGTCTCCCTAGGTGCTTGTTTGAATTGTTTTTTAGTTAGCAACAGGGGTAAACTATATTTAAGTGGCTTCTTCAATTATATTTCTCTTATTTTGAAATGTTTTTATTACTGCAATCAAAGGGTATAATTTCTTATTTGGAGAATGAATTACTATATGTACATAAAGTTGTATACCTAATTAATAAATTTATTAAAATATAGGTAAAATAATACATAAGAGTAATACCTATATGTATATAGATATTCTTTTGTGTACCTGATGGCTATACATATTATATGTTGACAATTATATTTTTAAAGTTAAAGCTATCACTGTCTTTTGGGGCAGCTTCCTCTAACATCCAACTCAGCAAAGCCAAAGTCAGACTACTGAAGAAACATTGTCCATATTGGAAACATTTTGCTGCTGGCAGTTAAGAAGAGTTATTACCAGAAATTAATTGCAGATACTGTGTGCTTTCTGGAGCTGGATTGATGTGCAGATGTGCTCCTTCTCCCACTCCAAAAGCAGTGTTTTGTGATCATATGTTCTGTTTGCAAAGAGATTCTTCATGCAGGGCCCTGGCATGGTTCTTTGAGAAAGTATTAATTATAACATCAAAGACAATTTCTCTTTTGATCTTTGTGTAATAGAAAGAATAATTCTTACAATTTCTATGTCCTTTCAGAAGGTGGGGAGTAAGGGAGATCAGAATCAGGAATTTACAGAGCTTCTTTGAATTCCTAAGAATTTTTCATGCTTGTGGTTAATGTCCATGTCACATAGTGATTTCTTGTCACTAAACACAGAGGACAAACTTTACTCCCAATCTATTGTCTCCTTTGTTTTTTGGAAGCTGTTACACACGCATGGAGCACATGGTTCTTCTAAACCCAAGATTCTCAGTACTGTCGATCTTCCTTGAAAAGGAGCCTGTGTTCAGCATCATTTTATGTAGTCTTTTTCTTCCAGCAACCAACTCCTTCACCTTGTTGTCACAGCAAATACATTTTAAAATCATAAGGATCAATAACA
Source organism: Passer domesticus (assembly GCF_036417665.1). Classification (NCBI taxonomy): domain Eukaryota; kingdom Metazoa; phylum Chordata; class Aves; order Passeriformes; family Passeridae; genus Passer; species Passer domesticus. The sequence goes on along the minus strand of NC_087512.1, from coordinate 74,705,849 downwards.
TGCTTTTTTCCCCCCCATTTTATACAGATAATGGCAAAGATGTTGATGGTGAAATGACAGATGCTTCTGAGAATTACTTTGAAACTGTGATGACATTTTCTGAGGAAGCAGAATGTGACAATCTGAGCAAAAGTCTCTCTTCAGTTTCAGGTAAGTCTTAAGAACTTAGAAGTTTGTGGTTGATATTTTCCATTTCCTTGATTCCCAAAGGACGCAGATGTAGTGTACCAGAATGGAAGGTACTGAGGTATTTGATTAGTACAAATCTCTGACTTGATTTAGCTGCCTTCTGTTTTAATGTTTAAAGGATCTTATGCAGGGCATTGCAAATATTAGGGCTTGCCCCATATTTATCACATATCTAGTGAAAAGCTGTTCTGTTAGCACATTGTTAAAAAATGTCCCCAAACACCTGTTGTTTATGCATCTCTTCTCTGATATAATTAATTCACACATGGCCTGATATTAACCACTTTAGAGAACTGAATGTGACTGCAAAGGATCTGTGCTGTTACTGTCATGGCAAATTTTGCTCCACCAGTTATTTCTAGTTCCTTTTCCACAAGTCCAAACACTCTGACAACACCACAGTTTAAGAGAGTAATAATTTCAAAAGTCTGTAGAACAGAAGGCTAAAATAAATCCTGTACATGTATTTGGGGAAAAAATAATTCTTTATGTTTTCATTCTGAGTTGAAAAAAGACTGGTTGAAGTGAGTGTTGTCAGCCAAGACCTTAAATGAGTTCATTTCATGAATCACAGTTGAGGGGTAACAAAAGTGTGCCATTAAACTCACACAAAATTCTTCTTTGGTGCCTCTGTCCTATTAAAAAGCTTGTCTGTCAGGGAATGTTCTGTGTGGACTGCAAGGACTCTTCTACCTTTATCATGCAACTATATGGGGCATAGCATATTTTTTGCATTTTTATTGCAATGCTCTTCACAAAAACATTGTTTTATCCTAGAAAGCATCTGTGAGTCTTCATCTGTTTATGCACCAATGAAGGCTCGAAGCTACCAGATTGAGCTTGCACAGCCTGCTATTGATGGGAAAAACACATTGATTTGTGCACCTACAGGTAAGGAGACAGGCACCTAGAAAAATTCTCTTGCATATGGTGCATATGGCTGTGAAGGATAGGGAATGGTAAAGGTTGAATCTGACTTCTTCAGCCATTTATTTCAAAGCTTTCTTTCTTGCAGTAGATCCAGATCTATCCTGCAATTAATGACCATGGGCAGCACAGAGGCTGGCAGGAGAGACGTGTCTGTTGGCACACCAGTGCTTGTATTCAGCACATTCAGCATTCATTTCCATGTTCTGACTTCTGCTTTCTCACTCCCCAGAGTGGATTTTTCAGTTTAAGCCAGTTACTAATCCTGATATTTAAGAAATTTCTCTTGCAAGTTGAAGGAAAAATAGGATGAGAGCTTGAGGTTCCTGGCTCTTCTCTACTGCAATGCCTACAACATCCAGGCAACCTAATTTTCCCCTGAGCCCTGGAGGCAAGTGGGATAACAGAGGCAGGGACAGAGAATAGCTGTGCCACCTCGAGCCTGAGGGCCAAAGGAAAACGAGAGGGAGGGGAGCAAGGTTGCATGGGGAAGGATGGAAGCTGAAAGGGCCTAGTGACTATACATAGTCTGATTTGATGTGAGAGCACATGCTAAGAGTGAAAAAAAGACTCAGTGATTTCAAAGAATTCAAATACAACTGTAAATGGATTTTAATCCATGTGACTGCTTAATGGCCTTTACAGACTGAGACTGTGAGAGAGAAAGGGATGATTCCCCACCTGAGTAAGCAACATGCTTGTGTTCAAACCTGTTCCAAATGTGTTCAAGTCTGGAAGAGTAACGACCCTATTGTCAGCTCCCCTTTGTCACAAGGTATTCAGATGAGACAAGCTGCTGATTACAAATGCACCTTTTCATACTAGTCCTTTACCATTCATCTCTTTTGTTTGAAGGATCTGGAAAAACTTTTGTGGCACTTCTGATTTGTGAACATCATTTGCAAAACGTTCCCTCAGGACGAAAGGCTAAAGTTGTCTTCCTTGCAACCAAAGTGCCAGTGTATGAGCAGCAGAAAAATGTATTCAGGCAGCATTTTGAAAGAAGTGGGTAAGTGTCATTCTCCCTGGTGGCTTCCTCCACAGAAAGTAAACTGCCCTATAGGTCAGCTATGGCTAGGGCTAGATGTCATATGTTTACTGGTGAACAAGAGTGTTTGGCAGTACCATCTTGCCATGGCAGACTTTGTTTGGAGAGTCTGAAATCTAGTTCTGGAGAGTTCAAGCACTTGTTGTTGCACGTCTGTGGAAATGGTGAAAGTATTTTTGTACTGAAAGAGTGAGGTGTGTTTTCTCTTGAGACTCCTTTCACACCTGCTTCCAAAGCTGAGGTAGTTCCTGGCAGTAGCAGTGAGATTCCTCTTGCCATTCTCAGAGTCTCTCTTTTCTAAATGGAAGGACCCAAACTTCTTTGTTTTTTCAACCTCTAGTCAGATAATGATAGTCCACCTCTCAGATGGGACTGTGAATTGCTTGGAGGGGCATTAACAGCCTATATCTTTGGATTGTGAGGGAACTCAACATCCATATATATGTATCCTTGTAACTATGGGAAAAGGAGGCTGCTAGGCAGAAACAGTCCCATGATGCCAGACATGTACAAAAAAGGGATGTTACATGTGAACTGACAAATGCAGCTTAAATGTACAAGTTAATCACTTCTCAAATATTATATATTTTTGTTAATGATAGTTGAATATCCAGTTATTTACCCTCATCTCTTTTTTTTGTTCTCAGCTTCTGTGGTCAAACTGCCAGCTCCAACTCTTTGACATTTGAAACTTAGTAACTGCCTTTCAAGCTCGCTGAAAAGCCCATTTTTCTAGCTTTCCGTGACCTGCAAGATATCATTTTTCTTACCCTGTTTTTTGTATCTTCTTTCCAGATACTCTGTTCAAGGAATTTGTGGTGAAACAGTTGCAAATATCTCTGTAGAAAATGTTATACAGGACAGTGACATCATTGTGCTAACGCCCCAGATTCTTGTGAATAGCATGGAGAAAGGGATCCTTAGCTCCCTCTCCATCTTCACTCTGATGATATTTGATGAGTGCCACAACACTACAGGCAACCATCCTTACAATGTGTTGATGACCAGATACCTGGATGAAAAATTTGACTCCTCTGCAAACCAGCTGCCTCAGGTAAGGCCCAGCCCATCAGTGGCGGAAATATTAGAGGAAAATGTTTTTCAATGCAGTCAGCAAAGTCTTGCCTTTTGTGCTGATCCAGTTCAAACTCCCATTTAACAACAGCTGCAAATGGAAATGGTAGCATCTGGAACATTTTTTCATTTTTGAACACTTCCAGGCTTTTTCCTCATGTTGCATCTTCCCTGCAGCTGCCAAGGAAGACTGATCAAGCACAACAAAGGCTTGAGTACTTGAGAGCAAATGGAAGAGCTGAACTGGGAAGAAAGCATGTAATTTAATAATCTTGTTACCTCTCTGTTGCTGTTTTCTGCCCAATAAAATGGAGCCATGCCTCTGCTGGCATGAGGTTTTCATCCAGCTGAGAAGACATCTTTGAATGAATCAAAGGATGGGTCTGGAAGTCGGTTTGCTCTTCCTCTGTATGATAAGTACTGGCAGATAGAGTTCCTTATGGATTTAAGTGGCTGGATAGTTTATTTTAAGTTTAAATTCTCTAATTTGAGTGCCTTGGAGTAGGCATGAGTACATACAGGATTTGGTTCTTAAGTTTTTGTGCCTGCTTCTTTTACACTTCTCTTGCCTGTTTTGTTTCCATGTTTTTGAATATGGTGCCAATTTTGTGACTGGTAACAATGTCTCCTGGTTTTATTCTATTTGTGACAAAGGAGCAACCACTGCTATTCATGTGTGTGCTTAGATTGTAGGTTTAACTGCTTCTGTTGGAGTTGGCAATGCCAAGAGCACTAAGGAAACTGTAGAGCATATCTGTACCCTCTGCTCCTACCTTGACATACAGGCCATATCCACTGTCAGAGAGAACAAACAAGATCTGCAGAGGTTTGGAAATAAGCCAGAAACACGTAAGCAGACTTTCTTTTTATTTTCCTGTGAGTTGCAAAGCACCATGATTATGGCAGCTACTAAATTCCCCTTTTTTTTAGATTAAGATGAATGCTTAAAACTAAGCTGCAGCTTTGCTTCCTCCTAGCTTGAAAGAAGTTTAGGCTTGCAATCTCTTGTCCTGCAGTAAGGCAGTGCCCACTTGGGCATATTTTCTCTTTGCTGTTGATGTGCCATCTCTAGTTTTAATTCAGTTCTGCTTATTTCTGTGCACCTGCAGTGCTCATTAACAGTAAACTTGATTGTGATTGCATGGAGCACCATGTGTAGCTATCATCTAGACAAGAATTTGTTCTGTGCTTCCCAGGGAAATGTTTTACTTAGCACACTGACTAATATTTCTCTTCTCTAGATATCAGATGGGTTAAAATGCGAGCTCAGAATCACTTTGCAGACATTATCTCACGTCTGATGACTGAGACAGAGGTGTTGATGAGGAAGATTTACTCAGTGGGTAAGGTGCTGTAATGTGCCTGTATTTGATTAAATCAGTGTGAATCCTTACAGCTGCTAGAACAGACACTATTTTTTCACTTCCTTTCTCCTTCATTTTTAGTTGCATTTAACCAATATTTTCTAAATAAGAGATTACAGAGAAGAGAATCAACTATTTTCCTGTTATACCTGATTAGTTTGACAATCATAAACATTTTTACTTGAATTTCAGTCTGTCACATGCAACTGAAAACAGAGGTTTTGACACTGTCAAATCCTTCTGAGTTTAAAGAACTGAAACAAAAGGGCTTGCATTCAAAATGCAGTGGGCTGGATTTCATTGATGAGTGATACCTGTATGTTCTTATTTAAGCATTTCTCCAAATCTTGTACACCCAATCTGTCTCTGTTAGGAAAACAAGAAATGTCACATCTGAATGTTGCAATTTTTCCCCTACAGCAGAAGTTTATTTTCACATTTGCTGCTCTGACACTTGTGTTTTCTCTGGTCTCCAAGCTGCACTCAGAGTTATTTCTAGGGTTGCCCTGGCCACCTTTTCTGGTCAACATTCTGTCCTCTTTATGCTTCCGGCTACTACTGTTTCCACTTTTTACCAGGTCTCAATTGTTTTTCTTTTAAAAGCCTTTGAGGTAATGTTTCAGAGTAGGATCTGTGCAACATAAACGTCACTGGAAAGAGGATGTGGCTGTCCAAGAAAGGAAACTATTGTCAGTAGGGTTCCAGCTTCAGGAACTACTCTGGTGGGAAGGTTTGCAGAGAGGAGATGCATGATTGTGAAAAGAAAATGGGTCTCATGATTATGAGATTAATTCTATAACCCTTCAAGAATAAATTGATATTTTCTGCTTTTGCAGAGTTCCTAAGTGTTGTCCAGTAAGTGGCCTTAATAAAAAAAATGGAGAGCAGAAGGGGGTACAGAGTAGAGACCCATGAATGGATATGCTCAGGATCAGCCCTGGTCTCTCCAGCTCTGGATTAAAGGACGTTGTCTGTGTTTAGGCTGGTTTTTGCACCCTGACTGCAGTGCTTTAAACCTGTTTATCTCAGTTCTAGATTTACCTCCTGCCCTCCACTTCCCAGATATTTGAGAGCGAACTATATTCTGGGGCAGCAGGGAGAATTAAAACCCCCATACAACCAAAATAAACCCCAGCAAAACAACCCAAAACCCAAGAAGACTGATCAAAGAACAAAGAGATTTTCAAAACAAATGTTACATTAAGCAAACACTTCTGAAGCTTATTTTGCATGACAATTCCTCTTGCATGAATAGCAGTGGCTTCCCTTCTGTGGACCCTGTGGTTACTGGAGCCCCTGAAGCACTCAGGCAGAGTGTGTATGCAGCAAAGAGGTACTGCCTAGTTCTGCCTCAAGGATAGCCTCTTGGACAGTGTGCTTGTGGGCTATTTCATGAATGAATATAAACTGTTGAATAGCTGGTAGGTCAAGGAGCAATGTACATGCAGTTTTTTGAATACCATAGGCTTCTTACAGGATAGGTGAGCTCTAATTTTATTACTAAGTCCCTGCAGATGTGCGTGTGTACACAGATCCTCAGTTGAATTGTACTGTGTTAATTTTAGGTTAACATCTAGATATACATTGAAACACAGGGAGTGAAGAAGATCGAGTCAGATTCTTCACAGATGGTTCCCATAGGTGGGGCACAAACAGCAATGGGCACAAACAATGGGCACCAACAGAAATACTTAAACAACAGGAAGAACTTTTTTGCTGTAAGGTGGTCAAACACTAGAACAGGTTGGCCAAAGACGTTGTAGACTCTCTGTCCTTGGAAGTATCAAAGCCCATTGGAACTGAGTGACGTGCTGTAGGTGATCTGCTTCGAGCAGAGGGTTGAACTAAAGATCTCCACAGATGCCTTCCAGCCTCAGTGGTTCTGTGATTGTATCATAAAACTGTTCTTTTGAATAGGCTTTTTAGAGCCAATATTAGTGGGAAATGCTAGCTAATGCTTTTTATTGGTTAATCAAGAGGGACAATTTTTTTCTATCCTTTAATAGATACCATCTCCCAAATCAACAAGAGTTACTTTGGAACACAGAGATACGAACATTGGATAGTTTCCACTCAGAAGAAATGCAGACTATTGCAACTGGAAGATAAGGAGAGGGAGAGCAGTATTTGTAGAGACCTTTTCATTTGTACTGAACACTTGCGTGTAAGTGTGTATCCTCTTTCCTTCCCTACAGAGTAGAGTCATTCTGTTCCTTCTGTTCACCTAGAATTGTCCTATTTAGAATTGTAGAATATATGCAGAGTTGGAAGGGACCCCCAAGGATCATTGAGTCCAGCTCCTGTCTCTGCAGACGATATCCTCACCATGACCCCAGGAGCATTGTCCAAGCACTTCTTGAGCTCTGTCAGGCTGGGGTTGTGACTACTTCCCTGGGGAGACTGTTCCAGTGCCCAACCACTCTCTGGGAGAAATCCTGGTATCCAACCTAAGCCTCCCCTGACTCAGCTTCAGGCCGTTTCCACAAGTCCTGTCACTGGTCATGACAGTGAAAAGATCTGTACTTGCCTCTCCACTAAGTGAGGCTGTTGAAGGCTGCAGCAAGCTGACACAGGTTAAAGCATAAAGCATGTAAAAGTTGTCTCTGTGATACTCACTGCGGACAGATAAATGCAGAGGAGGCTTTGCAGTGCTTGTGTTGTCATGGAAATGGAAGAACACCACAAGTTTGCAGCACTTAATCTAGCTAAATGAAATTTGTGTTCATCCCTCCCTGTAGAAAATGAGGCCTAAATGCTTGTATCTCTTTCCAAGCAGAAATTCAATGATGCTCTCATTATCAGTGAAGATGCCCGCATTGAAGATGCTTTAGCCTACCTAAATGAATTTTTCACAAATGTAAAAAACGGACCATATACAGAGTTAGAGAAGCAGCTGACGGAGAAATTTCAAGGTATTTCCCACAGGACCTGTGACAGTTTCAGGACAGTCGATAGCTTATAGTAGGATAGTCCAGATGTTTTCTTTAGTTACTGCAGTTGTTTTTTCAGAAACTTTCCAGAAGATCTGGTGACTGCATGGGTGCGAGTGCAGTTTTAGGGCAGGTGGGGGGAACTAAATTTCTGGGATTGTAAGCTTCCAGTGGAGAAGTTGATAAAATAGTAATACCTGTAGCTGGGTGCTGTAGTAAGTTCTTACATGCCTGTCTTGGAGATAAGGCACAACAGTGCCCTTATGGCCGTGCCCCACAAGTAGGGGGATGGTCTACAGTCATGGGTGCTGGTAGCATGATATAAGTCAACATACACTGCTCAGGGCACTGCTTAGCCTCCTGGCCAGTCTCAGTCTTCTGGGGAGAAGCAGGTGGCCCTTGTACCTTTCTGGTTGAAAGTCAGAGGTTATCACTGTTCTCTGACCTGGTTTAGTTAGCAGTGGGATATATTCCAGCCTGTGGTCTGGTGTGTTGCAATGCTGACTGCAATTTTAAATCACTGGTCTGTCTTCCCTCGAGTTTCAGTTGTTTTCTTGGAAGAAATAGCACAAGAGCTGAGTTTGTTATGTTGCTGTCTTTTGACACCCATTATATCACAGAAGTTCTCATGTGAGTTTGCTACAAAATGTGAGATATTAATAATTTGGTTTTTTCTGGGGATTTTGTTGCATTTAACCAACAGATTTCCCTGCTTGCATCTGAAAGAACAGAATAGAAAATTTAAAAAGAAGCTAAAGAGAATGTGTGTGCTGTTTGAAAGTAGGTTTGTGTGGGAATTCTGCTTTCTGAATTAAAAAAGGAAATTTTTCAAGAAACCTTTTTTTCTTTCAGAGAAAGAACTAGAGCTGACTGCCCTTTCAAAAGATGAGTCAAATGAGAATCCCAAGCTGGAAGAGCTTGCTTGCATCCTGGACGAAGCATACCACTATAACCCACAGACTCGCACTATTCTCTTTGCCAAGACAAGAGCCTTAGTAGCTGTATGACATTTGTTTTTAAAACTCCTAAAATGGGAAAATAAAATGAGTCATCATATTACCCTTCCTATTTTGATCTGAAATAGAAAAATGTGCATGTATTTGATCCTTCTAATTTGTTTTACTGAGTCTACCTAAGCCTTGATGCCCTGAGGCAGGATGAGTGAGGGATTTTTTCTTTTTCTGAAAACTACAGTACAGCTATGGTGTCCTTCATGATACCTGTCAACTACTGATGTAGTTGATCATTAAGCCATCAGATTTTGATTTTAAGCCTAAAGTGAGTTACAACAAGATGTGGTTTAAGGGTTTTGGCTTTAAGGTAGTGGTGTTATGAATCAGCAGCTCTACCCCATTACTGACTGCACATCAGGAGATATTTATACATTTCTGAAAGGGTTCCCAAGACCTAAAGAAAGTCTGTCACCTAGCACCTGTTTTTGATCAAGAAAAAGGAAAAACTTTGTGCAGCAGTTGTTCTTTGGACTATTGTTATCACTGGTCTATTTCATACTTGCCTATGATCAAGAATCTAGGCTGGATGACGTTTTTTTTTCTCTTACAGTACCTTGCTCCCAGAAAAAGTTCATGCTTGACGTTGATGTGCTACTAATCATTAGCACAAGTAGAACAAAACATTTAATGCAAATATCAGCTCTATCTACTGTAAACAGATTTATCAGCTGAATGATCCAGCCCCCCTTTTTATCCTTTTCATTCAGACATGTTGGATGAATTGCAGACCAGAAAAAAATTAAAAGCAGGCTAAAGTCCAAACTAACAACACCAAGCCTCTGCTGGAAGCTTTCCATTTTAGAATTAAAAGCCTACAGTAGCTTGGCTGAATTTTGTTCTTCTGTAAGAGCAGTTTGAATGTGCTACTGTCACTACAAAGCCCAGTTTGTAAATATCAACTACCTTCCTCTGATGTCAGAGGTGTAGCATTCCTGGCAAACCTGTTAGTTTATAAGAGAAAAATGCAAAATTTTTTTGCAGAGAAAGGCTGCTTGCTCTCTAGCCAGCCTTTAAGCTGCTACCTATCACAAACTATAATTTCATCTGCACAGGGAATCTAACTTCCTGATTTGCTTTCTAGGCTTTGAAGAAGTGGATAGAAGGAAACCCTCTTCTTAGCCACATAAAGCCAGATGTGTTGATGGGTAAGGGAAGAAGAGATCAGAAAACAGGTATGCAGATTTGCACTAAGATATGCTACACCAGTGGTGGCTACGCTGCTAAAGTTGTTCTGCTTTTCCTGTGTTCATCTCAAATTTTGTGCCCTTAAACAGAGGAAGGCCATGCAGGATTGCACTTGCATTCTTCCATATCAGGAAGACCTTGAATGGATCCTAAGGAGATGCTTGCATTTTCTGTCCAGAACCTTTGGTTAAACAATACTTTTCTGCAGAATTATTCTGCTGGTTCACTGTCATAGCTTCTTGTGATTTATTATCATATTATCTCTGTTACTTTTATAGATCCCTCTCTTATTTTGTGTTTGATAGCAGAAAGACATTTTAAGATAGAATGGAAGGTACAGCTGAAATTAATTACCTATGGCTTAAGTTCAGAGTTAGGTTGGTTTTAACGAAATAAGCTGCATGTGTGTCTCCAATAAAGATGATCTGGGTGTTGTGTCTAAAATGGTGTTTCCCAGGTTGATAATTCCTGTGACACATCAACAGGAATCCCTGGTCAGTGGGTATAATATACACCCAGCTGCATATCAAACTTGAAGTAGTTTTCCAGATCAAAAGAATGTACTAATTTCTAATCATTTCAGTAAAAGCAAATGGGGGTATCTTGCTCAAGGAGCTCTTCAGTGATTTTTGCTGACACAGTTTCTTGGTACTGTAGGTATGACCCTGCCAATGCAGAAGGGTGTACTGGACGCATTCAGAAATGACAAAGACATCAGACTGCTAATTGCTACTTCTGTTGCTGACGAAGGCATTGATATTAGTGAGTGCAACCTTGTGGTGCTCTATGAATACTTCGGTAATGTCACCAAAATGATCCAAGTCAGAGGTATGGAATTTCAGAGCTATTACTGTAGAAACCTGTTTTAGCCTAGAAATGGACATGAAATGCTACTAAATGGCACACTGGAAATACTGTAGTAATATGTGCATGCCTTGCTGTTATTTCTCTGTGCCTTAAGAGCAAAGTCAGGTGAATGATATGACATGATAAATTTGTTCACAGAGCCAAGTCCTTGATGTTTTCTGACTGACAACAGGCAAATTAGCCATGCTGCACAAGGTTATTGAGCTGTTGAGGACTGATACCTCCAGCTGACAATTACATATAAGCAGAAGTATGGCTAGAAGAACTGTTGTCAGAAGTATTACAAATCATTCTGTGACAATTTACAAAGGACTGCTGCAATGGAATTTCTTGTATTGCCTTGGCTTCTGAAGGCCTTCCCCAGCCTGGTGGTTTATTACCAGCCCAGCTACTCCCAGGTACATGAGGTCTTTGCCTGTGCAGATCTCTAATATTTAGGACCAAAAGAAAGACACCCTGTGTCTGTCTTCCCTGCTTGTCCAGAGAAGTCTGTTGTGACTTTGGCCTTAAATTTGGTGATTTTACAGTATGGCCAGTAGAGGGGAATGAAGAGCCACACTAAATACTGATTTCTGCTTCACATTCCTAAACGGCATAAAACTGCCTACTCTTTTAAGGGTGCCTCTACAATATTTTTTTCTATTTCCCAAGCAGTTAATATCATAATGTGAAGTGATTTCCATTGTACTCACTCTGTACACTTCAGGGTTTGTGTGCTGTGACCTTCTTATCTGTGTTTTGTAATGAAACAATTGGCCCAGAATTGACTTTCATGGATGAAAAGATAGTGTTTATTATTAAAAAGCCATTAAAGATGTAAAGAAGAGAGGTTATGTCAATTCCAAACCACATAGAATCATGATTTTTGTGGAGTAAAAGCTCAAAAGAAAGTGTGAACACTTTTTTATAACCAAAATACTGCTAAACTGGTATGAGATCCCTGTGGTTCTGGGTTTGCCTTTGTCACAGCTTTAATAAACAGGCAAACAGTAGGCATAGTCAGGTAGAAGAGAAGGTGCTTGCTGTTGTTGTCTGTGTTCTTGTCAGCACAATATTTCCAGTTCCTTAGGTTTTTGTGATATATGGGGGTTTTGGGTCTTTTTTTTTAGACACCAATTAGCAGGGCTGAAAACTAATAAGAAAGACTGAGAGGAACTTTTCTCCTTTACTTTATTTTTTTTTTAACATGACAAGAAGACAGCAAATGCTACACAAAAACTGTATTTCAAAGCATGCCTGAATTCAGTGCAGGGAGGCCACAGAAGCAGGCAATAAAGTACTGGCTAGGGTACATCCATGAGGGTACCTGGAAGGGGGTATCTTGTTCTGGTTTGTTATTGAAGAATGCTCTTCAGAATTGTCTGAATCTGAAATTTGCAAACAAAAGCAGCCATCCAGAAGGCCCTTAATAGTCTTATGGCAGACCTGTCACTTCTGCACATGTTGTTAAGAGTAACTAAAGAGCATAAATGTGTTGCTATGTAGGTCGTGGAAGGGCAAGAGACAGCAAGTGCATCCTTGTGACAAGCAAAACAGAAGTGGTTGAGAATGAAAAACTAAACATTTACAAGGAAGAAATGATGAATGCAGCTATTGAAAAGCTACAGAACTGGGATGAAACAACATTTGCAAGAAAGGTTTGTGATTTGTGCAGTTTTCATACTCAAATTTTAATGGCATAATCTGTATCAACCTTCACCTACTAAGGCTCTATGTAGGGCCAAGTGATAACCTGAGGGAAGTGTTCATTGTACTTGATTTCTGACAAAGGCTAGGTCAGCAGAGAAGGGATACTGTGTACTGCCACTTTGTGAATGTCAACTGTACAGTAATTGCAAAAAACTTAAGAGTGTGAGGTAGAATTTATGACCTGTTGTTTATGAAAAGAGAAGGACTCATGGGTGATGTAAGAGTTTGAGGCCATCTTGTGCAATGATACTGGGATGTTTTGCAGCTGAAAATCAGGAGGGCCAAAGCCCAGCTGGATATTCATATGGAGTGCCACCAAGGGCTAAGGAGAAATCCCCATTCTTTATTGGATATGGGGAGAAACGTAGTGACAAAGATGAAGAGAAGAGACTGAGGCACTTGATGCCTTGTTTGCCTCTCTGAGACTGGTTGTTCTCAGGATATCCAGCCCCCTGAGCTGGAAGACAGAGATAGGCAGCAGGATGAAGGCCCCTTAATCCAAAGGGAGCTGATTAGTGACTTGCTACACCACTGTGATACACACATGTTTAGGGAGGCAGACGGGATCTACCCAAAGGTAGTGAGAGAGCTAGTAGAAGAGCTCATCAATCCACTTCCCAGCACTTTCCAGTCCTGGAAAATCAGGGAAATCCCAGGTGACTGGAGGTTGGTCAGTGTGACCACACATTGGCAAGAAGGACCAGGAGGATCCAGGGAACTACAGCCCCATCAGCCTGACCTCTCTGCCAGGGAGCATTACAGAGCAGATCACCTTGAGTACTATTCCCCATCATTACAGGACAATGAGGGATCAGGCCCACCTGGAACGGGTTTATGAAAGGCACGTCCTGCTTGAGCAGCTTGATTTTCTTCTGGGACAGTGTGACCTGCTTAGTGGATGTGGGGAAGGCTGTGTTTGATGTCTGTCTGAACTTCAGTAAGGAAGTTCACATCATTTCCCACAGCATTGTCCTGGAGAGACTGGCTGTTAATGGCTTGGATGGGTGCATTCTTTGCTGTGTAAAAAAATGGCTGGGCCCAGAGAGTGGGAGTGACTAGAGTTAAATACAGCTAGTGGCTGGTATCAGTGGTGTTCCCCAGGCCTCAGGGAAGCCTGGAAAAAGGCAGTGGCAGGCACTATTAACAAAAAAGATTTGTTATCCCATACCCCCTTGGGGTACAGTTATCCCATACCCTCTTGGACTCACAGATCATCCTGTGTTTCCAGACAAGCTTTTAGAGACTGAGCTGTGCAACAAAGGTTGCCAAAGGCCCCCTGGTCTTTGTGACATTTCTTCTCCTACCTCCAAGGCTTGGTGCAGTTGCTCCCACTTCTTCTTGGAGGATTCCATTTCTGCGTCTGGTTCTCAACTACAGGCTGTGCCTTGTTGCTTCTTTCTCTGCCTGCAGTTTCTGTGGTCTTTGTAGCTTTCTTTCCAAACTGTGAGATTCCCAGACCAGCAGCATTAATTATAGTGTAGGTCTCATGTGACTTAAGGGTTCACACTGACATACCAGCCTGAAGACCAGAAGGGCTTTTGGGGGCTAGAGAGGAGGAAGGAACAAACAGCATAAATGCTGTTCATCACGTAGTCACTGCATTCTAAATTGACAAATGTACTATTTTTTCTTGGTATGAGTTGCCAGAACAAAGTGTGTTTTGTTTTGTGTGCTTTAAGTAATAGTTTCCTAGATATTACATGCTCAAAGTCATGTTTAGGCTGACATTGAGACTTCATTTCATAATGATCTTGATTTTTATTTATTTATTACAGATACGTGGCCTGCAAATGAAGGAGAAGATGCTACGAGATTCCAGGAAGAATGAAACAAAACATGAAATAGTAGAAGGGAAGAAAAAACTTTTGTGTGGAAAATGCAAAGCATATGTCTGCAGTACAGATGACATCAGAATTATAAAGGTATGTTTCTGTACAGGAATCTGTATCCATGACCACCAAGGGAAGTCAGCATTATTGAACTAGCTGCATTGTTTATCAGTGTGGAAGTGGGCTATTTTGTGCAAACTGGACGAGAACAGAAATTCTGAGTAAATCAGTAAACCACAGGAACAGTTGTGACTACTTCTGCAGTATGATATGATATATGGGAAATATGATATATGATATTATATATGATAGGACGTTGTCCAAGGAGTGGAAATATGGGATATGGTAGGAATCGATTCAGTTTTCCTGAAGCCCTTCTGACAAATTTTGTTGAAAATCCCCTGCTCTTCAAATACATAACCTTCTAGAGTTACTGCTGGATATTTACTTTCCTGATTAGTATCAGATGGAATTCTATCTGCTGTTGAGATATTTCTCCCATAATTTCTGTTGACTGAAAATTATCTACACAAAGTACTGGGATTGGCTTACAAACTCCTTGTCTTATGGGTCAGTTTGAGTTTTGAAAAGCAAGGTAAACCATGGTTTCACAAGAAGAGCCCTACAGTTCTTCAGTATTATTTTGTTTTTCATTCTGTAGGTGTAGTTCACATTGCTTCTATGTATATCCTAGGGACATTATGATTGTACTCTTTCTGAACATTAATATTTTATTTGTAGACAAAAGAAGGCAATACTCTTTACACATGGAAAGTGATGATCATGGAAGAGAGGCTTTTCTGAGCACTTTGAACCTTTATAGTTCTGCTTTTTTGTTCTTTTGAAGCTGCTTCTATTTGTACTGCTCTGAAAAGTGCAGTTGCAATGTGATGAGGGGCCTCAGGCCACAGCTGAGCATTACTGTGTCTGCCTTCAGGCCCTTGCCAAATTTTTGTTTGTTTTTATCGGCTGTTTTTGGAATGTAGATGGTGCTCACTATAGCTGAGCTCTGCAAGGAGTCGGGAATAGCTCAGCTTTGTGAACGCTTGGTTACATTTCTTTGACCAAAAACAAGGGCTATCTAAAGCACCTTTGACTTTTACTCTATTTTGTTCCCCTGGCTTATCACCTATGCCTGTACAAATAGAGCCAAGAGTTCAGAACACTCTTCGGTAAGTGGTTTTGCTTAGTACTCTGCAAATAACGCCTCAGTTTTTTAAATAATTCCCTACAAACTGCATTTCCAGGGGCTCTATAATTTTGAGATTTAAGCTCAGATTGCAAATGTGCTTTTAAACAAGGCTGTTAATTTCTTTAACATTTTATTATATATGTTATAAACAATAACTGTAGCTCCTTCTTTTAAGGATTATTTTTTCTACCATTTCAAAGTAGTTGCATGACTCCTCATGGGAAACAGAAGTCTCCCAAACTTATTCATTGTCTGAATTACTCTCTTAGTTTCACAGGCATGGCTCAAATACTGCAAACACAATTTTTAAAAAGCTTACTAAGTTCAAATATGTGTAAGTTGGTGACTGGGGATATACATTTTTTTGGTTTTGATAAGCCCAGGCCTGGGTCCTTCTAGTACCTGGTATCCATGAACAGGGGGGAAAAAAGAGCAATGAGCCAAAGAGGCTGGAAGGTGAGCCTCCTGGATGACAGCAAGTGCCTTAACAGGGAGAACATGTATTTGAGAAGAGAAGGGGAATGACAAGAGAAAAATGAGGAATGTTGTTTCTAATATTAAGTGTTTCTGCCATGTGTTTCAGGAGGCTCATCACACTGTCTTAGGTGATGCGTTCAAGGAGCGTTATACAACAAAGCCCCACAAGAAATTGATTCAGTTTGATGGTTTTGAGAAAAAAAGCAAGATGCATTGCCGAAATACTGAGTGCCAGCATGACTGGGGGATCATAGTGAAGTACAAGATGTTTGATAATCTACCAGTGATCAAAATCAGAAGCTTTGTACTAGAGGATGTTGAAACTGGGATGCAAATGGATTTTCCGAAATGGAAAAGTATTAATTTGTCTTTGAAGAATTTTGATGAAGAAACATGCAGCTGAACTCAACATTTTAATGGATATATTGTTCCAGGGCAGTAGCAGCAATGATCAATGATCAATTTTCTATAAAAACTTTTGTTCTTTATGCTAGGCCACTCACCTGCATCTGGCTAGATGATAGAAGGCTGGTAAAGCCACTAAAACCAGTATTTGCTATATAATGAAATATTTCAACAGAAGTTTTACTAGGACAAATATGTGCCTAGGTGTCTAGATACAAATCATTATGGCTGTGAGTTACCTGGTCTGAAAAAAAGTAAGATCAAGTTGAATGACTAACTAAACATCCAACTTTAGGTAACAGGCTATACTTTCAAGAATCAAGGTGTGAATCAGCAACTTCTCTGGTAACTACTAATGTGTTGTTGGATTTCACATCCTTGCAAACAACATGGCTTGCCAGCACTTCAGGCAGTATCTAGCTACTTTTGAAACTTTTAAAAAAATTACTTTTAATGTTCTAGACGTTGATATATAAAACTGAAAGAAAAATGTCCAGTAACTTTTCTGTAAGGAAGATACTACATCTCTTAAATCTGTCTTCAATAGGAAATGCTTCTGCAACAGCAGGAAATGCAGTAGGGCAGAGCCCTCTTGGGGATTCATCCTTGTGATTAAAATGGTAGCACTTTTTTATATCACTGCACCTTGATCAAGTTGCTGTTGCTCAAGTTGCAGAATGGGCACCCTCCTGTGCTGCTGAACTGAACATGTCCTAATAGGGACAAAGTGCCCTGCGTGATGGGAGGAGGTTCAGTTTTGATGGGGATTAGCACTTACCTGGATGCACTGTTTCACGGATTGTCATCTAAAATCTCTCAAGACACTGGAAATACTGTAAGCTTTCTGTCACAGCTGATCTAGCATTCTTACAAAATCTAGGCATTAGTTTGTTCAAATCTGTCCTCTTTACCCAGATCCCAGATTTCTCTGGGAAAACCAGAAATTCCTACAGAGTTATGAAATGCTGTACTTGAACACTTAAAAGCACCTGCTGATTCCACACATTTTCAAGAAGCTTAGTATTCAGTATTTCTGGAACCAAAACCAAATGTATTTTAAGTTCACTTTGTGTATTTGCAATGTGGTAAGGTATGTATGTGCAAGAATTATGCTACAAAACACTCGAACTGATTAAAAAAAACCCAAAACCAAAACACAACCCTCCCACCCCAAACCTAATTTAAGAGTTAAAAAAAATGAACCTAAATTTGTGAGTTCAAAAATTAAACTGCCTAAATCATACTCAGTGAGGCTTGTGGTGTTCTTGTAAAGTGTTGTGGCATTAAAAGCAAAAGAACTTTGTAAGCACTGCTTCATGTTCCAACTCAATCCACGCTTTTACTGTGAAAGTTGTATGCACTGTACAGGAAGGCTGAATCTCAGTCCTACAGTAACTTCCTCTGTACTTAGTTTTTACCTAAAAGGAAACACAGAACAATGAATTAAGATGATTTATGTTTAGATAATGCCTCCCCTCCAAAAATACTAGGAACAAAATGCTTTTGAAAAAGGGTAATTTAGCACTGTCAGATTAAAAGTACATGGAAAAATCACAGTTCTTAAGTATCAAATTGCTCTGAAAGGACCATCTGCTTTGGGACTCTTGGCATAAAAAAAAAAAATCAGTCCAAAATTCCAGTTTATAGTAGTAACTCCTGGGAAGTTGAACTTGAAAGTTTTTAATATTTTCCTATTCCTTCAGCACAAGGATTTCAGACTAAAACTTTGCAATTCAGCCTAAATGAGTACTGAAGGTTGATGGGAATAACACATTAATAAGAATTCAGCTTGATACAAGAAGCCTTTCCTGTTTCCTTCAGTACATTCCTTCAGTGAAGATGGGAGGGTGGGGAGGAACACCAGCACTCTATTTGGCCTTTGAGAATATCTGATTTTTTAAAAAAAAACCCTGAAGCTGAAATTGCATATTTCTTACTAAGATTACTACCATATTAACTATGTTCACAGAATCATAGGACAGCTATGGTTGGGAGGGACCTCTAAAGGTCATCTTGTGACCCAAGGGATTGCCCAGGACAATGTCCAGACAGCATCTGAACATCCCCAAGGATGGAGACACCACAACCTCTCTTGGCAATCTCCTCCCATTGGCACTTGATCTCTCAGAGTGAAGAAGTGTTTCCTGTTTTTCACAGGGAACATGCTGTGTTTCACATTGTTTGTGCCCACTGCTTCTTGCTCTGTCATTGAGCATCACTGAAACGAGCCTGGCTGCATATTCTTTTGTGCCCTCCATTCAGATGTTTGTACACAGAGAGCAGAGATATCCCCGAGCCTTTCCATCACTGGACTAAACAGTCCTGGCTCTCAGCTTCTCCTCATGAGAGACACTTCAGACCCTGCAACATTGTGGTGGGCCTCTGATGGATTTACTAGAGGAGTCACAATCAAGCAATAGCCTGTTTCAGGTACAGTGCAGTCTTTGTGCCCTCCTGAAGTCTCTTCTTTCATAACTGTTTTAATACTTGGTTTTTATCCACAAACCCAGACTTGACTGCACTAAAAATGCATTAGGAAATTACTTTGAAGTAATTTCTCCACTATGTTAATTGTTGTGGCAGTTGCTGTAAATGCAGTTAAGAGTGAGAATTGTTTATCTCTGAGTAAGAATAGTTTGTTGTCACTGTAAATATATTCACATGGCACTGTTGATTAGGCAGTCACTGACTGCATTGAGTTAATGAATGTAATTACTGGTTGCTAACTGATAGAGAAATTGTTGATGAGGATCTTGCAAGTGTGGAGATTGTCTTCTTGATGGCACAAAACAGATGGAATTGTATCATGCCAGTATTCTGTTAGGCTACAGAAGACTGACAGTATTTGTATTCATTCTAGCTCATGAAAACTTGTCAAAGAAACTAGAATTAAAATATGGAAAGTCAAGACTCATATGATTTTGTTCCTACAGGGACAATGAGAAGAGTGTAAGTTGAAGTTTTGCTTTGCATCACAACACTAAGGATAAAATGACAGAACCACCAAACTTTTTAAAAATAAATTTAATTTTATCTATTAGAAATATCCCCAATAAGTCCACCTTTCCATAAAGGCTTGGATTTTAAACAGAGTTCACATTTTTTAAAATTAATAAACAGCTAAATAATTTCAATATTAGATTCAGATTCTCTTTAACTGAATAAGAAAGCAAGTTAGTGTCAGGTAATCAGGAAGGAATAAAAATGTTTTTATACTGTCAGATAATTTCTAGATCATTGATATAAGCATAGAACTTAACTTCAGAGTCAAACTACGTGGATCAAATATATGAAATCAGCACGTGATCTTCAATGATTCTACAGATGCCAGCAGTATTTTAATGACTTTTGCTCTGTGTCCTAAGGTAAGTCAAGCCAACTGCCATACAAAACAGTTAATAAATGCTGTTTACTTTATGAGGGTGTGTCCAGTTTCCTGATACACAGAAAAATTCAGCACTGTAAACAAGCCTTCTAATACAATCCACAGAAAAAAATTGTTCACTTTATGGTTCACACTTTGAAATGCATGATTGCTATAGTTTCATTGTGCTCAGGAGAAGCAGGTTTGTACCTGGACCTTTTTGCTTAATTGCTTTTGATTAGGATGCCATTTTCCGGATCATGTAGTTCAGAATGCCGCCATTGTGGAAGTAAGTGAGCTCCACATCAGTGTCAAATCTCATGATGGCATTAAAGGTTTTCCCAGTGTCCAGCTGTTAGGGTCAAAGAAAGTCATTCAAGCAGCAGAACCTTGCACATGTTATTTGACATCACAGTAAAATAAAGACTACTAGCATAGTTTCACTATCTTAAAAAATTATGATAGAAAGCTAAAGTGAACAGGCACCAATACTTGTATCCAGACTAGACTACAGGAAGCTGCTTGCGAGGAAAGTGGTTTAAAACAAACCATAACAAACACAGTATGGAGTTCTCTTTGCATTGGCTGCTTCATTTATAACTGAGAAATTTACAGTTGACTTTGAGTGACTGGTCCAAAATACAGGGTGGCTTTGTGTTAATTAAAACAGTTTGAGCATCCTGCTTTTATATCCTGTCATAGTAAATGATAGAATGGTTTGGGCTGGAAGGGACATTAAGGATCACCAAGTTCGAACCCCCACTGCCATGGGCAGGGAACATTCCACTAGAGAACGTTGCTCAAAGCCTTATCCAACCTGGCCTTGAACCCTTCCAGAGAGAAGGAATGCACAGCTTGTCTGGGCAGTAGTTCCAGTGCCTCATCTCAAATTATTCCTTGTATCTAACCTAATTCTACCCTCCTTTGGTTTAACCCCTGTTAGAATAACTTCTAATCTTCTTCACCATCTCAATTCTTCTTCCTATACTGAGTGAATCTGACTGCCATATGACACAGCATATGTTTTGAAGGGACAATTAATTTTGAGTAAAATTACAGTGATTCAGAAAATTCAGCTCCTAGGTGTCTCATACCTTAATCTGGACATTCATCTGTGGTTTTAGTTTTTCAGGAATGATAATGGTGTAACGCTCCCGTCCAGTGAGTCCTAAAGTTCCTGCATCCTCTCCAGGTAAATACTGCAGAGGAATCACTCCCATTCCTACTAGGTTGCTTCGATGAATTCTCTCATAACTTTCAGCAAGCACAGCCTTGACACCCTGGAGAATAAACAACAGGTTGAGTTATTTCATACTTCAGAACAGTCTTTATGTACTCACAAGAAGAAAATTGGTTTGGTTTTGGTCCCCTCCATTTAATTTACCAGCTACTGGTAGAGTCAGCAGATCTGTGACAGCAAACTGTCCAGGATGACTTGATTGTACATTAACCTTCACACCTCCTTTAAAAGAAGCTTGACTCAAGAAAGTAACACATTTTCTCAGGAATCCTGCATCTACTTTAACATATCTTATGCAGAACAACACTAGTAATTTCCACTACTCCTCCTAATTCAGTGTTGCCCTCCTATAAGCACCAGCATGCAGCTTAATTAATTTTGAAAATTTTACATGTTAATACATTTAACACAAAAACTCATTGCCAGAAAAAAAACTCCAAAAACCTAGATGAACTTAAATACCAACTCTCTTGCATATTTTTCTAACAATGCAATAAAACTTGAATCAGAGTTCTTGCTGTAAACAGTGTAAGACTGGACACATAAAGAAACAGGTATTTCACTGTATGTGGATCTGTATTTGGCTCCCATGGTGAAGCCATGCTAAATTTTATTTTCGCTGATACTCTCTCTTACACTTTCTAGTTTCCTTGCTAAGTGAGCTTAACAATGCTGCTGAAAGCAGTCCTATGGCTTGTGGGGTTACTGAAAGTGGAAGTAAAGAAATTGGCCTTTCTAGTGTGGCCTTTTGGACTTCTAGATGAAGATCAGTCAAGCCTTCCAGTCGGAACAAGTTCTGTTAATTTTAAATGGCTTTTGCAGCTCTGCTGTGTCTCTTGGAGGCAGCTGAGATTTCAAAATATCTCTCACCAGAAGTGAGAATGAGCTACCCGTGATTTGGTCATAAGCTAGTCTTACTGACAAATAAATGCGCTGTTAAAACTGTCCTCCTAGTTTACTGTAGCCACTCACCAGGAGGAATGGTCCTTTAGCAGCCCAGTCTCTGGAACTTCCTGCACCATATTCCTTCCCAGCCAGCACAATCAGAGGATGACCAGCCTGCTTGTATCTTTCTGCAGCATCAAACACATCCAGCTGGAATAAAAATGCCAAATGCTTTGTAAAATTATTGCAAGTGGAATCACAGTTCCAGGGAAAGGAGGAAAAAAGTGTCCCCACATAAACAACTGAAGCCCACAACTTCCACTAAGCAGCACTTCAAGGATATTGACCATACAGCACTTTGTGGCTTCTAGTCTGATCTCACTCCCAATGCAAACCTGCACATTCCATTGGTGCTTTTACCATGGTTACACTCTCCACTGATGTGCCTGAAAGGCCCACATTGCTAGGTACATGTGACTGCTTTCCTGAGTCAGCTCCTGCCCCCGCAATTAGCTTTACTTAAAAGGTACTGAAGTAAATTACCTAAGCTGGTAAGAAGGAAAGCCAGCAGTAATCCACTCTGTTGTCAGTGAGCCACAGTTTAGAGCAGCAGGTGTACTTACAGTTTCCCCAGAAGGGAAATGGATCGTCTGAGGTCCTTGTTTATCAATAAACTTGTTGACCAAGCGAATGTTTGCAAATGTCCCTCTGGCCATGACAGCATCATTCCCTCTGCGGGAGCCGTAAGAATTGAACTCGCGAGGAGTCAAGCTATTAAGGGAAAAGAAGAAAGGAAACTGTTGGTTTTAGACTAAAAGCACTCGGCTCTAAAAAAAGAAGGTAATAAACTGGTGTTTCTGAGGTAGGTATGTATGTAGTTCCCACCCTGGCAGTAGCATCCAATTAGCCAATACTTCTCCTTTGAGATGTTTTGAAGGAAAAGTAATTTACAAATAGCTACAGTTTGGTCAGAAAAAGCAGCTTCCATAATATTCGCAACTCTTGCCCTAGGAATAGTATCCAACAGTGATGCAAGGATATAACTCACATTAAGTCAACAGACGCAGCACAGTATTTTTCTTAATAGCTGGTGCCCAAAGATTCTCATTGTTTATACTACTATAGCATCTAGAACAACTGCAGAGCACTGTGCTAAATATCTAAAAGGCAGTAAGAATCTCTGCTGCAAGTTAGAGCTACAGAAGAAAAATTTCACTTGCAAACAGAAATATGAGAATGAGGGGACACTCCAGCCTAACCAGCAAACAAAAATTGCACTAGAATGTGACAGAAAATTAGACTGTTTGCACTGGGCTACATCCAAACCACAGCTATGACATACAGCATCTGTTTTGTAATGCATGTAGGACTCTTCAGATTTCCAAGTAACTGATAGCAGGGGTTCAGAGAGTCCAGAGCAGTTGGTTTTCAGTATATCACACTGTTGTAATCCATTCTCTTTCCAAAATTATTAGGTCTAGTGAGTTCGGACTTTTCATGTCAGTGCTGTTGCTCGAAACACCACTGAAGTTGTAAGAAGTGCTAAAATCAGAGAATTACCTGTGAAGTCTGAATAGGTCAACTTAGTAAGTCCTGGTCTTGCCTTAAGTTGAACCCCAAGTGCTAAACTGACAGACTGGCCACAGAAAAAGATTAACATTTTACTAGACTCCAACCAAAATAGTTGCAGTTATTGTAGCTGCACTGAAACCTAAACTTCTGGATGTTCTTTTGTGCCTAAGAGCCTAGATATGTGAAATAGTTGCATGTGCTAAAAAAAATTAATATAAAACCCATTTTTGGCACCAATGAAAATGGTCATTTTGCTTTGATAGGGAGACAAATCTTGATTCCCTTATTTATGAATAAAGATTTATTCAAAGCTAGTCCAAGCTAGTTTTTGCAATAAGTAATCTTTTTCCCCTATTTTCATAAAAATGTTTTTAACTCTACAGGGATAACAGATGTACTCTACTTCTTACACTTAGTGAGAGCTGCTGAAGTAGCAGAAAGAGAAATGCTTTTCTTTCTTAATTTATATGCTGTCCAGGCAGCTGTCAAGGTATAGAAGAATGTGAACAGACAGAAGGTATGTGTGCCCGTAACATGCCATAACAGTTGTGGTTTGTTTTTTCTTCCCAATGCATGACAAGAACAATAAGCAGTGCTTACCCTCTGCTGGTCAAATAACGGGCTGCAGGACTATTTCTTGCTATGTTCCCAGCTGGAGATATGTGGTCAGTTGTCACAGAATCCCCAAAACTCAACAGGACATAAGCATCTTCTATTGTTTTTGGGGTCTGAAGAGTCAAAGTCTAAGCCATCATAAATACAAACAAAACAATTAATGTATGAACAATAATTCCTTTACCTTTTTCAAAAAAGTGCAAATTGCAAAATAAAGTCTCCCTTTTTATACAGGTTAGGAGAAAGAAAAAACCCAACACTATTAAAAATCTTTATGTTCTTGAACAAATATGATGCCCTGGCTGTCTGCCAGCAAGCTCATGCATTAAGAAAATACAGCAGACAAAAAAAAAAAACCAGCCAAGGCTTCCTGTGATACATGAATGAAAATTGAGAATTCCTAGACATGAGCATGCATTCAAGTCTCCATTTACTTTTAAATGGCACTGAATTGCCAATTCAAACACTGACTATTTGGTGCAACATGCAAGCAGGGAAAACAGTGCATTTAATTTCCTGTTGTTTTTCTTCACTTGCTTTGTGACCATTTAGAAGTATTTCAACTTAAAAGGCAAAGGAGACTTTTCAAGAGCCCTGAAGTGAAAGGGAATCCTTACAATTTTGAGATTCACTAATGCCTTTGTATTAAAATTAACACAATAGCACAATTCTAACATTTAAGAACCAAGGCCTCAATAGGCTTTTATGAATCCTCTCAGGCCCCTTGAAGTGGCTCTTCTTCTCCTTCAATATGAGTCAAGATGACTGCACACTTTGGCTTGATTCAAAGGGAACGCCACGTACGTACCAGACCATCAAAGAAAGGAGGAGACTTGATATAAGTAGACTTGGGATTCCAAGTATACAGTTTATCTGAAGGAGCATCTAAGGCATTCCAAGCTTTGTTTACTGTCTGAAAAAGATACAAAATCCTTTCATCAATTTCTAAGTTTTCAGAAGCAACATAATTACTTCAGAATCCAGGTAAAATTACAAATTAGACTTCAGCAAAAGCCTTATGTATTTCTTAGAGCACTTTGGAAAATACACATAATTACCTACATTACTTTTGGGGGTGCTTTTTAATGATTCTGTCTATTAAAAGATTTAGGAAAATCCTAATTTCATTACAAAAGAAGATACACTCATCCTGTTTTTTGAGAATAACCTGTATTATGTACACAGGTAACACTTTATAATTGTCTATTGTATTTTTAAGTAATCTTAAGAAGCTTCCCTAACATAAAAACTATAAGAATATTTTGTTTCAAAACTTAAGATTTGCAGGAAGATGTTATCAAGTACAAGCCTTTTTTCTGATATCCATCCTATTAGTTAATGCAAATGAATTTTATGTCAGGTGAAAAAAATCAAACATCTGTGAAGCTGGAATATTCCACCTTCTAGTATCAGCTGGGGGTGACTGTTGAAAACACATCATCTACATGTTACATTAAAAATATCATAAGGAGCAATTTTCAAAACATGACTGTCTGAAGGAATGAATTAATTATCCACAAGATTTTAAAGAAACCAAAACCCTCATCTAAATATCTGTCAGAACAAGAGCAAAACCTAGATATAAAAAAGGTTAATTTAATTATCATGATCATCTTATTTAATATCTTCAGAATAGCATAGTACATCAATCAAACTACTGCCAAGAGGATTAATTCACCTCTATTTTTTCGTAGACCTCCTTGAACATCCCAGGAATAACAAATTGACGCTCAACAGCCTGAATCTCATTTCTTGTTGGCCAGATATCTTTCAGGAAAATCTTCTTCCCCGAAGCATTTACTCCTGTATAAAACGGTATTGTCAATTTTGTTGCCTATATTTTTCATTAAGAAGAAAGAAAAGTTTACCATTGTGTTCTCTTGCTATGTATTCCTTGTAACACTCACAAGACACACTTTACTTCACTTGCAAGGGTCTGACAGAAAGCTGAGTCACAAACATGATAATACCTGTACATAACCCTTCTCTTGTGACTTCCAATGACCTTTCAGAATAATTTATAGAATCATTTATGCTGGAAAGGATCTTTGAAGGTCCTTGAAGGTCTGTGAAAATCAACGACCTCAGGCTGGCTCTTGAAAGACTATCACCCAGATATAACCAAAATATGACCCTCTGGAATTAGGGGGAAGCCAAGCCAAAGCATTATTCTTTCTCCATCATCTCTGACTCTTTGTTCCTCTGACTCTTAACAATTGTATAATTTGACTCCCAGAGGTACTAAGTACTTTAAAGCACTTCCCTAGGGCAAATGTTTCTGAAGTGCTTAATTCCAAACAGTTTAAGCTGTGAAAAGAAGCATCCCAGCACTGTCTTACCTAATGGCTGTTTCTCAAAGTCGATCCGGACGGTCCCTGCAATTGCATAGGCTATCACCAGTGGCGGGGAGGCCAGGTAGTTAGCACGGGTGTTGGGATGGACACGCCCTTCAAAATTCCTATTGCCAGACAACACACCCACTGCCACAAGGTCTCCCTGTGAGATGGAGTTTGTGACAAAGACAGGTCAGATGCTTGCAGAATCCACACACACAGCAAGTCTGCAGAGCCTTACTGCACTGCAACAACAATGACCAGTCATAGAACTGTCTCCTGAACAATCCCAAAACACTTCCCACAGAAAAGAATATAGACTGAATTTACTTTGTACGGAGCTGAAAACAGTCAACACACAGTATAATACAGCTCAGAAGAGCACACAGCAGAGAACAGCTAACATAAATGAGCTGCATAGGAAAAACTGCATACCTGTGTAATGGCCTCAACAACAGACTCTGGTAGGGGTCCACTATTGCCAATACATGTCATACAGCCATAACCCACCACATCAAACCTATACAAAGTATAAAAATAATGGTGAACAAAAAGCTACCTTGGAGCAAGACATTTAATCACTCAGCAGAAGGCAATTGTTACTTTCAGGAGAAACACTGTTTTAACAAATGAAATGCTACTGAGAACAGCATATTTTCAAAGCTCTATTTTTACCACTGCAGTGATTGTCCATGCACACAGAATGGGAAATGCATTACCTAGCAAGAGGAACAACAATATAGTGTCATTTACACTGTTTCAAAACAATTAGTCTTGAAAATAACCCATTCTCTTGCTTAAGAACATGTCTTCAAGAAGTTACAGCAGGCTTTAATCATTGGTACAAAGCCAGCCAGCACAACAGCAATGTGTTCACTCATTCAGGATCACACCATAAGGTACCTGCAATATCTTTTAAGCTGTACAGAGAAACAGTTATTCTATTGCCTCACTTGTTGACAATGCTTTTACTTAAGCAGCCATAGGACAACAGTAAGAAAAGCACTCCTACCCTAGCTGAGAAAGGTAACGCATAACTCCACTCTCCCTCAGATAGTAAGTGACAACCCCGCTTCCTGGGGACAGGCTAGTTTTAATGTATGGCTTCACTGTCAAACCAGCTTCAACAGCTTTCTTAGCAAGCAGTCCTGAAAAATACAGACGATAGTTGCAGATTTTCCTGGAAGTGAGACAGTTTGGTGGATTAGCATGTTAGGAGAGATACCGTTAAACAACTGGGAACAGAAAAGGCATCGGCAATGAATTGGTACAGCAAGCCAACAGCACTAATTCCATGACAACCAGCTAGAGGATGAGTGCTCTGTTGAACTGTACATCCAGCCTGCAATTTCTCTTCCACTAGAAAATTGATGGAAGTTTCATTCAGTAAGATGCACTCACTGGGGTTGCAAGAAGACATTCAAAATTCAGAGCACTATTTGTAAGACAGATGTCTCACAAAAAATGCAATGAAGATCTGTTAAGTTTCCACTTACCATGGTGGAGTAACCAGAGAAGAAAAAACTGCCAGCATAGGACTTGCTGCCCTCAGGAGCCGAAGGCTATGAGAGCACCAATGGTGGCCTTTGCCACAAACAAGACATCTCACAATCCACAGCTTGTTGCACAAGTTTTACTTATTGCTGTTTTACTGCTCCTGAATTTGTAATATGCATAGAGATATTTCAGTGGAAGGTCTTACTAGACACACATTTATCCTGAATATTCTTTTGAAATAAATTGTCCATACTGTGATGCATGTTCAGAGAACAAGTTCCTCTCCAGTTCTTTTCCAGGATGAACATAAAAGAAGCAGCAGATAGGTAAACTATGCAAAACTTCACATTCCCATGCTGCATTTTCCCCCTCACACATGGCATTCATTTAGATAAGAAAACAGACATAAACTGTGCTTTGATCCAACATGATCTCCAACAGGAAGAGGTCATCAAACTGGTTTGTCTTTGCCAGCTGTCTGGCACCTTTGTTAGACATGACCTGGACCATGACACTTTGTGTGGGATGGCTTACACAAGTGAATTTAAAGAAGCGGTCCTATTCCTGAAGTTGTTAAGGTTCCTTAGCTACTAGAGAAATCTGCAGAAACTGGAGCTCTTGGATACTTCTGCAAATGAGACCATGAACAAACAGTCATCCTAGGAACTGAGACTTTGACAACCTGTTTGAAAGTGTTGGCCTCTCTCTTGCTGCTTCTACCAGTTCTGAAAAGATAGCATAGTCAAACTCTCAAAGTTGGCTAGGAAATGCCAGAACTTCAGCTCCTCTGAGCAACCTTAATCCAACATCTTTTTAAGGTCATATTAGGCTGTCAAAGTTCCTACAGCACATACCCAGTACCCCCACAGACACACAGCCCCTGCGTAGTGCACAGGATAGAGAGCAGTAGCTTGAAACAACTGCTCATATCCTGGATTTTTTTTAGCTTGGTTACTTAATTGGGAACATTGTATGTTTATTTACTTTCATTTGAAACTTCATCCTGAAAGCCAAGCTATTGTGTTTCTTGTGGGTATCTCTTGTGGGTATTCTCAACACTGCTGTTTACCAACAGTTATCAGAGACTGACAGAATTACTTGTTCCTTCCTTGTCAAGGTCAAAACATAAATGCTGCTGCACAGAAAGGCAGCAAAGGTGAGAGCAGCCACTAAATCTGAGTACATAACCAAAATCCTTAGAACTACATTCTTGAGGGTGCAGTGTATCACATAGTAGTGAATGCATTCAAAGTGCATTCAGTAACCCTACTGCTTCAGAGAAGGTCAAAAATGCATGTCATTAACCTGGGAGCCAAACACTAGAGGAAACTATCCTCAACAGGCACAACTGAGGGATACATCCACCTAGAACTAAGGGAATAGACAAGGCAAACACAGTCTGCCTGGAGAAAACCTACTTCTTGATCCTTGGAAGAAGGAAATACAGGTATATTTCTGTGAGAATGCAGAATGGACCTGAGGAAAGAGGTATGCTGTTCTGGCTGTCCTGTTAAAGACAAGTGGATTGGGACACCTTGTTCAATTCTGAACTCAATTCAATTTCTCTCAAAGTGCTAAGAAAATGAGCAGGTCTCTCCTTGGCTTCTCCTTTGTCCCACATCTTATTTTATGGGGGACTTTGAACCTGTTGCTGGAGTTTAAATGACCTTTGGCCTGGGAGTGGGTGAACTGCTGGTATGTAAAGTATGCAAATATAGATGTTAGTCTAAAAACAAGTGATAAATATCACATCAAAAAGCCAAACACAAAGTGACAGTTGACAGAGACTGTTCACAGCCCAAAAGCTTCCCAGCACCACACAGGAACAAATAGAAATTATATTACTTTAACCAGCAAGTAATCCTTTCTGGTGAAGGGCCTTTGTACTGCCCAGTGCACATCCCTTCTGACCTTCGTAGGAATAAAGTCTGACAGACTAGTTAGCCTCTATGCAGCAATCATCATACAGTGGCAGATACCATCTATGTATATGCTTGCAGAGGAGAGAATAAATATGTAAACATGTAGCCAAGTGCCTGGGAACTGGGCCAAACTTGTCCAGTATAGACTGAACCCTTTGAGCTGACAATCTTCTTTCCTATTTTTTGCCAGAAGCACACATTAGGAAGGACAAATTTTCTGATTGGACTAGTCATGTTAAAAATGAACAATCTCCTGACCAAAAATTTTATACAGCCAAGTCAGACTAACTGTTCTGTAGTGGTGCATACCAAGCTCACCTCTGCCTTCCTCTTGGATGTAGTTAAGATGCAAATGAAAAGGCTCTGAAAGCTGGCAATCCCTGAGAATACAATTTGCTTCTTTACTCACACCTACCATGCCCCCAGACTCTTGTAACAACTTTAGAGGACAACCTTTAGCTAAATGTGTGTTCCTTGCTCTGCTGACAGTTCAGAACACCTTCAGACTTGCCCCAGAAGACCATTTTTCACTGTCCCTCTTCTGGCTTTGACTTTCAATAGCCTCTTCTTATCTCCATATATCAGCTTCTGTGCATTTGGAAAACTGTCAAAAGTGTTGCTTAATTAAGTCCCAGATTTCCTTGTAGAAAAGACAGTGCAGGAAGAATATATTTTTGTCAACCTACATTTCTAGCTACCACTTCCACAAGTCCTTTGCTACCCTTAGAAACTAAGCTCAGTTTTAACACTCCAAATCACAAAACCAGCACTGTATACCTTGAATTACATCAGTGTTGTTGTTGTCATCTTTAGGATACACATTCAGAGCCAAAGAGAAACTACTGCACATTAGGCAAATCAGCTTACCTGCACCCAACATAACTGAGGGATTACTGGTGTTTGTACAGCTTGTAATGGCAGCAATCACTACTGAACCATGAGCAAGCTCAAAGTCATGGCCCTCAAAATTAAATTTGACTATGCTGTTTTGTCGGTCTGGTGCAATTTGGAAGCCCTTGAATCCTTGCTGTAGGAGGAGAAAATAAGAATCAAAATGAGTGGTTAACATAAACATTTTAACTGAACATTAGTATGAGCTGTTTTTTCACCAATGAAAATCATCTGTTAGTCGCATCCATGCTTGTGCTTTTAGGTCTGATGGTGAAGGCTTGCATCTCTGGCCAACCAAAATGGTGGACAAAAATTATTTTTTCTGGGGTTTCCCCTCTTCTATGTTTACTGGTAAAACAGGCAGCCTTTGCAGCAAAACATGTTTTTATTTTCCTCCTGCATGAATGTATCCTTCTTTGGATTTCTCAGATGCTACTTACTCCTGGATGTTACAGATTCCTGATCACACATAGTTTTAGCACACAATCTAGTCCTGAGATTTTAGCATAACACATAAGACTTTTAAACCAGGATTATCAAACAGCTTGAATGTATACCAGGAGCTGATTTGAGAGGCAAAGGTCTGACAGCTGGAAAAAAAACAAAGAGCAAGTAGGCACTGTTCATGCCATGAAAAATTACATTTAGAGATCTGAAAGCATAAAATCACCTAATGGAGTTTGGAAAATGTAACAAACCAAGAATTATTTGGAACTGCTTTAATTTTACATCACTGGAGTTCTGTAATGCGTTTAACAGGGATGATTACTGTATCAGGTAAAGATTTAAACTGATTTAGAAAACTAAAGTATTCAGGAATATTCATTCAAATATATATCTCGTGCCTCTTTCAATGACCACTTTTGACTGAATGATGCAGCATGTAGTCATTTTTTTCTGTCTTTACCACCAACATCCAAGAGTCACAGAGACACGTGCAGTTCTGCTCTGATGAACAGATTCAATACTTAGTGCAAAATTACATCGTGGATTCAGGGCATAACCTGCTTAGAATGCTTAAGAGCTGAAGAGCTGGGTAGTTATCTCAGAATTCAGTGCAGTAGGTATTTTGTCCCCTCTATTAAAAACACCCCATTGTGGCAGAGTTCAGAAATCTCTAGTCTACGTCAAGATCGTGTTAGGACTAAGATCAGAAAGAAATACTACTTCAATAGGGCATGAACACCTCCATGCAAGAGAAACAACATCACAATTTTAAACTACCTGTTGCTTCTGTCACCTTTGAAACTGCAGTCAAATATCCTCATTTATTTTTCAGCAGGCAAACAAACAACAGATAACCCCAGAACGTAGCTCCTGAACACCAGACAGCTTTTAGAAGCATCAATTAGTTTGTTTGCCCAAATGTTCCCAGTCCCTACCTTGGCTCCCAGACAAGTCTCAAAGTCCTTCTTCATATCTGACACAGCAACTTTGTCCTGAGGTCTTTTTGGTCCACTGCAGCAAGGCACAACAGTATGGAGATCCAACTCAACAACCTGTTCAAGTAAGATAAACAGACAGTGGTTGGCCTGATAAGTAGAAGCCAGGTAAGCTACAGGTATGCTTTCCTCTGCTGTTGAATCAATGCTAAGTCTGCACATCATTATTTGCAGAAATTATTGAAGACACACAAGAATGAGAAGATCAGAAGAAAAGGAACACTTCTAATTTTAGATGTTGCCAACTCACAGGTATGGCTATCAAAAGTACTAAAGTTACTGAAAAACCCAATGTAATTAAAGTATCTAAGCATTATGAATTATTTTTTAATTTGTCTTTTCACATGCCAGAAACAGATTAAAAAATGATACAAAACAAAGCAGACTATTAATCTATTCCTCACCGATTTTCCAACTTTGTTTTCATAATGTGCTACATCCTTCCAAATCTGCGAAGATTTTTGAATAATCATGCAGACTCAAACACAAGTTACAAGATAAAATTTTACAGCAGACAAAACCAGGAATATTCTTGAGTTTCCTGGACACTGAGTAAGATCTTAATTGTCTAGCACAGGAAATTACTTGTGTGCTCTGTGGTTACCACACAGGGCTTCTAAGGGTCCTGATTCATACAGTAACATAACTGGCTGAACAGCAAAAAACTGCAAACAGGGCTTACACACACAACATCCACATTATTTCCACAGCTACTCCTCAGAGTATCCTTCAGTCTGGAAGGACTTCTCAAAGCTCCATCAAACACACTGAAGAATCTGCACTAGCTGGAGGTCAACTGAAAGCCAATCTATACCTACATCAAAGTTTTCACACCTGAAGAGCCAACTGACTCATTCCACTGGGCATTAAAATAAGACAGCTGTGCAGACCAAAGCAAAGGACAAGGAATTCCTTGACTATTTCTTAGTTTCTGTGAAAAACAGACAATTGTCACAATAAAATAGGACAGGACATAAAGCAAAGAGACAGCAAACAGAGTTGTTTCTAACCTGTGTGAATTCTGGATCCTGAGAAGAGTTCTTGAAATCTCTTAGCATTCCCACAGTCTCAAGATACCTTTTTGTGCACATAACCTTCTCTTTGTCGCGGCCTAAAATTAAAGCCAGATACAGCAAAACCAAAATGCAAGTGAAACAGAGGAACATCTTACAGAACAAAAAAAAAAAGTGCATAACAGGCACAATGTCAATAGCACTACAAGACCCTTTCAAGGCAAATATTAGAGATTCACTAAAAACAAACCAATTGAGCAGAGTTAGTGGATTTGCAGAACAAAATCTTAGCTTCCTATTTCTGTCATCTGGACAATCTAGATTCAGATTTTTGGCAGGTTGCCATAAATCCAACAATCAGCTCTTCCTAAACATGCATCCTAAGTGCAAAAACTAGTCTCAATAAGTAAACACCAATAAAAAAATGAACTGAGGCTCAGAAGGCTTCACCTGATTCAATCCCACTGCCAATGTCATATAGACCTGGCATCCTTTCAATTGCCTTTTAACTTATGGTCTCTTCTTATACTCACCAGTTTGTACCAGGTACCCAATACTAATATCATCCACTGGAAAATAGGCAGCTGTTGCTCCATACTCTGGACACATATTGGCAATGGTGGCTCGGTCAGCAATCGACAACTGGGCAACACCAGGACCAAAAAACTCCACAAATTTACCCACAACTCCAACTTGGCGAAGATGCTGTTATAAAAATACAGTGTCTGTGTCATTGTTATGTGTCAAATGGCATTAGCATGTCTGTTATGATATCCAGCTTTTGACTCAGAGAAATCTCTTGTGAATATTTCTACAGCCATTTGAAACCAGGAAGCTTTTGCTAAACTAAATCATAAAGATGAGGACACTGAGATGTAAAGTTTCAATAATAAGGTACAACATAGGACCATATTTCTTCTAAAACTTGCTCTTCCTTTCATTTAAACTAGACTGTCTTACAATTGTATTTTTCCCAATATGATGTTCTAAGAGGAAGAGAACTGTGTGAGGACTCTTCACAGAGCAAGCCCAGGAAGATGGGAAAATAGGGAAAAACAGGGAGAACCAACTGCACCAGTACATGAGTCAAACTGAACACACACAACATTTGAATAAAATTATGAGAAAAATGTTGACTTTCCCTTTTTAAGGTCTCTCTGTAGACAGCATTCCATGTTGACCTTCTGTACCAGATTTCTGACTTCCAGCAATGCTGACCCAGCAATACTCTTAATTCAGTGACAATGCACAGAGTAACTAAACGTATTATAAACCTATTACAAGAATCAAACACCTGCACATCAAAGAAATAAGACTGCAAGGCTTACTGTCTGGTTTCCAGATTTTATATTGCCTTATTTTAAGTGGTGATCTCAAAAAACAAGTCATCAGGGATTTTTGAGGCAGAGAAAAAAGCACTATTGCTCCAAAACACCACTCAATTCCAAAATATCCTAACATATATTTTGTGTAGCTTCTAGGAAACAGATTTGCCTAGAAAATTGTCCTGAATGAGCTGAATTCAATCCATAGACAATTATAAAACCTTTCTAAAAATTCAAAATTACTACCTGGAAGCACACATAGGGTTCTTACACATTCTGTACAGTGGCTCTGTCCTACAGAATGTGTTTATCTCTTAGCAGTAACATCAAAATATCAAATCTTGGTAATTTACCTTGGTAATGGTGAGCACAATGTCAGTGGATGTTACCAGTGGCTGAGGATTTCCTACCAGCTTATAGCCAACCACCTCAGGAAGCACCATGCTGATGGGCTGTCCCAACATCACTGCTTCTGCTTCAATGCCACCCACACCTGCACAAAACAGGAGGACACAATGTGACTATTCAGAAATATACTAACACATCACAGATAAACTCATGAAGTCAATTGCCTGATGAGTACTCTATTTAGTTGTGAAAGGGCAGAGAAAGCAGAGAGTCTGAGTCTTCTCCTAAGAGGCATTCCTCATCTTGCTGCTGTTCCCGCAAGGTTGGGCTTTTTATTTTCATTTTGATCCGTATTTTCATCCTTGTTTCTAACCCATTAGATGGGATATAAGGTGAATCTAAGTAACTTACTCTAAGAATGGCTTTTACAATAACAGATGTAAAATTTTTATTTAATACCTCAAACATGTAATGCAACAAATCAAGAACCACTGACATGGCACTGAATATGTGCTGTGAGCGAAACATATGCAGACCATGATTGTTGGTCACCAAACAAAAAATCAGAAATTATTTTGAAAGAAATGTTACTAAAGAATGCTAACATAAAAGGTACTTGTTAAGACAGAAATAGCTTCCCTTATGCCCACTATGTTTCAAGAGGGTTTGGGAATGTGTAGGTGGGAATCGTTGCATAAGCACAACTTCACTATCAGAATTCCAGTTACTATTTAATATTGCTGATTTGTTAAGGTAACATATCAAGATGTCATAGTCAGATCCAATCTAACAAAGCCATGATGTTTATTATCTAGCAACTTAGCATTAAGCACCCAAACCATTAAGCAGTGTTATAACCTTCTGCTTGTGGAAAGTCCCTCATGTATTTATCTTCTTCTCTGAAATCTCCTTCTACCTTTTGTTTAGCTTAATGAATATTAAATTAGAAAAAACTGCCTGTAATAGCTGCTTATGAATGCCAAATCACTACTCTAATCCTTTTTCCCACTTAATCTAAGAATGGTTCTGAAAAATAATTTCTAATTTATTTAATTCAAAATAATATACCTCTGTTAATTTAAAAGATAATGCTGTGACAGATCCAATCATATGGCTTCTTTCACTGGGCATTGATTCATTTTTAAACATTCAAGTAAGTCAAAATAACTGACTGACTACCACTGACAGTCACGAACCAAGTTCAACAACACCAACCTCTGGAAAAAATGTTGGATCCAAGAATATGTATCTTGAGCCCATACACTATAGACTGTGTTCAGCCATACTTTTCATATTCTGGAGAAAAACTGAAGGCTAAGAGTCACACTTTTCCAGGCAGCTTTTAGTGCTACAACTTCATCTAAATCATATGCTCCATGCATATGCTGCAACCACATATAGACTAAGAGATGTGTCTAATCCAAAAGATGTTTTAGATACATTGAACTTTTTTACCTTTGTATTCTAATCCAGGAACTCTTTCACCCTTGATTCAGAAAGTCTCACTTAACTAATGCTGCTGAAGTACAATAGGTGAGGTGGGTTATTAAAATCAGAAAGTCCTACCATATGTGGTGCTCAGAATTTCACAAGCACATTCATGAACAACTGACAAATACTCTTTAAAAACACAGTTTTCCATATTCAGACAACAGCTGTTTCAATACTCCTATTACCATATCACAGGAAAATAAAGGCTCAGCTGAAGTCTTTGCTACTGTGTAGGATGACCACAAACACTTCCACTCCATAGTTACCTATTTATTCAATAATTCAAGCACTTCAGTTTACCACTCCAAGGAAAAATAAATTATTTATATCTATTCCTGTAACAAATATTGTGCAGAGCAATGGTATTAGAACTTCACAGCTCTGTTTTGCATAATGTCCTCTCCAATCATATTTAAGTCAGATTTAATTTTCATCACCTTCCACCTAATGGATTTTTATTTGCAATACTTTTTGGATAATCCAAGACTTTTAAAGTAGCCAAGTGACACAAGAAAAATTGGATGGTCGGTGATACTTCCATCCTCTTTTTTATTAAAAATTTTCTTTATCTACTTCCTTGTCATTTAAATGCAGAATAGAAAAGAATATATTAGAAAAACCCAAACAAAGGCAACACTTGTAGCAGAAATCATCTGAGGCAGTGATCAGAAAGGGGAGCTTAGTTACAAAGTCTTATATAACTGTAAGAGACCTTATCAGGTTACTTGCATTTGGGGTTAGGCTATATAACTGTGTCTAGCTGGCACAGAGATCACTTTTCTTCACAGCAGCCCATACAATGCCATGTTTTAGGTTTGCGATCAAATTGGAGTTGACAGCACACCAGAGTTTTAGCTATTGCTAAGCAGTCCTTACACAATATCAATGCTTTTTGTTTCTCACCCTGCCCCTCAGCAAGTAAGCTGGGGTGGGAAAAACACAGTGAGAGGTACAGCCAGGACAGCTGATGAGAGCTGAACAATGAGATATTCCATGCCATAAAACACCAGGCTCATCACCAGTCGGGGAAGTGGGCTTTCCAAAGTAGCCACTGCTGAGGGACTGGCTGGGCTTTGGTGTGCTGACTGGAGCTGGTGACTGACTGTCTTCACATCGCTTCGTTCATTTCCCTTCCCTGCATGCACTCCTCTTCACTTAAACTGTCTTTGTCTCTACCCATTACTTTAATCCTGCATTTGGACTAACAGTTCTCTTCCCCCATTGTGCTAGCAGGAGGAGGGAGGAAGTGATCGGGTGGGGGTGATCTGCCAACCAGGATCAACTCACCAGAGCCTAAACACAGCTCCCTGAGCCAGGAGACTGCTCGTGAAACACTGCTGTACCTACCCCAGCCAAGCACTCCCAAGCCATCTATCATGGTGGTGTGTGAGTCAGTGCCAACCACGCTGTCTGGATAGTAGTAGCCATCCTGATCCATCACCACTCTTGCCAAGTACTCCAGATTCACTTGGTGGATGATCCCAGAGCCCGGTGGAATAATCCTCAAGTTTTTAAAAGCTTGAGAGCCCCACTGAAACAAAAGGAATTAGAGTAAAATATTTCAACATGAGCACTGGAAGAACTTTCATTCACTGAACTTTTCTCCATGCAAATAAGATTATTTTTGTCGGTACCTTTAAGAATTCAAATCTTTCTTTGTTCCTTTCAAATTCCAGGTCCTGATTTTTTTGCAAGCTGTCTGACCTGCAAATGAAAATAATCAGCTGTCAGAACCAAAATTGTCATGTGAATTTTATATCTAGTCAAAGGTTGAAAGAAAAAAAATATTTACTAGCTAATGTGAATGCTGATCCTTGCACCATTTTAATATCACTACAGACAACCAATGAAAAGGATTTAAGAAATCTCAAGAGATAATACCTGAACTCTGCTTCACATGTGAATACTAATCTGCACTTGGCAGGCCTAAATGTTGTAGCCTGAGAAAAGCAACACTGCATGTTAGAGAAATGTGACTTTTCCAACACCTAAATCAGAAGGAATCAGCAAGGCAGTAAACTGGAACACAACTGTCCTGCAACTTTATTTGTTGTCACTATGATAGAGTGCTGCCTGAAGCCTCTGTGTTTCTAAACAGTGTTAACAAATTCTTTGCTTCAATCAACTGCCTAACTTAGGTCTGCTGACTTTGAAATAACTGAAGCATAAATCTGGCCAACATTCTCTATATGAGAGAAAAATCTCTATTTTCTTGCATATGTTAATATGCATAATAGAAATAAGGCAAAAAAACCCAAAAAATAATGATTAAATAATGATGCCAAAAAACTTCAAGGTGGAAGGAAACCACCATAAAACTTGTGATTGCAGGATCTGCTTGGAAGATTTGTTCAGCAGGCCCATATTTACGTACCTTGGAGGGCAGAAGGACCTGTATACAGAGGTCTTTTATTTCACTGTATGTCTAGTGAATCCTAGAAAGTTTTGTATCTTTGTCCTCAGCCTGTTGAGGACTGAATAGCCTTATGTTTCTTTCCAGAACTCATAGGGGCCATAGTAAGCAGTATCTCATGCTCTTCTGCCTGTAGGCACTGAAGCAAAAAGCAGTTCCTCAGAACTGAGCCTAGTGTAGATCACCTCTATTCTTAGAGAAGTGAGAAAGAAAGGAAATATTCTCATTCATTCTTTCTGAAAACCTTTATGGGGTCAAAAAAGTGCACATGGGGAAAATGCCATTTCCGAGCAATTAATAATAATGCAGCATTATTAAAGAGAAGTACAATAAACACAGGCCTGGAATGAGTCTGTTTCTATCAACAGTTTAGTACAGGCTTTTGCTGCTGAGAGATACACCACAGACAGAGAAAATTCTCTCCCCCAGCTCACCACAGCTGATACAACAGTCCAACTTTAAAATTTCCTAATGTCTGGAATGTTGTAGTACAAGTGCTAACATTATTACCAATAGAACTACCTTGATGACCAGTAACCACATTCAGTTTACTTACTACCATTAAGAAGTAAAGAGTGATTTTTTTTTTCTTACTGTCTGTTAAAATCAACCTGGATGGAGTGGTCTATCACAAGATCAGCAGGACAGATAGGATTTATTTTTTCAGGGTCCCCACCAAGTTTCTTCACAGCATCACGCATTGCAGCAAAGTCAACCACAGCAGGTACCCCACTACAACAGAAATAAAATGGGCATGGTGAAACAATTTGGAAAAGAGAAAGAAAAAGAAAAAAAACAAAACAAACACCAACCAACAATCCTGAGACACAGAACAGATAGCTACTGTCACGTACAAAGCAAACTGCACTCCTCCATTTTCAATGGAAACAAATAATGAGTAGGAACCAGAGCTTCTGGCATTTCAACACTTGACTTGTCTAAGATATCATGCACTTTTCAATATTTCTTTTAACACAGCTTCTGGTGCTTCTCTGCACACAAATTCTCAGTTTTCTACTGAGGTATATTCTACCATAGTATCTTCAACCAGCTTGGAAAACCCTCTTACATACTAACCTATCTGATTTTGCTGGCTGCTAAAACAAAGAGTTCTCTGATGTGCTCATAAGGAGCTGGCATCAATGAGCAACCCACTGAAAAAACTGTATTTCTGTAAGAGCATCCCAAAGCCATAAGGGTTTATGTTTTTAACTCTGACCATGAGGAAGTTATTTTTTTTTTTTAATATCAGAAACAATGCAACAACAGCAGCAAAAGGTATTTTAGTTCCTACTGAATTTTACCTTGAAAATCCTGAATAATTACCAAAAAATACACAGGAAAAAGGATCCACATTATCTAAACTGGACACAGTTAATTAATATTGTTCAGCAGTTTGACATTCCAGGATAAGATTTTTATTTAAAAAATAGGACATTCTGTGCTATTCTACCTGTGGGAATTTGAGGGAGGGAGGGTAGGAAGAAAACAGCAGAAGAATTATTTTGCCAACTTATGAATGTTATACAATTAATATGGAACAGACACAGTATCCTTCTACTGTTTTAGAACAACTCAAGATAAATGCAGAATAATCTTAACTAGGAAGTTAGATAATTCAAAATCAGGACAACCTGAATGTAATTGTTGCATGGCTTTTGGAAAGTTGCCAAAGCTGCCTTTTTCAAAATGTCCTCAGAGGCCTGTCCAAGAGCTCATTTTCCAGGAATGCAGTTGCTCTGCAGACTTATAGGCACATTTTTAAAACTCAGCAGGAGTAGGGGGCAAGAAAGAAGAGCAGTAAGAGAAGGAACAATGTTTGCTTGAAACTTCAGCTGCCTTTCTGCTCCAGTTTTTCAAAATATTAACAACAGCTAATGGATGAAAAATAGCTAGGAAACCAGCATTTCTTTAATTTGAAGTTTTGCCAGTTTTTTCTAATGTCTTTAAGTTGAGCTGTACTGGGTCTCTAGCACTTTGAAAACCTCTGTGAAAATGCATAACAGAGGTTATGACAGCTAAGACACTCTACCATTGAGGAAGAAAATCAACTGGCAGCATAGCTGCACTGGGCTTACTGTGGATGTACTAAAATATTTTATAAAGACAGAGTACAAGGATACAAAGAAGTAGACTTGCAAATCCAAACTGTATTAGAACAATTAGGTGCTATTGTTCCACCTGAAAATTTACTTTCTATATTGAACAAGGACTATTATATTATTACTGACACCTGAGAACTCATTGCAATAACAAGGCCCAGTTTTTAGAGTCCATTAAGTAGGAATCTCAATTTGCATTTCTGAGAAAAATAATATATTCATTTTTTCAACAGCAGAGAAGTCTTTAAAATATATTTATAATAACACTGATTTAGAAGAGGAAGAAATTATGTGGGTTATAAGTGAGAACTGAAATAGGTAGAAAATTGAAAAAAATTGAAAGCAAGAGCCCTTGGGAAACAAAAACAAACAAAAAACCCAACCAAATAAGAGAGAGAGAGAGAGAGAGAGAGAGAGAGAATAGACAATATTACCCCTTCAAATAATAACTTCTAAACATCAAACTTCCTCAACTGGATGCAATTTATCAATCCTATTTTCTTCCTCTGTTTTGAAGTTTTGTGAAGATATTTACTTCTCCGTCTCAGAAAGTTTTTTTTCAATTGTCTTATTCTAAGTGTTTGCCTCTCCAAGTGCTGTCTCTAGCATGACATCCAGGAACGCTGAAAAAGGATGTTCCAAATATCTCACTGCTATTCTTCCCCTCAGCTCACCCCTCCACCCCAAGGTGAGCATTGTTGCACTCTCAAAAGACCATCTTCCTTGCTTTGGAGACCATCAGACTCACGTGAAGTCCTGCAGAATAACTCTTGCAGGCTTAAATGGCACTTCAACATTCTTGTGTTGCATCACTTTCCAGTTGAGAATGTTCTCAACATCTCCTTTCTTCACTAGGAACTCATCACAGTTACGGATTGCGGCTTCCAGGAGGATTCGAATAGAAAATGGCAGGCGACCTGCATGGGTAAGAGGCAAGAAACAAACTCAGTTTTTACCTTAGGGAATATGTCAGCAAGTGCAAAGTTTTATGTCTGGGGCAGACAGGTCCCCATATTCTCACAAGGCTTTATTCCGATTATCTAAACGTCTTTTCCCCATTCCAGCTTTGCCAGGAGATCAGTACTAACTGATCTGTTCCACTTGATGCTTTCAGCAGGTTTATTATCTCAGCTCCTGTGACACAGTAGACATCTTTGCTGAGGGACTTTTCCATCCTCCATAGCACAGCAACCCTGAAAACATGCTGTGCTCACCTTGTTTTTCTGCAGTTTGCTCTCACTCTTGTTACTGAATACAGACATATAAATGTCTGTAGGAAAAGCATAGTTTTCTACCTGCCATGTTGGAAAGCACAGCTGTAGTGGTTTATGCAGTCTCTTTGTCTCAAGAGATGGAAGATGAAACTGACTGAAAGTCAGACTCTGCATCTATCAATCTTCTTTTACTTAAAATTGGTAATATTTAAAGATGATGACACAAAATAGTATTGGAACAGTCCTGACAGCTCTACTACAAGGAATGGATGTGCAGAAAAAATCCAAACATGTCTCAGTCCTTCCTCCTCGGGTTCACTTTAATAAATAGTTGTTTTATTGCCTCTCAGAATATTCATATTTTAAAATATTTTGAGAAGTTTGTTCTAATTTTCTACACAGGGCTGGCCTCAAGATATAAAAGTCACTTAATCTCAGTGAGACCTCATTACTGCTATTGTAAAAAAAAAAACAAACATGTATTTCAGGACACAGCAATTACAGAACAATTTGGGTTGGTTGCTGTTAGGGGTTTTGTTTTGGGGGATTTTGTTTATTTAGGAGTTTTGGGGGTTATTGTGACTGTTGTTGTTTTGGGGTGTTTTAGAATCTTCTCCTGCCCTTCCCTGCTAAGCTATTCCCTTTTTATGCTGGATAGTGAGAATCGCATCCTTTCTCCTTTAAAGAATCTGGAGGTTATCACTCTTGGAATTATGGAATGGATCAGTTCGTAACACCATATGTGTATTTGTCTATTCTTTAAGACTGTTCTCTGCTTTTCATCCACTAGGACTGACATTAATTGACTGCTCACATAGTGGAGCCTGTAACGGATAGGTGTTGCTGAAATTCAGAGAAAATGTTCCTCCTCTTGCTCCCTGAAGTCTCCTTAATCACCTATTTCCTTTTCAAACACCAAACACCCACCACAGATAACTCTAAGGTATAGCTACTCAAGTTTCTAAGTCAATGGCAGTGACACTAAGATTTTTAGCAGTACCACTGAAAGATTTGGGAAATGTCAGAGGAAAAAGCCTCCTCAGAAAGGATTCTCTACCCACTACTGTTTTCAAAGGTGAAAAATCTTTCTGATTGGTTCAGTCATACATATCAGTGTTAGATCCTATCCAGCCTTTAGCAGTATTAGAAAACTTGGGCTCTTAGTTTTGCCAAGCTCTCCTCATCCACTCAGCAAAATCAAGACTGCTGCGTGCACAGTCTGATGAGAAAGTACTACTGTGATCTTGCCAAT
Source organism: Passer domesticus (assembly GCF_036417665.1). Classification (NCBI taxonomy): domain Eukaryota; kingdom Metazoa; phylum Chordata; class Aves; order Passeriformes; family Passeridae; genus Passer; species Passer domesticus. The sequence continues at coordinate 74,662,741 of NC_087512.1, read as the reverse complement.
ATTTCTGTCATTCTAAATGTCAAAAATTAAATTTTGCTACAATTTTGTTTTCAAGATTCACCTTTTGAATTCATAGTTCTCACCAGAGAATCATCCAATGTGGCCAAGTCTGTTCAGGTTCTATCCATCAGCATTAACAAAATGCTTTTCTTATATTGTCAACATACCATATCTTACATCTTCCAACTTGCTCAGATTAAAGAATTTCTTCAGAGGCTGTTTCGGGTCCAGTGGCTCCACAATCTGTACGAAAGGATTGCTCATGGTTGTTGAAGACCCTAGTCAGTGTCCCTAAAACAAAAGAAAAAGCAAGGGCATTTCCATGACATTTGTCCTTCACACGAAGTACATGTCCCATAGTCTACAATGTATCTATCCCACACACAAAGGCCTGTATCAGAGAAAAAGGCGCTGTCAATCATTCCCCTTCCACCAAAAATCTACTTGTAACACATCCTCAGAGATAAAAGGTCTGAAGAAGATAGCACTATTGTGAAAAATAGAGATACACTGCATGGTTTAGAATCACAGAATCTTAAAAGCTGGAAACAACCTCTATGACCATCAAGTCCCATTTTCAACTGAGTACCACCGTATCCACCACTAAACCATGCCCTCAAGTGCCACACGCACACACCTTTTGATGATGAATCCGTCACTTCCCTGGGCAGCCTATTCCAATGACAGGAATCAATTTTTCCTAATATCAAATATAAACTCCCCTGGTGCAGCTTGAGAACATGTTTCTTCTTGTCACTGGCTGCCTGGGAGAAGAGACTGACCCCACCTGGCTACACCCTCCTTTCAAAGAGTCGTGGAGAGTGGTAAGGTCTCCCCTGAGCCTCATTTTCTCCAGGCTGAACAACCTTATCTCCCTCAGCCATTCCTCAAAGAACCTGTGCTCTGGCCCCTTCACCATCTTTGCTGCCCTCCTCTGGACACAATTTCACAAAGAAAATTCAATGTCTTCATTATTCTCTTCCTTATGCTGTTTCTAGACAGTCATTTGTGCCTCTGCGATTTACAAACCACCGTGACAACACAGTCCCATTTCTTAAGTGTGTTGCGGTTTAACCCCAGGCGGCAACTAAGCACCCACAGCCACTCCCTCACTCCTTTCTGGTGGGAAAAGGAAGAGAATCAGAGAAGCAAAATGAAAAAATTCATGGGTTGAGATAGAGATTGTTTGATAGACAAAGCAGAAGCTAGACCTCCAAGCAAAGCAAAATAAGAATACATCTACCGCTTCAACAGGCAGGCAAGTGTTCAGCCATCTCCAGGACAGCAGGGTCCCATCACGTCTCACGGTGATTTGGGAACACCATAACCCTGAACATCTCCCTCTTCCTTCTCCTCACAGGTCTACATGCTGAGCATGATGCCACATGCTGTGTGATGCCCCTTGGAGCAGCTGGGTTCAGCTGTCCCAGCTGTGTCCCCTCCCAGCTCCCTGCACACCCCAGCCTCCTCGCTGGTGGGGTGGGTGAGGAGCTGCAAAGGCCTTGGCTCTGTGTAAGCCCTGCTCAGCAGGAACTAAAACATCCCTGTGTTATCAAACTTGTTTCCAGCACAAATAAAAAACACAGCTCCATACTAACTATTAGGGACAAAATTAACTGTACACCAGCCAAAACAAACAGAAGTGGCATTGATTTAAAGTGAAACTGACAGACATTCACATTCAAAATTTAAAATAATTTAAAAACCAGAAAACACTATTATTTTGAGACCAAAAATATTATAGACTAAGATTATGAATGCTATCAGAGACAAAAAGAATTCTTCTAATTTCAGAAAGATTTGCTAGGGTCACCACAAAAAGAAAATTTACATAGGCTCTATTGTAAGCATCACTTTAGTTTGAGATATTTCCTTTTTTTGCTGTTGCTTACTGATTTACTGGTTTTTATGCCTTAATGTTTTGCTGGATAAAGCATTCCTCTGGGACCTAGGACTTTTAGGTTCACATACAGAAATTAAAAGCTCCTATGATATTCCCCATTGCAAAGCCAACTAGCAGCAAGGAACACAAATTCACTACAGAAATATCTCTTAATGTCCAGAAAAGGTTAACCATATGCAAACTACTTAATAGAACACTTCCTGGGACACATTGAAGACCTGAACTCTGCCCAAGTCTCTTCTGGAAGCGTTGGCTTAAGCAAACACATGCCAAGGATCAAGCTAACAATTTAACAGTGAGAACAATTCTCTTGCAGTGCCTGGCAACATTCCCAGTCACGATTAAAATTTTTTTAGTAGGGAGATAACCACAGGTCTGATTTTCAGATCCCTTGTTTTCTCAGAGTACTGTTCCTGTCTTCATTCAAGTACCATTATCTTTTCTTGCCCCAGTTTTTCAAACAAGAAAACTCACAAGGCAGCAGATACACATGACAGGCCTTGAAGACTGGTGCAAAATGATGCACAAAGTCCAGTATTTGTTAAAAACAGACACAGCAAGGCCAAAAAATTAATTTATTTATCTCACCTTCTAGTTTCGTGCAAAGTTCAGGAAATTCTACTATGTGGAACACATTTATGGGGGATTTTTAAAGTATTCCAGTAATTTCAAAATTCATGTATTTAGAAAACAACCAAAGTGAAACAGCAGAAATAGTAACAAAAGAAGGTCCAGGATGTAAAGCAACAAGATAATGTAGAGAAAGAAATATTTCCAGAATTCTTTCAAAGAAAACAACGGATGTTTCTAGATAAAAAGCTGAATGCCCAGGGAAGGTGGAAGGTTTGCAAATGAACAGACTGCAAACACAGACACAACCTCAAATGTACCACCTCTCACATTTCCACTGACAAGTTATTTTCTGAAACTCATTTTCTCAGCTTTGCAGATATTCACTCTGTACACAAGCCCCTAAAGTTTTAGGTGTAATGATCTTTAATCAGCATGAACTACTAGCTATCTCTCTAAGCAAACTCTGCGCTTCTACAACTGAGCATGATCAAAATTAATTTCTTCCTTCCTCTTCTTGCCAGCTACCCTCCTGCTAAGATTTACTTTTTTGCATTCCACTTTGAGAGCTTTATTTTATTAATATCAATTTCTCATGGGAAAATCTAAGAGTAGCTGCAGATAGAAAATATTCGGATATCCCCTGACAGATAAAGCAGATCATTAATTTGATATGACCATGAGTCCACTGTACTCAGTTCACATATTCTCATCCAAGTATAAATTGCAGCTTGAACACTTCCATCCAAGTCCATGTCTTGGCAAATCACAGCAGAAATTCAAGAAGTTAAGACACATTATCTACATGTTAGCATTACTTTATCAGACATCATTCCCTTCCCTGACCACAGTTTTTTTAGTTCACAGTATGAGATACTTCAGTACAAATCTCCTCTCATCAGTGAGTTACACAAATAAGCCAAACTGTGGGCTGACCAAGGCCAAATCATAAATTCTTTTCATCTGCCTGGTCACACTGATATGAACAACACCATTACAAACCTGGAAGACATTCAGAAATATCTGAAAAGACATAAAATCTCTAGAAAAATACCAACTAGCAGCATTACTGTAGTGAATTTCACAGAGACAGGGAAGCTCAGTCATACCAGTTACTATTTCCACACAGTCAAGTGGCCAGAACTCTAAACTTGTGATTTGCCAAAAAGAAATCTGGGGGCAATACTCTGCACACTGAGTATACCAAAACTTTTGAAGTCATCCTTGCGATAGATACAGGTTAACTTTTTTATTAACTTGATACAGGTCAACTTGTGATTACAGCAGGGAATATTTATTTGTGTTTTGCAGGTGCTGAAATGTAAATATGCAAACATGGGCAAGCAGGCATCTGTCTGCCTGGAACTGCTGCAGCACACAGGTTCACACATGCTGACCATGGCCAGTGCGTGACCACATCGATACCTGCTCAGACATACCAAAACAAACACTTGATCTTCCACCCAACAACCTTAAAACTGTTTGTGTGGAGATTACATTAAAAAAAGTGGATTATTCAAACCTGAAAATGCAGAATAGGATTAAAAAAGGAGCATCTCATTACTGGCACAGACTCACAGTATATTATGAGTTGGAAGGCACACAAGAGGATCACCAAGCCCGAATGAATGGCCTATACAGTGTTCTAATCCACAACTTTGGCATTATTAGCACCATGCTCCGACCAACAGAGCTAATCTCAAGGTACTGGAACCTTCTTAAAGGGTTGCTTGACTTCCATGAATTGTACCAGACAAAAAACAGTCTTATTTTAGCCCTTCCTTAGTGCCTACTATTAAAATTTTGATAACACCCAGAATCTGGCCCACACTAATGCTGATCATCTATGAATCTGAACTCCCTATCAATATTGTTTTCCACTCACCTTGTTACATCAATGCAGTAGCTTATTACTGTGTCCCACACTCAATCTCTTGTTAGAACACACCTCAATTCACCCAGGCTGAATTCACAATCAGCTCACCAGAGAAAGTCTGATTTCTGTTTTTTCCCTTTCCCTTGGAGAAGCAGAAGTACAGCAAGATTGTAACCATGAATACCAGGAGGGGTAAATTTATTTGGATAAAGCCATAACTTTCCAAATATAAAAAAAAGGAAGCTGTGTTTTGCAAATGCAACATCTTGCCCTTTAGGGTAGATAATAAACCCTTGGCCACAACAGCTGTCTCTTGCTGTTTGCATCCCTATATATGATACAGTTCAAATTTCTCTGGAAACACAAGTTTTACACTATGCTACTCTAAAAAGGCTTTTTGAACAAACAAAATCATAGTACAACACTCCTCAATTCATCTGTATTGAGTGTGCCAGCAAACTCAGCTTTTACCATGAGACGTCAGATGTTCACTAGCACCAAAAGATCATTGCAAAGATGCCTGCTGGCTGTACTGTCTGTGGTTACCTCTGTGGTCTCCTGAAGGACACACCCTGTAATGATCATGACATAAGAAACATGCACAAGTCCAAGGGGACAAAAGGAAAAAGGTGTCTGTTCATCCACTTTCCTTGTCTTCTCTTATTTGTTAATCTACTACATCAGATACATTCAAATTATCTTAAAATTTCATGTGGATCTCCATAAAAAGGATTTAAGTAACTTTAAAAAAAAATCTTTAGCTGTTGCACCTTTCTGACTATCCAGCATAAACACAATACTGGTCACATCCCAACAACATTGATTGGAAGACGACTTGGTTTAGTTTAAAGCACATTCTTGATTGACAGTGACTCCTTGACTCTATTTCAGATCCCTTTAGAAGCAGTTTTATAACTTAGAACAATGACATCATATAAATTTTACTGAAATTAATGGAACTGAGGAAACATAATATAGCCTGTAATTTTGCACTTGCATAAATTATCTCATGAAGATCATAGGGAGGACAAAAAAAGTATTTAGTCTCTTGCTATACCTGAGAAAAAGTCTGAAAACTGTTCTAGGCATCACTTTATAACATACTATTCTACTCTCTTAAGAGTTGAAGGTGAAACTGAACACAGCTAGTCACACTAAAAGCAGCAATCTCACATCTCAAACAAAAAAAAGAGATTATTTTTAAAAAGCCCAGCTGCACTTATTGACTATAAACAGATCCATACTATCAACAATATGTATTATTCTGGAGTTTTTTAGGGATATCAGAGCATCCCACTCATCTCTCACCATGCAGAAAAAGAGAAAACTGTAGCACACAGAGAGGTTTCCTACACACATGCTGACAGTAAACCATGCTCTTTCTGTAGTACACAACACAAATGTTTGATTAGTAATAATCACATTTATTACAGAAGTACCTGACAGTAAACCAAAGATACAGATTGTTTGACCTGCAGAAAGGAAAAAGGCTCTGGATGAGAAAACTTCTGTCAAAGCTTCAGGCCATAAAGTAGGAACAGAACAGCCACGTTTATTCAGCATTTTAGACAGACATATATTTAATCTCCTCACTTGGAGAAACATGTTTCCACAATTGCTTTTTTTATTCCATCTTTGGTTTCTTAGCTGCTGTCTTTCCAATTATGAAAGGGTGCCTATGTTATTAATGATAAGAGGTTAATTTTAGACATCTCTTCATAAAACTAAACACCAGGTATCTTAACTAAAACAGATTTCAAGTATTAAATGCTCTTTTTCCTCAAATGTGGGTAAATTCCTGGCCATCACTGGGAAGCACACACTCATCAAAGAAGCAATTTAAATTGAACATTTTACCAGATTCTAGAAATGCTAAAAAAGATTACGCTCAGGCAAAGCAAAGATGACATTTTATCTGTCATCAAGAAAAAGGGAAAGGCTCAGACTTGCTGGTACTTGAAGGAAATTTGTGAAGAAACATGACAAAATATGATGTTTCTGTGATGAAACTTCCAACTGAAAACTGGAAAAAAAGAGCTGAGCTGGCAGGGCCACCATGGTAAAAGTCCTTACCTGGTGATAAAGCAGGACATAGGCAATATCCATGACCTTGCTTGAAAAATGCAACATTTTTCATCCATGCTGAATCTGATCTTACCACCTTCTGTTGTTATTATCACTCCTATGCCCACAAGTTATTTCCCTTGATTTTGTCCACTCAAATGACTGCCACTGTATGTATCTGTACTTAGCTGCCAAGTTTGCAACAAGCACCTCCAAATAGCAAAAGCAAGCAATTTAAAAAATCCAAGTGGAGCTGCAGCAGAGCAGCAGGCTACTGAGTTACAAATTTTTCATCACAACATTGAGCATGCACTTTGTGACACTACTAGCAGTTAGATATAGCTGAACAGCACTTTAATTAAGAGCTATTGCTCAATTTCCCTGAGCCTCTAAAACTTCTCATAGCTCTTCCCATGGTTTCACATTCTACTCAGCAGGGGCCTCCATTAAAAAAGTTGATGACTAATTCCAGTTTACCTAAGTTACAGATGGCATAGCCATGAATAAAGACCTCCAAGGAGGTCCAGCATGTAGGAAGTTCCATCATATTGGAATTGCACCATGTTCTGCACATGCTTACCTTACCCAAAAACCAAGGAGGGAGAATAACCATGTTAAGTATGTTGACAAAAGCCTGCATTTTTGATATGGAAAGGCAACCTCCATTCAGTATCAGTCAGGTGTTTAAAGTAGTAAAATTTCACTAAATAAATCCAGTCAGTTTACAAAGAAAATACTAATAAATACATCTGTGTGGCAGGAATTTTTTTTAGTTTAAATATTCAAATTGCCTAAGAAAAAATGTTTTTGTTACATTGGGTAAATCAACAGACAGAGATGACCAGACATATGACAACACAACAACAAAAAACCCCACCTACCCACCAAAAAATTGCAAAAACCCAACCAAACAAACCATAAGGAAAAAATACCTCAAGCCCACACATGCACCCAGCATTTCGATAGACTTCAACACCAGAAGTAGAACAAGCAGAGTCTTGTTTTATAAAAATATAAAATGCTATAATTACTCTTGAATGTACAAAGAACAGATGAGTGCAATTACTGTTGCAATAAACACAGGTTTCTTCTTTTGATTTAGAGAAGCTCTTACTATGTAACACTCTACCTGCGGCAGATAAAGCCACTATGTAACAAATAAACACTGTTCCATTGCTGCTAGCACACACTGAGTTAAAGGGACTCGAGAAAGAATCTTTGTGTTTTTTCATTACACAGAAAGGTCCATCATTGCACATAGATCATTAAAGAGAAGTCCACTAACAATTTGATGACTGAGCAACTATTTCATCAGTATAAACTATGTCAGTATTCCACACTGGAAAAAACGCAGTAATAGAAAAAGCAGGGTTTCTTAAACAATCTCTGGGCAAAGTTTCAGAGAACCCCTTTCAACTTTAATGCTCAAGAGAAACACTGTACTGGAACAAACAGAGCTTTGGATTGCAGATGCTCCTGCTTTCTCCTGCTGCCTGAAACTTTTAACTGCAATGCTAAAATACTTACTTATTCAGATCCATAAAGTGCTAAACTTCCAACACACTATTCAGGTTGTTAATTGCATATTCCCATAATCTGTGTATTTCATAGGCTCTCATAAATATTGTGATCATTGCACTTTGTTAGCAATGCTGTATCGCACATATTGGAACTGAAACTTTAGGTCAGAGATCAAGTTTGTGAAATCAAACATTGAGGTCTTAAAGTAACCCCAACTCCAAGTGAGCTGGAAGTTTAGGTGTCCAGTTCCAAAATGCAGATATTAAATTCTTCCACATCACCCCTCCAGAAAGCCAAATGCTACCTCCTCTCTCACCTCAAAACAGGTATTACAGCTTAGAGGGACAGTCAAAACTCTCCTGTCATTTAGATCTCACCAGCCTTTGGTAAACCAGGCGAGCACACATAGATAGTGTACTCTCATGTGCTCTCAGACAGCCTCTGAAATGCAATCTAGTCTTAACAAAATCCAGATCATAATTAAGCAGGTGTAAGTGTTAAGGGAATGCTTTCTCAGCACACTCACTACTGAGTGTCCCAGATAAAAGTAGAGACTAATTTTCCTTTTTGCTACAGGAAAATGAGCAGCTTTACACCCGAGAGTAAAAGGAAGCTTATCTGGAGACTACCAAACACTGAAAAATGAAGTGTTAAAATATTTTTTCCACCTCCTGAGAGAGCAGCTCTGAACTTTAACCTACTTCCTACCCCTACAGAAACTTGCTGCTTTTTTACCCTATGCTAGTACTCTTAGACTGTTCATTAACAAATATGCAGCTTGAACCAGTTTTGACAAAGAACTAGCTTTCAGTGTTAGAAAAACACAAAACCAATGTGGAAGTGTTGCAAGAAGTGTGGAATACAGAGCATGTGACAAAGATTTGGTCTAAAATTTTGGCTCAATGTCAAAAGGCAGGATGAAAAGACATCTCAGTATTGATCTCTTAATTTCAAAAGACTCCTGTGAAGGGTGAAGAAATGCAGCCAAGGTGCATGGGAAAGGCAAATAAAATGGGAATATTGTGAATCAGCTCTCATGCCATACCATTACCATTACACCAGCTCCATAAACTGCTCACTCTGCACCTTGAGAACTCCTCTTCTGCAACTTGAAATCTGCACTGTTTCAGAGCTACTGAATATATGTAGGTGGAAGGATCCTTTCAGGATGAAGAACTGATGAGAGGATTACTTCTGTTGTGAAATAATCTTGACACTTTGGGGTCCTAACTTTTCACACCATTTCAAGACAAATCCTGAATTTGCTGTCTGGAAATAAAGATAATTTGCTCACACCAAAATCTTCTATTGGCAATCTCAGCAGCTATTCAACTATTTGTCTAGGTTAATCCAGTTTTCAAACACCCACAGCTTCAGGCTGTAAGGAGAACAAGTGTGTGTCTGATACAATTTCATGAACTCAAACTAGCTCTAAGCAGAGTTTACTGGCCAAGCTTCCTGAGAAGGCAAATTAAGTTCCACTAAACATTTTAAAATCACCTTTTTCTTAACAATTTTCACACAGAAAGGGTAGGCAAAAAAAACCCCCAAACAACCACAATTAACACGCTCTTTCACAACCATCTGAAGTCCTGTCCCTACAGCTGTGGGATGTCCCAGTTCTTTCAAGAAAGTGCCAAACACCTCAAGGAAATCTTCTGAATTAACCAATCCCTAAGGCAGCAGTGAAGGCAAAAACCCTGAAAAAAAATTCTCATTTTCACACAATTAAGACTTCTCTCTACCTTCTGTATATTTCAAGACACAAAGGGACCACTCTTCAATTAACATCTTTCCATTTAGCTTAAGTGGATTGTTACTCCAAGAAGGGACCAAATTGCCAGCTCTTACTCTCACAATCCTACAGTGAGAGTCTATGCTGGAAAACACTAGCAAAAGAGATTTGTTCAATTTCTTGCTATTCAAATATTATTTCTTCTCTAATTTTTTTGCATTTATGGTTTTGACTCTTCTACTATTACTACGAAAACAAATAGTATCAAAGTTGGAGTGTATCATCCTCTGGTCAAAGACAACCAGAGAGAAAGAAAGGTGTTAAATTACAAATATGATATGACAAAAACCTGCAGTTTGAAAGCTTTATGGTCTTTTCAATTCAGCAATAGTCTGCATAAAGTACTCTGTCAAGCACTGCTAAGTGATCAGACTTCTTTTTACATGGAAAGCTTCTCCAGGAATCTCTTCTATCTTATAAAGTCTGAGAAGAGTAAAGTATTGATAATTTTCCTAATAAATACTCACACACACCACAGATCCTGGAAGGCACAACACTCAGCTGCACTTCCTACTCTATTACACTCCTCTTACTTTCTTTGAAGCAGTAAGTAACAATCCCCAGAAGTTTATTAGGACATTCTGATGAAGCACAATTGCTTTTAAGCAAAGCATTACTAAATAAACATTCCAGTGTTAATATTTCACTAGGGTGGTCTTCCTTTACTTCAGTTTTGTGGATTGATAAAGCCAGTCTGAACAATAGCAACAGCACTGAGTGCTCAGAGATATTAATTCAATTCCAATTGTTTGGAGAGAGAATCCTCTGTTTTAGACCAAGTTTCCTGCTGATATTAAAAAACACTAAAGTCCAGATCTCTCCGTCCTCCCCTTTACCCCCCTCCCCCCACCTTTACTAGCTTTAGAGGTGGAAACTAAATACCAAAGTACAACCTCCAGTTAAAAAATAAATGGGAACTGCGGAGATATTATGAAACATGGAAACATACTGAAGATAAACAGGAACTGACCCAAACATATACCTCATCCAGTTAATGAAATTGGGCATCTCCACCGCCACAGTCCCAAGTCAAGTTAAATTAGAAGGCAAATACCTGCATCTGTGCTATGACCTCCAGGACTGTTACAGAACACCCGCACCTGCTGTCTGCACCATGAACTTGAAACAGGTTATTCTGTCACCCAAAATTATTAAAACCAAGCACTTTATAGGCATCACCTTCCAATTATTTTCTTTCATCCTTTCCCTGTCTCACTTATGTTGCAGATCTACTGAGGTTTTTTTTCCACACAGAGGAGTTGCTGTGTGCTTGGTACGTATATTTCACACTATCCTCCACTATTTAGATACCACTGAAATACCAATAGACAAGGCTCGAGCAGTTCCAGGAGGAAAAGCAATGTTAAAGCTTCACCTACACGAGGACAGGGCACCACAACTTCTCTCCACGCCTGCTCTTCTCGAGCTAAACCTATTCCTCTTTCTCCGCTCTGCAAAAGCCGCCCCTGTACTCCCTGTGAGCCGGCCCCAGGCCGGGTCTCGGAGACTTCGCCAGCCGGGCCCGGAGTCGCGGCGGGGGCCGCACAGCCGCCGCTGCTACGAAGGTGCCTCGCAGAGGCTGCTCCGCCGGAGCCGCCGTCCCTCCGCAGCATCCAACGGCTCCGTCCAGCCCCCAGCGCGGCAGCCGGGGCCGGCAGACGGCAGGATCCGCCGGCGTGCCACCGGGCCCTGCTAACCGCCGCTACCCGCCCTCCGCCCGGGCCCGCAGCCGTGCCGGCTCTGCCCCGAGGGGCGCCCCTCCACCCACAGCCTTTCCCCGCGGCCGCCGGGAGCGGGCACGCCGCGGCCGGGGAGGCGGCTCCCAGGCACTCGAGCCGCCGGCGCCGGGCGGGAGAGAAGCGGGGCCCGCACTCACCGGGGAGCGAGGAGCACAAGCCGCCGCCGCCGCTGCTCGCCGTCAGGGGCCGCCGGGCGCAGGCAGAGCCAAGGGGCGGTGGCGGCAGGCTCCGCCCCGCGCCCCAAGGCCGGAGCGGCAGCGGGATGGCCGCCAGCCGCCCGAGAGGGAGGCGGGAAGAGAGGGAGGGACGGAGGACGAGCGAGCGGATGGCCAGCCGGGCGGCGGGGGCGCGGGCTCGCCCCTCCCGCCCGCAGCCCTGGCCCCGGAGAGAGCCGCTGCTTCCTCGGCCAGCCCCTTTCCTCGGATGTAGTAGGAGGAGGGGGAGAGCTGTGAGTGTGGAAGGATGGCTAGGAGGTCAAGGCCAGATCTGCTGGTGTGAGAGCCGTCGGAAAGACGGGCCCTGCGACATGGGCAGCAGGCTGCGGGCAGTGATGTGCCTTGTGCCGGCCGTAAGCGCACCATGTGCTCACAGCCCGAGCCCTTGCTCAGGCTTCGGAGGAGTCCAGAGGTGCTGTCAGTGAAGGCTGGGCCCGGAAGCGAACAGGTGTCACTCGGGACAACACCTGACACACAGGACTGCATCCTCATCCTCGTGGTAGTGCAATAGGAGTGGTACAGTCTGCTGTTTCTCTTGGCAGCAGGACAGCTGATTCTGCCTGTTAGCAGAAACAGGCTGTTACTTACAAGCTGGTCCAGATCAATATAATGACGTCAATATTAAAGAACAATATCAGAGTAGAGGACATCCTAGAGGACATAATTTACATCACCCCCGTATCTGAGTGCCATGGAGACTTTATCAGTGTCCAGTGTGTTCCCAGTAGAACAGTATATGGTCTGGGCCTGAATAATGTTGAGGAATACATTCAGTGCAAGTAGTCAGAGTACAGCTGCAGTGGGACCTGCACACTGAGCTCTGGATAGCAGGAACCAGAAGTAAGAGGCTAGGAACTGGCATTGACCCCAAAGGGTGCAGGACCCTGTGGCCCAGCTAGGTAAGCAGGCACTGAAAGACACAGCAGGAGCCAATGGTTCAGCTGGAAGACCACAGACTTTCACACACTTAGACTGTGAGGATATAAAAGCCCAGGGTTTGCTTTGCTCAGGGTCCCTCCTCGGAGACACCATCTTGAGCTGTTATTTTGTCACTGCACCATGATTAAACCATTTTAAGAATCCAGGAGTCTGAGACTCTGTCCTGGGAAACCTGGGGTCCAGCCAGTAAAGAAACCTGGTCTGGCTGGGTGAGAGTGGGGTGTGTCCAACAGGGCACCTCTCCGCTCACTGGAGCCGCCCATTGTGAAGTGACCTCTGTTCCAGCTCACGTGGTCTGAGTGTGCCTGCCAGAATGATTCCTGGATGGTCAGACAGGAAACTTTGCTTAACAATTAAGTAAACTAAAAAGTATCTAATTCCAGGAAAATAATTGTATACATAGTAAAGAAGAGTTGCAAGGAATGTAAATATTCTGCATGTCTTGGTAAGGTCTTGGAGGTCACTGGCTAGGAGACATGCTAACCACTGACAGCTGGAGTAAAACAAGGTTCATAATGTTTTGTTTTTACCTGAAGAAAGTTTAGGCTAAGAACAAACTGAGATACTTGCTGGCTTTGCTGCAGAGGAGCAAGTCTCAGGTAAGTGAAAATGGAAGTGCTTAGCTCTACTTGTAAAGAAGGATGAAGCATAGAAAATGCCCATAGTGTTTCACCTGGATGTTTGTGGACTGGATTCCTGCACAATGACCTGTGCTGACAGATTCTCCTGCCTACACACACTGTCCAGCTGGAACTGTCAGACCAGAAGAAATCAATGGGAAGGACCACAAGATCTAGCACACAAGATACATTGAGTAGGATTTTTTTTTAACTTAATATGGAAATCCTGGCTTTCACATACCTGCTACTGATTTCACTGGAACAGTTGAGACTTCTAGGGACTGTCTGCAACTAAACCTTCTATTCTCTGACCTGATACCTCTAAATAGCCTGTAATCTACAACATACAGTGCTTTTGAGTTTTTGCTCAAAATTGCTTCCTGATTGGCCTGCTTTCTGTTCAGCATAAATACCTCATGGAGTAATTCACTTGCACTAAATTATTCTTTTAGAATTGTATTGGTTTTTAGAACATATGATTTGCTTTACCAGATGGTTAACATGGAACTAAACATTAAGTCATAATATTTTTTTCAAACCTTTGGCCAGAGAGGTTCCTAAGACTGAGTTTGGCAGAACACAGTTATGTTTGTAGTTTGACTTTTGGCTCTTGAAGGTGGAAGCCCATGTTTCCACATGACACCACAAAATAGTAGATGACTCTGATGGTCTGAAAAGCCAGAGAATTTCTAAAATCTCTTAGAGCTTTAGATGTTTCATTATTTGATAGAAGTTTTTATTTTTGTATATGTTTAATTAAAAGTAATAAAGGCATTTCAAATATGTTCCTCTTGGTGGGATTAAGTCCTGTAATGCTTCTCTGGGTCACTTCCTTTAAAAAGAAAATTTTAAAGTTTTAATTTGGTTGCTGTTGTTGCTGTTTCTAACAGAAGGGACTTCCAAGGCCCATGTATATAAGTTTTGAATCATGAATAAAATCCTCCATACCTGGATACCAAAGCAATTGCTGCAAAATCTGATTGACCTAAAATCTCTTGGACAAAAAGCAAAGACTAGTGAAAATAGAAGGTCAGCAACAGAAATGGGAAATCCATACATCAGCTCTGACTTTTCCCAGTGAGTATCTGCAAGGTTTGTACTTTCTGTTCTATGGGGAGGGAAGGCCCCTTAGGTTGATAGCAGATTGGGAGGACTCTGTGTCCCAGAAAGAGAGGCAGAACTGCTTCAGCCTCTCCTGGTTTTTTGTAAGGACACAGAGGCTATCATGGGATTGGGAGACAGGCTGTTCATTCAAGGGTTCAATGGCAAATGGTCTGAATGTTATTGCTGGTGTTTCCAGCATTTGAATATTCTTCTCACTGGGGCTGAGTTTACAATAATGTGGCTTATTTAGCACATGACCAAAATGTGTGAGTCTGCCTTTCTCCCAAGACTGCCAGGAGGAGAGAACTATATTAGATCTATTGTTTGTAGGAAGATGTTTACTGAAATGGGTTCTTGTGTTTAGGATCAGATTTAAAAGATATTCTTGGGTTTAGGATCAGATTTAGAAAATGTGGGATCAGATTTAGAAGAAAGATGTTTACTGAAATGGGTGCTTCATTTTAGGATCAGATTTAGATCAGATCCCTAGAAGTCTCAACAGTTTTCTTGGACAATCATGCATTGTGCTAAATCAGGATTAAAGAAATTATTTTCTGTTCTTGCAGTGAAAATTGATGCAAATAGGAATAACAACACCTTTCATGTTGCAGTCATGTGTATCCTAGAGTGGTTTTAGAGTTTTTCATTAAATTATTGCACAACAGATGAGGAACTATGTGTCAGTCCTTTATCCTTTCTGTCTTAATGAAATCTATGTCCAAGAAGATTGGTCTAATAACAGATTCCTTCTGGAGTGTTCTTTGAGGTTATTCACCAATATCCTAAAACTCCAGGGAGCCCATCATATCTGTTCAATTGCTGACTTCACTATTGTGTGTCGACATATTTCACTCTTTCTGATCCTATCAAGAAGTTAAAAATTATTTGAATTGCCAAGAGATTGTTCTCAGCTTGTTACAGTCAATAAAGCCTTACCATACAGCAGTAGACTTCAGTGTTGTAACAATCTTCCATGCAGGCTCAGCTGATCACTGAGGCTGCAGCAATCACAGGATTGCTGCAATCACAGGATTGCTGCAATCAGTCTCAAACTGGGCTAGGATAGGTCTGACAGGGAGGCAATAAACTTGAGCTGGCAGCCTAGAGGATCCAGAGCTTTGGAGCTGTCAGCAAAAAGAAGTGCTTGCACGTGTCCTACTTTTCCTGGCTCTCCGTAGTTTAATGAAAAGGCTTGATGGTTTGCTCTGAAGTGCTGTGTCCCCATAAGCAGCACCTAAGGGTATATAATTTAACATACTATCTTCTACAAAACATATGAATTTATATATTCAAATGAGTACAACAGTAAAAGTGTTCCTGAAGCCATCTGTGAATGAACTGAAGATAGTGAGATAGTAGCTTGCAGGTTATGGCCTACAGCTTGTCCTGAATACAGAAAATTATTTTTGGTGGCTCATGAAGGAGTTCATGGGTGAGATTTCATTGTTAGTCATGACTGTTTTAAGCTGTTCAAATTTTCAATGTGCAACGGGAGTACAAGTCTGAAAAAAGAGATTTTGACAGCTCCCAGAAGACCTCAGAAATACCATAGTAGATTCTGGTTATTGAACTGAGGTCCTACTGCATCTCCCTCTTTAATTAGATGATTGTGCATCCTCCAAAAGAAAGTCTGTGGTTGGCATATTTTAATAAATACTTTAAAATTTTCTTCTAATCTTAGCACTGATTTACTTAACCGTCTTTAAATGAATCTTCAGAAAATTGCAGTTACGTGTTTTCAGCAGCAAAACAAAGATTAAAGGTCTGCCATCTACTGGTTACACGGGGTTTAGCGGAGGCTTGTTGTCACTCCTATGAGAGGGCATTGACTTGGGAGCTCAGATCCTTCTCTTAGCCCCAAGTAGAAACTCATACAAGTATATTGTCAAGAAATAATACTGTTTTCTTACAAAATAAAAGCATGTGTTGGACTGTGCCACAGGAACTGAAGAAAAGGGACTTGAGGATGGAACCATGTACCCAAAATTAAAGAATAAATTGTCTGAGACAAGTAAAACCCTTCACTGCCAGCAATGCACCTTCAGCCCCAAACTATGTAATGCTTTTGGAAAATTTCTTCCAAAGCAGATAATCTACGATCAGCTTATAGTTGCTGTATAGAGCATGAGAAAGAAAAACTGTTTCCACCATTGAAGTGGAAGGATTGTTCTTGTGCCTTTCAAGAGTAATGATATAACTTGCAGTAAATGCAAAAGCCTTTGCTGACCACCAGTGTCTTTCCCTGCATATCTGGAATGGTGTAAAGGACTTTAACCCAGACTAGATTCCTGTGAATGCTCATTTGAAGACAACCCATATTCAAAACGTTATTTAAACTTTTGGTGTATAGGCAATGTACAACACCCTTGCACACAGTAAGCTGGACTTGTGCTGTTCATAGTTTGTGTTGCAGTAGCACTAACACTCCCTTACTGAGCTCAGGACTCTGACAGAACATGTTACTCATCTGACAGAGCAGGATGGAGTGGGGAGTAAACTAATCCAGAAAGTTGGTAGAAGATACAATCTCTGGAGCCCAGGCAATTTACCATCTATCGCGTGGCTAGTCTAAGACAGCAGTTTTCACTTGCCACTGGACCTGCCCAAAGAACTTGCGCACACAGTCCGTAACCCTTACCTAAGAGCCACCTGTTTCCTACTACATGCTTGCTGCATGCATTTGGTGACTGGACATAACAGCCTTGGACATTCACTGCAGCACTACCCTTTCATTCCCTGTACTGACTAGTAATTACTTGTAGCTGTTCTGACATCTAGAACTTCGTTAAAAACAATGGGCACATTATAGAAAGCAATGAAAAACACGCTTTTTGAAAAAAGGTCCACATTTTATGCTGCCTATACATACACATTGTGCTCAAAAATGTGCACATCAAGATGCACAGAAGAGCAGTAGGAATTCCTTTGCTGCACTCTAATGGTAGACTCTTTTTCCATAACATTTTACTTATTGTTGTGTCTAAACATGAGTGAGTGTTCTTAACTACTTTTCAGTGAAAAATTGGATACTGCCTATTTTTCCCAAGATGTTTGTACTAGTATTTTGCTTTTTGATTCCTCCATTTCCCCCCAGCAAATTAACGTGCTGAATAAAACCAGCAATCACAATTTAAGAATACTCCACTTAGTTGCTTCCAAGTCTTCCTGAAGAGAGAAGGTCAGATCTCCTGTGACATGGCACAGTCAGGATGGATGCTTACCTGACATGTTTTCCTGCCTAAGGGCAGAGAGTATTGTGATGGATATACCCTGACCAGTAGTACAAGTGAGAGCACAGAGCTAAATTACATCCCACAAAAGTTGTCCTTTTTGCCCGTTTGCAAGTAGTTCAATTCTTTGCACCCAAACACGGAAGAAGGGGATAACACAGCAAAGAAGACAGAGGTTGGTGGGCTTTTTTACCCCGTTTCTGACATCAGCACAACATCTAGATGCCATGAGAGTGGGAAATCCTCTACTACTGCTCTGTGTGCAAATGGTACCTCTATTGTTAATCTCCCTTCAGTGAACAAACTGCCTCATTTACCAGAGACCTTAATGAAAAGCTGTGATTGTGCCAAGAGAAAGCTATCCAGTGGGATCTCCTATGAAGTGTTACCAGGCCCTCAGTGCTTCATTTCAATCAGTGAAATCACTCATTCACTTTTTTTATTCCTAACGCACTTCAACACTCCAGTGCTTAGATTTCCATTATGTCAGTGGTCTGTGGTGGGAATCTGTTGCAGCAGACCTCTCGTTAGGGGTAGAAATGAGCCAAGACACAGACTCTCATTTAACAACATGAAAAGAGTCTCAGTTTATTCTTCTTTAGAGCTTAGCCATCCTGACTCTGACTACAGCAAGCTCCTACTGTTGGTTTCTCTGGCAAACTCAGACTGCTGACTATTTCCTGCTGGAAAATGACTCCAGTATTTCCTTGCTGCCTCTGACCACAGGCTTTTACCTAGCTCAACTATGACTGCAGGTCAGTCTCTAACTCAATCAGACCCAGACTGATGTCACAGCAGACCTTTTGCAACAGCAATTCTCTTCCTTGTTTTTTCTTCTTTGTCTCTCTGGATCATTCCTTCTTCCTCAGGGCTCCTCTATGTCCTCAAGGTCTTCTTCTCTAGGTCCTCTTCCTCAAGGCTCCCCCTGACCAGCCAACCCACCCCTTTTATCACACTTATCTTTATTAGTCACAGTTGAAACCCATTAAGGGCAAGGGTGGTCTTCTTTGGTAATTAGAACAACCGTGACTTACCAGGGGCAAGGTCATTTATACTTCCCCCTTTTCTTTTAATTAAAAATCATGTTTAAATAGACATATTTACATATTCTGCTTAGGATTAACAATTATACAAATATTTAAATACAATACACATGTTTTACTAGCACATAAAACCACTCTGTTTCTAGTTCTTGGGCTGGTTTACCTCTCCTTAGTCAACTTGGTGTCTCAGAGCTCTCTGTGGGTCACATTAATGATTCTGTCTCTTGGAGCTCTGTTGCTGCTCCTGCGTCGCCACTCACTGCTTTAGCCACGCTGCCTGCTGTGTCCTCGGGTTGGAGCGGTGAAAGAGCCAGATGGCTCTTTCAGCCAGGTGGCCAGGGCCAGCAGGGCACTCGCCACTGGGCCAGGCATCCACACACTCAGCAGCAGTCAGGAGAACACAGCACTGCCCCAGGACCCTGCCAGACTGCAGCCATACCTCTTTTTACAATCGAAATCCAGACTTCTGCAGCTCTTCTCCCAGCTGCGTTATTTCTGGCGGCTCTTTTTTGGCTGCTGTCTCCCTGTGACTCCAGGTCATGCTCCTTCCCATGACTCAAAGGCCATGTTCCTCCACAGCTTCTGGCTGTCTTATCCTGGGCAACTCTTGGGCTGCCTTATCTGTGCCTTCCTTCTTATCATGTATTCTTGCTATCACGTCAGGCCATCACCAGATGTACCAGACACTCTTCTTCAGGTGTATGTCACAAGGAGAATGTGAAGAAGCAAGAGAACTAATGTATTCAGGAGTTTACTGTTCTTCAGTCATAACCAGCAAAACAGTGCTGCTGAACAGTCCATGCTGGTTTTGGAGTCTTTGGAGAAGTCAGATGCAAAAGTAGCAGAAGACCTTTCAGAAAACTTGGCTAAGTTGTTTAGTTTAATGGATCCAAATTCTCCTGAAAGAGCGGCTTTCATATCCAGAGCACTAAAATGGTCCAGTGGGGGATCAGGAATACTTGGACATCCAAAACTATACCAGTTACCAGCTATTACCTTGTGGAAAGAGCAAAACTGTAGTGAATCTCAGTATCACTTCTTGCACTCAACAGATGGTCAGGGCTGTGCAATATGCTGGTGGAATATCCTTGTCCCGCAGATACCGCAATGAGGTGGACATGTTTGTAGCTCAGGCAATACTACAATTTCTCTGCTTAAAAAATAAGACCAGTGCATCAATTGTTTTTACAACATACACACAGAAACATCCTTTGATAGAGAAGGGTTCACCCTTTGTGCAACCACTGCTAAACTTCATCTGGTTTCTGTTGTTGCCAGTTGATGGAGGAAAACTAACAGTATGTACAGTATTGTGTGAACAACATCACCCTCTGCTGAAAAGAGACTCCTGTATAATGAGTACCTAGATAGAATAGGACAACTTTTCTTTGGAGTTATGCCCAAGCAGGCCTCATCCTATGGCAGATTGCTAGGAAATCTTTTAAACAGTCTGATGGGAACTGGGGAACATAATTACACACAAGATGGTCAGGAAGACAGCAGTCCTATTGAGCTTGACTGAATGTTGGGTGCTGTGTAAATCTGATGATTCAATGACTCTGAAGACACTTTTGGAATTTGAATCCTGCAGTTGTTTCTTGGCTCCTAAAAGAGCTCCTCTGGTCTTTTAGAAATGATTGCTGGAATGTTTATACTGTTGGTCTATATTATTTATGGGGAAAAAAACCCAACAAGAAGTAGACAAACAACCCAATCAGAGCAGTTGCTAGTGGGTTTCCAATCCAGAAGCTGGGACTGATAAAACAGTCGGCAGTTTCTGATGCAGTATTACCTTTTGCACACTCTTTCAGCAAAGCATAAAAATGGGGCTCATCCTTCACAGCCTACCCAATACCATCTCTGTTCTGAGAAAGCCTCCTTGCCTTCTGCCCTCTTCTAAGGAAGATCTTGAAAGGCATGGGGAGGAATTGAATAATTGATTTACAATGCTGGTGCAAAAGTACTGTGAGACAAGCCAAGCAGCATAACTTGAGATGCACATCCAAGAGACATTGATACAACAACTTGCTTCCGCTGCCATGAGTAACGTACACACCCTTCATACTCCATACTCCTCTTCCTCAAGACTCTTCTACTTCCTCAAGGCTCCTCTACCTCCTCAAGGTCTTCTACCTCTAGGTCCTCTTCCTCAAAGGTCTCCCTAATCAGCCAACCTACCCCTTTCATCACACTTACCTTTATTAGTCACAGCTGTGACCCATTAAGGGCAAGGCTGTTTAATTAGTACAACTGTGACTTACTAGGAGTGAGGTCACTTGTAATCCCCTCTTCTACAGCTAGAGGAATCTGCATGATTCATGGCTATTCCACCCTGTAACCAGCCTGTAGGTGGGTCCCTGGATTTGGGATGAGTTTTCAGCTTCTCTCCAGGCCCATCACAGCTTTGGTGCTGGAGGTGGTGCTGGTTCCCATACTGGAATGCACAGGTGCAGGATCGCTGTTAACTCAGTGGTAGGCCCATTTTTAAAAAGGATGCTAATTTCTTTAGGCCCATAGGGAATTTAAGGACATCAATTCTGCAACAATAAGTGTCATTGCCTCTTTTCCTTCTCTAGCTGACCCTCTGAAATGTCACACCATTGCCCAAGATATCAGCTGCCCTGCACACCTTGAAAATTTCTATCACTGACCACCTGTTGGTCCCCTCTGGTTATGTCACAGAGCACACAAGTAAGTTTTTAATTGTTTTACTTGCAGCATGAATTGGAAAACTCACATTCTTTCTGAAATCTTGAACTGAGTCACACATGAAGTAAAGTTTCATCTGCATAACAAGGTGATAAAGCAAGTCAACAGTTCTGCTGGGAGAATGTGGGGAACTGTTTTAATACCAAACTTGGATCTAACTGTAAGGTTGCCCCTGCTCTGAGCTACAGAGTCCTCTCCTATTCCACATTATTCAATGAACTAAACACCTACAAAACCACTGCTTGCAGCAGCCTTCTCATGAATTATCTTTCCATTAATCAACCATGGACTGCACTCAACAGAACCCATTTTAGTTACAAACTGTTAGAGAACAGAAGAAGGAAATGTAGTGGTAACCAAGGATAGCAAATGGGGACTTGGCACATAACAGACCAGTTTATTTTTCACAGATAGAGATGCACTGCTGCCTCTCCTGTTTTCCTTATTGTGGGACACAGCAGTATCAAGTCAGTGCTTTCCTGGTCGGAGTGTGTTTACTTCTGTTCAGCTGTACCAGAGGAGAGCAGTGATCCACTGGTGAGGGGCAGCTGGCTTTAGCACAGCACTCCCATTACAGGGGATACCAAAGGTGCACAGAAGAACTGCTGAAGACTGTGCTGGAGCCAGCAGAATAGCATGCCCCTTAGCACCAGCCCAGATGCTGCTCCAAGAGAACACAGGGGGCCCTGCAGGTGTAGGGTTACATGGAGTGACAGGTGCCTCTTCTCAGAGTGATACTGAGGAGGTTGATGTCTGGCTGAGGTGCAGGGCTGAGGTACAGAGCCGTCTGGTGCAGAAGATATGGGAGAAGGCAGCAGACCATATAGCACCAGGGAGGATCAGTAGGAAGGGAACAGGATCCCTCCAAGGAGGTGCCTGTGCAGAGGTAAGTGCTGGAGCCCTCTGCAGCAGTGATGGGTGCAGGACTCTGGCTGAGTGAACAGCACTTTGGTTCAGGCATCAGCGCCAGTCAGCCCTGCTGCGCACACCCAGAGAACTGTGCCAGGCCATTGACTTCTCAGGAACCAAGGAGTCTACACCACAACTTATCAGGGCCTAACAGAACCATCCTGAGCAGGACTAGCCAAAACTACAATTGCTGTGGCTGTACTCCTGCACCAAGGCAGGTTAACTACAAATCAACCACATTATACTATAGACATCTGTAGCCCCACCCTTGAGGTCATTGTGTTCGCCTGTACAGCAGTGAGGTGTAGTTGTTTCATTACATTACTATTTAATTATCATTCAAAAATTGTTTAATTATAATTTCATAATGATTTAATCATCAACAAACCCCTTTAACTCCACAGTGATGTCTTATTTTAAGAATTTATCTTCAATAGCTGCTTAAGAGGTAGGACAGCTATAAGGTAATGCTGGACTCTGTAGTAGATTTGGACTAGCAAGGTGGGAAAGTTGTGACTCCCAAGGTGGAAATGTTGGGAGCTTGTGACTCCTGGCAACAGGAGAATTACTTCTTTTGGTCAAGTAGGTATGAACTGAAGGCACTCAGGTGCAATACTCTGAAAACAAATAAACAGAAACAAGCTTGATCGGGAAAGACATCTGAGCCCCTCACAAGGACAGAGCAAGTCATGGTTGTTGGAGAGTTTACTTTTGCTGACCTCTCCATCTCAGGTTTGCTGCTCCTCATGGCCTTTGATCTGGGGTGCTTTTGTCAAGCCCTCAGACCACTACCTCCTGTCATCAATGTTGGCACCAGTGACACAGTCAAAGGACAATCTCATGCATGAGTACATCACTTTGGAGTCTAGTAATACATGGTATTTCTTTACATTCTTGCTTGTAAGGGAGTAGATCTATCCTGTAGGCCAATAGGTATAGAAATAAATAATTCAGTCTATTTACACATATACACATACATTAAAAAAGGGTGTTTTATATACTAGGTTTCTGATATATTATTAGAGTGCAGAATCAGAAATTGAAATGTGGTTTTAACAACAAGACTTGGACATTTTATTTTCAGAGTGCACAACTCTTACTAAACCTTAACAGCAATCTGTTTTTCCATATGTGGGTGTTTTGCATATTCTGCATTTCAGAATGCATTAAGGTACTCAGTTCATAAGAATTGCTTCTATGTTCCCTTGGTCCAGAGACAAAACATGACTAAAGACGTTAAACTGGCAGTCCTTTACAATAAAAAAATAAATCAAACCCTAGCTGTTTTTTTGGTTGATTGGTTGGTGTTTTTCTCCCAGAGAAGTGATTCATTAACTCTAAGCAAATCCTTTATGTACTCTGTCAGGAAGTTATTTGTTCTAAAACTTAAGAGCTGGAAATAAGCTATTAAATATTAAAATCAGTGTAGTGTATTTGAACAACAAATAACTTGCCTGTCATAGGCAGGCTGGGTCTTAAAATTCAACCTTTTGACTTTGCTATGTTGTTACACAGTTTTCTTTACTTTCAGCTCTGATACGGTTTATTATTTACTAAGTCTCAGTTCTGTCAGCAGAACTAGGGAAACTCCTGAGACAGTAAAGAGTGTCAATGCTAAAATAAAATATGAGTTCTGAGTCTATTGTGATAAATGTATCTACCTTCTCATTAAATACTTATTACTGCTGACTATAATGTTTTTGGTGAAATAAAGATGTTTTACTTCATGTGCTCTCCATAGGGTTTGCTTTTTTTTCCCACAAGAGATGGATGAATTTGAACTGAAAGATTTTCTTCTAAGTCTCTTTACCTACATGAAAAGTATGCATATACTTGATATAGAAACATTAATATGTAATTTTGTTTAGATTATGCAATGTAATGTATTCCTTATTATAACCTTTATTTGAAAAGGTATAGTTAATCTGGCAATCAAATAAAAAGTTGAAAGACATACCATATCTTACTGCATAACTTGGAACTGATTCAGAACTCTGTTGGCTTTCCATAGCAGGGCTTTTGCTTCTCTTACTCAGGGGCTGTTGATGCTTTTAATTAACAAGTCAGCACTTGATTTATTCCTAGTGTGATTAAAACAGTTTTTTTAAAGACTTTTTTTCAGGAAGGAAATAACTGTAGAGCTATTATGAAGCAAAAAAAACCAAACCAAAACAAAAACAAAAAACAAACCAAACCCAAACCCCCCCCCGCAAAAAAAAACCCACCAAACTAATTATGTGCCAGGTGCTTAGCCTTTTTTTCTTTTCTTTTTTTTCTTTCTTTTTTTTTTTTTTTTTGTAGTGTAGGCATAAGAAATTGAATTTCTCTTTTGTTTTCTATTGCAAGACAAAGAGTGCATAAACAGGATCTAATACTTTTATTGTCTCTTCAGCTGTGATATTTGGGGGAAAAAAACCAAAGATATCCTGTTTAAATGAATATCACGATTTTCTTTTGATTCAGATATCACCAACTTGGAGAGGTGAAAAAACTGCAAATCTGAAACCTCTCTGCTTGGGAAGGTGATACTTCACGAGCCACTTCCTTTCATGAGCCATAAAAGCACTATCCCTCAATTTCCAAATATTGCTGTGCTGGTTTAAACCAAATGAAACCAACTCCCCGGTAGCTCTTCTTCCCTGCTGGTTGCCAACAGGAGGGCACATTCAAAGCTTTAAATTCTTGGTTCTTGGAAGCAACAATTTATTTTAAACTTTCCTTTTCAACCTCCACATATGGTCTGTGTTATTCTTCTCTTCCAATTACTTGCAGTAATGGGAATGAAGGGAATTCAGAAAAGAGAAGTCAACAATATAGAAGATTTCAGTACTCTAGAAATGCTTTTACTTACGGTTCTATGGGATAGGTACCATTGGATTTCACACTTCCACAATTCACCAACACATAAAGAACACATTTTATAGAAACAGAAATTTAGCAAGATTTTCCAGCATTTGGGAAGCTAATGACTCCGACTCCTGTCATGTGAGTAGATGGATGAAATTGTTTGTAGGTCTCTGAGAAACAGTAAAGGCAAAGCCAGGACAGATCACTAAAAATCAGCACAGCTCCATTTGCTTTTCATCCACTACTTCCATATTTATACCGTCTTATAAAATCCTCTGGATCTCACCTGGACTTGATATGATTACTTATTTTCAGGTTTTTTGAAGCTTACTTACAAATAAATTGCTTCATGAAAGAACTGAGTAACTGAATTTCATCATACTGAGTGTCAAGAGAGTGCTGGTATAATGAACTGTGTCCTTAAAGGATAAAAACTTTATGTGATATTGACACACATCAAACTTACTTAATCTTGTATATAGATTTGGGATGATGTACCAGAACTTGCATTTCTCAGTTGTATCAAAGGCTTTCTATTTGTCACAGTACGTTTGCTCCCTAGATATAAAGAGTACAAGAAGGTTACAAAAAGTTCAGAAGATCCCAGTGCAAAGTTTGCTCCATTTACTGAATACACCTCTACCAAGCCAAGAAACTTGTAAAAATGACAATTTTCCCGTACTGCCTGCCCAAGAGTTGCATAACTTGAGTTTAATGAGGTTGTAGAATCCAGAGTGCCACAAAATGTTTATCATGATGTAAAAAGAAGTAAATTTTCTTTTCAGAGGCCTTATATTTTTCTCCTAATCTTGTCTTACTAATCTTGTCAAAACAAAGACAACAGATGCTCAAATAATTTTGTTTTTATCTGTGAGGCCCTTCTTTATTAAAAAAAAAAATATGAAGGTGTACCTAAGAAGTGGTAGTTTTATCCTGTTTTTCATTTACCAGCCTGTCAAGCAACAACTCCTGCATGAGGAAAAAACCACTTCTAATGAGTTATCACATTTGTGAATACAACAGCTTCAGTAATAATTCTTTATCTCATTTTTTTCTACAGTCTAGGAAGCAGGTGTGCTACACACGTGAAATGGAAAGGATGGAAGGCTAGCCTTTCACAGCTACCACACTCCATGGCTGATGGCAAGAGATGTTTTGGCAGACTTTGCTGAAGACAGGTGTTGGATGGTTTAGGTCGTTTTGACTGATTATACAGATTGCTCAGAGATAAGATGAGAAGTTAAAGCACCAAATGTTTAGCTCTTGCCGCTATGTTACAGCTTATAAGTATTTATCTGGAAAGTCAGTTGTTAAAAAATAGCCAAAATCTCACACTTCATTTATATCTAAACTATAAAAACTATCATTCTCCAGTCTTCTATCAAAGAAACCTTGTAATTACCTGCCTGGATAAGTGATTCAGTAGTGTATGTAATTATTTGTTAATTGAATGCATTTTCACCTTTTTATAAAAAAATTAATTGATAACTTCCTCAAGCTTTTAAAACAGTCACATTCTGATATGATTATAAGGTAGTTTCCCAGATTGTAGGAAAGACTTGTTCACATGAGCTTCAGCTTTCCAAATCTTGGGCCTCTGACTCTTAAGAGGGGAAGAACTATTAGATCAATACAAAAGAAACACATTTAAAGAGGACAGGCTAGGTTGAAAAAAAGGCAGGACAGGTCAATGGAACTTCACTTAACCTGCTCCTCTGCTTGACTGTCTTTAGGATAAAGAGGTTTCTCCTCAAATCCAGCCTGAACACCTAGTCTGAAGTTCTGCCATTTGTCTCCTGTCCTCACAGTGCGCACTCCTGTAAAGAACCTTGGTCCTTCCTCATTAAAACCTCAGTGTCAGTACTACCGGGGTGCTATGCGATCTCCTGGTAACTGCCTCCTCTTCAGGCATAGTAAGTCCTGCTCCCTCAGCATTCTCTGCACAGGGTAAGTGCACCAACCCCTAACCACCCTCGTGGTTCTCCACTGAAATTGCTCCAGCAGTTTGTCGTGCTCTTCCTTTATGGAGGTCAAAACTGAATGCAACAGTCTAATATTGTAGTGCTGGGGAGACAGTAATAATCCCTTCTCTCAGCTGGCTAGCTGTGCTCCTGGACAGCACAGGATGCTGTTGATCCTGGTTGTTACCAGTGTGCACAGCTGGCTCATTGACAACCAAGACACCCAGGACCTTTTCTGCAGTGCTACCCTGCTGCTTGTCTGCTCATTTGGAGGTCAAAGAAGGTGTGTCCCCTGACAGACAATGATGGTAACAACGATTGAGAGGAAAGCTGAGGTATTTAAAAACTTCTTTCAACGGTAACCCCTCTTCCCACATCTCTTGAGTGGACAAACAGCAGGATGGTGACTGTGGAAGCAAAGCCTCTCCTTCTCTAAGTAAAAATCAGGTTCATGGCCACCTGAAGAACTGTTGGTCATGGAGTCCAGAGGCGGAACACCAAGATGATTAGAGGGAGGGAGCATGTCTCCCATAAGGAAAGACAGAGAGAATTGGGATTGTCCAGCCTGGAGAAGAGAAGACAACTAAATGTAGACTTCCAGCAGCAGAGGGGAGGTTACAAGAGAGCTCTAGGGACTTTAAGAATAAATAAAGGTGTGTATTGATTGGCAGAAAGAGGAAATGGCTTCAAACTGAGAGTAGGTTTAGATGGATATTATGAAAAAATTATATTCTGTGAGGGTAATGAGGCACTAGAAAAAGTCACCCAGAGATGCTGGGGATGCCCCAGCCCTGGTTGTGTTAATGGTCAGGCTGAATGGAACTTTGAGCAAAGTGGCCTAATGAAAGGTGTCCCTCCACACAGCAGAAGAGTTAGATGATCTTTAAGGTTCCTTCCAACCCAAACCAACCCTTTGATTTTATGACAGGATTAACTTCTCCTGTCTCTTCAGGTCCCTGTAGATGGCAGTGTAATGGCTGCTCCCTCAGCTTGGTGTCATGTGTGAGCTTGACGTCCCTTGACCATACTGCTCTCTGTCACCTTCTCATGATCTTGATAAATACACTCAATGCCCAGGGTGCAGGAGAGACCCCTGCAACACTCCTCCCATTATGGGCCTCCAGGCTGAGTTCAAGTCTGACCCATTAATCCCTAGCTTCTGAGTTCAACCATCCAACCAGTTTTTTACTTGTCTAATTGTCCACCCATGTGGAACCATAATGTTCCACTTTGGATACAAGAGTACGGTGGGAGACAAGTCATAAACCTTACTGAAGTCAAGGTTACACTAGTGTCCCCTCCTATACAGATCTACACATTTGTCACGGAAAGCAATCAAGTAGGTTGGGCACTACTGACCATTGTCAAATCCAATATTGGCTGTTCCTCTGTCTTTTTCCCCACGAGCCCAGAAACGTGTTCCAAGGGGCCTTGTGCCATGATTTTTAAGAAGCACTGAGGCAAGGCTGAGTTTGTGGAAGATTGGACCTATCATTATGTGCTTTGGCTGATTCACTGCCTTCAGCAGGCACACATCTTCAAACACAGGGGTTTCACACTGCTTCCCTCTTACCTTTCTGCCTGTGTATTTGGGGCTTCGTACAGCTGTGTGGTATTTTAGATGTTTTCTAAATTGTAGAAGCAATTAGAAGTATTTCAAATGTTATGTATGCAACTACTCACTCTTTCTCCCACCATAAAAAGTCATTATTATGCTTTCTTTGGCCTCTTAATTATTTCTACTCTTTCTCCTTGAGAAGGTCCAATTCTTCTGATCATAACTACTTTCATATTCACAACACAGAAAGGAGAGAGAAAGCAAGAGCAGCACAAACTAGAAGACACTAACAAATTTTAGAACTTCACTGTTAGTACAGAAGAGGTTTATTACACCAGCTTATTACACACTTCACCAAAATACAGATAAATCAGAGCCAGGAACAAAAATTTTGACTACCCTTTGTTGTTTCTCATTGCTTAATGGAGGTTCCTGAATGCTGTTTTGAACAGCTCAGTGGAGATTCTCAATACAAAGCTGAGATCAAGGCAAGTTGAGTTGCAGACAGCATACATCTATATATACAAAATCCAAAGTGATAGCCTCCTTTCTTGTCCCAACCTACTCCACCCATAAGAGGTTACCAAATGTAATAAGTCAAAGAAACAGAGGCATTCCAGAGACTAGCATCACAGAAACATCTAGGTGTGTAAACATCTTCCAAACTAGCAACAAGAAGGTTATGTATACAAAGGACAAAAAAGCCCTGTGTTATGGAGCAGGGAGACTTGGCAGAATCCCTTATCTTTTCTCACGAAGTCAGAGATGTTGAGTGTAGAAGGCAAATAATTTTCTTCTGCCAATGCATCATCACAAATCTTCTTGAGGTGGAGCTTTGTGTGCTCTAAAATGGTATGAACGAAAGGATAGCAAAACCATCCAGATTAATGTCGTGGCAAAAAACTGGAGGTCTTACCTCTGAGTCCAGAGAAGGGCAAGGAAGATGGCAAAGGGGCTGGAGAACAAGTCTTCTTAGGGGGGGGAGCTGTGGCTGCTCAGCCGGAGAAAAGGAGGCTCAGGGGTGACATTATCAATCTCTACAACTCCCGGAGAGGAGCCTGTGGCCAGGTGGGGGTCGGCCTCTTCTCCGAGGCGGCTACAGACAGCAGAGAGAACCCGCTCTCTAGCTGCGCAAGGGACCTTTAGGACGGACGCTAGGCGGAGTTTCCCCGCAGAACGCGCGGCCGGGCGCCGGGCCGGGCCGGGCCGCGCCGCCCGCGGAGCCGCCGGGGGCCGGGCCGGGCCGGGCCGGGCCGGGCCGCGCTGCCCGCGGAGCCGCCGGGGGCCGGGCCGGGCCGGGCCGGGCCGCGCTGCCCGCGGAGCCGCCGGGGGCCGGGCCGGGCGCGGCGCTGAGGGCGCGGCCGGCAGGGGGCAGCGCGCGCCGCCGCCGCCGCGGCGCCGCCCCCGCCCGCCCCCGCCGCCGCCCCGGGGCGGAAGCGCGGGCGAGCGAGCGAGCGGCCGGCGCGGAGCGCGCGGAGCGGGCGCCCGGCGGGAATGGCGGACGGGGCGCGCTCGCTGCGCGGCAGCGGCGGCGGCGGCAGCGGCGGCGGCAGCCCGGCCTCCAGCCCGGTGCTGGGCGGGCGCGGCCGCGCCGCGGCGGGGGGCAGTAGCCCGCCGGGCCACGCGTTCCGCAGGGTGACCCTGACCAAGCCCACCTTCTGCCACTACTGCACCGACTTCATCTGGGGGCTGGCCGGCTACCAGTGCGAGGGTAAGGGGCTGCCGGGGCGGCGGCGGGCGTGCGGGACCTGCCGGGGACGCGTCCGGGGCGAGGCGGGCGGGGGGAGGAAAATTGCCTAAACCCACCGCTGATAAAAACTCTATTCGTCAATAGTATCGACAAACTATTGTACTAAAATATAATTATAAAATCTAGTGCAAAACCACAATACTTAAACGCAGTACTGAAATAAAGCAATAAAAATAGTGCATTCCATCACAAAAAGCGTCTGATGGTAGTAATCAAAATTCTAGTTATGTTCTAATAATAACAGTTGTAAATTGCAAAAATCAAGTCTGAAAACTACAGGAATGCTGCTCCTGTTTTAAATTATAGGAATAAATAATAATAATAATAATTCCTAACCAAAATAACTAAAATCGGAGATGTGTCACTGCTCACTGTTGTGTGGTGACACCGGTGTGTGCTGTGATCCAGCAGTGCCCCAGCATATCCTGTGACACACACCGTGAGCCACCAAGCACCCCAGCAAGCTCACAGTGGATCCATCTCAGGGGCACCCTTACCTGCTGAAATGCCTGATCCCATGGAGAATCTGAAACCTGTCTGGAGTTTGAACCTTTTAAACCTTGGCTGACGCCAGGAAAGGGAGAACGAATTGCTGGGTTTCCTTGCTGGACTATGCGGTGGCTGAGAGTCTTGGAACAGATAAAAATTATAACTTGTTCTGATGCAGCAAAATCCAGCGGTGTCAGAGCAAAAAGAGTGGATCTCCATGTCCCTCTTTAAAGGAAAACAAACATACCACTACCAACAACAAAAACCCCAAACAAAACAGCACAAAACATGATGTCTTCATGAGCATATGCAGTCCAGCTGGCTTGGGTTGCAGCTCCCAGGCCAGGTCCAAAGAGTCAGGTTGTACAAGAGCCTCGTTGTTTGGGTGGGTGTCAAACAAGGCTGTAGGTGTAGAACAAATACCCTTCTTGAAATAGCTCCTGCCTTTTGTCATTGCCAGGGGTGAAGAGAGTGCTGTATTAGGTTAGGTGGAAGTCATGTCCCTGTGTGGTGCAAAGCAAGTCTTGCAAGGATGGTTTTGTATTTGCTTAAAAGTTTTCTGAGAGAAATGTTGTTCTGTCTGTGTAGCATAAGGTCATGGCTTATCCTCGTAAGTAAAAAAGCTCCAAGCTCACACGATAATTTCTTTCCTTGTGGAAACACACAAAACCGGTCTTCTGTGTTCTCTTCTGTCAATGACTTAAAAATGGCAAATTTTTGAATCATAAGACTGGGCATTCAGATGTCAGTTTGTCAGTTAAAGATCTGAATAGTTTTGGTAATGCTAACAGGTAATGCTAGCAAAATGTGAAAGGATCAGAATGGCCACAATGTCTCACTTCTTTTTTAATCCACTCCCATATAATATACTTAAAGGTAGTATATTCCTGCAAGTTGCATTTGGGATTTTTTCCTAGTCTTCCACTGCGGTTGGTGCTCTGGAACTGTTCTTCCCCTTTGGCTTTTCCAGCAGAATTCTGGATAAGCATCCTTAGCACCACTGTCTAATGACCCATGTGCTGATGGGGCACTTCTAAGCTGCATGGTTAAAATATCTCTTTTAAAACTGCATCTGAAAACTTCACCCCAGACAAGTAACCTCTCTGAGGCGTAATACAAGAGAGGGGAAATACTCTCAGTTTTCATTACCTCTAACATTCTCTGCTCAGAGTGTGCAGGAAAACCCTCTAATGGCACCTGGCACATCGGTGTCTCCACTGGGTGAAAAATAAGAATTGGGGGCTTTTTGTTTGCTTGGGTTTGGTTTTTTTTTTTTTTGGTTGTTGTTGTTGTGGGGTTTTTTTTGGTTTTTTTTTGTGTTGGTTTGTTCCGTTTGGTTTTTTTTTTTGGGGGGGGTGTTTTGTTTTGGTTGGTGTTTTTTTTTGTTTGTTTGGGGGTTTTTTTGTTTTTGTTTTTTTGGGGTTTTTTTGGTTTGGTTTGGTTTTGTTTTTGTCCTTTCATCTGTTTTCAACCAGCTATGCTTACAGTCATGTTTGTCTTTCCAACAACTTGCTGCTAAACAATAAAACTCAAAACCATCTGATGGATCATTTGCTCATGTGTCTGCTGTTGTCAAGTTCCAAGTTATTTAATAAATGCTAATATGATTTCTTAATTAAATGGAATTTCTTAAATTCCATTTAATAGTTACCTCCTTGTCACATTTACTTTAACTTATGGAGTTTGATCACTGCACTTTAGAAAGTGATAGAAGGAGTGCCAGGATGTTAAAACAAAAAAGTAACCCACCCAGCTGTTAGAGAAGGAAGTGTTTGCTGTAGACTTGAAAAACGTGGTAGATGATTGCTGCCTCCTTTTTCTTCTCTACAGAGAGGCTAGGTTTGCAGGTGTAATTGCAGCTGTCTTTGGACTCGGCTTGATGAACCACCTACAGGATTCAACATGAAGCCATCGAGAGGCCTTTTTCTAAGTGGATTTGCAGTGGTTGCTCTTCCAGATCTGTAGGTTCAGATGTTCAGTCTCCTGATGCTGTTTGTGTTGACATTCCCTGAAGCTGGTTATTACCAAAACAGAAAGCTTCCAATCTTTGAAGGGAACCAAGCATGCTCGTGACTCCTCCAGTTATTGAAAGGAAGAAAATTACTCCTCCAGTTATTGAAAGGAGAAAAAAAACCTATGAAAAAAGTCCATCTCTTATCTGTCATTAGTTTAAGTAGCTGTATGGCCTGAATCACCTGGGTTTGTGTTTTAATTGTGATTGAACTTTAGACCCTTGGAGAATGGCATCTTCTATGTGTAAATGATCAAGTTTGTGGGGTTTTTCTGTTAACTTACCAACTACTCAGTAGATGGGCACGTGCCCATGTGGCTTACGTAGCTGTGTAGCAAAAGTACGAGAAAAGAGAATAAATTCTCAAAACATTCTCATAGTGGAGCCAAGATGGTCCTTAGGTTTCCTCTGTGAATTCCAAAAAGTACATGGAAGAGATGCTCTGATGCTCTCCATAAAAGGCACAAAGTGTCCTGCATCTATTGTGATTGTTTAAAAGTAAGATACTGTTTCCCACTCCAGTGCCAGCTCCACACCACTGTCATCAGCAGTTTGTATGGGACTGAAGGTACTCCAGGGATGAATTGCAGCTGTCTTGCTTAGATTGGCAAGATATTTTTACAAGTGAATTGTATAAGGAATATAATACTCTTCCTATGTGGAATAGGTGTCCAGTTTGGTCTGAAGATGTCACTGTATTAAGCTTCAGTGCACATATTTATATAATATCAGTCAACCAGGCTTGCATCTGTGGTTTATTCACATGTCTTCCCCACCCTGACAAATCTGTTTTCTGTAAACCTTTTGTGAAGAACTGTGTTTCTTACCACTTTGCTATTTGTAGCTGTGACTTCCTTTGATAAGTATGTGTGTATGTGTGACAGAATAAGTGAAGCTTGAGCACAGCATGGAAAACTGCTCCCTTATATTGCGCTTGCTTTCCTAACCATGGCCATTTCAGGTTTGAGTGGGTTTAAATTTCCTCAGGCTTGCCAAAGAAGAGGCAGTGTAAATGACTGAGGTTTTGTGCATGTGTGTATGCATCTTAAAAATTAAAAATACTAGATATATGAAGTCTGTGTAAGAATTGTAAGGAGACCTCCTACTGGTAGTTCACAGAAGTACCAATTTCATACACTAAAAGGTAGCTAGCAGATATTTTATGCTGGAGTTTGGGATTAGTTTCAGCCACCAATAAATACATTTCTTTTCACAGTGCTTTATTTTACATAAAATACTTCAAGAAAAAAAGTTGAGTTGGACGAATTGTGCATCTCTACATTTTTGGGGGCTACAAATATTTCCAGTTCTATAAAACTTTATAATGTAAAGTTGGTTTGGTTTACTTTGGCCAAGGACAAAATGTAGGGGATTTAAGTAATAAGCAAGTTTGACTGAAAATTTACAATTGTTTAACCATTTTAGTTTTTTATATCTCTGTATTTCATTGGAATATTTATGGGAAGCTGCAGTCATGGACTTCTTAATATTTATTTGAGTAGATAGGGCACCTGTCTTGATATGAAGGCTCTAAGTCAAATAATATTTTGGGGAAACAATACCTTTATTTTCTGTGTTTGTTTTTGGGGGAGGACTTGAGGGGATTTTGGCAGGGGGTGGGGGGGCGTGTGTTAAATTACTTTTTTGGCTTCTAAGCAGACCATCCAAACTTGTTCCAAGATGTATAAAGCTTTTTTCTCTTAATCTGATTTAGATGTTGGCTGACAACACCACAGCTTTTCCAGAATAAAATGTAAATGGTGGATCTGAGTTATATTTATGGCATAAATCTCAGATTTGGCAAGACAGCCAGAAAACTGCTGTGATTTATACAGGCATGTTCCAGATAAGGACAAGCCATGTTTTTCCTTGTTGATTTAGGTGATCCTGGAGATGTTCAGACAGCATTTGCAGCAGCCTTCAGATGCATATTTTGGACAAATATTGTATGCAGTCTATTAAATTTAAAGGCTGTTCTAAGAAAATAGAGTCAGATCAGGAAGGTGTGTTAAAGCTGGGAGTCTGCTGAGATATGGAAGTAGTAGCAGGGAATAAGGGGACAAGGGCCAGTCTCCTTGGACTCTCATCCTTTCTAGATCTGTTGTTGAGACAGACACATGAAATATCCTTGACCCTACAGTTTTCATTCAGATCTGTTTTGAAGGAAGTGAGTGATATATGAGATTCCCCCAAGAGTCTTAATGCTTGCAGTTCAAAAGGAAAAACATATTCTTCCTTTTTGTGATGAGCTTTGCTTGCTTTTGGCGCATTACCACAATACAATTCTGCTTCTATCCTCCAATCAGTTTGCATTTTCAAGACTTTGCTGTCTTTTTTCTTCCGTGGTTTCCTTGTCGGTGGTGGGGCCTTTCTGTGCAACAAGATGTTTGGTGCTGAGATATTTGAGTGTTTGCGACTTTGCTGCGTTTGAAACTTAGATGGACCAAACAAAGAGAGTCAAAAAAGGAAAGGAAAAAACCCAAACCCACACACACCCCCCAAAAATTCCACAAAATAAAACCTAACACAGAAACTTGGCTCAGTTCAGCTGGTATACATGTTGAGAAAAATGTTTGGAGCATTGACTGACACGTTGAAAAATGCAATTTGCTGGTCTATATGTGAAGGATAATCCATTTTATACTGAAGAAAATTCATGCTTTTCTTTTCCCTGCCTCAGAGGAAAATATCACTATCTCCATCAGTGATGCAGAGAAAAGGACAGGGTGCTTTGTGAGAATGCACACAGCTTTTGTAGCTGGAAGCTATAGTTTGTGTTGATAGCATTAGCTCAGATTTCAGTCCAGAAACTCAATTAGGTAGTAAATAACTTACTGCAGAAAGTGCTAAAGCCTGTAATCCAATACCAAGCCTTGCACAGCATTTTGATATATCATCTGTGTTACTGGCTCAGTCTGACTCGTTGAGCAGTGACAAAAGCACTAAGGAAGGTGCTCATTACCCCATCGTGGTGTGAAGTGGCTGCGGCTGCTGCTCTGCAGGTTCTCTTTCTAGATGATCATTTATCAAAGGTACCTTAGACACAGTGTGTTCAGGTGTTTCTCAGCCATCTTCGAGGGTGATACCGTGGGCTGCTTTTAATCTTGCACAAATTTTTTCAGTCTTCCTCTGGTAAGTTTCCGAGAGACCATAGTTCTTGCAGTCCTGTGCTAAGGGTCTAAAAATTGCTTTACAGCAGGGAAGCTGCTATGTTCAATGGGCATTAATTACCTAGTTGCAATTGTAACTCAAGGTGTGGCCTCCTAAGTTTACTGCCGGGGGGGGAGAATGGCGTGCAAGGTGCTTAGCACCACCCATACTCGGAATTACAAATCCAAGAATAATAAGTTTTGCCTTTTTTTTTTTTTTTTTTTTTTAGTGTGTTCCATCTGGGCATGGTGCCTTTGCTGGTCTGTTTTCTCCTTTTTTGAT
Source organism: Passer domesticus (assembly GCF_036417665.1). Lineage (NCBI taxonomy): Eukaryota > Metazoa > Chordata > Aves > Passeriformes > Passeridae > Passer > Passer domesticus. Next base: position 74,626,456 of record NC_087512.1, on the reverse strand, counting down.
TACGTGCTGTTTATAACTTGTCCATAATATTGCTTTGCTTCTTAGTATCCATAGAAAGCTGGTTCTTTTCTGATTTTTTCCCTTTTTTTGCCACCTTCTCAGGTGGCAGCTCTGCATTTTCATTGAACCACGCTGTCCCTGGATGACCTTTACTTTTTGTTTATGTCACTTGTTTCTTGCAGAGGTGTTTCTAACTCGGTATTTCATTAGCTCAAGCTGACTTCCTTCTGGGCTACTTGTTGTGCAATTAGATCCATCCTGAGCTGGCGCTTGAAAGTACCTTTGGTGAAACTGCTTTTGCAACACTTACAGAAAACAGGTGACTAACTTACTTGAATATGTTTAATTTGACTCAGCTCCAGCGGGGAAAGAGATTGTGTGTACAGTATATACACCTTTCTAAAGGATTAAACAATACATGCTGATCAGCTTCTCTTCTTTTTGCGTTTTTCCCCCCTCCAGCTTTTTTATTTAATAGTAACTTTCGGTTTGGGATAAGCCTGTTAGGAAACACTCCCAAGCAGAGAGCGAAACCTAATGTGTGTATATCACAGTGTGATAAGGAACACGTTGGAAGCACACTTCTTTTTTTTTAAAGTGTGCTACCACAGTGTTCTTCCTTATTGTTGCCTACTGTTGTCTCACTTGTGGAAGTTTGTTATTCAGTAGAGTAGAGTCAACCCCTCATTTCACTTCCTGTTCTTATTTAAGAATTTTTATTTGCTTGGCTCTAGAAGAATGGGGGTGGGGCTGTGTGTATATTCATGCATCTATACTCACATAATTTATATGACTTTGTTGCTTCTTTTCCTGTTTAAGACTGAATATCAGTGGAACTTGCTTACTTGGAAATATGTTTAAGATTATTAGTGTGATGTGCTGTTATCATTCACCTGCCTGGCTTCTTTTTAAATACCCGTTGTATGATATAATTGTTACGGCACTTACTATTGTAAAAATAACATTGTTTAAGATCTAGAACAACTAACAGAATAAACAATGCTGTATTTGATCACAATTTAATCAAAGGTTTTCCATATACAGTACTACTAGAGACATTATGAGTATTTAGCTAAACAGATTTATTGTAAGAAATTATTGAATGATTGAATAATTTGAACTTCAAGTGTTACATTGGGAGCATTGTGTTGTTCTGCAGGGTAGTATTAGTGGCTAGGAAATATGACATACAGTTGAAGTGCAAGAATGTATAGAAGAAAAAATCTCAGTTCCTCATTGCTTTTCTTGCTGCATGGCAGCTTGTGTCACTTTTCAGTGTCTTGGTTTGTCATACTATCATTCAGGAAATTAGTCTTTCCTTTTTGTGCAATACTTTCTCTGCAGAATGTGAAAATAGCAACTGGTACACCTTATTAATCAGTGAACATAAGAAATAATCCACTAACCAGTTTCTTAAGTGGTTCAAGCAAAAATACTTTCTCAGTGCTGAAACCATTATGTGGTTAGGATCTTTGCCTGGAATCATCATAAATACAAAGAAATTGGTAAGATTACCCTAAGCATGAAGATGGCATGAGGGAAGGCTCTGAACATAAAGGGGAAAAACTGAGGGCATTTGAGACTGTGAATGCTTTATTTCAGAATAAAAGGGGCTTTTTGTGAGATGACAGATTTTCTTCAGAATATAGTTAGAATGGCAGAGTGTAAATCATCACACATACAAATTTACATGGGAAACTGATTAGGACTAGCAATCCTGGAATGTATCTACTATAAAAAGAAACCCTTAGAATTAAAACAAATATGTGGGCTGAGCAGCAACCTAGGAGAAACTGCTTTTTCACATTCGACCTCTTCTCAAAACAGTATTGCTACAGAGTACTGGAAAAGCTGATTTAAAAATTTTTGGATATTCACATAATTTAAAAGTCTCAAGACATGTTTGCAAGTTGTTGCCCAGATTTTGGGTGGATGTCCCAGTGGCACAGTACAGTGCTGGAGCAGTTGTGCCTGCGTGTGCACATGAGCTGTGAGCAGAGTGTCTGCCCTCACTGCTGACAGCGTCCATGGTAGTAATAGCAGCCCTTCCAAAAGGAGTCACAATCCCTTTGTCCTAGGAAATGGTTTTCAATTGCAATTATGTTTGATGCTCCAACTCTCTGTCTGGGTGCTGGGCAGACTTAATTCTGTTAACAGAAGATGCTGAGTGAGAAACTGAACACGTGATCCCAGATGAGGAGGTGTGAAAGAAGAGATGTAACCTTAAGCAAGAAGAACTTAAAAGTTCAATTTCTGTGCAGAAATCAAGTACAGACTTACATGCTTGTATTTTCTCTTGTGAAGAAGTTAACTAACAGGAGCTGGGACTCTTAGGCCTTGGTTGCCAAATCCTTTTTTAAAAAATAGGCTAAAGTAGAAGGTAAAAATACTAGCATGTTAAAAATACTCTTCAAAACAGCCAGATATTGTTGTGTCCATTTTGATTTCAACTTCTGTTATTCTGTTCCTATTATATTTCTTTCCAGAATAGCTCATGTTTCGCAAATGCATAAAGATTTCTCGATGTTATTGTATTTTTCATTCAAGCACTTTTTCTTCAGGTGAACCAAATAGATTATTCAAAAGTAAATCCATAAGATAATGGAGATATATTACATTTTTTTTTGTTTTGCTGTCTCACTTTTACTTTTGCTCAGTGTAATTTTTTTCTTAAATATGCTATCCTGGGAAACTTTAAGAACCTTTCAGTGTGTGTTGATAATTCATGTGCATAAATTAATAGCTGATTATGCTACAAAGTAAATTGAGATGGAGTGCTACAAGAACTTTCTCTGTCTGATAAATTGAGAAGACCATGCCAAACAACACTAAAATTAAACTAATATATGAGCCTGGATATAATTTGGTCCCTCTTTGAGAAAGACTTATGGCTTTTCAGGAGAGATTTTGAGTTTTTGTGTTTATGAACAGAGTTATTTTATTTTGTGGTGTATTCATTAGTAGCATATATAATTTGTATGCAGGCTTCTGTTGTCCAGTGTAGATGTAAACACTTATCTTCTATGAACTTTGTATGATCTTAGATATATGAAAGAGACTGTTGCTTTAATTTAGGAGAAATAGTCCTCGATCTCATCAGTGACTCAAGCCTAAGTGCTGGAACTAAAATACTCACATGTTCTTAAAAAGAATCTTTCTAAAATACTTGAATAAAAGTCAGTGAAATGAAGAATCAGAATTTTTAAAAAATCATAGAGATCAGCACTTTCAGTTTGGCTTTTGGAAATAGTGCCTTGTGAGTGTTTTGTTTTCCTGATTCACCATGGTGTGAATCATTTGCCTTTAGTTTCCTGACCATGTCAATAGCTTTGTAGTAACCACACTGGAGAAAATACTGAATGTACTTACCCAGTTGGCACAGGATTATGTTTCTTTGCTTTCTGCATTTTCCCCCTCCATTCATTCCAGGTCTGATTATTTTTCACTCAGATCCTATTGTTTTATACACTTCTGAGTGTGATGCAATTGGAAATGAAGCCTTATAGGAATGGCAAGTAAAGGTTGCCATGGCAGCTCTGGGGTGTCTTGGTTTTTTTCCTTATTTTGTTGCTAGGAAGTATTGAGATGCCTTAGATAATCCAGAGATTACCCAAATTAAATGTGGAAGAAAATTTATTGTGGGTTTATGTAGATTAATAATGGGACTTATGGTTTAAATGTATCCAACTTTCCTTGAAAAATTGCAACTGTGCTGTGGAGATTTGTGGATGCTACTACAACTAAGCTTAGCAGTGATTTTTCTTCTAGTATCTTCAAGATTTTTTATTATATTTTTATGTTCTGTGTTCAGTTTTTAAGAGGCAAGAGAGGGATTGCAAACCTCCTGTCTGCTGGTTATATCACTGGGTGAAAAAGACTGGGCTTATGTGAAATGCTGCCTGGCTCTCCTTGGTCCAGTCAACATCTTATGTGTGTTTTGGAGGGGATTTTTGGTTTCCCCCACTGCTAAGAGCATAGAGCTAACTCACTGAGTTCCTGTGTGCATGGGATACACATGAGGTTTACTCGGTGTGTCACTGGTCATATGCCCCATAGGTGCAGAACTGGTGTGTATTACAGCTGGTCTGTAGCCTGTAATGTCGAGAATGTCTCCAAGTCTTTGGGTACTGTGAGAGTGTCCAGGCAACTGTGTCAGTATCACATTTTTCTGCCAAAATTCTGTCACAGTTTATGAAGTCCTACTGTGCATTAACTTCAGCTAAGATCCACCCTGTTTATTTCAGTGTAACTCAAATTCTTCTTTTTCAAAGTCGGAGATGTGCTACTGTTATTTCCCTTTTATGTGTGGGGAGGCATTTCAGCATAGGTACGTCTAACGTAGCAGAAGTGTTAACAGGACTGTTTTTTCATAGGAGACGTCTGTGTTGTTATTGAGGAGGATGACACTGACATGGCAGTGTGTGGATTTATTTGTGCTGTACTGGGTAACAAGTGATAGTGGTGCAGGAGGCTGCATGTGTGAGGGCTGGAACCTTGCAGTGTTGGTGCAGGCTGCCGAGGCATGATCACCTCATGAAGTCAGCAAGTCTAAGGGGCAGGGTGCTGCAACTGGCTAGGGACAATCCCAGACATGAGTACAGACTGGGAGAAGAAGTCATTTGACAGCAGCCCTGAGGTGAAGGACTTGAAGTTATGATGGATGAAAGCTGGACTCGAGCTGGCAATACCAGAACCAAGCACATCCTGGGCTTCATCCAAAGCAGTGTGGCCAGCAGGTCAAGGTAGGTAATTCTGTTCCTTTACTCTGCCCCTGTCAGACTCCACCTGGAACACTGCATCCAGCTTGGGATCCTCAGCACAAGAAAGACACGGACCTCTTAAAGTCCGTCCAGAGGAAGATCATGAAGATGACTGGAGGGATGGAGTACCTCTGCAATAAAGACAGACTGAGAGCTGGGGTTGTTCAGCCTGGAGAAGAGATGGCTTTCACTAGCTGAAGAGGAAGTTATAAAAAGGAGGAAGAGGGACTTTTTATATGGGCAGATAGTGACAGGAAAAGAGACAATGACTTTAAACTGAAGTAGAGCTTCTCTAGGTTAGATGTTAGGAAGAATTTCTTTGCCCAGAGGCTGGAACAGGTGGCCCAGAGAAACTGTGAATGCCTCATTCCTGAAGATGTTCAAGGCCAGATTGAATGGACAGCTGAGCAACCTGATGTGGTGAATGGCAAGGTTAGTTGAAACTACATGATCTTCAAGGTCCCCTTCAGCGCTAACAAATCTATGATTCCATGATGAGGTTTTTGTTGTGAGGATGCTTGCAGTAAATGTCAAATTGTTTTAGTGCATTTTCCTTTAAACTGAGGGCTGGATCAGTCTTCCATGTACTTTTTGTTGTGCTGTTCTGAATGCTGTAAGCTGTAGCTCTTTGTTTTGACCAGTAGCTGTTAGTCAGCTGGACAGTGCTGATAAACAATTGACAAAGTTTCTCTTTGTAAGGCATCACCCTGAAAACAGTGATTTGGAGAAGCTGTTGCAGACAACAGCTGCAGGGAGGTAACCATTTAAGACACCGGTGTGCATGCCTTGCAGTAGGTGGTTCTGTGGTCCAGCTGGATCTTCCTTGTTCTTCTGGCTTTAACCATTTCATGTTTCTCTGCCCCTCCTGTCCAATTTTGTTTATACAATGCTGCCAAGCTGGCCCATTTCTGCTCCAGCCACTGGGGTTCAATTGGTGGCATGGGCAGTCTGCAGCAAAAGATACAAGAGGCACCAGCCTAAGACAGAGCCAGGAGAAATGTCTGATTGCTAAATGGTCTTCAAGAGTCTTTTAGTGGCATCTGGAACTTGATTTTCTTATTGCCATGCTGTCTTGCTGAAACCATGAGTTGGGTGTCATTCTTCTTTGAAGGCTGTCAGGATCTATGGCCTTTCACTGCGTGTGCAGGTAGTGTGATCAGAGGTTTTTCTGTCACCCTTCAAACTGGCTTGACCCTTTCTAGCTGTGTAAAGGCTACAGTCTGGAAAACCTGAGAAAAAGCCGCAAATATCTTGCATCTGGTTTGTGTGGGCAGCCTTCATCCTTCTGCCTGTACAAGAGAACTGCTCAAGTGCTTAGTAGTTTGACCTCTGAACCACAGACAGATTTCTGTGGTTCAGAGACAATTTCTTTTTGGGCTCCTGCCTTCAGCATCCCTGAAGACTGCTGATAACCCAGACTGGGAGCCTGCTGGGAGAAGAGTCACAGCCAGTGGTCTATTGCTGTTACATTGTTGGTGGCAAAAACTGTGTCCCTCCAGGCTCCTTGTGCAGCTTCACACTGTTAGTGGGAGCCCTCTTCCTCTGAAGGATATTTTTGTTTTTTTAATTGTCAGGAGATGAGTTGTTGAACTCTCTCCCCTGATGTTGTAGCCCTCTTGGAGATTTTTTTGTTTTCTATCAGTGCCCCAGCACCCTGTCCCATGACATTGTCCTATCTTTGGCCTAATCTTCAAGGAAAGAGAAGGTGTTAGTGCTTTCTGGATGTGAATGCAAGTTTGAGACTAGCCATCTTCCATCTTTCTGAAAAAGAAAACACTCTTAATATTGGGGACCTGTTCAGTAACTAAAACTCTGAAATTCTGTGTTCACCCTAATTTCACTAGTGACAAGTCTGATCCAGCTGTCTTTTAAGAGGAAAAAAAGTAAAGTCTATGCAGAACTTACCTTTCTCATAAAATTTCACAGAGCAGAATCCCAGAATAGTTTGGGCTGGAAGTGCCCTTAAGGATTATCTAGCCCAACATCCCACTCCCACACATCCCACACAATAAGCAGGGACATTCTCAACTAGATCAAGTTGCTCAAAGCCCTCTCAACCTGACCTTGAATGTTCCCAGAGATGAGGCATCTACCAGCTCTCTGGACAAGCTGTGCCAGTGTTTTACCACCCCTATCATACCAAATTTCTTCCTTACGCCCAGTTAAAATCTGCCCTCTTCTAGTTAGAAGTGCTACCTCTTGTCCTATAGCAATGGGCCCTGCTTCTTTATTATATGCCCTATTTAAGTATTAGAAAGTGGCAGTATAAGGGTCTCCCTGGAGCCTTCACTTTCCAGGCTGAACAATCCCAAGTGTCTCAGCCTCTCATGGGAGAGGTGCTCCAGCCATGTGATATTTTCTGTGACCCTTCTTTAAGACCTGTTCAAATGTATCCATTCTTTCCTGTGCTCAGGATCTCACAGCTGAATGCTCTGTTCCAGGCAGGGTCTCTGAGAGCAGAGGAAAAGTTAAGAATCACCTCCTTTCTCAGTTTATTGTCCACCAACATTCCCAAGTGCCTCTCAGCAGCGCTGCTCTCTTTCTGTTCACACCTCAGCCTATATTCACTTGGCCATACTGTACAGACTGGAAAGAGAGTGGACTGCAGCATCTTAAGTGGAGTGGATAGACCCCCCTTCTGTGTATAGACATAGCTGTTAGCATGTCTAGATTTTCTGATGGCTGTGGACTTAGAAAAGCCTCTTGACCAAATGGAGATGGCTGCTTTCACTGCTGTGGTATAACTTCTCTGTGCAGTTTTCTCCTTGAAATGCAAAGCCTTGGTGGGACTGAGCACACAGTGTAGCTGCCTTTGCCTCCAGCTGTTGGTGCTCTGGCTTTTCCTGCTTAGCAGGATCTAAGAAACCTGCTCTGGGTAGAGTCAGGAGATGGGAAGATGGAGAGAGTTCTGTTTTGGCAGGTGAGGTTCCTTTAGTTAATTTGTCAGTACTCATTCTACAGTACCAGGAGGATGGAGAAGCAAGATACTGTGTTGTAGGCTGCAGGAATGAGCGAGTGAGAAGTGCTTATGTTGCCCAGGTGCCTTGTGAGCCTCACACAATTCAAGCAAACCTACTATAACCAACCAAATGATTGACAGTTCAAGTATATCACCTAAGTTACCTGTTTTCTTAATAAGTAGCTTGTCTTATTTTCACTTGTCTTGTTACTTTGTTATTTTCTACCAGCATATTTGAAATACAAATGAATAGGAATTCAGATGTGCTGCCTTGAAGTTATAGAGGTCAGATGCTACAAAGACATTTCTTTGGAGTATTTGTACCTATAAAGAGAAGGTGTTCTCATGCAGATAATTCTGGGAATATAAAGTGCAAGGCAATTCACATTGTGTGGAGGCAAACTGCACTTTGTCAAACAGGGTATGTACTGGTATCTCCATTTAAAACAGAAGCACGAATGACTGGTTAGTCGACAAGACCAGAGAAACCTGGAGAGAGAAAAGAGCTGTCAAGTACAAGTCATCTATAAGGATACTCAGCAGGTATCTGGAAAACTTTAACATGGTTTTCATTTCTTTTGGATTTTCTGAAGAGTATTTACCGTGTGGTGTCAAGCACTCTGTAAGCAAGGCCTGAAGTTTCTCACCACAGTGAGAAAGGAGGGTCTTTTTAATGCTCAACTTCTTAAAGATTTCAGACATTTTTCCATTCCTCTCTCACCATTGTTTGAAATGTTTCGGGAAGACGAAAGCTTCTATGACAGCTTTCCTGGTGACATTTAGCAAGCATTGCACAACAGAACTCTAAGCTTAAACTAGGCTTTTTGTCTGAGAGAGCGCACCAATATTACATACAGGTCTTTGCATGTTTCTGCTGAATTGGAAAATAAGCTGGTGAAGTCCATGTACTGCATCCAGCATTCCTTTCAGTGAATAGTCACAGTATTCAGACTGGCCTGTGGTCACAGTTGTAAATGAAAAGCTAAATGCGTCTATGTTGGCAAGCTGCTACAATGGAAAAGTAGCTCAAAGCTGTGTAACAAATGTAAAAGTTGAGTCCCACAAACTTCCAGTAAAATGAAAGTGTGCTTTTAAGTTACTCCTGAAAATAGTGACTCCTCCACCAGCTTGAATGATCCTGTCTGGATAAGCAGTCTGGTGTTTTTGATATAATTTAAGAACACTGTGATAGAAAAAAAAAGTATTTTTCTCCAATCTGTGACTAATTAGCCCGTGGGCATTTTCTGAAAGCTATTGTCTTTTAACTGTCAATGGATCTCTTCAGTGAATGCAAAGGCAGTCCTGCTGAACAAAATAAGCCTGCTTGCACACCAAGGACAAGTTCAGAAGGGAGTGATAAAGCCCCTGAAGGAGAGAGGCAGATTAAACCTGTATTTTGGCTTCTGTTTTGTCAGGCACATGCTATGGAAGAGCAGGCAGAGCAGAGGAAATAACCTACTTAGTTTTGACCAAAATAAAACTTTGTTTTGAAAGAGTTAGATTGACTTAGGCTGAATTGTCTTGGTGCTGATATGCCCTTTAAATCCCACTGATTCATTGTTTGGAAAGTAGAGACTGTTATTGTTGTCTTGCATAACAGCTTTGAAGCTTTGGTTTACTCCTGGCTTCGCTAGATTTCTTGTTTGTTTTCCTCTGTCCGTCTGCAGGCAGTTGTCCTTCCTCCTTCCGTCTTTTAAGCATGCTGCAGTAGCTGTGCCTCCTGCAGTGGCCATCTTTGCCTTTGTGTGCGTGGGGCACTTTTATTAACTAACTGGGGCAAGCTGATTCTTCCACGTTCAGCACTTCTGAACCCATCTTCCTTCCCCGAGCACTCATCAACAGCTTCTCTGCATAAGCCAGTGCTGCAATTTTATGACTACGCATCCTGGCAGAACCGAGGTGGAAGTGATGGCATCTCTTTGAATCATGGCAAACAAACTGGGAATTTTGGAAGCCCTTCCAGATTCTGGAGTAAAGCAGTTTGGTTTGCGCCAGAAAGCAGAGAGCTCTACTATGTTTCAGGGCAACCCTGGGGATAGTGGCTGGACTGGACAAGTATTTACATCTTCTTGAATGAGAGGGACAGTAAAAGAACATCTTGTTTTCTTGTATTCTAGCAGTGATTGACAGTGCTCTTAAAAAAAGCTGTTTTTTCAGTTGCTGAGCACTATCTTGTTTTGTTTGAGGTTTTTTCAGTGAGGGGAGGGGTAAGAATAACTGCTTGAAAGGCTGTAGTGTAGGCAAATTCAAATATTTTCTCTTATTCTGGATTGTTGAATGCCTTATATGAGTTGGTGATGTATGGAACAAAAATTTGTAATAATTGCATCTGTTTAAGAGAAATATTTATACTGCTAGAAGTACTGATGGCTGTCTGTTCAAAGCACTAAACTTTACAGAAAGCCTGGTAATGTTTTACCCGTAATTCATTATTGCATTTTGATAAAAACAAGATGTATGCTACATGGGCAAATTTATAATCTGGTGTACTAACTTGAAGTTAAAAATCCTTGACTTGGGTGAATTGTTATGCTTTAGCAAACTGAAAGTAGTCGTGCTGATATATAGCATGTGAGAATCTGACTCTAACTCTACAGACCGTGTAGTCGGATGTAGCTGTAGTGCACTCCTAACAGTAATGCTCTCTTTACTGGAGCTACTGAAAATGAAAATTACTGGAAGTATTGAAAATAAATTTGATAGTCTCTGCTGCAATGAATTACCCCTCTGGAGTAAATGGCAAGAGCCATTATTCTCTCTGTAGTACCTGTTGCATTTAAAACATAGCCATGCTTGCTGTGAAAGCACAAGGCTTGAACTGCACTGCACATCTCCTGCCCCGAGGAAACTGCTGCCAAACATCACTTGTTGCAGAGGTTGCCGCTCTGTTGCGCCAGGCGAGTGGTAAGGTAAAAAATGCCTATGCTGTCATCTTTCCAAGAGGTCCACTGAATCCAAACCGTTTTCTGGGAAACGAAAACTAAATCCTTTTCTTGGTGCTTGTCACCCTGAGTTTGCAGCCATGACACTGTTGGCTTTTGGAACCATCTGCTATCAGTGCAGGCTCTGGCCAAAGCTACCACAAGGTACATGTCCTTTTGCCACCTGTGGGAAGCTAGACTTCTTGTGTACACCTTCTGGACTTCTTGTGTACCCTTTTGTGGCAGTCAGAGTTTGGGCCAGTTGTGGCTTGCTGCAGTTTCATGACAGCTAAGTCTGAAAATGTGTGGTGGGAAGTCAGTCTTAAGGGGCATGGACCTGTCTTTTCAGAGAATTGTCATTCTTTGATTGGCAAAAAACATTGCTTCTTACAGCTGCTGGAACTTGTTGAGATGAAAAGAGGATGTGACCACAGATGAGTTTCATTTGATGTGTGAAATACAATAAAGGGCTGAAGGTTGTCATATGAAAAAAGGAGGATAGAGATTCTTGGGATGTGGAAATCTACTTGTCAGTGCAGAGACACACTTCAGAGTAGGAGTTAAGTTACACTTCAGATACTTGTTGAGGACTTTGCCCATGTTTCTCCATCCATGTTGTCCATTGCTTCAACTTCTTTTTTGTGAAAAATAACCTCTTTAAGATAATTTATTTAGATACAGAGAACCTATAACACTCTAAGACACCTGTGTTGAAAAAACCCAAATTGTTCAATATTTCATCTAGTAGAAACTTTGTTTTATTTCATCCTATAAAATTTTCTTTAGGAAGATATAAACAACATTCCACTGGCCACCCAAGTCTAGTGTCAGAGCCAGCTGGTAACCATACCACAGCTTTTTCTTAGCCTTGCTTTTCTGAGCATCTTAGTAGAAGACAGATATAAACAAAGATATTGTGCACGGAAGGTTCCCACTGGAACTGAAAGTTGGCATTCACAGAGTGTGAAATGCTAAAATAAAAACACACTGGCTGCGTGGGTCTGGGTGTCAGATAAAAGCGATAGAGGGAAGCAATGAACTCAGTGAAGACTGCAGATGGATTTGTGGCAGTGTGGGGGATTGTGCTACACAACTCTTCCATTAACAGTCCACAGCCTCCTCTACAATGCCAGTAGTGAGCTGAGAGCTCACGCTGACACCAGCTGCTGAGGATTACAGATTACAGAATTATATTCCAGTCTATTATTTTATTGCTTGTTGATTGTAAAGTGATGGTTATGAAGGGGAGGAAAAGTTCTCTTACAAGCTGCTGAGTCTTTAGTCTGCTTTTACAGATAGGCAGGAAAGGATCTTAGAGTTGTAATGCTGCATCCAGGAAAATATGTGCCCATGGTGTAATTGTCAAAGAAAGGCAACTTGAATGCTAGACATTATTAGGAAAAGACTGGGGAGGAGTGGCAGAAAAGCCACCTCTGTGCCACAGCATAAAATGAGCTTGCTGATTCTCTCTGTGCAATGGCTGAGCTGCTGCTGAGTCTGTAGGTGTCTGATGCAGCATTAGATCTTGAACATGACATTTTCCTTTCTCTGTTTTATTTTAGTCCCCTTGTAATTCTTTCATGTAATCTATGTACATTTATAGGGCTTTTTGTAGAGGACTGTAGAGATTTTCCATTTATGTAATACTCCTACATATATCAGGCCATTTGTTCTAGTAAACTCTCCAAGACAGGGACTTCTTCCAAGTCTTACATTTAACAAGATGCCTCAGAGAACTACTGCACTTAATTTAGTTGTATTTATATTCACATTAATAAGCTGTATACATTCTTTAATGCATTGCACTCAAATTTTTCCAGAAATGAAAATTTATTGTAAAAAAAATTGAAAAAATTTATCCTCCCTGGAAAGCAATTTGATAGTTCTTCTTATAAAAATGCAACGTTACACTTCAGTGTTACAGATAAAAGAAAAAAATTAAATAAAACCTAGCATGTTGGAATACAAATATACAAATACATTTCTGTTTGAAAAACACCAGGACTGAATTATGGTGAGTATTTTCCAAAGAGGAAACAAAAGTAATTTTTAATACCTTCTAGACATTTTCTCAGAGCTGAGTGGTCTTTTCAAAAGTGGGAGAAGATTGTGTTGTATCTGATATTTCATGAGCAATTCTCACCCAGAATTCTCACCATTTGCAAGGGACACCAATACACGGCTAGAGTCCGTACAGGGCATAATTCATTATTTTCTTCTTCCTAGTTTTGGATTCTGCTTTGAAGTTTGTCTTGAGGACAGAGAGAAAAATGCTTATATGGAAAAAGTGTGACATGTTGGAGGGTATAAATAGCCATCCTTTTTTTAAGGAGTGTTACACAGCTCATGAGTTACAGTGATTCCCAGCTTTTATGTCCTGCCTTGCTGGGGAGGCCTGGAGAGAGATGTTTTCTATTTCTTTTCAAGTGTATGTTGGAAAGGTGCTGGCTCTACCTTCCACGAGTTGCCATAGGTACACATGGCCTTTATGTTTATTAAAACACCACGTCAAACAGAATGTGGTAGGAAAAGTGGCCCAGGAAGGGATGGCTTATGGGCAGAGCCTCCTGTAAAGCCATATCTTGTGCTCCGTGTGGACAGGGAGCAGCACTGTGATGCCCAATGGCCAGGTGGCTTCTTGTTGAGCATTGGCAAAACCTAATTTTTCACAAGAAGGAAGTGATTTATAACTGAAGAGCAGAAGGCCTCAAGGTAAACTTGTCAAATATGTTTGGTGCAGTATGCCTGACCAGATGCTGAAGAGAGACCTCATAAAGCCTCCTAAACCATTAAGTAAATGTTTTGTACAGTGTCTGAAAGCTGCAATTGAATGGCTTTCTTTTGACTTAGACAACCCATAGATGTGTCTGCTTGTAGCTCATCACTGAGTTTGTATGGATCAAGAAATCTTCATTCTTTAAAAAGATCCACCTGTCCTTTTCCTTTAAATGCTTTTTCCTCAGAATTTTGCATTTCATCTACTGAAACATCACACACAGAGTCTTCTGGCTTGTTTTTCCTAATAAAAGGTCACCCCTTAAAACCCATGAAACCCCTCCTAGCTGTCAGAACTTATGACTTAATTAAGCCTCTCTGGGACTATTGATATGAATGTAGGATTCTGCCACCTCTCCTTCCCCCAAATATTGTTAATGCTTCAGTTTGCTGCCATTTTGGGTTTATTTCTTTCTGTGTGGAATGTGCAAAATAAAAACAAATTGGTGACTTGTAGGAGTAATTTCACCTGCTGAGGAATGTGACAAGCAGAGGAGGAGTTGTGTGAATAGCTCCTGAAAAACATGTGAAAATCTTTCACTGAGAATGTTACCTTCTAAGTTTGGGCGTTACTTATCTCCTGCTGTTTGTCTCGTGATATTTCTTAATTTGATTATTTGCAAATGCTTCAATTTTCTGGCTGACATTTTAGGAAACTTAATTATTTTCTGTATTGTCTTCTTCTGTATGCATTCAAACAATTAAAAACTTTATGCACCTTCCTATTTTGCTCCTCATCTGGAACGTTAATTTAGTTGGGTTTTACTGATTCTCTGAAGTTGCTGACCTAGTATGCTTTTCTGTGTCATGAGATGTTTCCTTATCTGAACCATACTGTCTTTATGCAGGACCATGTTTGCTGGATTAGTCAGTGCAAAGAGAAAATTGTGGTACTGACTGACTTGGGTTGTGGTATGTGTACTGACTTGGGTTGTCTAAATAAGAGCACCTCTCAAGGTCCATGGGAGGAGCATCTCTTCCATGAGCTGGTTGTCTGAATTCCCTGAGGTGTTTGGGTAGGGCTCCGTTGATTTGTGCATTGTTTGTGTGCACTTAAATTTAATAGCCACTTAGAGAGGGTGGTCTTGCAGACTTGAGTTGCCTGCTGCATCTTGAAGATCAGAAAATTCCTGTGATCAATCTGCACCACCATGCTCTCTGCTTTCCTTTCTAGCCAGCCTGCCTCTGAATGTGTCATTTCACTGAATTTCATTAGTCACTGCTGATTCCTCTTTGGCTAGCTCTCACTTCTTTATGCAATTCTTGACATCTGCCTATTTATATTTGAAGCTTCATACTCTGTTTTTCATGGGTCAGAGCTATGAGAACCTTTGTCATGACGCTTCTGCCTTTGGAGGGCATTTCCACTCACCTAGCCAGGTCAGATAAACTTTGGGCACCACTCTGAGACAGTGACAAGGTCACCTGAACATTGAGGTGGCTGAGGCAGATGTCTTCAGGGTATGAGTGACAAATTTCAGACTACAGGTGGTAATGGGCAGGTGGCCTTTGACCCATTTCTCTTGAAGCTTCTACAGACCTGCTCTCACCACAAGCAGGTGGCCTTCCTAAGAGCATCAGTAGAAATACTGCTGACACCTAAGGAAGGAGCAAGTTTAATTATGTTGTCATTATATTACCACTATGTCCATGTTGAGAAAACACGTATCAGTGATGAGGATTCACCAGTTCTCTGTGTGGACTCATACCTGTTTTCTGGAGCAGGAGATTCATCTTTCTTCTGCCTGGATAATGACTTTGCTTTCTTTGGTCTCCTTTGCACTGGTAGGCTGTGTGCTCCTCCCCACCATGGAGATCACCTTCAAACCTGTTAAGCAACTGCATTTGCAGCTGCAAGAATCCATTTCATCATCCTTTCTTTGTCTGTTTCCTTCCCTGATCTGCCCTCTTTGGTTGGAAACAGCCATAAACCTTAGAGATGCACATAACTCTTCATAGCTCCCAGCAGAATATTTGGTTCTGCTCCTTTCCATTTTATTTCATCAGTGCAATAATCATTCTGGGTTCAACCATGGATGATGAATAACACATTTGAACACAGTAGTGACTTGCAGTGCTTCTTTTTCTGACTTGCAGATTAATGAAAAAAAAAAAAAGCTTACTGCTCATATTAAGATGGATGCCAAGAGGAGAGGTGTCATCCTTTTTGTGATACCAGAAGGAAAACTTAGTTTGTGTGGGCAGGGCAATAAGCTGTTTAGAGAAGTGGACCTGGATTTTAATGCTTCAGTTGGCCTGGAAGGAGAAGTGTGCAATCAAAACTCAATGAGCTGGAGAAAGGGGAGGAGAGGAAATTGCTTTTGGTGGCAATAGCGCATACAGTCAGTGGCAACAGTGGACTGCAGGTGGGAAGTTTGAAGCACTTGGGGTGTTGTCAGATACTTGGGAAACTTAGGAAGTGGTACGCTGTGCTTAGGAAAAGCAGGGAGAAGAAAACCCCCCGTGTACAGCAACAGTTGCCGCTGGCAAGTGATCTTCCCTGGCACTGGGAGGGATCTGAGCTTCCACTCAAAGGGGTCAGGAGCTGAGCATCTGCACAGGGCTTCACGCTTGAACTGGTGGAGAGTAATTCTGAAAGAAATTACTCTAAATCCATAGCTGCATGGCTTATTAGTTCCTAATCAATCAGAGGTGGTAGGAGTGAAATAAAGAATCCCTTGTTTTCTTCACACAGCTTAATGTAATGCAAATTCATGGTAAGAAGCTGTGAAAAATATCCTCTCCATGACAAGTGGAGCTGTCCTGCTTGAAAGTGTGCTTTGTGGAGCTTGGATGGAATTATAAACCTGTAAGAAAAGAAATAGTTAGTTACTCTTGACTTTCAAAGCTGCCTATAATTGGCAACCTTCACCCATTACACTCAGTTTGTAACAATAGTTTGTTTTCTCACATTTATGTCACAGGCACTAGCTTGTAGAATAATTCACTTGCAAACATGTCCTTCTGCTTTGGCTACATCAAAGACTGTTTTGGACTGTTTAAAACTTTTCTTGAAATTTAAGAACTCATTTTGATGCTCATGGAGAGAGACAGTGTGGGAGGACATGACTTGCATTAGGCTTTTACCATTCTGGGATAAGCTGTTCTTCCTTTTCCATTGCCAGCATCTTAGTAGCAAAACAACTTGGAGTTCATGCACTGCTCAAGGTGTGACAGTTGTGTACATTCTCAAACCTAGAGGATAGCAAATGTGTTTAAAAAGATGTATTCCTACTTGGATTTGACTCCATTTTTGGTTTTGTTTGATTGTCTTTCTTAAAGTCCCATGCTTGTGAAGAGTTGCTCATGGTTCTTTTTTTATTTCCACAGTTTGCAACTTCATGTCTCATGAAAAGTGCCTCAAGAATGTCAAGATACCATGCTCCTGTATTGCTCCCAGCCTTGTAAGGGTGAGTAAGAGTCATTGGCTTGTCTCCTTCTTAGGGTAATACCACACATTTATCACCAATTAACATGGTGCCGTAGTAGCAGTGGGGTTTTTTCATATCATAATGCAAAAATTGTATTAGTCATCACAGAAGCTTTTATAGCTGCTCGCAGGCAGCTACACTTCCTTTGAGAAGTCTGCTATGAGCAACTGTAGATACTCTGTCTTTGAAGACCAGTTATTTGCATTCTTTAAATGTTACTAGATGTTCTTACTGTGTGTCATTACCTGGAAGTTTCGCAATAAAGTACTTGCTTTTTCAGATGGCTTGTGACCTTCTCCCACAAGACTTTATGTGTAAGAGATTGATTCAAAGGGTGTGAAACATGAATCAAATTTGTAGAATATAATAGGATGCGACTAAGGTACTAAGAAGCTAAACTGAAGAGAAAACTAAATGTGTTATCCACTTGGGAAAGGATGACAGAAGAGGAACAGAAGGAGAGAAGGACATGAGAAATTTTCTAGAGAAGTAGTAAAACTCTACAAATACCTTAAGGAGCCAGAGGCAAAAGTCAAATGAGACATGGCTGTAAAGTCATGTTCATTACAGACCTTGCTGAGTCAAAGCACATTTATGGAAATCCATTGTGTAGACCTGTGAAGGGGAACTGATTCCCTTCTTTCTGTCATACAATATTTTACCAGTTTCTTTTTGTTGTGGAAGCCTGTGTAGGGGGTGAGATTTGGAAGTTTGAAAACAGTATGCAATCTGAGTTACAGGGATTGGATAAAGAGAAATTATCCATTTGTTTTTCTTCAGGATGCTTTATCTAGGTGATAAAGCTGCTAGGCTGTGCCAACGCAAGGCTTTGCTTCTTCTCTTTCTTGCTTTTCCTCTTTCCTTACATAGCTTTCATCTTGAGAGGTGTCAAAAAGGTGACTGTTACCTAGAAACTTGCCAGTGAAGCAGCAAGAAAAGTAAGTCTTAGAACCCATGGTAAAGGGACATGTAGGTAGTGAGAAGTGCATTTACTGAGAATTAGCATCTTCTGCTGTTTCGGTATGTTGGCAATCAGGCATTGTAGCAAAAGGAATAGTGAATCAGATTATATAGGTGTCTACAAGGCCTTTAGGAGGAGGCAAAAATCCAGCTGGAAAATAGTAATTTAATTCAGAGTGTGGGCGTCGTACATACTTATGACGGCTTCTTTTCTGGATTTGTTCTAAATTTAATTCATTGTTCAAAATAGTATTTATTCCTTTGCTTTTATATGGTAAAAATCCTCAATTTAAACTTACTAATGTTCCCATTTGCATCAGTTACAGACGTCAGTGTAATTTTTTTCTCTCTTGTCAGTCCCTGTAATCTATCTGCCCCAAAATTTTTATCTTGTGATTTATCTGTAAACAATAAACACAAATTGTTCTGCACAGCGAGGATAGTTATTTGGTGGCGTTGCCAGTCTTTGAAACTGTTTGCAGTTCAGTGTTGCTGTGTTTAACTCGAAGAGTCTTCTGTGCTTTCTGTCTTGAGCTGTAATGATTTTATTTTGAAAACTCTGGATTGTACTGTTCGTTCTGGACAGTCATGTCCTCCTTGACGTGGTCATCCAAGTTGCATTAATCCTGATCAGCTGTACAAGTGAAGGCTGCCATATGGGAGACGTCGTTTTGCATGCAGGCTCTGTCAAAGCAAATACCAGACTTGGCATTTGCGTAAAAAATATAACAGAGTGAAAAACAAATGACAGCCATTTATACAATTTGTGGAAAGTTTATTTTCTTAATCTCTCCTTTCAGATTATTTATTTATTAAAAGGTCTGACGTAGGAGGGAATACTGCTGGGATTTTTTTTCTGATAGTTCTTTCAGCTATGTCAATATTCAGTGTATTACAGAGATGAGACTTTTTTTTTTGCTTGCCTGGATTTCATCTAGAGAAGATGGCAATTGTTAAAGCTCATCAGAATGTGTGTCATTTGATACTAAGTCAACCCATCAGAGAATAATTTTTCAGCAGATGTTTGGTGGAAACTTTTATTCCTGACAGTAGGGTTTCCTTCTCAGGGTCAAGTAAAGGCCCACAGAGTCACAAGCATGCCACAATTGCATCCAGCCTCATATCATTCTTAAGGCTGTCCTATGAATGTTTTTCTCTATTGTAAATCATTATCACCTGCATTTAGTATTCCAGAGTGGATCCAGGTCATGATGTTTCTAAACAAGCCTTTGTGGATCAGCCTTCTGAAAAGTTTGCAGGGCATATGATTTTTTCCAATGGTAAGGTCTCAGCAACTTTTTCAAATTCAAACTCCCTCTTTGCTACATTCCCATAAGTATTTACCTACTTTGCAGTATACATTTTTTAAAAAAGGGTGGAGAAAGGGAGGACAAAAAATAGTCCACACCCAAACACCAACACAAAACAAAATAACAGTAAAAACAAAACTTTTTTGTTTTGTTTTCCCTTGTTAGGTTGGAATTGAAGCTCTATTACAGCTTCTTAGAAGTGTGTGTGTATTTTGTATATAGCTGTTCTTGGAAAACTAAATTGCAATGAGACCACATGAAGAATAGTTTAGTGATGTTCAGCATTTGCTATGCTTATTTTTCCTTGTTGGTGTGTTGTTGCATTGCTCTAATGGTTGCTAAACATTTCCATTTTAAGAAGGTTTTGAAGTCTACTCACGAGACTTTGTTGTGTGCTGTTATTCTTAAAGCCAGGTTGTCTAGAATGGAAAAATGCTAGTCTAGGTTATCAGCCTCTGAATCTTTGTGTTCTAAAAATAAAACTTTCCTTTGTAAGGAAAGCTGCTGCATTCGTGGACTGGGGTAAGGAATGGGAAGGCTGTGGTGCTTCCAGGGGTCTCTGCTTTTGTAATTGTCTGCTGACCTGAGTTTCTCCGTCTGGATGCTGCGTTAAGCTGTGTGCAACCCAAATAATGGTTATTTGGGTCAGTAAAAACAATCTGAAAGTAGATCTTTCTGGGGGGGGCCCATAGTAATGGAATGAGGGGTAATGGTTTTAACCTAAAAGGGGATGCATTCTGACAAGATTTAAGGAAAACATTTTACAATAAGGGTGGTGAAGTACTGTCACATGCTGCTCAGAGACGTGGTAGATGCCCCATCTTCAAGACCAGGTTGGACAGGGCTCTGAGTAACCTGACCTAGTTAAAGGTGTCCCTGCTCACTGCATGGAAATTTGGACTAGGTGACCTTTAAAGGTTCCCTTCCAACCCAAGCTGTTCTGTGACTGTGATTTTATCTGGGCCCTTGCTGGGTAGCACTGACCTTCTCTCAAGAGGTCTTTCTCCAGTTCCCCATCACCTGACCCATGCTTGTGTTGCTTCAGCAAGGCAATTGCTTGGAGACAGTCACATGGCATAATTTAGAATCCAAATGAGGATTTAAACTGCTTGCTGGTTATCTTGGCACTGCACCAAGGTTTTCTCCCTTTTCTCTCTGAAGGAGAACCTCAGAGCTTAAGGGAAGGAAGGGCTAGCTCCTCCTAGTTTGCAAACTCAGGAGAGTTTATTATGCTCTCTGGAAACTTGATCTGAACTCCAGATGAGCTCTGCAGCTGTATCAGTGACTCTTCAGTTTCAGAAGCATTATGGAATGGCACTGTGTTTGTTTTAATTCTTAATCTTTGTCTTGATAAGAAGACATGGATGTTGATTTCCTCTGTAGTAATAAAAGCAAGGAGTGAATGATTTTTGCATGTTATTTTTTCTTTACAGTACAAAAAATACTAGGCTAAGCAACTCTTAATTGCACTGGAAAGCTTTTACACAGGTCTTACTTTTGAGTAGAAGTATCATGTCATTCTGGTTTGAAATAGCATGGGGTGCATTATCCATTGCAAAGGGTCCTTGAGACCTTGGAGTGTATAAGGCCAAATGTCATGTCACAGAGATCTGCAGGATGGAAGAAAAATAATCCTGGATACAGTGAGATAGCATATAGATGTGTGCATCATTCCCTTACATTAGCCCCAATTAAAATTTGATAATTAAGTATTTGATTTTGTCTCTCCTGTCCTATTATGTGTTGAGACACCATTTAGCTTTGTGTTCTTACTTTGTTTCAGAGTACCATATGGAATGCATACTTACATTGCCTTTAAACACCAGCCAGTAAATCAGGTGATCAGAACAAGTGAAGAGTAGTTGATAGGTACTGTCCCTGAAATGCCAAACCAACATAGCACACAGTGTATTCAAGTTGCAGAAATATTTTGCTACTAAATAAGAGGTTTTAAACAAAGTGCTATTGGATTACTGAGCAATAAGGAAGTAATTGAATAGATATCAATAAGGGCAAAAGTTGAATCACAAAGTTGTTGGCTTCTCTCAGAGAGGGCATAGTCTAGGCCTGGGCAGAACAGTCATGGGGTGGAGTGGGGTGTGTTCACCATATCTACCTCCCTGGGGCAAAGGTTTACAGTATTGGAGTGAATCTCAGAAATTTTAGCTAGGGAAGTGCTTCTACACTTAAACATCCATGTTTTTGTTTCAGAAACGCAGTTTTAGTTTTTATCAGGAAATTTTTTTGGCCTTATGTTGAGGGCATTCTTTGAGAATGACCCTGTGTGACTGCCTGTGTGGGTGTCTGATGAAGATGGTTGCTTCCAAGCTGCTTGTGCTTATCCTTAAAATGCAACAGTGTTTTTGAACTGCAAGCTAGTGATCTTAAGTTAAATTCCTTTTACTTAACTCTTGAAGGCTGTTATTGAGAGTTTTAGAATGCTCCTTTCTGTCTGCCCTTTCCTTCTTGGAAGCTGTTCAGCCCCACACTACCTTAGGTCCTGCCACCCTGGTTTCTTCATCTCGCTGGTATTTTTTACAAAGTCATGCCAAGTGCAAGTCAGCCTGATGTGATGGAGAAGGAGATGCATGGGCAAAATAATATCTGGATGTAGGCCTAGGAAAAGTTTTTAGTAGGTAGCTCCATTTTAAGACTGCCCAAGACAGCAGCTGCCACACTGGGATTTGATATATCTGTATTTTTCTCATTGCCCTTTGCACCTGGAAGTCTTTGCCTCATGAGTCAAGATGAAGCTTTCTTCTGCCTGAGCTGGTAGAAAAGAAGTTGCTGCTGGGTGAAAAACAGGCCTTCCTGGAGCTGTATTTTCTCCCCTGCTGCTGAGGCATCCTGAAGGCTGCAGACCAGTAAGACAGCCTGGCCTGACTCTATACACAAATCAGAGGAACTGGAGGGTAGCTGTGTCACTCTGCACACAGTGACTCCACCTTAGTGGAAGAGTACCTGAATTCATTACATACTGTTGGTCACATGCTTGATATCCTGTGACATTTCAGGGTGAGGAACAATTTAAAAGGCACAATCAAAAGAAAGCAATTCTGTACTTTGTATTTCTTCCTAAGTGTGCATTTTAAAAGCAGTTTGTTGATGGTTTGTTTTTTTGTTGTTGTTAATGCAGAATTGCTATGCACTTACACAGATTGCACTAAAGGAGGTAGAATCTTAGGTTTCTATAGGATCAAAATTTATTACAGGCTGATAGGATCATTTGCAGATCTGTATTACATGCTCTAATGCTTTGCATTCCTTAACAGATGGCAGGAAATAGAACAGGAACTAGGAGTATCTTGTCCCTAAGTGCAGAGTCATTCTGGAGATCATACTGGAGTGCTACCATTATACTTACTGTTGATATGCTTCTGATCAATATTGTAAGGGCACTTAGATGTCATTTAATGGTATTACTAGAAGAAATTTTCTGTGGTTTTCATAAGGTAATTTAAGTAGATGGATTGGAAAAGCAGTTTTAAACTCTCATGAATTTTTAACATTTTCTCTGTAGGCCACCTTATGCTTCTGTACTTTGCTGTACTTACAGAGGTAGATATAAACTAGGTAATAACTTGTAATGTTCTGTATTCTTTGATGGTGTCTCACTGGCTTTTCTAGTCTGAGTTTCAAATATCTATCTATATCTATCTATCTATATCTATCTATCTATCTATCTATCTATCTATTAGGTGCTTGGAACTTTGGTTCAGCAACCAAAATGTGTTGGGAGAAACATTATGCAATTGATGCATTTCTTATGTTGTACTTGCTCTTTTACCTTTTCTTTCTTTCCATCTTACTCCCATCCCATTTTCCATCAGGCTCTACATTGCTTTTATACCTGTCATTTTCCAAAGCATGTTAGAAAGACCACTCATGATAAACAAAGTTTCTTTGGCTTGATTTGTATGAAAGAAGTGAAAGCAACTTTTTTCCCCTTTCTTTTCCCCTTCTCCACCCCCACTTAACATTTCAATGACCAAGTTGTTCCCTCATGTTTGACAGTGACTTGAGACTTCAGACAATTGTCACCATGGTCTGAACAGCTGAAGAATTTAGACTTGGTCTCCTTCCTTCGAGTATTCTAGATAAGTACAGTCAGACCCTGAATAAGTTTGCCTTCTGTCAAAGTCCTTTCTCACAATTTTTCAGAAAATAAACATTTTTTTCCACATGTTCTTTTTTTTTAGCAGAACCTCTCTGTGACAATAATGAACGTCCTGCATTTCTAAGCTAGGCTTAAGATAAAATAGCCAGATTCATGGTCAGAAAGAGTCCCCTGTGTTTCAAATGTGGGTTGTTGAGGGGGTTGGATGCTCCTGCTGGGTGTCCAGAGCAGTTTGTTCACACCCTGGAGCTAAAGGAGGCCTGCCCTGCGTCTGAATTCTTCTCTCTTGGGTACTGCATGGTGCTTGAGGCTGTGGCAGGGGTAGGGCACTTAAAGATGACACTTGAAACCTGAAGACAGGTTGGGATGTACAGAAAAGCTTGCCTGAAGAAATCCCACCAGGGCTTTTCAGTACTCCTTGCAGTTGCAGTGTCTGGGTCAGGTTATGCTCACATAGCCATTTCTTACCAGCTTTCTGCACATGAATTCATTGTGCAGGATGAATTTTGTGCAAGTGGCCTTCTCCCAGCAAACTTTTTTTTCTTGGAGTGGCTAGAGTGAGCTGCAGCTCTGGCACTTTACCTCCACAGTAACTGAGCCCACGTAACTTGCATGTTACTGTACAGAGAGGTTTGTTTCTTCCTTCTCTTGAAGTAGCAGGGTGGGCAGGGATTATGAGCCCTAAACTTAATCTGGGCTTTAAATTTATCTTAATAGTATGATTAAAGCTTCTTAGGCTTTCCAGCATAATTTACCCCCACCAAGGATATATATTCTTTTTGTAAACATACATTATATGGCTTGAGTATTCTGATTTTTAAAAAAATTGTATAAGCCAACTGTGAACTTTGTCAGAGACGGAGGGCTGCAGAGAATGAAATTTCAGTTTGGTCTGGTTGGAGTAGGGTATGGACCTGAAAAGAACTGTTTGGCTGTATTTTTTAATCCCCAACTTGTACATCAAGTTAAAACTTGAAGCTTTCAGAGGCAATGCTGTTATATATCGTATTGGAGATACTGGTATGGAGTCTTTTTCATAGGCTGGCTGCCAGCCCAGTTTTGTGGGGAGCATGAGATCAGAATGGGCAGTTTCCTGGTCAGTCAGGGACCAAGGATTCCTCATGGTCTGCTGGGGCAGTGAGCTGGTGACTCTGTTTCACAGGTCGCCTGCTTTGCACTATCCTGTTCACGTTTAGTAATGCAAATGTATTTCATACCTCTCTTTGTCCTCTTTTATCTCCCAAAGCTTAATTCTGAGGACCACTGAGGAACCACATACTTTGCAGTTTGGGGCTTACTGATTTTTCTTGATTAAACTTCCAGCATTGTTCTTTTCTCTTTGTGTTGCATCTGGCAAAACTTTATCTCACTTCTTTCATTGTTCATGTTTGAATAACAGGATTGTTTGATGTAACTGTTCCCATACTTTCTGAGACAGAAAATTATTGTGGGAATTCGATGCTTATAACTGGAAGCAACTCCTTGAGTCATCAAATTCTGTGTTCGCAGTACTTGTCAGATTTGCTGCTGATAGTTCTCAGGAAAACCTCAATATACAAGGAAAATAATTCAAATCCTGATGAATAATTGAAGGATGTTTTACCAGTATATCTGAGAGGATAAGCTACTGTCTGTGACTACATGTATCTGAAGTCTTTATTTCCAAAGTTTTACTGGGAATGATTAATTTCATTTGACACCTAAATAATAATTGGGCGGCTTTTACCAGAAATACAACCACAAGATAAACTTGATGTGTAAAACTTCACTGTAGTGAGAAGGGCATGTGAAATGCATCATACTAAATACCTAAATCACGGCAAACTTTTGTGGAACTCATTTGGATTCCAGGACTTTAAACATGCAGTTATGTTCTTTCCTTCTAATGTAAATTTCACTTTAGCAGAGCTGTGCATCTCGTAGGAAGAGTAGTCTCTAGAAAATGTATTAACCTTAAGTATGTTTCTTATTCTTTACTTTGCTTCATCTGTTGTTACTTTGGTGCTATCACTTCCCATCTTCATTATTAATCAAGAATTAATAATTAATAAAATCAATTAAGCAAGAAAAAAACAATTTAAGGTAAGTGAATAATAAGAAATACATTTGCCAAAACTGTTGGTACAGGCAGCTCTTGTAAGAGAAAATCGTAGTCTGTCATTTTCAACCTACAGTCAAGAGGAAACTCAATCTACATGTACTTCGTGAGCTGGATATCAGTCAGTCTTTGAAGCTTTGGATAAGGCAGGAGGAGACCAACCAATCCCTTTGGTCAACCAGTGGCCAGGCTATATTTGGAGAGGAAGTGAAAGGCGTGTGGAGAGCACTGAACTGTGGCAGCACTGAGATGTTAAAAGTTATCTTGTGCATGTCTTTAGGGTATTTTGTTCACCTGTGCAGTAATTACTCTTTAATTGTCCTTGATTCAATTAAGAATGCTTAGAAGAACAGCTGTGATTACAGGTATGTCCCAAAGGAAGCCTTTGGATTCATGTTGTTGTGAATCATCAAGAAACTAATCAGCTTAAAAGTATCTACAATACATATTAATTCCCAAGAATTTTTAAAAGTTACATTTAAGTATTTAACGTATATTTCTAAGTATGATTACTTTTTAAAGGATGTTTCATCTGTCTATTTATTCTTGCCCTTAGTTAAGTTTACGTTGTATATACTGCCCTGTTGTCACAAGATAAAGCGGCTTCTATGAATTTTAACTGACACTTTGGAAGTTGAAATTGATGATGTCTTATGCATTCTTTGCTGGCAGGTTCCAGTTGCACACTGTTTTGGGCCCCCGGGACTTTACAAAAGAAAGTTTTGTGCTGTGTGCAGGAAGTCCCTGGAGTCGCTTGCCTTTCGATGTGAAGGTAACTTAAACCCTACTTGTAGGCCATCTGTGTGCCACCCAGTAACCCACAGTTTCCTTACACTGCATACCTCGCGTGCTTGAAAAATTTTGGTTTGTTTATTATCCATTCATTGGTCGTGGGAAGGTGTACTTCAAACTAAGGAATAATAGATCAACCACCTTCCATAAACTGCAAATTTTGTCAAACCTCTACGCTCTTTTCACCTTTCCACCAATTTACTTTGAGCAAGTCTGTGGTGGTGTGCAATGAATCCCTGCCTGAGATGGACAAAGAATGAGGAGCTGTTTTGGTGAAAGACATGTCCTATTGCAGTAATTTATTTCTGTTTCCAGTGGAAACTTTTGATACAGAGAATTATCAGGTATGCGTATTTCTAGAAAAGAATGTAGAATTTCCTGTGTTACTTGTCTCAGATATCTGTTACTTGTCATGAGGATGAGATACCTTCAATGGAAAGATATTTGAAAATATTGTTTGTGAAAATAGTACTGGTCTGAGTGTTCTGAAATGGATTCTCTGAAAAAACAGTAATTAAAGAAATCACCCAACTACCCCATTTTTTAATTTGAAATACATGGTGGCATGAGTACATGACTGATTTTGATGTAGGACAGCTCTTCAGTTCTCCCTCATCTTAAATGTCTATTAGTTGTTCAGTTGAGTCGTGAGATTAAATAGAATTTACTGTTTTATAGGAATATTACCTCTGAACTCTTTTAAAAAAAGTCTAATAAATGAAAAATCAATTTTTCAGGGAATTGAGTTGCTTCCAAAATCACTGTTTTGCTAAAGACAATGTCTTATTAAATACGATTTTTCTATGTGTATGTGTAGGAGAAGCAATTCTCTTTGATCACAGCATTTAGACTCGGAATGGCTGAGTATTTCTGTTTCTGCTTTTGTCCGTTGAGTTGCATAATGGAGCCAAACTGTGGGAGTGACTATACTAAGTGACATATTCCCACTCTGACTAGTGGGAACATGTCACTTAATACAGTCCCCACGTGACCAGGACGGTTGGTAGGATGTTCTGTGAGCTACAGATAGCACAGGGAATTTTCTAGTGGTCTGTCTTAGTAAGACTCAGAACTTGTGTGCCATTAGATAAACATAGAAATTTGAAAATAGTTGTCACTAGTTATACCCTCTTCACTATTGCAAATAGCTTTAGTTTAGTGATCCAATTTAGTTAAAGCTTTCTAAATTTTGCTTTCATATTCTTACTCTATTAATTCTATGCTGCCAAGCACACACAGCCACTCACTGCCTGCCCCACCTGTGGCATCAGAGAATTGGAAGACAGTGTAATATGGAAAGCAAAACCCATACACACACAGAGGCAGAGAAAAATGAAGAAGTCATTCCCAGCTTCCCACGGGCAGGCAGGTGTTTCTCATCTCCAGGACAGCAGGACTCCCTCACACATAACAGTGACTTGGGAGGACAAATGCCATCACTCCAAATGTTCCCCATTCCTCCTTCTTGTGCCCAGCTTTAAATACTGAGCAAGATATCGATGGTTTGGAATGTCCCTTTGGCCAGTTTGGGTCACCTGTCCTGGCTGTGTCTCCTCTCAACCTCCCCCAACTTCCTTCCCAGCGTGGTAGTACAAAAAGCAGGAAAGGCCTTGACTCTGTGTAAGCCCTGCTCCAAGAATAACTAAAACATCTCTATATTATCAACCCTCTGTGCAGCACTAACCCAAAACACAGCCCCATTTTAGCCACTGTGAAAAAAATTCACTCTACCCCAGTCAAATCCAGCACACAAGTGCAAAGGGATGCTTTTTTCAGATGTTTCTGTTTAAGTGTTTGTAAATATGAAGCACATGAAATCACATGTTGTAGTTAGGTATTACACATGCACAGAATTTTTTTAATGGTTTGTTGAAGGTTTTCCTCACAGGGATTTTATGGTTTTACTGTGTGGTGTGATTTGTTCCGTGCCCTTTTTCTGAATACCAGTAAGTCTACCATTTGTTTCTCTGCTAATTTTTAAAAATGTATCTTAAAAAGGGCAGCTGAAGTTCACAAAATGCACAAGAGTCTTCCTTTATTCTTCAAAAATGCTTGTGGAATTTGTTTTAGAAGTTTTGTGTTTTAAGCTATCAAACTTTTCAATTCAGATGGAGATATTGAACTTTCTTCCTTTTTTTTTGTTTGTATCTAATGACTTGGCTTAATACTGCAAATCTAGTCTTGTTTATGTTGTTCATGTCTGATACTAAAATTAAGAACTTTTTCTGGACTCTGCCATAATTAAGATAAAAACACGGATTAAGATGGAGTTGCCTTGTCTAAACAAAGGATTGACATCATTAAATGTATTTCTAACATAATCACTTTTTTCAAGTGATTTTAATCACTTGATTTACACTGTTTATATATTAAAATAGAAGAAACTTTATTGAAAGGAAGTAAAAGGTTTTTACTTAAGGATTTACATAAATCTTGTGGGTGCACAGTAGGGGACCTGTTCTCAAAAATGAGCATGCATGTGTATTAATCCATACTGAAATAAATATATACATGCCATTGGTAAAAATGACAATAATTTGACTTCAATCTGGTGATAGTTACTGATTGCTTTGCATAGCTCTTTTTGCTACCAGACTTCAGTGGTGTCAGTTGAACCTGGACTCATGATGATGAGAGTTGCTGTTCCTTTTATTTCCAGGAAGAAGGGATGGAAAGTAAAAAAATAGAAATTGGAGTAATCCAAACATTTTTTTGGTGCCGAATTCTTTACAAAAGTTCCTTAATAATCATTGAGCAAGAGCAGCAGATTTGCTGGACAAGGATGCAGTTAACATTTTAAAGGCTCTTCTCTCAAGTTTATGCATCTGAAATTAATCAGGTTGGGTTTTTTGGCAATCATAAAGAACCTTCATAATTAGCTTGAGCAGAAGATTGTCATTCTGTTATGAGTTAAAGAATAATGCTGATTATGGAATGGCTGATAAAGATGAAATTTATTTTTGTAGGACCTCTAATTTAATGTTTACATTCAAAAACATTGTCTTTCCTACACCAGGATAGTCAGTTTATGGGATTAAGTCCCTAGGACACTCCCACCATTTATGTGAACATATTTCTTACCAATTCTGGGCTAAGGTTGGTGCTAGAAGCAGCAGATGTGAATTAAACAGAAGGTAAAAGCCCCCTCTGTGTTCTTACAAGGTATAGCAAAGGGCAGTGCATGCCTGTATTGGCAGAATTCACAATAACAACCCCAATGCTTTTGTAAATTCCTTGAAGCTGCAACACTGTCTATGGACACTTTGAACATTAGCAAGAGTATTACTCCAAGCATCTAGTTTGCCTGGTTAGTTGAACTGGCAAAAATGGAAAATATTCCTGCTACATCTATAAAGAGGGAGAAATGTGAGTGGAGGAGGGACTGTGCCACAGCTCAGAGAGAAGCTCTTGAGTGCGGTGAAGACACTGAGCATGGGGAGCTGTGTGTGTTTGTGGTTGACTTAGTCATGAGTCTGCTTCGGTGTGACGGGAGATTATGTCTTCTCTGGGGTTAGAATAACACAATGCTAATTCTGCTCTGGAACAGTCCAAAGAGATTTCAAACCGGTATTATTCTCTATGTAAATTAATAGCATTGTTTTCAAGATAATTTCAGATAATGTGGTAATGTGTGCAGTTGCTACCTTCCAATCTTCAGGTTACACTTTTCATGTTTTTGTGATATGCTTGGAGAAATAACTTGTTTGACTGGAACTGAAAGGTATTTGAAAAATTTGATGCTTGTCTCTTGCTTTCATTTACTTGATGAAAAGTCAAATGCCTTTGCAGAGTATTTACAAAGCAGCTACAGAAGGATCTTCTTTATCCATCTCTGTCTCTGAAGCCCACAGAGAACCCTCCTAACTCTTGAAATGATCAAGCTAGGTATTGAGATCTATTAGTTATTGTTTTGGGATTTTTATTTTTTTTTTAACTCATCCTTTGCAGCATAACTGCAGATTCTGTTCTTTCACATCTGGTATTTCAAGTCAGCTTTTGAATAAGGAAGATATTTTAAAACCAAAACTTGCCTAAACATTTGCAGGGTTCACTCAAAAACTTCTTCCACCTACAGTGCCTACAATATTTTGGAAGGCAATGTTGCCCTTACTTAGGAGGGTGCTCTGAAAAAATGATTTCATTTTTTTGACAATGAAATAGTGACTTACCTTATACATGGTGATTGAATCAAAGTAGCCTTCAGGCACAGGTATGTTGGAGTAGGCAACAGTTCCTGTGAAACTACGAGGCATAGCCAACCAGTTGTACATGTTTAACTTGCTGTAATTGGGGGAAATATGACAAATGCTGCTGATGAGCAAAATTAGCTCAGCCTTTCCTGTATATTTGCTGCATCTTTTTAACACTGAGGAAGTGGAGGAACACACAAAACAATGCTAGTGAACTTTATTGTCTATCTTTGCTGGATGTAAAGAGCATGAAGGAGAAAAAGTATGGTGTGAAAAGCATGCTGAAGGAGTATTGAAGGGAAGAGGGCAGAAGGAGATGCAGAAGAACCCTGGGGTTTCCAGCCTAAAGAAGTTTTTTTGTTTTTGTGCTTTTAGTTTGTGAGCTACATGTGCACACAGACTGTATCCTGTTTGCTTGCAGTGACTGCCGGCAGTGTCACCAGGATGGGCACCTGGACCATGTAAGTGCAGATGCCCCAGCAGGGGAAGGTGTCGTGCGTCTTGTGGACTAGAGAAAGAGCAGTCTTGATCTTTAGTTTCACATGCTGCCAATAATCAAAGCACTTCGGTCGCTTATTGGCAGGCAAAGGACATATGTGACTTCAGAATACACTACAAAGAGTGAGATGAACTCAAATGCTGATATATTCACAATACTTTTGAACTCTTGCTGAAAAATCTGTGAAATGTGTACTACCTCCAAATAAAATTTTAAAATATCAAGTACGTTATATAAAAGTTTCTTTGTAAAAGCTGGTGTGGAACTCTTTTGTCTTTTTTTTTTTTTCTGTATGTTGAGCTCTTGGCTGCATTGCATCCCTGGCAAACATTCTCTTATCCTCATGTTTCCTGTAGTCTGACTGAGGCAAAGCTGCCTATTTTCTTATCTTCTCACAGCACAGTAGATACCAAATACTGACATTGGAGGATGTTTTTTTAAAAGAATATTTTTAGTGGACTGTGAAGGAAAAGCACGGTGATAAATTTTTTGATAGTTTGATAAAACTTCTTTTTTTAGTGAAATGTTAGATTGTTAAAGATTCGTATTTATCCTGAGAAAAACTTAATGCCCTAGTATCTGTTGCTATTTCCCCAGAGCTATTTGAATTACTGATTTTAGAGTTGTATTGAAAATGCATGTGTTTCTGATTCACGTAATGCTAAGTTGTGATGTGTTTCCCCAGGATACTTACCACCACCACTGGAGGGAGGGAAACCTTTCTTCAAGTGCTCGTTGCGAATTTTGCAAAAAAACCTGTGGGTCTTCTGAGGTGCTGTCTGGCATGAGATGTGAATGGTGTGGCATACTGGTATGTTGTGCTTCTGCATATATGTGTGGTAACCACATATATATGGGCACGTGCTTATTTGAGCACTTGATAGAAACATAATTTATTTGCACACTGTACAAATATGTTTTGTATACACTTTGTAAATACACTTAATCTATATAGTTATTTATTTGAATATATGTATTTTTTATGTGTTAGATGGGAAATCTGATTTTTTTAATCCTTCTTATAGTAGTTTTAATGAACAGCTCTCAAAGTCACTGTGAAGAGTTCTGTAAATCCAATGGAATTTAACAGGGCATATAGATCTGTGGTTAGAAGCCTGCAGGCACTTTCTGTGTTAAATCAGAATTTCTTTCAAATAATGAATTCTGCAAGGTTAAAGACTTACCGTTCTAATATGTTTACTCTTATTTCAGTATAGAATGGGTCTTAGCCTGTGTGGTTAGAGTTTTTTTTAAGCTGTCAATATCCGTTTCTGTGTTTTTCCATTCACATGACACATGTTTATTTCCCATGCAAGCTGATGGTACCCTTCAATAATAATTCTGGAAACCACAGCTTTTCACACACTGATCAACAGTGTGTAGTGCAGATAACAATTAGTCCATCCACTTAATGCCACCTCATATTAAAATATGGTGAAAGTGAAAGTAGCACCAGGTGAGGTGGGAACTGAAAGTATATGCAAGAAATCATTAACTTACTACTTAAAGCTAGATAAGGTACACCATGTAGTAATGATATAAAATAAAAGTCTAAAGGTTATTCAGTACTTCAGGTATGATTCAATGATTTTTTTTAAAATATTGTGGAGTTTGTATTTTAATCTGAGACATAATTTCTGAGGTGGGAGGGGCTGTATTTGAGAACAGTCTGAGAAATGTAACGTTATGTGGCCATACATACAAAGGCATGTGTATTCAATAAAGGCAGAAGATTTGCAAAAGTGTAAAGGCAGAAACTATCCAGTCACCTTTTGAAATAAAACTGAAAACAGTCTTGCCTCAGAATCAGCAAGTGGGTACAGCTATATAAGAGGATACCTCTCTTTCCAAGCTGTTCAGTATAACCTGTGCATCTTTTCAATTTCCCCCAATAAATATCCACATAGGGTGGATTATCAGAGTCTGAGACCAAAGCTTTAAACTTCTCCATGTAGCTGTATAAAAACCTTTTGTTTTGTAGTAGAACAGGTTCATGATGCTTGAAAGTTCCTTGACATATTAAGCGTCCCCGTTACTGGTAATGTTGTTTTTTTTTTTAAATTTGTTTCTATTAAAAAAATAAAATCATAGAATGGCAAATGTGCCATTCATTTAATAAAGGTGATTTACAAAAAGTCTATATAATCCCTAACCTAAATTATGCAATTTCAGTCATAGATTGTTATTAATAAATTTACTTCCACTGAGTATCACAAGTTCTTAACTAATGCTGTTGTTTATAGGCTCATGCTGCTTGCTGTGTAATTGTCCCACCAGAATGTACCTTTGGAAGATTAAGGAATATGATTCTTCCTCCAAGTTGTGTTCAGTTGTTTTCTCGCAACTTCAGCAAATTGCATTGTTTTCGGATATCGGAAAATTTGCAAACAGAATCAGGTAAAAATTTCAAAGTTGAAGGCAACTAATTTATGAGTGTATTTAACCTAGAGTCATCATTCAATTAAGTATATTATTGCTAATGTTTATTGGTTTTTGTGGCAATATTGTAACTTCTTACTATTTTTCTGGGAGAGGTTGGAGAATGTGCAAAATGTAGAAACTTCTGTTTACTGGTGCTGGGCAATTTGTGCACTGTCCTTGAAACAAAGATAATGAAAACTTAAAATCAAAAAAAATTGTGGTGTTAGTGTTATCATTGCTGGAAACACTTACATCTTATATCATGTGTACAGATACTTTTATTTGTCTCTTGGATTAAGCATTTGTCCTTTTTAAGGTTTCTGTGCTGAAACAATACCATATGTCTAGGCAGGGTAATGTTGTGCTGCCATCTAGAGTGAATGTTTGTTTAACAGCTCTTTAGGAACAAGAATTTTTTTAAGCCTGTTGTACATGGAAGTATTTTTTTCATTTGTATTTTGATTATTACACACCTGGAAAACCTTTCTTCTGTTGCTTGAATGGAATAGGAAAGGAAATAAAAGGTAGGCATAACACAGCTCATGAAATTTAAATATTTGCAACTGCTCTTTTCTCAACCTGGTAAATTGCTCTTGAGCTTTCTACTCTGAGCTCAGGTTTGGTTTTGGTGAGGAGAGCTGATGATCAGCAAGTCCCCTGTGTTCTGTGTGCTGAAGTAGGACTCACTGTGAACTTTGTTTCAGATCTATTGTTAGGTATTTCACAAGTGTCCCAAAGGTTTAAGTGAAGATAAAGTTGGTTATTATAACTAAGAGAAGTTAATCACAAACCTTTAAAATAGAGTCTTCAGTTTGACTTTTCTAACTAAGTTACTCTCTTCAACAGTCGTGTGTTCTTTTAGTATGTCAGACTTAACTTTCACTTTTTTAATTTTTAAATCATCTCTTAATAAAATTGAACATGGAATAGCTTAAGAAAGAATCCAAGCTACACAATTTTAGCTACACCTTCTAGTCTCTTCCTTCAATATTTTAAGAGATAGAAGAGAAAGTTTTTTATTTCAGTACTTATGCTACGTGCTAAATGTGTTATTTCATGTTATGCACAGTCGAGGTTTTCTAAAGTAAGAATGGCTTTTTTTGCATTGCTTTAATGGAAGAGTTTGTCTGATCCTTTCAATTGAGAGAATGCAGCCATCAGCTTGGTCAGAAGCAGATACATAGGGATGGAGAAATATTCACTACTAAATTTGGACCATTTTCAGTGCTTTATTGTGATATGAAGGGGGAAAAAATCAAATTGAATAAAACTCACCTTGTTTGGAAAGCCAGAATGTATTTTTATAGTCCTTAGCCTGCGTGTCACAGAGGTATGGTATAGCAACACCCTGAAAAATCTCATTTCTAACACAGGTTCTCTTTCCTGTGGCCTATGGGAATTTCTGCCCCTTGGGCTTAGCTCCCCATCATCCAATGGGCAGCAGCCTCCCAGGATGGAGGGGCTGCTGATACCCAGGGGAGCAGTGCCCGAGCCATGGGGATGCTCCCCTTTCCTCCTGCTGCAGATCTGTTGCATACCTGTGACCTTAACTGCTGCCTCAGCAATTTACATCTTCCTTTTTTTCCCATGGTCAGCGAGCCACAGCTGTGGCTCAGCACAAGACATGGTGAGTAATATTTGTGGTGCAGCACCTTCCCTGCACTCTGCATAAAGGGTTTTGTTCTGAGTTTCCATATTTGACAGTGCTTTTTTGCATCTTGGTTTAGCACCTACATGCTGAATGTTCAGGTACTAGTCTGGTGTCTCCACGTGGCTCCTTTTACACCATCCACATCCTGCTAAGCCTTGCTTCAAGACCCATTGCTGGATGTTTGCCATTCTCAGTCACCTGCTGAAGATCAGGTGTCTGCAGGTCACCGCCAAAAGCACTGGCTACCATTACTATGTGCTCTTTTTCTTTGCCCAAATTCTTCCTCAAAGGCAGAGCCAAGAATTGTCTTGAACTAGTTGTCACATGATCCTGTGTTGAGGAGCTCAGTGCCTTTTAGTCCTTCTTCTTACCCATGTTCACAGAACAGATCTTCATTTTCTTATGGAACCCCACTAGCTCCTGGTATGTGCTGAAAGTTACCAAGATGTGGCATGGATCCAGCAGCTCTCTTAGGATGTATTTGATGCTCCTCTGACAATGAAGCAGCTCGGGATAGCTGCCCCAGGAGTTGCTGCTGTTATTCCAGGAGAAAAGCATAGACTCTGGGTGGCAGATCTTGCTAAAGATTGTGTGCATGTTAGGGATGTTTCAGGGGGGCGAAGAACTCCTTTGCTGAAGGATAATTAGCACTTCTGTGTGATGGCAGGCTCATTAAGTGGCACGCACAGAGGGTGCTCTTCTGTTGCCACAATCACTCATAAGATTGTGAGAAGACCAGTCTGAGGTACAAAGAAGTGCTGTCAGATGCCTGCTGCAGGCATAGCTTGTCCCAAGCTTGTGGCTGGGAAGTGCCAGATGACTTGTCCCATGCAGTGAATGAGCACAGCCATCATCTCTGACCCACTGGGGACCATTTGTCTGAAGCAGCTCTTGCCACGGTGTAAATGCTAAGCTTCATCACCAACATTCAGCAAACATCTCTGTGTTGGAAGAGACTTCTTTTAAACTCTTGAGCTACCAGGGATGCAATGGTAGAGCCCCTTCCTCCAAATGATTCCTATTGTAACAAATTTCAAAGTCATTGAACTTCACTGGAATAGTTCCAAGATGCTGTTGGTGTAGATTTCCCTACTATTCAGACTGAAAGAGAAAGTGTAATAAAAGAAGTCAGTTTCTTCTCATCTAAACTGAGAAAGAAGAGAGTTGGGAGCAATCAGTTATATCTGCTACTTCTTGTTTGTTGGTTTGGTTTTTTTTTAACTTAATTTTTTCTGGAATGAAATTCAAGAAGGCATTCAGCTTTCTCTTATTTTGAGGTGTTTCAAGACCATACTGTCTAAATTTCTCTCCAGTTGGAAACTTGATCTGTTTGTCTGTCAGCTATAACAGGGGAAATATCTCAACACTCTTTTTATATTTTAAAAGCCACAACTCAAAAGCATTGTTGTTGGTCTTTCTTGTATACACTTGAAGCATTACCCAAATATTCAGTGAGTTACCTGGTGTCAAGTTTAGGACTATTGCCTAGTACCCTTCTTGACATGCTATGATTCTGCTTCTTGGAAGGTTCTCCTGCTTTAGGATTTTGACTTCCCCAGTACCTCTTTTTCTCTGAAGATCTGCATTTACTTGTTTCATTTTATACTTACTTGTTTTGTGCTGTTTTCTTGCTTTCTCCCTCAGCTGCAAGGCACAGTTTTTACAAAGGTGTTGCCTGGCTTATATCTTTTGGGGGCTTTTCCTGCATCCCAGTCTGGACTGACTGGGATTTTCAGTGGGTGTGAGTGTGAATACTGTTATTTGATGAACACTTGCATTGCACTCTACTGCTACCCTCAGAGAAGGAAAATTGATCACGTTTGGATTTGCACTGGTCTTGTGTGGCCCTGAGTGTCAGGAATTAGAATGCAATGAGGATGTTCTGCACAGAAGCAAATGCAAAATGTTCCCAGCATTTATTTAAATTTTTTTTTTCATATTTTTTGTATGGTTTTACAGGGGTGCATTATCTTCTGACTCTAAAGCTCCTAGCTTTAGTGAGAGAGATGAGCCTACTGTCAAAGTTCTCTTCTGGGTAGCGGCAATTTCTATCTCTTTGGGTGTCAGTAACTTTGTTTTTCAGTTGTGTAAATTACTTTTATAACACCATTATTTCTGACTGGAAGGCTGGATTGATTTGATAATTTAAAACTTAATGGAAACATCCATACTTTGGTGACAGTCAAACATCATGGCTTCAGAAAAGAATGAAATGCAGTAGTTGAAATATTAAAGCCAATAGTGTAAGGATCTCATGTATGCCTCCACTATAGCTACACGACAGTGCAGATTTGGTTTTGTAATGCTGTTTTAATGCGATGCATTATTATCATAAAAAAAAGGTAGAAAAAGAAAGTGGGCTTTTCTGACTGGTTCCTTTTGTTTTAGCTTGTTTGATGGAAACTGTTCTTAAATGACAAACACCTTCTCCTTTCCATGCAAATTAACAAAAATCCTTCCTTAAAATGTCTCTCTTTTACAGATGAAGATGATGATGTTGATGGGTCAACACAAGGATCAACAAAAGATATCCAAATTTCAACCGATTCAAGTAAGCAAAATTTTAGTAAAGGGTGAATAGTCACCCATTTCTTCATTCATATAATAATATTTATTCATTTTATTCATATGATCATAACTTGTATTTCCTTATGAAAAAATATTAAATGGTTATTCTTCTAATGTTAGGTTTTAGTTTCAGATCCAAAGTTTTGGTCCAACACATTTGTCCAGGGCCTTACAAATATCTCCTTGATATTTTCCATTGGTAGGTTGGCATAAGTGGCAATCTGTTCATTACCTTGGCAAACAGGTCATTTCTCTTGGTAATTGAAGAAAGAAAACTTGGTAATTGAAGAAAGAAAACATGGTGTTAATAATCCATAGATAAGCTACAAATTTAAAGGGCAGACAGCAGTGTCTTTTCAGAGCCTTTTGCTTCTGTGCTTGCTGGATCCAAATGTTGCTGAGGACATCAGGTGAATTTTTTTTCTTTTTGGCTTGGGCATGTTGCAGTAAACAGAACTGAGCTGGACTGGCTGCTTTTTATTGCAGTTAAATTTTTGAGCATGTGGAGTTTTCTGGGGTTGGTAAAAACCAAATTCCTGCTTTTTAGAAGATGAGGTAGAACTGCAATTCAAGAGCTTCCCACCCTTATATCTATATTAGTAATTAGAACAACTTGATACACGCTGCCTAGTGGAGCTGCATGGATTGTTGTAAAAAAGGACATTTCAAATCAATAAATACTAATATTTTAATCCTGAAGTTCTTGCAAAACTAAGAGGCTAATTGTGCAAGTGCTATTTGGAATTTTTAAAAAATCAGCTCAATAAGTAGTCAAATCAATCAAATCAAGTAGTTATAGAAGAGATCTCAAGCATCCTCTTGTTTCACTTTCTTAGTTCCTGAGTGTCTTTAGGTTATGATCCATCACCATACTTCCATATTATGGGAAAGAGCTCTAACTGCAGTTTGTCTAAACAACTTTGACTTTTTCCAGTGTTTTAAGTGGCTTAAGTGATTGAGTGTGAGGACCTCCACATTTCAACAATTAAACCTATTTCCCTTATGACTGTCAAAAAGAGCAAATTACATATCCAGATATTTCATCTGGATTCATTGGAATCATAGTAGACTCAGCTCAGCTTTAGTTTAGCCTTCCCAAAAGAAGAAAAGAAATATGAAAATTCAGGGCAGCATACAAACTTTAATATGTCATTTGTTCAGACTGTCTCTGGACTGGAGAAAGCAGCAGTAGATGGTATATTTTCAAGGGTCATGTAAAGTATCATTGGTTGTGTTTTAAAAAGAACAGTGGCATAAAATATTTCTTTCTCATAATACATTTTCACAAATTTTGGAGTGTAGAGTCCAGTAACTTTGCTGTGATGTAGAAAGCTCAGCTAAAACCACAGTCACAAAAAGAGTCAGAAATAGCATTTACTGGTAAGACAGGACAGACTGTGGTGATGTGGTCCAGGGCATGGCCATGCAGTGCTAACCAGCAACTTCTGTAAACATGACCAGCTTCCTTTGTCTCCTTATCCTTCTGTTTTCCCATACTACTTCTTCCCCAAATGGCTTTGATTTCTTGCCTTGATTCCTCTCCTAAAGTTCCCCTAACAACCCTTGTACCATTCCAGAATGCTTTTCACATGCATCTCATATACCCCTGCAACCTGAGCACCCTCCTTGGTCAGTGAGGTGTCCTACAGAACTTCCCCTGTGGACTCCTCTGGTGTGTGCCACCCCCAGATGATGGGATTGATGACCTTGGGGCAGCTGTTAAAGTTATTGAGGTTCACCTGCCAGCTGTTGTGTTGTTGTGCCTCTCTGTGTGTCATAAGCTGCTGAACTTAACATGACAATGACATGGCTGTAGGGGGCTGCACCACTTTCACCTGACTCGGGATAACACCACTGAATAACATGGGTCAAGCAGGAGCTGCTCACTGCTTCTGTGTGTTGACTTAGTACATCTGCCATGTCTTTTGGGATGTTGCTATGCTTTCCCTCAAGAGTGTCTGAGCTCAATTACATTCCAGAATATTTAGCTTTTCTTAATTCCAGCTCTTTATAGAGGTAGGGGTATGTAGGGGTACATATTTCTAAAGCAATAAAAACAAGTCAGAACAAATTGAATAAGATTCATGTGGAAAGACACACTTTTTCCATAGGAGAGAAGCCAGTAGAAAAGGATACCAAGTCTGTAGTTTAGTATTGGAAGAATATTTGAATTAGTAGTCTACATTCATTTTTGTTACTTTGCTATTGTAGTGGGCTTGTTGAGTGAAATGTAAAGTTAGAAGATCTAAGTCTTAATACTGGTAGTTGAAATGTGTTAAATGGACCACTGCATTTAGCCTACCAAGATACTGAAACCAAAAGCATAAAATTAACATAAAAATGATTGCACAGTTTCTGAGTTGATAGATGTAACAGACACACAAGTGGGTTTGGCAAAGGACTCTCTGTGCCCTGTGGGAGTCTCTCAGCACTCACTGGCTGCACGTGAACTGTCTGATTCAGCCTGTGTCCATCTACTGCAGGACAGAATTCAGCCATCAATGAAAACCCATTCTGGAGGAGATGTTAGAGGAATCTGTCTACCAGAGAAATGGGAGCTTCAGTGCTGTCAGCAAACAGATGTTTCACAGCATGTCCTTCCACAGCCCTTGTTTTGCTTTGTTCAGGTTGCTGTTCTTCTGCTGAGTAAGAGATGAAATGGTTTTGTATTAGATAGACCCAAGTCGTTGGCTTAGAGTTTGCTTATGTCTTGTCCAAAACCAGCTGACAGTGCAGAGGAGACCTCCACTGTAATTATGCAAGCAGGAACAAACTGTTTTCCACAAGAAGCAAGGACAGCATTTGGGGAGAGATTTTTTCCCCTAAAGATACTTAAGAAAACTTTAAACTTTCACAAAAAGGGCCATTATGTTCTTCTGTAACTGCTTACAGATAACTAAACATGTCGCATGTTCCTCAGCAGATGCTTGGAAAGGCTCTAAGAACTAAGAGAAGGAAGGTTAAAAGGTGGCTACCAGAATGGGAGGACAGGTGTTAACACAGATTTGTGCTTCAAAATTGTTTTGAAACTAGGGGAGTTTCAGCTGCTCAAGAAAACAAGTTCAGAGAAGGCACACACCTGCAAATGGCTCTGTTGGAAAAGAAAGAGCTAGGGAAAGAAAGAAGGAAGGGAAGGAAGAGTGGGAGGAAGGAATCTGGGATTCTGAAAGGCTCTCAAGGGCAGTAAAAGAAAAAAAATACATAATTCTTACATATATAAATGCCATCATGTAGGTTATGAATCCTAATACTGAAATAAACCAAAATTTGATAGTCCCCACTCAGAGAAGTAGCAGTAGAGAAGAAGTGCATATAGCATGTAAATAACACAGGTTGTTTCAGGAAGAGTGGTTCTTGGTAAGCTATGTTGCTAGAATTTAGTCTTTTAAGGGTAATTTTCACAAATACACTCAGTATGGGCCTTTAGCTTTCTTAAGTGACAAAATTATTCAGGACCGCATAATTTTCCTGTCTCAGTCACAAGCCACATGTAAGTCTTTTCAGAAGCCATGTCCTCTCCGTGGGAGTTTGGAAGTCAAAGGGAACATGAACTTTGAACTTATCCAATGCTGTTTTGTCCTTTTCCCAGGGAAACTTGGTACATTAACCTCTGAAATCAAATTCCACACTTTGGTAAATTATGCCTGGAGTTAACCTTTTGTAGTTACTTTTCCCTTGGAAAGGGTAAGCATGAATAACAGGTTATTTTCAGCTCAGTATCCCATGGTAAGAAAAAAAATGATGTG
Organism: Passer domesticus; assembly: GCF_036417665.1. Taxonomy (NCBI): domain Eukaryota; kingdom Metazoa; phylum Chordata; class Aves; order Passeriformes; family Passeridae; genus Passer; species Passer domesticus. Next base: position 74,585,258 of record NC_087512.1, on the reverse strand, counting down.
TTTTTCAGGAGAAAGTCCTGATACTGTGTACTCTGATCCAACAGGAAAAGATTAAAGACATTTAGAAGTGAAGTGCCAGTATTACAAAACTCCTTTAAATACAATTTGATAAGTGCATCTGTTTCATATTAGCAAGTGGTTATATATATATATATATATATATACATACATATATATATATATATATATACACACTAGGTAGGGGTATGTAGACGTCACTTCGGTAGCTGGATCATTTTCTAATATTTAAAAATTGGAACAGGTGGAAGGAAGAGTTTTACCTAATTTCAGAAGTGGTTATAGGTGAGCTTCTCGCCAAGGCTAGTTAGACAAATCAGACTGGCGTAAGACACCCCTTAATTTACATGTGTTGGATGTGCTCTTGACTCAGTGGAGAAATGTATTTCTGGATGTCTAATTGCAGTATGTAGCTGTTTTATTCTTCTGTTAATGTGCTTCCAGAAGCTCATGTGCAAGCAAGCCATTTTCTGCTGGGTTGCAGTAAAGGTGTCCCCTGTGAGAAGGAAAGTGACAAAATCACATGTGATTTTTCAGTGATAAAGTTGAGGAGGTTTTTTGTGTTATGGTTACCAGATTAGCAGCATTATGTTTACTTATCTAAGAAATGTGCTTGAGCTTAGCTACTGGTCCATAGATCTAAACATGTTCTTGTAAACCAGTTTATTTTGAGAGTCAATCCAACTGTTTTTTGACTGTTCTTAAGGCATGGAGAGCTCATAAAATATTCTCCAGTTACAATTGCTAGGGATTCTCTTAGGACAACTAGTATCTCATAAGAACAGACTACAAGGGCACAGCAAATGAAAACAAGTACTAGAACTTGGATGAATGTTTTTATTCTCAGATGGTTGTCTACTTTCTGGATTGCTAGAGAAAACAGCAGAGATTTTGATAGTGTTATGATAGTTCGTACTCAGAACATCAGCTGGGCTGTCAGAAACCAGAGTTCACTTGTTTTCTCAAGTTGTGTTAGATCTAAAGAAGGTCACTCAGGACACAGTGTGTCTTTTGGTTAACATTTGTCTATGCTGTGGTTACCATGGAGATCACGCTGACAGAAATCTGTGTCTGAAAGAATTCCACTCATTCTGGCGTAGAGCCAGCAGAATTTAAAGGAGTAAGTCACTTTCTAATGTGTGCTGTGGCCTCAATGCCATGGTTGAGTTTCAAGGGTACTTCAGAAGTAAGAGTTCATGATATTTATATCTTCCTTATATTGTGATGAAAAAGAAATTGACAACAGAGACAACCACTATGATAATTGGAAAAGTGAAAATCCACAGTGACACTACTTTTCATGTCAACAAAAAGAATTGAAAAGTCACAATGTATCATACCAGGTTGGGTGTGGCTCTGAGCAACCTGATCTACTGAAAGATGTCCCTTGTCAGGATTCTTGTACTCCATGATCCTTGAAGGCACTTATAACCCAAACTGTTTCATAATTCTGTGATTGTATTTGTTCTATTTCTGTCTGTTTTTCATTACATAATCTGTTATACAGGTGTCTCTCCAAAGAGTCACAGCATGGCTGAGGTTGGAGGCAGCATGGAGGTTCTCTAAGAGAGCCTCCTGCTCAAGCAAGGTCACTCAGAGCAGCTTGTCATGTTCAGTAAGGTTTTGAATATCATAATAGAATCATAGAATGGTTTGAGTTAGAAGGGACTTCAAAGATCATCTAGCCCCAACCCCCCTGACATGGGTAGGGACACCTGCCACTAGACCAGTCAACATAGCCAATTTTGTCCCAGGAGAGACTAGGACAACTTTGCGGGATGTGAGGCTGTACTAGGGACTGCTTTGCTGTGCAATGAGGTCTTCATGTTATGTAATGAGAATGTACGTGCACACACATTGTGCCATTACCAGTGGAATTGATAATGAGGAAATATTCTTAAGAAGTGGACAAGTCTACATTAAAAAAGAAGTCCAAGCATAGCTGTCACATTTCAGAATAAGGAGAAATAAAGATCATGAGAATTAAGATATCATTATTTTTCTTTGAGAGTTAGAATCTCATTTTTAAAAGACTGCTTTCACACATAAGTGATAATCCTTTAGTTAATCCTTTAGTTCTGTGGTGTCTGCTTTTGACTGAAGTTGGAGAACATATACTGAAGCAGAAATAGGCAGATTAGTTTCAGGTGGTTCAAGAAAGTTAGCACTGAAGTGTCCTTGCTAAGTAGTTATGCACTATTTCCTCATAATCTGCCACTACAGCACTGAGGTACACAGTGATGCACATTTCTGCCTGGATTCTTGCTTGCTTTTTATCAGTCATCAGTTAGAGGTGGTTTGGTGGTTTTCTTCCTCCAGTTCCAGTTCTCCTTTTTAATCCTTCTGTGGTAAATGGCAATTTGCTAGTGTGCTTCATTGAACCTAAAAGCTGATATTATTTGACAGCAAAAGGCTCTTTGTATTTTATTCTGTACTATGAAGTACTTCCAAGCTGTCAGGGAAGCATGGAAGTAGGCTCCAGCATGTAACATATCTCCTTTACAATGTGCATTAACAGGCTGAATGATTAACCAGTTGTGTGAGCATTACAGCTGGTATATGTGGGTTTCACTTAATATTTCTAACATGCCAAGAACTGCAAGTGACAGCTTCTGGTAATTGTACTACTTGATGATGAATGCAGGTGTACATATTTATTTACAGATTTATTGTAAGATCAGACTGTAACACTGTGCTGTACAATGGGTGACTTCTGCTAATCGTTCAGTCCAATACTGCAATAAAAAGGGCATATTCTGTCAGTGATAAGTAGTTATGTCTCCTGTAAAGCATCACCTCTGGGGAGTACCTGCAAGAACCTGCAAAACTTAGCAGCTCATCAGGTGTCTTCATAAAGATGTGATCAGGAGAGGACACAAGGTCTATCTTAAAGAAATCTTCTTTTTGGTCTGGATTGAGTAACTTGGTTTCCTTTCCAGGGGCAGTAAGGATGCATGTAATGCACTAGTAATATTAATTTGTTCCTAAAACCTCTCAAAACCTGCCTGTTCTATGAGAATTTAGTTGCACTTTGCTATTACTCTTAAAAACGTTGCTTAAGAGAGAGACTTTGTCATACAGCAGCCTGTACCTGAGTCATAACCCATCTTTGTGAAAGGTGAACCTGAAAGCCTTCACTCTTCACCCTTTTACAGATGTCTGTGTAACAATCTGCGCTCAACAGTTTGAGCATGGACTTAATAAGGCTTTTGTGAAGTGAAGCACAGGAAAAGGCTGAAGGTCTTCATTTGCTGGACCTTCTTTCTTCCAGTTTTTCTGTTGTCCCTGTATTTTCCTCCCATTACCTGTACACTTAACCAGCTATTTTAAGGACTTTTTTTGGAAGCACATTCGCAGAATTGGCAGTGCTTTGGGAGGTATTCTGAAGGGCGTGGCACTTTGTCTTGAAGTTCAACTTGTCAATGCAGTCTTGAATGCTGAGGATGAAGATGTGATAGCATACACAGTCTGGTTGTAACTGTTATATCAAAAGCCAGGATAAAACTGTGATTACTCATCCCTCTTTCCTCTCTGAATGTACCCCCGTTTTAAACAAACAGTAACAAAATAAAATTTAAAAATATTCAGCCTCAAAGCTTGGCCTATGACAAAGAATATTCCCATGAAGAAACATTTCAGTGGGTTAAAAGCATGAGTTTTCTTCTGATTCAAGGTATGTGTTAATGAAATACAATTGTTTCCATTCAGGTAAACAAACACTAAAGATATTTGATGGGAATGACGCAGTGAAACGTAATCAATTTCGACTGATTTCAGTTCCAAGGATTGCAAAAAATGAAGAAGTTGTGGTAAGATACCCAGTGAGGGTCAGTTTCCCAGTGTGATACATGTCGTTTCATATTACAATAGTAAAAAGCTAAGTTTTAGAAACATAATTGAACAACAAAAATATGTGAATAGGCTATAATACTGCAACATAATTTGACTTCTTCAGGTAGTGCTCCTGTTTTAGATCATCTGAGGATGATGATGTGTCTGTAGCACAATGTGTCTGTAACACAATGGCGACCACAGCATCAGCTGTTAAGCAGTCATTCTGCTTCCTGGTGTTACCCTGAAGCCTGATTTTACTGTTACAAGCAATACAGGATAACCAGCTCCTTAGATCTTGCACCTTTTCTGCAGTAGAGGTTTGGTATTTATCTTGGACAGCCATCAATATTGCACTTGAGTTAATCAGCTTTGAACACTAAGGCTTATTATAGTTACCTCCATCCCTTGGCTGTGAAAATAATCAGTTATTGATCACATACTGGCCTCTCTCTAGCTTTTCCAGTGTTCCATCTGGGATGGAAAAATTACTCCGTTCTAAATCAAGTGGGCTGTACAGCTCTTTATTTACTGGTCTACGCAGAGACCCCATGCTGTGAGAGATAAATCCCAGAGGGGGAATATGGTGGTTCACAATAAAATTGTGCATGGTGAGGACTCAGAGTCATACAGACTTGGCAAAGAAGTCTGAAGAATGTATTACATCAGTATTTTGACAATACAAAGCTAAAATTATTAGGATTTTTATCTTGATACTGTCCTCAAAATCAACAGGAGTTTTGCTAAGGGTTTGTAGTGTTCTGCATGTCAAAGATCTTTAAGAAAAAATTATGTACAGGACTGAAGATATTTAGGAGTGCTGCTTGCCTTTCAAGCACATTTTACCAGGCTGTCACTTTAATACCAGAGAAGAGGAATTCAAGTTCTTATAAGCAAGCTGTATTGACCACAGCATCCGTGTTAGCAGAGGTGCTGCAGGCAGGGGCCCATTATGGATGTAAAATTTCTGTGTGCATCTTGCAAAGACAGCCCTTCCCTTGCCTCTTCACAGGTGTGTGGCTTCAGGACAGCTTTGTGGCTGAGAAGCTCACTAATTTTTGGCATCCCTTAGTGCAAGAAGACTGAGTAGGCAGAGTTGTGTTCAGTCAAGTGTAATTCACCATTTTCCTTGTGGTCTAAATTTTACATGCATGAATGTAGATTTATTTGACCTCGATTTTTACATTTGGTCTTAAAATGACTATTACTTTCCAAAGATACTGTGGATTTTGTTCAAATACATGAATATCTCAAGCTTTCTTTTTTCATGTTCACTGAAATTTGTTTTCAAAACTTCACTCTTGCTTTGACTATTTTTGCTGTTGCTATATATATACTCCTCTGAGGTTAGAATATACATTGAAGGTTCATTTCATAAATCAGGTATTTATAGTGTCTATGGCTATATAGGTATTAATGGTGTCTTTTCAAGTAAATGTTAATTTATCTTGCTGTGTTTTAGGAGGCTGCTTTGAGGGCGTACTACATAAATGATGACCAGCAGGAGTATGAGCTTCAGACCTTTACACAGCAGGTGCTGCTCTCTGATGATGTTATCAACAGGAATGATGCTGCAGAGGACAGCAACTTGGGCTCAGTATTCCGAGAATCTGTTCCTGAAGCTTGGATCATCAGAGCCAAGCCAAAGGATGAAGAAGTGATCAGAATTTATCCTGCCTGGCTAAAGTGAGTATTTTTCCTCTTGATCACAAGGTTATTCTGCTTGTCTACATTTGTCCTCTGTAGTCTAGCCCTGTTTGCTTTTAACTAAAGCTGCAGAACTCTAACAGAGATTGCAGTTTCTTTCTCTATTTCAGGATTCTTCTGTTCATTTTTTGAATGAGTAGTGTGCACAACATTCATTTCCATGCCTGGAAACCCTTGGGATTCTTTACATGCGTGGAACATATAGTGGAACTGTCGGAACCCAGAGCATCTCTCTGGATGCCCTGGATGTCTCAAAGCCCTGGCAGGGGCTTGGAGACCCTGGCAGGAAGCCAAAGACACCTGGAAATTTGACCTTAATTCATAGAGGAAATTGCTAACCTTATATGAAGAATTACAGGTCACAAAAATTTAAGCAGCACATTAGTAGGAATCACAGGGTGAAGGAAAAAACTTTGGAACCTTGTACAGGAGGGTTTTGTATGTTGTACAGGGGGGTCTAGAATTCTGTACATGGGGGTCAGGTGTTCTAAGATGGAGGAATTTGGGCATGCCCTGTCCTTCTTCTTTCTTCTCCTTGGCATCCATGTTCAGGATGATGTTGGCATGTGTGGATTGGTTCATAGGGAAAGTGCACTTGCCAACAAGGGCAAAAAGTATTGGAAATTAAAGGTAAATATCTAATACGTAGTTTTCACTACAAAAGAGACAACCGCCCTGTGGGCGGGAGAGAGTGCCCTTGGCTGTCTTGCTGATCAGACCTCGGCTGGACAGACAGAAAAACTTTGTAGATAAGGAACAATAAACTCAAGTCAAGACCAAATGCAAGAGTCCAGACTCCTTCTTCAAAGCACAGCCTGCCCAGAACCACCTTTTCCCATGTTGGGGCAGAGACAAGTGACAGCCGACCCCGGCATGGAACTTGTGCAGTTCCATTGTCATGTGTTTGGTTAGAAAGATGCAACTTTACATTAGCTACATCTGTAAACAAATGATGACATACACGTCACTTGAAAAGCTGGTGGATCTTTTTGAAGAAATGTGAAGTAGGAAGAACTAAAGTGCAACCTCTCATGTGAGATGAGAAAGAAAAAAATTATATTAAAAAAAAACTAACAAAAAAATCCCAATAACTATACAATTTACCACTAGGACAATATGAACTTTAAGCATATTTAGTAGTGGAAACAAAATGGTCTGGATCCACTAATTTCTGAAGACTTGTGGGATAAAATTTAACCATATGTTCGTTTTGCTGTTACAACTGCATTGACAAGTTTTATGAAAGACTTGCAGATTATCTTTGTGATTAGGAAGAAACCAATCTTTAGTGCTACAATTGTAATTAGCAATTCCTTGAGATGAAAGTGTTTTCTTGTCTGTGGCACTGGTACCACATCTGCTATGAGCCTCAGTGAGCAACTTTCTTCAACGAATGTAAATATGTATGCATTTCTATACTTAGTTTAAAAAGGTACACACAGGGTAGATACTAAAATAAGTATTTTTCTCCTTAGGGTGGGAATGGCATATGTTTCTCTACGAGTAAATAAGGATAGCACTGTGCAGACTGTGATCAAAGAAGTGCTCCCATTACTTGGAAGGCAGGTAAGTGAAAGATCTTAAGCACATCCATCACCTGAGTGACCCTGAAAGTATATATTTTTCTCTTCAGAAAAATTACAGTCCCTTAATTTGCACTTATTGTAAATGTTGTTAGCATTTGGGAGATGATCTTTTGTGACCCACATGCTGCTAAAAGCTTAACACAATCTTCAGGGTAGGTAGGCACTGCTGACTCATATTCAACTTGCCATTGACCCAGTCTCTGAGATCTTATTCCACAGGGCTACTCTCCAGCTCTCATACCCCAGTTTGTATTTTTAACCAGGATTACCCCGTCCCAGGCTGAGAATCTGGCAGTGGCTCTTGTTAAAAATTTCGTATGGTTGGTGATTGCCCAGCTCTCTAGCACATCCACATTTCCTCATAAGGGTTCCCTACCTTTGAGGGTGTCCACAGTTCCTCCTAGCTTAGTATCATCAGGAAACTCACAGTGCCTTTGATTTCTTCATCCAGACAATTTATAAAAACATTAAAGAGCACTGCAGAAATTTTCTTCCTGTGGTGGCAAGCAACATCTCTGTAGCCCCCAAAGGATACAAGGAAGGACTCAAGGTGGAAATGGCACTGATGTGCTTTACTGTGGATTGCTTCCCACATCACTGGAAAATTCTAGCTACGTCTTGTAATCTTGTAGATGCACATGCTTTCTTTGGGGGATAATCTCTTTTCAACCTGCCTGTCCTTCTTAGGGTTGGTAACAAAACAGCATGGCTTTCAGGAAACATGTTAGTAGACTTTGCTGGCATGCCAAGCCATTGGCAGGCCCAGCCTCCCCAGTATGGAGACACAAAGCTGTAGTGTGCACATTTTAGTCAGCACCTGGGGCTTGTGAGCACACCAGGGAATCAGCACAGTTCCACTGCTCTGGGGCACAGCCACGCTCACAGAGGGCGACTGCTGCCCTTTGTGGTTATTTATAGGGTACATAAGAACACACGTGTGGCTAGCTCTCTGCAGTTAGTGATAATCATAGATCTGTCTAGGTGTATCCAGCTGTGTAAAGCATGGAGCTTGTTTTGGCTACAGGATACTTCCAGGATTTGTTGTCAGTCCATTTCCTCAAGTGCTGTGGACCTTTTAACAAAAATAGGAACAATCATGTCCAAAGTTTTGTCTCATCTGAAAAAAGCAACTGTCAAGCTGTATAGTTAGAAATTCCATTAGGGAAAGGTCTTCACACCTCTGTATTTGGGCAGCTAGATGTATGCTTTAAGAGACTTAATTCTTTGGCTCAATTGCAATTTCTCCAGTAGTGGTAATTTTTAAATGCTCTACTTGTTTTTCTGTATAAACATGCACATACAGGAAATCTCTTCTTAATATCCAGAATTTGCCTGTGCTCAAATTGCTTTCATCAAATGTCAGGCAAAGCACATGTAGTGGAGTTGAGGCTCTTACCACCCCCATTCATGACATGTAAAGCAAGATCATTTGTCTTTTGAGTCTTAAGACCAAAATTTAAAACCCTTCCTCCTGAATGTCCTTCAGTCATGTATGTTTGCAGGGTTTCAGTTGTTGTAAACAGTACAGCTCTTGGCTGTGCCAGCTCTTTTGATCCAGCTGCAAGGGACTTGAGTGGTTCCTGGCAAGATCTTGGAGAAGAGGCTGTGGCACATGTGAGGAGGGTTTTGTTCCATCAGTGCCTGGAGTGTCCCAGGAGGTGGAGAGTGGTCAGCCTGCTTTTGCCAAGCTGGTTCCTGGGCAATCTTCTCCAAGAGCATGCTCATTCCCAGTCCTGCATGCTTTCTCTGGAAGGACACTCAGGAAATACTCCAGATGAGCTAGCTGCTTATTGCTGAAGCAGGAATGGAATTAACTGTGCTGTACAGGAGTCCCTTCACAATGTGGCTGTGAGAATGCCAATGTTTTCAGGAGCATGGGAACATGATGCCATGCATGTGTAAAATGAAGATTATTCCTGTCTTGGAAGGAGTTGGTTGGAGGAAGAACATCATGGTTAATTTAAAAAGCTTTAATTTTTTTAAAATGTTTAATTTTCTGTGCTATGTTATACACTATGGACAGGATATAACACACAATAATGTAACATCTGGCAAAATTATATCGGTTAGAAGATGCATTTACATGCTTGATCTTTTGGCAGACGGAGTGCATCCAGAATTTCAAATTGGTGGAAGTGCTTATGGGCAGTAAGCAAGGTAAGTGAAGGAGCATTGGCCAAAGACACATCTGATCTCTGTGGGCTTTTTCCCCCATTCTAACAGTCACAGTTCATTTTCTACAATAAAACACACAAATAAAAATAACTTCATGATGACATTGAAATACTTAGTCAGAAGTGATGCTGATTCTTTTCAGTCCTGTCTGTCCTTGGGAATAAGGTTCTCCTTCATTATTATCTAAAAACTCATTTGTGGTTTCTGGTAGGTATTGACACTTTTGCCCTGTTTTGGAGAGCTATGTTTGACTGACATAATTTTCTTAATTGCAGTTATTTATTAAAGATTAATTCTAAAGTTCAAATGGCTTCTTTCCTCTGTCTTCTTTCCTCCTGATGCAGCCCCTGAAGAAGAGTAAGTTTGAGTCCTAAGACAGTCCAAGAAATATGTTTGTCTGTTAGGAAAAACAGAAATCTGCAGTTCTAGCAGTGCTCAAGTGTTTTGTGATCCTGCAGGAGCTGGGCTAGTGTTCTCCAAGTTGACATCCCTTTGTGCTTCAGTATTTGTAAGGTTGCATGGAGAAATAAAAACCTTGAAGTAGCCTAATGCTCTGACCACAGCTGAATAAATATCTTGTTAGTTCAGATACTGTCTCGATGCTTTGCTTTATTTGCAAGCATTATTGGGAAGTTGTTTCATAAGGTTTTTGTAGCTTTGTGAATGTCATAACCTTGGTTGGTTTCTGGTACTCTGTTTTAAAGCATCATTTGCAACCTTGCATTCACTGAAGTTGTTAGAATTGTTTTAATATTTTGATAAAATACAGAAGGTAGGTTTTTTTGTACTTGTTAGGAAATACAGTTTGAAAGTCTTCTGTCAAACTGTTAGATTATTACCAAAGTACTGTTTATCTTTTGAGGGGTTCAGGCTGTTTCTGCCTTTTTCAAAAGGAGGGTGGTATTTAAGAATTGTGGAAAGAGTCAGACTGTTCCAAGCACATATGTGTTTTTATTGTTGAATAAGACGTAGCTCACATCTGCATAGTCGTTTATGAGAAAATTAGTTGTATGCAGAGCTTTGCTTTTCCCCTAATTTTTCTTCTTTTTGTTTTTGTGTAATTGAGTCTGATAATAATTTGCATGTTTTTTAACATGATGAATGTTCTTGCCCTCTCCAGTTCAGCGCATGGTCTTGGACAATCAGGAGCTGATGCTTAACAGACTTAAGGACATAAGAAAGGTAAATCTGAAAGAGAAACATGATCTTTTTGTTTTTTAGCGAGTATGAAGTTCCCTTTCTTACAGAAAAAGTGAATAATTGGTTACCCCCTAAGCAGGCTCAAAGATAGAGAAGCTTAAGTGCTTGAACTGAAGTTTGTTTTCTGTTCCTGATATTCTCTAGGCATAGAGGACATGATTACTAAGTGCAGAACTATTTTGGATTTTGCCTCATAATATCTTTTTGCCAAATGTAATATAATTTATTTTCCTTTATTTTGGTAGACTTCAATACGTCAAATGAATCAAACAAGATTTTACATTGTGGAAAACAGTAAATCTATTGTACAAGTAAATTTATTTGTTGGTGGCCTTCCACCTCAGCTTTCTCCTGAAGAATACACAAATATTCTCAAGGAAGAATTAGCTATCAAAAGTAAGTAAACAGGTACATTTTCAGACACATTAACTTGTACAGAACAAAATTTAGTAGTATCAATATTTCTTATAATTCTAACTATTTCTGACCTGATTTTAAAAAATCATTCTGCCTTTTACTCTCACATGGGCTTTTTTAGTAATTTTGACATGCACACAGTTACAGGAAAGTTGTGACAGCTTGTTATTGACAGAATAATTATTACGTTATTCTATTTATAAGTGACTACACTTTTTTTTTCTTTTTGTATGTTTGTGTGAAAAGGCATCACTTTTTAGAATAATTATACATACCTTAAACTATGTGCAGAATATCCCTTGCCTTTTTTGACCTCTGGCACTTTTTGTCTGGGCTGTTCTCCATGTTAGTCATGAGCTCCATGCCCCATCATGGAGAAGTATGAGCAGTGTGTGCACACATATATGGACAAACACTCAGGGAAAAGAATTTATTTTTCTTTTTCAAAGAAGTGTAATTGAATTTTCATAACACTCCTTCAAACAATACTTTCTGTAAACAGTATCAGGAATGTGTCATGCTTTTTGTTACAGGAAACAAAGCATTTTTCCCAATCTTTTATGTCACTTCAAGAGGAATTAAACTTGAAATGCCAGAAAGAATTCTTAGTCACCTTTTATGAAAATCAGTTTAGCTGTGCTTACTTGCAAAGTAAACATGAGAGGAAAAGTGTTAGCTGAAGGTTCTCCCTGTATTTGTATAACTTTTAATATTTATTTATATTATATTTGTGTAACTTTTTAAAATACTTTAAATATTTACTCTGAATGTACCCAAGGTTTTATGTGTTTATGTTTTTCCCCTTTGCAGCAAATGTAGTATCTGTGAGTCATGTTTATCAAGCACAAGGTAAGCATTAAAATTTTTAATCTTGCAAACAATGTCTATGTTCAAAGCTGCAGTCTAATACTAGAGGCTGGAAGCTCAGAGCATGTTAGTCTTACTGCATAAGCAAAAACCCCTTCAGGTAAAATGTAACACATTGTATTTATGAAGAGCAATGGATTAGTGTTACCTTATTAAAAAACGTTAAAAGGTTGACTGCATGCCTTGTGTACCAGAAGGCAGTAATATTTCATCATAAAAACTAGTTTTGAAGTTGCATTTCAACTGAATAACCTAACACAACAGAACTGTTAAAAATCATTCAAGTGAAGGATTTTTAGTCTCTTTGATTTTGAGAATACTAAAATTTGGTGCTGCTTTTGGACTCAGTGGGACTGTTTCATAGTCACTGTTTCCTATCAGTGTTAAGAGCTAGAGTTCAGTGGCTGAAAGTTGAAGAAAATAAATGTGTTCATCCTTTGAGCTGTTTCTTTGCTTTTGCTGTATGAATTTTATTTCAGTGAGGTCGGAGAAGCCATGAGGCTTCTGACAGCTGGAGCAGCAGTGGCTCTGGGCAGCTTTAGTGCAGTGGTCAGGTGGAGATCTGCATTTGGTAAAAAATTAAAGTGTGGAATTTTCTCTTCTCTGTGTTTAGGTGTCTATAGTTGAGATGTTTCACATCCTTTGGCAGGCTTAACTTCCACATGTCTGCTAAATGGGTCTTTCTGGAGCATGATTTTGAAGACTGAAGTGTGCTTCCTTTGGGTTATTTGCTGTCTCCACATGACTAATTGATACTGATTGGTTTCAGTCTTTGCATAAAAGAAGCTGTAAAGCTTTGACATGTACATTCTCCTTTCCATATTTGCCAATACTTGATTTTGTGATACTCGTCCCATGTCACAGCATCATTTACATGCATGTGCTTTTTAGATGCTTCTGTGTTGTATGTGATTTTTATTGCCACTTTCATCTCATGTTTGTATTTTTGTGGTTCTCATAAGTTCCTAACTCTCCTGTTTTGTTGCAGCCAGGTTATATTACTAGTCTACATCTTATATACTGTCCATTTTCCATTTTTGTCTTATCCTGCCCTGTTTTCCTCCTCACCAAGTATCTTACTTTACATTAACTTCTCAGTATTTATTTTGTCTTTTCTCTTTTGTCTTCCCTTCTTCCCCAACTTTTCCATTCAGAACTTAAGCCAACATAAAGATCTAAACTTGAATATCAGCCCAAATATTTGCTTGCAGTAATTCTTACTGAGATACTGTTAATGAACAGAACTAATGGATTTTTAATAATTGCTTACAAAATGAAACCTGATACCTCTGTCACTTGTACATAATGAGAACATAATGTTAGTAATGACAAAGAGTATGCAAATAGGCTCTACCCCTGAAGCTCAAAGGAAATCTTTAAACATGCCTTAGTTCTGTGCTGCAGTTCTTTTCTTCAAGTTGCTTTGCTTTTACAAAAATCTGAGGGTAGGAAGGAAGGTTGAAAAACATAACAACACAATTCAACTGATAACAAATGACTTCAGAATAAGTTTTGCTGAATAATGTCCTCAGTAAACTGAGTAAACTTTTGCTATAATATGAGACCTATTTTATAATAATAATAATAGAAAATATAAAAAGTAGTTCTGATGCCTCTTTACAGGTGCTGTTGTACTCCAAATTTCATGTTTTTCTGAAGCTGAAAGAATATATATGCTAGTTAAAGATACTGTTGTCAATGACAAGCCTCTGAATGCTGTGGTGATTCCTGCAGTTATGGTAAGAGACAGGTTTGAATTTAAAAAATGTCTTTAAAAGAAAAAAACTACTGCCTTAAAACTCTTTCTGCTAGAACTAAATGAAAATATGTTTTATTCAAATAGGCCACACTATAAGTAGTGAGACAAAAAAAAAAACAACTTCAGAGCCTGTACTTCATGTATATGATATATTCAGCGAGTTAAGTTGTTTGTCCTGTTATTGTTCAATTGTCAATCTACAGCTGCCTTACTGTACAACTATAAAGAGGAGGAAAACAATTTTTTTTCTCTTTGTTTCTTTCAATGATCAAAACATTAAGTAGGGTTTCAGTTTCAGCTGGTATGTCTTAAAATGTAAAATGCTAACAAAACTTTGGTATGGGAGCTAAATGTGTTTCTTCATTAACTGTGAGGTAAAACACTTCTGCTTATTTTCACAGTGATATTATTTCCCCCATTCTGTAGTAGAGTTTGTAGTTTGACCTTGTTTAGCCCCTGAGGATCTCGGAAGAACATAGTCTTCTGAAAGAATTAGTGCAAGAGTCCTTTCACAAATTCAGGCCTGATTCTGATTTATTCTTGTTGTTACTAATCACTTGCATGTGAATCAGTTTGGTTAATTATAGGTTTCATGTTAATAAAGTGAGTCAATGTGAGAAGAGGAAAATTATTGACTGAGTGAAGTGATATTTTTAACCAGGATTATGTAGGTTCTGTCCAAAAAAGTGTTGCCATAGTTACACAGCACCTCAGCAGAAAGTATCTTGCAGTTACTATCTTTCTGGAACTGCATTATGGCAAGCGAAGTGTGAGTCCTGGTTTGACTTCTTGGAACATCCCAAAAGGTCAAAAAAAATCACATTTTAGTGGGAATTATGAAACAACTTTATATAGGAGGGTATCAAGTTCAATGGCTGTAGTTGCTTACTCACATACCTGCTTTCACTGTTTAAAAATGATTCCCACACTTGTCAAGACTTTCTGAAGGTAAAATTATGGTTTCAGTAGATACTAGTGGTAGTGCTCACACGCAACTGGCAAAATCAAAAGTTGCACCCCCTCCTAAAAAACTGAGAACCTTGTTCTTATGCATTCTTACATTTTGTGAAGTCCTTAGAAATCAAGGCCCCCTTGTCCGAACTAGGTTTCAGAGTGCCTGTTGTGGAAACAGAAAGCAGGATGAATTTTTGGATACTTGTTTTAGGTGTATTTTAGGCAAATGCATTATGAGCCTGTATTTGTTGTCTGCAGTGTGAAGTTGCACATACTCCACTCTGCTGCTTACATATGTCTGTTTTTCTGACAGTGGATATGTTTGAAGAAAATTTCTTGATGCCTGGAAAATGTTGACATTGCTGTCTCTTATCTGATGCAAGACATTTTTTAGAAACTCCAGTTCAGGGGACTGCTAGGGACTAATTTCTAATACTTAAGCAGGAGAGAGGGGCTGTACACCAGAACAGACATTGTGTTTCTATTTCAGCATGTGTTGTTTGTATTTGGTCATCTCACTGAAAGGAGCCAAGAGTTAATTTAAATGATAGTTCAAGTGTTTTCTGTTGATTGTCCACCCAGCTTATGCCATTCACTAATTACCCAGGGTAGACCAATGGTTGATCACCATCTTTACTTTGGGTAGCAATTGAACTAGATTATCTCCTGCAGTACTTTCCAACCCAGGCTGTCTTTTTAGCCTATGATAATATTAGTCTTTGTTTATATGTGTGTCGATTTAAATACAGTACCAGGAAATACACAGGAACTGACACAATACTAAATTTACACCATGTTTGACATTTCTTTTGTGAGTGAAATTCAAAGAAATTGGGAATGAAGGGCTAATGATTTTTTCCAAATTGACAGTTAAATTAAAGAAAAACCCAACCAATAAAAAAACAGCAAACCAAAATATCCCTTCTTAAAAATTGGTAAAAGCACGGAAGTACTGGTGGTTAGCAGGTTGCTAGTCTTATTTTTCTGAGGTGAAATTTGCTTACTCAGTGTCTAACATACCATATAAGGAGGAGGCATGGTTCTAGTCTGGCATGCTCAGGACTACCCAAAGCAATTCACCCTCTTATTCCCATTACTGAGAAGTCTGAGCGCAGAATCAGTTTGCGTAAGCTGCTTATTAGAAAGTCAAGCAGTTAGTGTTAACCGACGTGTTGGTCTGTTCTGCTGTTTCAGGCCTTTAGGAATTTAATCAAACACTTCTTCATTTCACTATATTCAAATGAATGAAAATACTCCCTTCACTGGAGTGTGAAAAAAAAAAAAAGTGCAGTATATTATAAAGCTCTTCAGCTGCTGTGTGTAAGGAACTGTAGGAACAGTTTGGTTTCACTCTTTGGTGTCAATTCAAGGTGAAAGACGTTGCAGGACTAAATCTTTCAATTCAGAACTAATTTAACAAAACTTGTTTTGCAGCAAAGGCAAGCAAGGAAGTCAGCAGACAGTTGTATGTGGCCAAAATCACCACAGGTTTTTGTGGCTTTATCACGAATGCCTTTTACTAGTGGAGTGCCCTCTGCATTTAGATTTGTTAAGAGTAGCAGGAAAATATGAAGAAGGTTCCCAAATAGATGAAACTTTCCATTTAATTCATTCTGCTAAATCCTTACATATATATTTACATCTTAAATGCATGGTAGTTAAATGAGCATTTTAGCCAAAACATGAGTGGTTGCTTTTCACCCTTCTGAAAGGGTTGTCAACTTTTTCACCCTTTGCTGGAAGGGTTTTCAAGGATTGCAATGGACTGCCCTGGGAAGCATTGGGATCACCAATCCCTGGAGGTGTTCAAGAAGTGACTGGATATGGCACTTAGTGCTGTGCTCTAGTCAACAAATGGTATTTAGTAAGAGGTTGGAATTGGTTATGTTACAGGTATTTTTCCAACTTTTATGGTTCTGTGATTCTCCTATTTCTGCAATATGCCAAAAAATAAAGAAAAGACTTGGGGGTTGACCTACCTGCTACTCTAGTAGTGTTGTGACACCTTGCACATAATTCTCATCAGATAATGACTCCTTTCTGGCCAGGGTAGAGAAAATTTTGTGCTTGGGGCATTGTGAGTCCTTGCACATGGAAGATGCTGCTGGCAGCCATCTGCAAATGTTGAATTCTACTTGTCAGAGATATCTGCAGTTCCTGGAGACAGTCCACCACCCAGGAAGATGTGCTGTGGGTGTCCCACTGGTAGGGCTGGTGGCACGGAACGCCTTGTTCTGCTTTGTCGTGAGATGTGATTACACAGTACAGTCAATGGAAAGGGGATTAGCATGGATAATAAACATCTTGCCCCAGTTTAAAGCCGTGTTGTGCTACTCCTGACAAATTAAGTAATTCACAGTGACTATCCGAGTGTCTAAGTCACGCAGCCTCCTTCAGCTGTCTGTAAGAAAAGAGCAATAAATTCCTTCCTGAATGCCAGCCAACGCAAAACCCTTCTGCAGATTTCACTCCTCAGGCACAGCACTGAAGCCAGGGCTATAGGGGGAAGGGAGTCCTCGGGCTGTGAGTCACATACTCTCCTCTGCCCAGTAACAAACTCACTCCTCTGTCCCAGTGGGGTTTTATTAAGGAACTTTTTAAAACTGTGCAGCATTAGAGTGCTACCCTTGTGGCTGTCTGTAATTGTAACAAAGAGTGTGCTCTTGAGAAAGCACAGCACCCTGCTCTACTGTACAAACTGTCAAGAGCTTTTAATTCTTACAAAAAAATAATTACTTTCTTAGATGGTGACCTTTATCTGGGATTTAGCAGTGTTTCTTTCCTTTAAGCCTAATGAAGAGTTCTGATGGGGAAGCAAGTTCACTGTAAGGACAAGCACTTTCTTGAAATAATCTTTTTATTCTGAATAGCTGCATCTACATGGGTTTTGTTAGGAATTCACGTTGGAAGTTACCTTAACAGAGGTGGGTTTGAGTAGTAGAACTATTCCCTTTACACTACATACAGATTTTTTATTAGCTCCAGGCATTTGCTGCAGCTGCTTGTGAATCTTAGTAGCGTTCAGGGTATATATATAACTAGTTTGGGGGTTTTGAGGTACAGTATTGACATTTGATAAAAAATACAGTTGGCAATTTACAGTAGAAACTGTAAATACATATTAGCAAGAATTTATGTTACTTGGTAAGATCTCAGACAACTTTACAAAACACAGCTGTGCTTTTGAATGCCTTAGAGTGTACCATGTCTCAGAAATAGTTGTGATTCCCTTATGTTGCTTTTGAATTATTTCAGTTACTTGGTTTTAAACCCAGTGCATTAGAACGTGCCTCTAAAAGCAAGTAATATAAAACATGTGTTCAGCATGTCACTTCTGAATGTCCCAAACCAGTAATTTTAGAAACTGATTTCCTGAAGAAGAGAAGGTAATCAAATGTTCTTGTTACATTCAAGTAAGGTATTTGTTAGACTCCAGAGCTGGGCTGGTTTCTTTTTTCTTATTCTTCTTTGAAAAAGTTTTTGTTACTTCAAGCTGCAGAACTTTGTAATTTTTTTTCTTTTTATTATCCTGTTAACCCCCCTTTTTTAAACCCCACAAGTTTCCAGGCATTATACCAAGCCTAAAGTTTCAGGTTGCTGGTATTGTTCAGAAAATTGAAATAGCTGGAGATAAATTTATGTATTTAAAAAGCTCTGAAGAGGAAGAAATGGGAAGTGGAGAGGAGAGAGGATAGGGCAGAATAAAAGCTGGACAAGGAGTGCTGGAAGGGAACAATGTGCTCTGTTACCCCATGGGAGATGATGTTTCCTTTCAGAGCTGCTCTGCCTTCTGTTGCTCGTGGGATTTAACCCCATACAGCACTACAGGCTGGGCAGAGTGGCTGTGGATGCTGGTGAACATCTGGCTGAACATGAGTCAGGAGTGTGCCCAGGTGCCTTCTTGGCATCCTGGCTTGTGTCATCAATGGTGTGGCCAGCAGAACCAGGGCAGTGACTGTCCCCCTGTACTTGGCACTGGTGAGGGCACATCCTGAGTGCTGTGTCCAGTTCTGGGCCCCTCACTTCAAAAAGAACACTGAGGTGCTGGGGTGTGTCCAGAGAAGGGAACAAGGCTCACAAAAGGATAGAAAACATGTCTTGTGAGAGCTAGCTGAGAGAGATGGTTTTGTTTAGTCCCCAGAAGAGGAGGCTCAGGGCTGACCCCATTGCTGTGTAAACTCCCTGGAAGGAGGGTGTAGTGAGGTGGGGGTCAGTCTGTCCTGCCGTGCCTGCAGTGAGAGGACAAGAGGAAATTGCCTTAATCTGAGACATGGGAGATTCAGGTTAGATATTAGGGAAAAAAAAAATCACTGTCAGGGTAGTCAGGCATTGGAAAAGGTTGCCCAGGGAGGTCACCATTCCTGCAAGCGTTTAAGAGGCATTTGGGTCTGGTGCTGGTGATATGGTTTAGGTGTTACAATGGCAGTGCTGGGTGGGTGGTTGGACTTGATGATCCTAAAGTTGTCTTCCAGGCTTGATGATTCTGTGATTATCAAAGGGCTATTCTAAGTGGGATATGGGAGATGATGGTGCAGGAACTGGTAGAGTAACAAGAAGGCCTTTGCTTGTGAAAACAGCAGATCTCTGCCTACTCTTTCTTAATGCTTGAATGGCTCAAGGGGACAAAATCCATTAGTCTCTTTGGATGTGTGGATCCTTGAGCTGTTGACTTAATACCCAAGGAATCCCTTTAGTGACAGTGGCATGCATTATATTCCGTAGACTTCCTTTGCTGCCTACAAATATCCTTCCCATGTGCTTAAAAGAAATCAATATATTACGCTTGTTATGTGTTGGGCATGCTTTGAGTAACTGCTTCCCCCTTTCCAATAAGACCTGAATGTAGAGGCCAAAGGTGTTTTTACTTCAGTTGTCAGTCTAGCACGAAGATGGTTCCTTTGGAGAGAGCTGTGTGCACAGCTTTCAGCCTCTTTATCATCAACCTACTTGTTTTGTCTGCAGTGGAACCTTTCCAGTAAAATAAAGCATTGAAGTTCTTTTGGCTGTTTGTCCTCCAAAACAGCCCTTATTTGGCTCATTTATTTTTCAAGAAAACAGATATATTTTCAAACTGAATATCTTGTAGAAATGAAGGATGAGTAAAGAAGGGGTCAGTGTGTGCCTGCTTCACCAGCTTTTATACCTGTTCAGTGTTCCTCTTCTCAATGT
The DNA here is from genome assembly GCF_036417665.1 of Passer domesticus. Classification (NCBI taxonomy): domain Eukaryota; kingdom Metazoa; phylum Chordata; class Aves; order Passeriformes; family Passeridae; genus Passer; species Passer domesticus. The sequence goes on along the minus strand of NC_087512.1, from coordinate 74,565,575 downwards.
GTTTTCTCTGTATCAAGAGACAAGTCACACTGGATGGCAGAGCACATTTCTCAAGCAGACACGGTTAGAGGAGAAGGATTTTTGTATGTTTGTCAGCATCTTGACACATCTGGCAGGGTGTGACTTGCAGAGGATTAGCACCCAGTTCTGCTAAGAACAGAAAATTAGAAGAAATCGCTCAAGTACTATGAAGACCCAAACAATCATTTGGTTGTAAAGTGCCTAAATCAGGTCACAGGTCTGGGGTGTCTCAATCTCAAAATCTATTTTTCATCCCCACAAATATAACTCATAAATTTGACCCAATTTCTCCGTTGTTCGCATCAGATCACGGTCTCTGGTAGTTGCTCACAGGCAGCAGCTGAAAGGCTCTCTGGGTGCTGCCTCCTCCCGTCTGTAGCTGTTGGTATCTCTCCACATGCTTGCATGCTGCAGTCATACTGCTGCCTCACCGACCCCTGAATCATTCTTGTCTAAATTGACTTATATTTAGCACTGTTGTTCTGTTCCCTGAATCCATCCGGTCAGCTGCGTGACAAATTGCTGTTCCCTGAATGCTGTCCAATTTGTAAATAACAATTACCACAACTTAGGGACCACGGCAAACATTTGTGTTTAGAGGTGCAGTTGTTGAAATGTCCAGTGGACTTTTCTGGCACATACTTACACCCCAGCACCCTTGTGGCAGGATGGATGAAAGGTATACTGGTGGTTTCTAATCTTTCTAGAGCTACTTAGAAATCATTTTACAGAACTATTTATGGGTGGACAGGCTGGGTGAACACTAGTCCCAAGGTTCATCTGTTGGCTGAAAGTTTTGACCTCCAGGGAGGCTGCAAATACTGTTCCTATGCAGTCCATGGAGTGTCCCAGGAAATCCAGTGGCTTCCTTTGCAGTTTCTGGAGGCTTTGAGAGTCCTTTCAGCAGCAGCTTCAGTAGGTCATAAGATACTGGCACCCCTGAGTAAATCCTCATGATGAAAAAGCTTAGCTTACATATTTTTAAGAGAAGCTTTCAGCTTCTAATTTCATAGGGAGAAGTACACCACTGTCTGCCCCAAACATCTTCATTTTTAAATGCTTTCTCCTTGTAAATTGACATGCATTCTAAGTCAACCACAAAACTAAAGAAAGATTTTTCATTTGGTTTGGGGATTTCTTGCTTTTCAAGGAAACTGTTTTAATTCTACAAAAATCTTATCCCTCACACTGTGTTTTGGCCAGACTGTTTACTGAAAATGCGTAGGAAGGGCTACTTAAAATGCCTTTAATGTTTCTAATGTTAGGCTCAAATGTGTGCTTGGAGTCGGTTAAGGAGCCTTCAGTTCCTTGGGAAGCAAGATCAGCAGCTAACCTGTCCATTGGCTGGACATTGAATCTTTTTATTTATAGAATCTGGATCTTTTTAGTAGGTAATATTTCTGAGAGCGCAGTAGTAATTTTCCTGCCTTTTCATGGCATTGACTTGTCCTTTTTCTTGTCTTCTTTCAGGCTTCCAAGATACCACAGAATTGTTGCCCACTTCTTGTATTTGTGAATCCAAAAAGTGGTGGTCTAAAAGGTCGGGATCTGCTGTACAGTTTTAGAAAGTTGTTGAACCCACATCAAGTCTTTGAACTTACCAATGGGGGCCCACTGCCTGGGTAAGTCATCATGGGTTTTTTGTTTTGTTTTGTTTTGTTTGTTTGTTTTTTGGTTTGTTTTTTTTAATTTACATTGTTTTGTTATTTTTTAACAGGGTAGACTAGATTCATTTATTTTGAAGATCTAAATTTCTTCTGTTCTGTGCCTGAAGATCAGGGCAGTGGATCATTTCCTTCTGACTGTTCTTACTGTGAGAACATATTTAAACATATCTAAAGAAAAGAGAATAGAGTAGTTCCTGATGTATACACTTCTATCAAATCTAGCAGAGTCTGGCTCTGGGAAAGTCGTATGCACTTTACAGTAGTATGTGTTTAATAATTATTGAAAATAAATAAGATTTTATAATTGAATGGAGATGGAAAGAGAAATGTAACATTTCCTGATGAGAGTGGATTTTTGCTTTTGTATTTTCTGATGTTTCATGGGAACTACCAGGAAAGTGTAATAGAATTTTCTATTTTGACTCTTGAAACTTGGCCACAGTTGCAGAATTAACAGGGTTTGCCTGATCACAGCTGCAACATTTCTACAAGGAACAGAACATAATGTGCTTGTAGCAAGACAGGAACTGATGACTTGATTTAATGAACCCCACTTTGTTACAGCTTCATAAAACTGAAAGCGATGGCTGTAGCCTATTCCTCATTCCCTCACTACTGCTTTAATAAAAAACTTGTCATGGCAAGATCTTCAGAACAAAAGCTTTGTGGGAAAAATGCAGCTTATGTAAGAGACAAGATAAACAAGCTACACAAACTAATTTTTCTGTCAGAACTGTATAATTCTGTTTTCTTTTTAATGCACTTCAAGCTGCAACTTCAGTAACCAGTTCATTTTGTTTTGGCTTTGGAATCTTTCTGTAGCTTTATGACAAAATGCTCCCACTTGTTTAATGCTTCTTGTGCAATGGCAAATAACAATTCTTTTCCATGATATGTTAGTATGTAGGATGAAAAGCTGCAAAAGGTAAGCATCACCAGGAAAACAGTGCTATTAAGAAGAAAATGTACTGTGATACCTCTGACTAAGTACAAAAACACCACCCATAATCAAGATCTCCTCTAGGATTTAGAGAGTTACAGATGTTCATGTTGAAATTATGACTAGTTAGGTCTCTGTGCCCTTGAAAAAGGAAGTGATTAACCATTTAGTTCTAACTGTGAAGAATTTTAGAGGAATATGGTTTTTCACTCTTTTAAAAATCATCTTTATCTATAACTTCATATTTTTCTATTCACTTTGTTGAATTTGATCCAGAAACTGATAGTAAAGGGGCATGGGCAGAAATCAAATAATACTGTGTTATTTTAAATAGCATATTGGGGACTTTGCATTTCCTATATTCCATTGTAATTTTTCTTTTCCCCTGTGCTTCGCTTCACAATGAAGGTTTCACACGTTCTCCAAAGTCCCCTCCTTCCGAGTGCTGGTGTGCGGAGGGGACGGCACCGTTGGCTGGGTCCTCGGTGCCCTCGAGGAGATCAGGCACAAGCTGGTGTGCTCAGAGCCCTCAGTTGCCATCTTACCTTTAGGAACAGGTGAGAATCACAGCAAGAACAGAAGCTGAGCGCAGAAGCTCTCTGGAAAGTTTTATCTTTATCAGTCCAACACAGGATTCAGTTTTGCAGCTGAGATGCCATGGGATTCAGTTCTGGCTGGTGCAGGAAAGTAAACCACAGTAGCAGCTTTTCAAGGAAATGTCAGTCATGCTTTCAGAGAAACAAGCAGCAGGAATGTTGATATGTGTGTGGATGAGTGGGCAGGAGTTGGGAGGGCAAAATATCCTCCTCCTGACAACCACAGGTGCACCAGCCATTGCTGTAATACTTTGCATACTCATTTGCTCCCTGGTGTCTCAATTCCACAACAGGTTTTTCTACCACTTTTTGTGGAAATGCTCCAGTGTGTCTGTATGCAATGGTAAGCACGTGTGCAGACACAACACAGTTTTGTTTTGTTTTGTTTTTTGTTTGTTGTTTTTTTTTGTTTGGTTGGTTTTTTTTTTTTTTGTTGTTGTTGTTGTTTTTTTGTGGGTTGGGTTTTTTTGGTTTTTTTTTTGGTGTGCTAGTTAACTCTTCTTTCTGAATGAATGACTTCTGTGACTTGATTGGAGCACCTTAGTGCAGTGTGATTTGTAAAACAGGGCTGACGCCCTGATTATGAAACACAGTCACGTTCTGGTGTTCTTGTCTGTCGCTCAGGTAATGACCTGGGGAGAGTCTTGCGCTGGGGAGCTGGCTACAGTGGGGAGGACCCATACTCCATTTTGATTTCTGTGGATGAGGCAGATGATGTTCTTATGGATCGCTGGACTATCCTTTTGGATGCAGAAGAGCCAGCTGAAGGTGCAGAAAATGGCATTGCGGAACCTGAGCCTCCCAAGGTGAGCTGGGCATCACTTGGGCGTGATTCTTAGGAACTGTTGCTCTAGTGAAAATCACAAAGAGGATGGGTATTAACATAGTTTAATTTTTACTGCTCACTTGTCGTTGTGCTTGGGCCTTACTGGGCTGTTTCCTAGTGAATACAGCACACATCTGGACCTAGTGTTTTGGTTCTGGCAGGACTAGTTGACTGTAGAGCATCTTTTGTAGCTGTTTAGCAAAAAGCATCTGATAGAGGATTAATGAAAAGATTCACATGGCAATGGCATTCCTGTTTGCTTCAGCTGGAAAAAAAAAATTTCTCAAATAAGAAAAGGCTTTGGAAGAAATGCCAAAACACTTGTAAAACTGGAGTGTCAACCAAAGAACACTCCCTTCACCAAGAGGTACTCTCATCTTTTCTTTCACAGTTTAAGAAATTACTAGGAGTTGCTAGCATGTACAGGGAGTAAATTCTTCCGTCATCTTACTTCTTTTGTGTGTCTGTATATGTGCCATCTGTTTTTTGCCTTTTTTTTTGAGTGAAAGTCATTGTCACTTGGTTCATATGAGCTTGTTTCTCTTTAGGAAAATAAAAAATGTTGATTGTAGATGGTGATTTTGGAGCTCTATGTGAATCCTAGTTCTGTCTCTTTTCATATGAAAGGAAGAAATTGGACAAGGGGCTTGCAAAAAAAAGTAGGAAATTGTAACAATGGTAGCAATTGTCCAAGATTTTAGTCTGGTCACTGGAAAATTCTAGGCATTATGAGTCAGTTGGACGATTTAAGATGTTCAGGTTCCAGCTATTTTTCACTTGGTGGAGACAGGGGCTTTTTTTCCCCCATTTGCCTTTTTAAAGGTGAAGGATGGGAGAGTAAGGCCTAGGATAAAGGAGTTATGGAATGAACTGGCTTGCAAGGATTTAATGGAAGAAATGGTTGATATCTGTAGAAACTTGAGGTTGGCATATAGGGAGCTAGTTAAAATGCAGCTGAGTAGGTGAAGTCAAGTTGTTCATTCATCTGGTGTAAGCTGGTCACCTTCCAAAGTAAGTAAGAGTGTCTTCCCAATGATGTAATATAAATCCATAGCTGATGCCAAAAACAATAGTGGCATTAGTGTTCAGCAGCTTATGAAGTTATTGCATAGAATTGCTTTGAGAGGTTGAGTTGGTTTTATTTCTGCATTTGTTTTTATTTCTGCCTTATTATGCTTGTTACTTTTAATTAAAATATTACGTTTTGAAGTTTCTGATGCTTTGGAAATAATGACTAAGCATGTCAACAGTTGTTCATGCAGCTTTATTTTTAGTGCAGTGTTTCTGGAAAATGTTTTCCAGAATCTGTCAAGATGCAAGTGACTTGGAAGAATCATCTGCAAAGCTTGCTTTTGTTGAAAAACTTTGCAAGGTCTTCATTTTTCATTTGTAAATGTAAGCAGGAAATTATACCTTTTTTTTCCTTTTGGTCAGATTGTACAGATGAACAATTACTGTGGTCTTGGCATTGATGCAGAGTTGAGCTTGGACTTTCATCATGCTAGAGAAGAAGAACCAGGGAAATTTAATAGCAGGTAATCCTGGGGAAACTGGGTATGAAGGTCAATTCTGTGGTATTGCATTACTTCCAATTTACACTACAAATGATAATCTTAAATGCTATAGGTATCCACTAATATTGCTTGTGGCAGAGCTGGAACAAGGAGGAATTAAGCTAGCCAGGAAGTCATAGACACAATTCCTGTGTTTTGTTGGTTTGTGTATGGTTTGGGGGTTTTTTCCTCTGCTGAGGAGAGCCAAAGCAGTTTTTGGAAGCCATGGCATTGTTATTCGGTATTCTCAGTTGCCAGTAACTGCACTGTTGAGTTTAGTGAAATTTTGAGATAGTGGAAATATCTCTTGCTCAAAGCCTTTAGCAAGAGTGAGGGCAGTGATGCTACATGAGCAATAAGCACTGTACCTTTTCTTGTTTTGCCTAGTGCTGTTGCAGCACCTGCCTGCTGGTATTAAGGATAAAAAACTCTCTGTATCTCAAGTGAGAATGTTATTAAAAATGTGTTGACAGAGGTCTTCCTCCTCTCTGGCATGCACATCAACCAGTACTGGGACTTTTTCTTTTTCCCATAATTGCTGAAATTGATGAGCAGAAGAAATCATGTCTGTGTAATTAATCAGTAATTCCTTATAGAAACTGTTTTTGTTTGCTTTCCTCTACGTTTGTGATTAAATGCCTTTTTAATTATCTCTTGGTTGCCAGAGTTACAGCCAGCTACAACTATGTAGTGTTCAAACTGTAACTTTTAAAAATATTCTCTGACCAATTATGAGTGCAATGATGTGTAATCCAATCCATCTTGTAGTGTTCTGCCTGTCATTACAGGCATTGCTCATGGTGCTCTTCTTAAAAACTGACTAATACAGTTGTTGATGTAAATATAGATGGCTCCTGGTACATAAGATGCTAGTAGCCACTGGTTTGCATTTTCAATACACTTGACTGTGGTAGTCAAGGTAGTAAAACTACCTTGACTTGTGTTTACTACCTGACATAGGTAGTAAAATCAGGCAATAAGTTTGTGTACGGCAGTATCTGTTCTAGTACATGGAACTTTTCTAGATGGACTTGTGCAGTTAATATAATGTAGAAGTTATGTTCATTCTTTCTTCAAAATATACTACTCCATGTTTGCAAAGCTGCAGCATTTCAAAATATGCATCCTCTTCTTATTGCCACTGCATTTAAGGGATATACTTTGATTGCTATTGCCCTGTGTGCTTTTCATCCCTGTCATCTTCATCTCGGTCATTTCCCAGTGTGCAGCATCCATAGTGCAGTGGACAATGTCTTGTTATCATTCTTGCAGGGTGACTTGAAGGATTTGTGGGAAAAAGAACTAATTTTTTTCTCCAAATCTAAAGGGCTGTATACTCCCGAAAAGGAAACCTGAAATAATGAATTGATACTAAGGTACATTTTTGCAGAAACCAAAAGCTTGTGCATGCTAACAGTGCTGACACATGATATTTACCTTTGTCTGTGAAAATGACTGCTAAAATAGTTGAATTTATGCTTCCCCATCATAAGCAAATGCATACTTTTGTCTGTAATATTATCTTCTTTTTTTTTTTTCATTATTTCTAGTAAATTAACTAAAAATTATATCTACTTAATGCAAGATGCAGCAGCTGCCGGCAGGCAAAGCGGCCACTCTTGAGTGCCGAACAGGAAGTTTTGGGTTGTGGCAACAGAAATTGCAGGTAGTCCTTGGAAGAAATAAGGGCTTGAGTGCTCTTCTGAAGCAAGAAAGACCTTAAATGATAAATGTCCCAAAAGCTGTGTGCTCTCTGGCCTCACTCAGTAGAGTCTCTTTTTATGCGCTGGACTGCTTACCTTTAGCTAGCAGCTCAACGTGCAGCGATAACACCCCTGCAGGAATTCAACACTGATCTTGCATTGCGGGGCAGATAAAAGTAGTGTATATTGTGACAGTTATGGTCTTTGCATTGGTGGCTGCCAAACTATATGAGTTTTTTTTCACGGTATAAAATTTAATGACAGGGCATCTGCCTTCATTCACAGAATCATAGAGTGGGTCAGGTTGGAAGAGATTACAGTGGTCATCTTCTCCAAGCTCCCTGCTCGAGCAGGGTCATCCCAGAGCACTTGGCATAGGATTGCATTCCAGATACTTCTTGAATATCTCCAGTGAGGGAGACTCCACACCCTCTCTGGACAATCTGCTCCAGTGCTCAGTTACCCACACAGTAAAGAAATTGTTCCTCATTTGAGATTGAACTTCTGTGCATCATTTTCTGCCCATTGCCTCTTGTTCTTGCTTGCTGCCAGCCTCCGTCTTCTTGGCACTGTCCCTTTAGATACTTATAGACGTTGATAAGGTTCCTTCTCTTCTTGAGGCTAAACAGGCCCAACTCACCCAGCCTTTCCTGGTTAAAGAGATGCTTCAGTCTTTTAATAATCTTTGTTGTCCTTCACTGGACCCACTCCAGGAGCTCCATGTCTCTCTTGTACTGAGGAGCCCAAAACTGGACACAGACTGAAGATGTATTTCACCAGGGATGAGCAGAGAGGTAGGATCACCTCCCTCGACCTTCAGGTGATGCTCTTCCTAATGCACCCAGGATCCAAGTGGCTTCTTGGCCCCCAGGACACATGGACATGGACAGCCTGTAGGTCACCAGGACCCCCAGGTCCTTCTCCTCAGAGCTGCCTTCCAGCAGATTGCCCCCAGCCTGTGCTGATTCATGGGATTATTTCTCCTAGGTGCAGGACACTGTTCCATTTCAGATTGTTTCTCATCTGCCCATCTCTCCAGCCTGTCAAGGTCTCTCTGAACAGCTGCAGAGCTCTCTGGGGTATCAGCCAGTCCTTGCAACTTGGTGTTGTCATGAACTTGCTGAGGAGGCATCTGGCTCTTCATCCAAGTCATTCCCAGGGGATCCTGGAGCAGTCTTTAGGATTGCATACTACAGAAGAGATCACATCTTACTTGTACCATCCAAAATGTCAGGAGATTGCCATGGCAAGCAGTTTCCTAAATGCAAGGTTTGGGAGAATATTTTGTGCAATTTAATGCAAGTTTAGACTTGTTTTACAGAGATATACAACTGTTCTGCAGTTAGGGCACTGTGAATTATTCTTTCAGTTTCTGATGGCTTCCTTCTTCATGCAAAAAAAATTAATGCTTCTTGGGGATATTGCAAGTGTTGTGTTTCCTACTGATAGTCCAGTATTTTTCAGTTGTATCCAAATTAGACAAAAGCTGTCTTAGCATAGACACATCTTGCATGGAGCAGAAGTGTATGTTAAATGGCATTATATGAGGTGCCTTTAATTTGGTGCTATTTTAAACTGTTAGGACAGAGGACTAATCATCCCCAATGTAATAATTTAAGATGACTGGAAAATCTGAAGAGTCTCTGTCTGAAGATTTGGCTGTAACCTGCATTGGCTGTCTTCCCCACTTTAATGTCTATGGTATTTAGATGTAATGCTAGAGAGACTTTGCAGAGTTGAATTCCAATGACACCCATGTACTAGTAGGGTATAAAATAATGAAAATTTATGCTTTTTATTTTAAGATTGCCCTGAAGGCCATGTATCCAAAGGTTTCCATTATAGAAGAAAATAGTCTGTGTGTTTAACTATCTTTTGTTTATGTTATTCTTAAAATATTTTGTCATTTCTAGGGATACCATAAAAATCTTCCTCATCTTTTTTATTCTAAAATTAGAGATATTAGAGCTCTGTCACAAGTTGAGATTACTAAGCCTGTTTTAAGTTTCTGAATCTAAGTATATTTCAAATTAATTAGGAATGTGTAAAGCAAAGATTTTCAAATGTTTTTTTGCCGTAAGTATTGTAGCATTGCTTGAGAAAACAATTTAAAATTGGTCATGATGACCTCTAAGTCTTAATCAAAAATGTAATCTTCCACCCCAGGAGTTTACATTTCAAAGAGGCATTGTATTCAGGCAATGCTTCAAGAAGGGACAATTTTCCTGTAATAAAATTTCACAATCTGCACATGCCTCAACAACAGAATCATCCCTTAACTAAAGGTATGTAAAGTAGCAGTTCATGGTTTGTGCTTTGTTTTTATGCAGTAAAGCTAGAAGAATTTGAAATGAGTTTTAATTGAAAAACTGTAAATATACCTGCTAGAGGACAATAGTGGTATACATACAGGGAAGAGTGCTATGCTTGGCTTTACCTTTTAGTTACAAGATCCTTGTCTGCTCCTAGATTTCACAACAAGGGAGTTTACGTGAAAGTTGGACTGCAGAAGATAAGTCACACTAGAAACCTTCACAAGGACATAAAGCTGCAAGTGGACCAACATGAGGTGGAGTTACCAAGTATAGAAGGACTCATCTTTATTAATATACCCAGGTAAAAAGAAGAGGAAGGATCCCTTGTGGGTACATGCTGGTCTGTGCGTGTAAAATTGCCGCTCGGTATTTGAGCATCAAGTTGCCAAATGGTTTGGTAACAGGATCAACAACAATCAACCTGCACACACTTTCTGTCATGCTGGGGACTGGGTACCTAAGCAGTTCCTGCAGTGGAGGCCAGGATTTCAGCTGTCAAACACTGCCAAGGTCCTACAGGCAATTGGTCAATACACATGGAGTGTGTGATGCTGCCTGGGTAGCCATGGAAGACCACAGTTCAGATAAGTTTACAGGTCTCTGAGTGCTTCCTTGACACCTGCAGGGAGCTAGAGTAACTGTTGTGTAATTAGACAGGAGGTCTGGCTTCCTTAGATGTGATGTTGATAGAGGCAGGTTCTTTGTTTGCATAAAACCAGCAGGTAATTAGTCCTACCATACTATTATTTTTTCAAGTACCATCTGCCTTAAACAACCTGTATCTCTGCGTTTCAGTCTGAAAATGTTTTATTCAAATGCTCCTTTTTACATGTACACAAATACATTGCACATGAGAGCTGTGGAGAAGACAAGATCCCAATTAAATGATGAGTAGTTCATGTGCCAGAACAATAAGCAAGTGATTTGAGTGGGAAGGGTCAGTACTGCACAAAGACCAGTATGGTTTAAATTGTCAGAAGCATTTCGGAGGACTGAAGTGCATGAATATCTGCCTAACTACAAGTGCTTTTGGCCAGGTACAAGAATGAAATCTTGATAATTGTTTTAGCTTTAATTTCTCTTCAGTAACTTCTGTGAATGTTGTCAAGACAACATTTAGAGTTATGTTAAGTTCTTTAGTCTTGAAAATTAAGGGTTAGTTTAGCTGTAACCTGTATTTCCTAGCACACTAAAACTCTATAGAGTTACCTTCTTCCTATTTACACCTTTTCTTTCCAACTGAAACTATTTACTTTGCTCCTTTTACTACTAAAAGACCTGATAAAAATTCTTCCAGATTTTAGAAAAAGAGTTGCTGCTTTTAGAATGCAGGAAAACTGCTCCCTTCAGCTGGTGGGGGAGCACAGTGTGTAGCCTTTGAAGCCTAAGAAACCAGCCTGGAGGTTTAGCAGGGCACCAGGGAGCGTGCCTGGGGGCAGAGCACAGGTGGTCACTGGTGTTCTCTCCACACAGCTGGGGCTCTGGGGCCGACCTCTGGGGGTCCGAGAGTGACAACCGCTTTGAGAAGCCACGCATCGATGACGGGCTGCTGGAAGTGGTTGGCGTCACCGGCGTCGTTCACATGGTGAGTTGGCATCCCAGCAAGCTCGGAAGAAACATGCATTTTATGGGACAGGCTTATTTCCATGACAAACAGTGCATTGCACGTGCAGTTATGCCTCTTTGTTAAGGTTGGCTAAGACGAAGTAATAGGAACTGAGAACTTGTTAAAAATCCATGGGGAAATGCTTCGTGACTTTGAACCAAGTAGAAAAACATACATATGTGCATATATATATATATAGATATATAAAATGCAATATATATGTATATATAAAATACAAATATATGTATGTATTATGGAATGCACTAGCTTTCTCATAGCAGGTATCATGGTGTCCAGACTGAATGGTTCATGGGATGAAAACAAGATTTTATTCTAATATTACAAAAACGGGCACCCTTCACCTAGTGTATTTGCAAAAGTCTTGTTGTATCTCACCACAATCACAGCAGAGATTCCATCAAGACAGGTTGCTTTATCATTATCTGCCACAGGTTTTCCACCACACGTCACTGAGAATTTGATACTTGCTGCTCTTGATTTGATTGCTACATCAAGCAGGTTCTTTGCTGTTCTGCAAAAAATATTATGACTCAACTTTGGCAATTATTTTTTAATTCTTTTATGTATTACGTATTTTTACAATGGTTTGCTATTAGTAAGACACTCCTGTGGGATGGTAGGTTATTTTTGTCTTCATATCTTACCACTATTTAAAGAAATCTGCTGCTGAAAAAGTATATGTAGTCAGGTAACTAGAGATAACTAATCCATAAAACTGCCAGAAATGGAAATGTGGGTGCTTAAATTTTGTGGAGCTCAATCTTTGGTGTTGGTCAACTTTACTTTGTAATTTAGATCTTCTAAAATACACTAAAGAGTTGTTTTGGTAGAGATCCTTAAATCTTCTGTGACAGTAGAAGCAACTTGGGAGTATAAATGTTAACAAACCTGTGCTTTAGATTTGTGATATTAAGGTTTTTACTCCCACATTTGGAGTTGAGTTTGGAAGAACTCTCTCTGATTAATAAACTGCTTTTAGACTTTGGAATTTCACATGTGCTGAAGTCTGTGTGTATAATTAGGTGTTTTTAGAGCTATTTACTGTGTTACAGAGGGGGAAGCCAAAGCAAACAAGACCTTTGTGAGTGCATGCTGCTTGGCCAACCTTTGCATACAAACAGCTTTGCTTTGGAAGTTGTTTTGCCTCCTGCAGCCTGCAGGGGAGTCCTCCTTCCTGGAGTAGCTGAAATAATGCTGGGGTAGTAAAGGCTTCCTAGCTTTGCTTAAGCAGTTTTTTAGCTGAAACTTAAAATGTCAGGTGAGAATAAAATAATAACCACTCAGTTTAACTGCAGCTAGTATTTGTACTTCTTGTTAGCTTGGGTGATTGATGTCCTGGTTTTTATTCCCTAACAGGGTCAAGTCCAAGGTGGTTTTCGATCAGGAATCCGCATAGCTCAAGGCTCGTATTTCCGTGTAACGCTCCTAAAGCCAATTCCAGTTCAAGTTGATGGAGAGCCCTGGATTCAGGCCCCTGGCCAGATTATAATTTCTGCTGCAGGACCAAAGGTACTGGGTGTAGGTTTCTCTTAGCAATTTGACTTTGTTCCTGCACTGGATGTTGCCGTATTATCTTTCTTGTCTGTGTTCTCATGCTTAACCCTAAAGGAGTTGCTTAGCACTGTGTGGTAACTGACACAGCAATTTCTAAAGAGGACTGTTTGAGGGCTCTCTCCAGTGGCTCAGATGAGGCTCATGTTTAAAAAAGTAGTCCCTGAGGTTTGGCCTAGTGATCCAATTTTTCCTCGGTATTGAGATCTGCAGGCAGTGTTGCTTTTCTTGAAGCAGAGCAGTTGTAAAGGCCATGGTAGTAGTGCAGTGTGCGAGGTAGGAATCAGTCTGCTGGAGAAGGGAAGGTCTGTCAGACAGTAGTAGCAAAGAAGGAAAATTTATTAATTTTCCAGAGAGAAGAGCAAGGCCTGTGAAAAAGACTTGGGTAATCAGTGTCTGTTTTTTCCTGATTATCTCAATGTGTACATAAAAGACAGCATCAGCTCCCTAAGAATTTAACTTCTCTATTGACTTTGAAATTGTGAAATAAGCATTTTGCAGTAGGTGACTGTGGTACACACCAGTCTGCACATTTGCCTGCTACCTTAGGGATGCCTTTTCAACTCACAGACATATGCTGCTGTTAGGCAAACTCAAAGGTTATATAGCTGTACTGGGAGGGGTACCAGAACAATTGCCCTTGCTGAGGAGAAGTAAAAGAGAGGGTCATACCTCAAAGTTTCAGAATATGTTAAAACTTTATTCTTTCATGAGAAGAAGTGGAAGGGTAATGGAAAGAGAGAGAGAGCAAACCTAACTTGTCTTTCAGTGAGAAACATGTCTTCTTCTTCTACCAGGTTAGTGACTTGTTATCTCTATGGGTAGATATATATGTATGTGTGTACAGGAGTATATATGCACATCCATACATATGTATAATGTGCATATGTTTATGTAAAAAAGCAGTAAATCCTATAGCTTTACAAGGATAGGTGCACCACATAATTGTGTATTTATATGTTTTTCTGTTGCAGTTCAGCTTTTTATTTGGTTGTTAGTTTGTTGCCTTAGACCAGCTAATTGATACCTACAGATATTTTAATACTCACCTTTTAAATTTTTCAATTTTAGGTCCATATGTTGAAAAAATCCAAGCAGAAGCAGAAAAAAACTGGAAGCCTGAAAGAGATGAAAGTGGATAGCACGTCAGTCTCTGAAGGAGGACGCAAAGGGGAGACCTGTGTTCATACCTATAGTAGATACCACCCCGGTCCAGTAAAACCAAGTGCAGACAAGTCGTGAAGAGTGCTGCCTATGAGTGTGCCTTTCATTACATTTTGATAGTGCTGGGTTCTTCTTTGTCCTTCAAAGATAGTACCTCATTGTCACAAATAACTATTATGTACCACTTGTCTCATCTGAAATGTTTACTTGGGGTTGCTTTTCTGTAAGATGTTTCCCAGCCAAACAGAGATTCCAAGATGCTGAGATTTCTGCATTTGCCTTCACAAAAAATCATTCCCGCCTCCCAGTTCATTCTTAAAGAAAATGATTCCATAGATAATTTTCTAATTGTTCTGTAACTGAAAATGTGTTCCTTTAATGCTCACAATAGCATCCTAACCAAAAAAAGGCTAAAACATGAGCTGCTGAGAGGTCCTTAGATCAATCCAAATAGCACAGCTGAAACAGTACAAGTATAAAGAGAAAAACACAAAACACAGGAGAGATTATTTCTGTAAAAGGATCCCAGCACTGGGAAGAGAGAAAGTGCTAGAACAGTTGAGTCAAAATATTTCAGAGTGTTCACTTCAGCAGTATTTGGACAGCATGAATGAAGGGGAAACAGCCTGTAGAGCAATTTTTCAACGGTAGCTTAGTTTCTCATTATTCAGCCAAAGCTGATTTTAAAAGCCATTTGAATTTCATCAGCTACAACTCTCAAAATGAAAAAGGAACAAGCATACCCAAGGCAATAGTATGTTATACCAATTCTTTTTTATCACTGAAACCATTAACTTTGACACCAGACTCTTTTGTCTTGACTTTACTTGTGTTGTTTCATTTTCATGAATTTGGACTCATATAACAGCAAGCTCAAGAATCATCATTAATTAGGTTAAAAGAAGTACCACTTAAGTGTTCAATTAAGTAAATTAGCACAGTCATATGTTAGAGCTGAACTGATACACAGCATAGCTTTACTGAGGAGCCTTAGCATCTAGGCTTCAAATAACTGGGAATGCGAGACTCATGAAAATTCACTTACCTCGTTAGGCTTCTCAAGTCTTTGTGGGTGTTACTAGGTGTGGGCCCAGGGACACAGTGACTGTCTTTTCTCACTTGGATGAGCGTGTGCTGTTTCTTCATCAGTTCCTGTGAGGCCACCTCTCTGTGTTTACCCATCTGCTGAAGCTGTGGTGATCCAGTACTTTTACAGCTTTGTGCTGGAGACTGGCGCAGGAGCAGCTGCACATCTGCCACACACCCTCCAGATGTGCTACCCATGGCTGTAGTCATCTTGTTCTTCACTCACATCTCTGCTGTGTCATCTCACTGTGGTTCCCCAGGAACTAAATCTTTCACTTTTGGTCAACATCATACACAAAGGGCTCTGTGAGCCACTTGTGGGCGGGGGATGGGGCCTGCAAGATTTTGCCGCTTCTATGCATCTGCTGCTTGGAGCTGCTTAGGCCATATTGGCTAGAGCCTGCTTAGCCATATGGTGGGCTTACTTGTCCTCTGTTGCACAGTAACAACTATTTCAGCTGTGGGTGGCGTGAATTCATCACTTGAGCATTAGCCTTAGAAGCATTCCTCTTGCCAGTGTGTCTAGAAAAACATCTCTGGCTGCTTTGGGGGAGTTAAAGTGTAACTTTGAAATGTGCAAAAGCTGTTTTGTGATGGAGCCAGTTACACGCTGAGGCAGTTACTGCTGGGTCTCATTGATCCACTCCTAGCACTGTGACAGCTTCAGCAACAGCTGACCATTACATGTACTTTCTACTTTCTGGTCACGGTGCAAGGAGGGTGTGAATGTCATCTATAGCAACAGAATGATGCAGCTAAAGCTATAAAGAAAGACAAAACAGCTATGGGAAAATGGCAGATGCCTGCAGCTTCTCCTTTTAATCTAGTGATTCCTTCTCAGTTTTCTGGTAGAGACGCAGTTGGAGGAATGATTTCTGTTTTCAGTGAAACCTTTTCTTAATTTTTTAAATTCATAATTTAAATCTGGGGATGTTCTTCAGGTCCCACAGCGTGGACTGTAACTTCACTGTCGTTCAACATGAAAACTGGACTCATGCTATGAAGGAAATAGTTTGGATAGTACAGAGCTAAAAGCCTTGTCCAGATCATTAAACACAGGGTTGTCTTCTTTAGAACCTGGGCATGAGGGGTCAGCTGGACCTCTTCTGGCATCCTGGTACCAGCATTACAAGTAGGGAAGATCAAGTATTTTATTTTAGAAAGTGCACTCTCTGAATGAAGCTCACAAATTAGAGAGGAAATCTGGAACAGGCTGCTGCTTCATAATTGTCCAGAAAGAGAGAGAAACTGCTTTGTATCCTTGGGACAGCAGAAATAATGCATGGTCTACTTTCCAGTTGCTGACTCAGTAATGGAAGCTGGGCTTATTGTTACAGAAAACATGCATAAATTTTAAGATTTCTGGTACTGACTGTCTTCTGCTGCCCAAATAAATAAGGCTGTCTTACTATTTTTCCAGGCATATATAATCCTGCATAATGTAGCTGAAAGTGTTTCAACTTCTTGGCTTGTTAAGGACCTGTCTGTCTTTCCTTTTGCTCTGTATCTGTTATCTGAAATAACATGAAACTCACAGGTCACAATATTTTAATCAGAGGGCCCATTGCTGTGGCATATTCTTTGTACCCATCTGTGGAACTCTGTAAAGGCTGTTTTGGGATAGCATCATGGTAGCAAGGTGACTGTGAAGTATGAGTGTAATCTCTTTCTAGCTTCCAGAGGGCATCCTGATAGAGGACAAGAAGGGTTTGAGTTTTGTTCCCTTTTTTTTTTTTTTTTCCCCAGAAACCAACTGCCATGTATTTGAGCAGATGAGTGCCACACTGGAATAAAAACATAGCTTAAGAAAAACACTTAGTATATAAGGGCTCTGTGCATCAAAAGATGAGGCTTAATATGTTTTGATGACAAAACCAGATTCATTTGAGGTAGGAAACCCCCTGTAAAGCTTTTAAAAAGAGAAACGCGCTCATTAACCCCTCTATTAAGATGTTCTAGTTTCAGGCTCTGTAAAGGCCATATTATCAAGACTATATGTATGCGTGTGTGTATGTTTTTTCTCACATTTTCATTGCATATGGTGTCTGAGAAGGCCTAGTATTTTCTTCCATGGTATGCAAGGCCTGCATGAAGGGAGGGGGTAACTCTTTGCAGTTAATATGAAACATTTAGACTTAGCCTTTCCACTGAACATAACAATGCAGTATCATTTCTGTGAGAGTGGGCAGATAGATAATTCTCCATGCTGACTGTTTGAGTAGTATTTTGTGAGAGCCTAGTGGTCACATGGCCAAGTACTTAAAATAATGCAGCAACAAAAGTATTGGGGAAGAGGCTCAGTTCTGTCAAGACAGGTGTTAAGTAACATCAGGGACACAGGACCAGGAGTGGTAACTGTGGACAGTGAAGAGAGTGGGCTCTTTGCTGTCCTGAGCACACTCCTTCATCCTCTCTCCACCGCCTTTTTACCTTGCCTATAAACCATGGCAGGCACAAAGAGCACAACTAGCATCTCTCGCTGAGGTACACTCTCCTGACCTTTCACTAGTGTCCTACTTAGCCAGCACTGGGGAGAGAGAGGTCCTGAAAATCCTGGTTCCTTTCAAATACCACAGTGTTGCAGATTATAGCAGGTGGTCACTTGGTTAAAATCTATTTTGATAGATAAACACATTACCTCTGCCTTGAATTAGTAGAACTAAAATTCAAAAGCTCATCCCTGAGATATGGGTGCTACTTCAGAAAATTTGCTGCTTTTTCCCCCAAGGCTTTTACCTTTGATTTGTACAGTTTAAATTGCTGGTGTTTTCACTGCATTGAGTTTTAGATGAAAGGGTTATTTTGCCAAAAATCTTTTGTTTATATATGTGTACATACGTGTGTGTACATACGTGTGTGTACATACATGTGCACACACACCTTTTAAGAATACGCCTTATTGTATTTCCTTCCACAGTGCCTAATTATACAGCTTTTGCCCTGTTACAGCATTCTGATAGCACTCACTTCTGGATCTTCCTTTCACCGGTTTTGGACATGAGGCAGGACTTGTACTTTCCAAAAAGACATGATGGCAATATAGTGAAAACACAACTGTGTTTACAGTACAGTTTCTGCATGTATGCAGGTTGAGCTCTGCTTGCTCTTTCTACATTTTAGTCAAGTATCTGTGTGTCTAAAACCAGTGGCTATGGCTATTGTAGCATTTTAAAAACTAGGAAGAAATTGTCACTGCAAGACTTACCTGAGGAACAAAACTAAATGAACTGTTATAGACAATTGATGTTAATCTTCACAGTTACCCTCTTACAAATATTGTATTGATTTAATGTCTTTAGAGCAAATATTGTACTTGATCTGAATGTCAGCTGTTTCGAGTTGCTCAGTATTTATGCGTGCATGTGATTCTGTAGCAGTCTGTTGGCATATAAGTGTCATTATCAAATGAAACCTCTTTTTGCGGGAGGAGAAGGTAAGAGGAGCTGTTGTGACACTTTAAAAGGGCTTACATTGAAGACACAACAGATGTGGTTGCATATGTATTTAATAATATACCAACTGTAGGTACGCTCTGTCTTGCATAGTCTCCAGTCCATATTCCAGCACCAGTACTGGGGGCTCATTGGAGTTGTGCACTGGCAGTAGATACTTTTTCAGTTTGCACCCCATAAGTCTTCCTTACCACCTTCAAAGTGACTGTACATCTTCCTATTTCTGCCAGGCTGCTCTCCTGCCCTTTGGGCCTAGGTCTGTACCAAAACTGGTAATGAAGGTGTGAGCATGTGCTGATGAATGTGTGTGGAGAGTGGGGGAATGGAGTTCCTGCTCTGAATGCTGCTCTGTCAGTTTGGCTTAGACTATTCTTTAATTTCTACTTCAGCTTCTACTTCAGCCATCTAACAGCTCTGCAGCAAAGATTTGGCAACTACTGAATTGCCTTGGATTCACCAGTGACAACGTTCCCTCATTTTCAGGCTTTGATCTTATATACGTCAGAATATGTATAACTGCATTATACTTTTTGCACTTAACAGAAAATACAGGTTAGATAGGCTTAGGGTGTGGCAAAATTGCAATGTTTGTACTTTTTTTGTAAATATGGGGATGATTCTACAGATACAAAGATGCACTTTCAGATAACAATGAGAACAAGTTTGTAGATTACAATTGTTTAGGAGTTTCTCTGGTTGCAGTGTTCTTGATCCCCATCCATGTCTAACACTGTGTTCTCCTTGAAAGCCTGCTTGGGGATAGAGATGGCTTCTCACATTGCAGAATGTATTTATAGCTGACTGACTGAACGTTTGTGTATGTTTTTGAGCAAATTTGCTGCTATTCTGAGTTTTAGGTTTTACTAGACTGCTTCTATAATGCATAAAATAATGTTCAAGTTTTATTTATAATGTCAACACTTACTGATTTGACACTTAGTTTCAGGAGACATCCAGCCCAAAGCCTTCATTCCTTTTGCTGTTTAATAGTTTTGTTTTGTTGTGGTTTCTTTTTAGCAGTGTAGGCATTGTATGTGGAGTGCAGTGAAATGAATGCAAATTACTAACCTTAACCTGCATTTAGAGTGGCAGTTTCAATGTTTACAGGACAGAGACTATTGATTGTAAACCCATACACGTCCACTGAAACAGTGCACTCTTCATGTGTTTTGGAAGCACTGTTTCTGCTTACCGTGGTAATTAATGGAATAGTTGCCTTCTGGTTTTAGCGTCCTGGTTATGTTGCTTTGGAGAGATTTCAGTGTGGATTATGGCTTCTCTGCCATGAACTCATAGGGCAGAATTTGTACTGACACAGGTGTGTTATATTGAACATGTTTTCTGAAAGAGTGACTTTATTTTTTGTGAAGATAATTTATGAGAAGGTTTTATAGCAGATCAGTGCTGAAAAAGTTGAAGTCTTGAAATAAACATTTGTAGATATTAAAGATCTATCCCAAAGCAGAGTATTTTTAAATAGGGCAGTATTACTGGTGTAGTTATCCCTCTGAGCTCTCCTGGTAGCATACCCATTTAGCATGTCACTCTGCACTGGTCAAGTGTATTATTTAGGGGACAACCTGATTTCAGAAGATATGACTTCATTTATATAGTGCATATCCCCTATTACACCTCTGGCAGCAACTCCCCATATAAACATCAGCCATACAAGGCAGAGCTTCTCCCCATACAGATCACTGCAGGTTGAAGAGCAGAGAGGCTGCCCTTGTGCTTGACTGCATAGAGGTTGTAAGTCTGGTGACTGGCACTTACAGTCCTCTCTGTCACCATCACAGAGTGTGCCACACAACTTCTGTTGCTTTCTGAAGGCAGGCAGGCACAAATTCAAGAGTGCCTGAGTCAAACTGCTAATATCTTGTCTCACCATGGCATCCATTTCTTAGTGCTGCTTATCTTGCCAAATTGGGTAGCAAGAGGTGCTTGAAGTATTACTGAGTATTTATTGTGTAATTTTTGGGTGCTTATAAAGCCTTCACTGCTATTTTAAAGCAAAATTTGGGGATCTGTAGCATAGCAATAGCTGTATAACTCTAGCATTCCAAACATGCCCAAAGCAAGTTATCCTTGTAATAGTTTAGTTATCAATGGTGTAGCTAGCAGCAATCAGTATCTTGAAGCTACAAGTTCTAAATATTGGAAGACAACATCTCTGCTTTGAATGCAAAGCATTAGAGTTTGTAATTCACTATAGATATCAGCATCTTTCCTACTTAAAAATGACTGATGACATCTTAATTCTTCTCAAACTGTAACTTAACTATTGCTTAAATAACTGTTTTTCACCTCTGGTTATTTAAATAATCCAATTTACACAGTTGTATGAATGCTGTTTTATTATCAAGATACTCTTAAGGTGTCTCATAGCATTTCTTGTGAATGTTCTAATACATCAGTAATAAATAATCCTGACCCAATAAACTAATGTAAGCTGACAAGTTATTGTCTAGTGCTTATTCTTTGTGCACCTGCCTAATTCTCAGAAAAAAAGAAGCAGCCTAAGTATAAGCATTAAAGTGGTTGAAAACAGTTTCCACACTCTGTGCCTCAAAGCAGTAATGTGTTATCACACATTTACTCGTGGATTGGTCTCAAAAACTAGCTTTTAATGATGTAACTTGTTTCTCAATGTCTGCCTTGCAAATGAGACGTCACTATATTGTGGTAACTTGTCTACAAAAAATACCTAGTGTACTAATAGATTTTTTAAAAAAGTAATTTATAAAATATGGACTTTTCTCTTATATTTAAACATCTGTTCATCCTGGGGTTCTGTTCTTAGAAAATTCTATGTATATTTTGCAATACGTGTTTTGTGTTTGACTGTACATTTTGCACCAATATGAAATACTGTATTCTAAGTATTATTTACAAGTTCCAGAGATCTGTAACTAGAATTGCTGTGACAAATACAACATCTCTTCTACCCTGGATGCTTGTGGAGTAGTTATGCTTTAAAAATAGCGGAATATCCTTCTGCAGAAACAAACATACTTTATCTCAGCTGGGCACTGCTTTTATCGGAATTCTGTAGCCTTGCTGTTTGAGATTGGGTCATGCCCTGTGAAAGGATGACTGTCTTCTAACAGTGTGATTTCAAACGTTTTCATTTGTGAGACAACATCTAAGTTTGATCCCTGCAACATTCAAGAACCTCTAGAACCCTTATTTCTGTGGTTAGCACTGTAATTGGTAAAGTCTTTCTGTGATAGCACCACAGTTTACTTTAATGCACACAGACTTCCTTTAAAGATGATGAAGATTTTCCAAGGTATTTTTTGTACAATTCCTTGCCCTGTTTGCCCTTCTCTAGAAACACATGACTTGGTTTTCAGGCTGTGGGTAACAGGCCCACACATAGCCTTGTGCTTGGCTCAGGTGAACAGTGGTGGACCTGGCCTGCACAACTCAAGGGCCAGACCATGGACCTTGGCTTGGAGGGCTCAGCTGGGAACGGCTGTCCAGTGAGCCAGGCCCAGGTGGAAACTCTGCCCCACTCTGGGTGGACAGTTCATCCCTCCTTGGAGGTTAGGGTCTGCCTTTCATGGGTGGGGATGGGGGGGAGGCACTCAGCTGAACACCTCCACTTGGGGTGTCCCTGCTGCAGTAACCTTGCCTCTGGCAATGAGCAGCTGGTTCTCCCTGCTCTGTTCAACAATTGACTGCAGAACTAAAGAGGCCTTGGTTATGCCCTAATACCTCTGGAAAAACCTTACTGTTCCTTGCTGGACTGCAAATCAACAAGCCCTGAAGCAGCTACAATTACATTTAAATCCATACATGGAAAAACTCTAGGGCTACAGTGCTGGAAAAAGAGGGGAAGCGAGCAAAACACTGACCTTCATACAGAGAAAAGAAAAAGACAAAGCACAAAACATCCAAACCTGAAATTATTTTATCCCTGCCCCACTCTGGGCTGAGAGAGCTGTAAGAGGAATAGACAGGTACCAGCAGTCCCTCCCTGCCCATACAGGGTTGTGCCTTGCAATCTGGCTATACCACTTTCTCATCAAGGGGAACTGGTGTCTGAGAATGGAAGGATAGGTTGGACCATGATAAATCCCAGTGTAACTTCAGTGTGGATTTAGCCACCAATTAGACAATACTCTTTGAAGCACAGCTAAAAAAAAAAAAAAAAAAACAAAAAAAAAAAAAAAAAAAAAAACAAAAAAACAAAAAAACATTTAGGTAAATAATGAAATCTCAACGAAATTAAATTTAAGGGCTAATGGAATAATTTTGGACATCAAATTGATAATCAGATGACAGCTTTGGGCCCTAAAACAGATGCTTTCTTGTGAACAACTGTAGCACCTCTGATCTCTCCTGCCAGGGCTGAATAACCAAATGCTGCAAGATGCAGTGGTGGTGGCATCAGCAATCAGCATCTTGAAAACAAATCCATGCAGACAGAGCAGTGCCTGTGCAGGTGCCCACCTGCAGGCAAGTAGCCTTGATTTGAATAATACAAATGGGTCAAACTTTGCCTCCTCTTCAACTAATAAGGCTCAACATTCACTCTTGAATGAATCTCTGTCCCTCACAATTTGCCCAGACTTCTCTTGTAGCTGGCACCATACTATATTGGTCTATCCAGGACCTGGCTTTCAGGTTCTGGAAACCAAGAAATGCAGCCTAAGAGTCTATTAGGGAATCACAGAAAGAGAGAGGGATGGGAAAACCAAGAGCAACACAATGGTTATAGGCAGGTTGGAGAGGTAAAACAATCAGCACAGATGAGGCACAGAGTCTGCAGAGACAAGTGCTCTGACCAGAAGCCTGGTGACTTAATGCAGGGCCCTTGTAATCGGGGGCAGAGACAGGGGCAGGCATTAGAAAACACACACAGTGAAATTGCAGATCAAACACCTCACTCCACACCAGAAAATGAGGAAGGGACAAGCTCTGTCAATTTCAGGGCTTCCCTCAGCCAACCTGTGCTGTTAATCAGTGATCATTTACCACAATTAGCCACTCTAACAGACAAACACTGGCACCTCTGCTGGACCAGTGCCCTCGAGTCTGTGCCAGATAACTAGGAGGTTGCTGTCAGTCCAGGATTTCTGGGGATGTTGCTCACAACCCCACTCATTTGCACACTGTTTTGAGGTCAGTACCTCCTGGCTCAAAGAAGCTTACCCTGCTGCAATTTCCAAAGCACAAGCAGATCAGAAGGCACAAAACATTCCCAGCAGCAAGGACATGTCGATCTTGCCAACCCCGCTTCAAACTGCCTAAGTGGAAACAAATTAATCCAGTCACATGGTCACTACATAGCCTTGCATTGAAGGTTCTGCTCCCATATTTTTCTGTCACACAGGAATGGTTTGGTGTCCTCTGATGAAGCCGCCTCCCCAGCAAAACATGGAGCAGAGCTGATAGCAAGTCTTCTATGACTGACTCTCAATCTCATAAGCCACTGTCCCCACCGGCAATCCCCAACATCTCCAGTCCAGAAAAAACTCAAGGAGGCTGAGATCGCCATCTGACAGTGTCTCAGCACGGCTACAACAAAGGTGTGGAAATTATACTCATCTATGGTATTATTATTATACTCATCATTCTGGACATGCCAGAATTAAAGACACTCCATCAGAACTGCTACATGAAAGGAGACTGCTTCAGTTGCCTGGGTGGCACATTTTTTTCTGCACTCTCCTGCTTCAACTTCCCAGTCTTTGGCCCCTACCGGCACCTCCTCTTGCTAACTCCCCATCAATCATTCCTGCCACAGGACTTGTTGTCACTCCTGTATTAGTGCTGTCTACAATGGCTTGTCATATTTGTTCTCTAGAAACATTTAACACCTTTTTCAGGCTTCTTTGGGTTACAGGTGAACATTTTTAGGATTTTTTCAGTCTTTTAAAGTTTGTAACTGTGGTGTGTCAACAATTCAGGTCATAAACTTTAACCTGCATCCTGCTAAAACCTGTCCAAGATCTCAGTTTTATCTGCCTGTTAGAGGGAGCTGCTTGAGTTTCTGTTAATTATAAATATCCTTCTAAGTGTCTGACAAGTTTTATAAGTGTTGGCACAAAAATTAAACAGTGTCAAGCACCACGCTACTAAAACAGGGACTTTAGTTCTGGCAATTCCTTTTTAACACAAACACGGACATTTGCTGCTGGGCACGGACCACTTCATGATTTTCCTGGCTAGTTAACTCACTGTTAGACTGGAGGCTGCTGCCCTCTTGCTTTCTGACTGAGGATAGCAGAACCTGCCCCTGACTTTGGAAAGGCTTTCAGGAACTGCCCAGACAGACACTGGATGTGCTATTGCTGTGGTTTAAAAATTATTTTAAGAGAAACGACACGCTGTAGTTATGCAAAGATGTTTATGCTTTAACTATTTGGCTCATGGATTTTAAAAGCTTGTTCCATCTTTCTTTAAGTCATCCTCCTCTGAAATGATAATCAGTTTGGGGAAGAAAACTGATGGCAGTATGGTGCGGTCCTGAGGGCACAGGTTTCTAAGACTGCTCTCCCAAGGTTGCTGAGGACGGTTTTGCCAGCATTTCTTGCTGGGTCTCACAGGCCAGGGGGGTGGTCCAGCCCATGGAGCAGCAGGCAGCATTGCTGGGAGGAGCGGCAGAAAGGTGTGGGGCGCTGCTCTGCAGGTGCCATTCCCCCCCAGAAGGGGGTATGTACCGGGGGAGCATTGGCAAGCTGTGCCCTGCTTGCACAGGAAGGGTGCAAGGGACCCAGGCCCCTGCAGGGGGAAAGTTGGCAGGGGGAGTTTAGCTCTCTGAAATTTGCCTGCAAAGGGACACAGGGCAGCCCAAGGCATGGCCCAGCAGCCAGTCTCAGTGGTGCTTGGCTTGAGGTGAGCTGGGGTGTGCTGGTTTCTGCTGGGATAGAATGAATTTTTTTCACAGTGGCTAGAATGGGGCTGTGTTTTGGGTTTGTGCTTCACACAGGGTTGATAATATAGAGATGTTTTAGTTATTCTTGAGCAGGGCTTACACAGAGTCAAGGCCTTTTCTGCTTTTTGTACTACCACGCTGGGAAGGATGTTGGAGGTACATGGGAGGTTGAACTGGCCACAGGGATATTCCAGACCATTTGACAAAGTGCTCTGCATTTAAATCTGAGTGCAAGAAGGAGGAAGAAAGAGACATTTGGAGTGATGGCATTTGTGTCCCTAAGTCACCATGAGGTGGGAGGGGGCCCTGGAGATGGCTGAAGAGCTGCCTGCCCAGGAGAAGTGGTGAATAAATTCTTTGGAGGATTTTGCCTATGTGCTTTTTAAATTTGCTTTTGTTTTCCATATTTTACTGTCTTTATCTCAAACCAAGAGTCTTCTAGGTTTTGCTGTTCCCTCTCCCCAGTCCCACTGGTGGGGCAGTGAGTAAGTGGCTGTGTGTGGCACTTGGTGGCCAGATGGGGTTAAACCAAGACATGGAGGAACAATGTTTCACACAGCCATGACATTTGACAGCACAGGTGCCAAGCCACAGCATTCAGCAGTGGAGAACAAAGCCGAGCACTACTCCAGGGCCAGTTCCAGGGGTGCTGAGAGTTGTGCAGCTTTGATGGCAAAGTTCTGCCTGCCCTGAGGAAAGTGTGACAACTGTCATGTCTAGTAGGAGCCTGAAATTCATGGCCCAGCATGGCTAAAGGCCAGGCCCCACAGCACTCTGCATGGGGGCACAGTGATGCACTGTGGTGGCACAACCCCAGACAGACACCAGGTGTCTTGTTTGGGATGCAGGTGGGGAGCAAAGCCCTCAAGAGCCCAAGGGCCAGGCCCTGCATGCATGAGCACAGAGAATTTGGCGGGGCAGAGTCTGCATGCATTGAAGACTAGGTCCCAGACTGGATGGCTTAAGGGGGACCTGAGGTGGAAGGAACTGCAGAACAAATCTCTCCTGTGCAGCTAGACAGCTTAGTCCTTCTGTCCTCTATACACTAGTATGTTTAACAAAACACAGCACAGAGCTTTCTCCACTGCAGCTCCACCCTGCTTGCTCAAGACCACAACAGGGGTCCACTCAGTCCACTCATGACATTCAGAGCTGTGGTGCACACACAGAGGCCCATCTCGAGTCTCCCTGCTCCTGCTGGGTGACTGGCCTCACTCCCTCACCTGCTGCACTCAGCACATCTTTCTTACCTCCAAGTTTCTACTCCTCACACAGCTGCTGCCAGTTCCTCTGTCTTCCTCCCTCTTCCTGACACCTATCTCCTCATGGCTTCACAACCTCTGGATCTGCTGCCATTACCACCCACCTCCCCACTTCTCCAAGGTACTGTCTGGGCAAGTCCAAACAGCTGCTGCTACAGCCGCAGTCCACACACAAGGAGTGTCTCCTGCCCCTGGGAAGAGCCCTGGCCTGGAGCAAAACGCAGCAGATCCACACTGCAAGGCTGCCTCTTCCCCCTAGGGCACCTGCCCACTCTGTCAGCCCCATGTGGAGAACTGTTCAAAAAGCACACCCAAGAGAGCACAGCCACAGCAAAGGGCCATTGGGGAGAAGCAGTAGGAAGGTTATGAGCTGTCAACAGAACACTGTGCTCTCAGGCACAAAATCTGGGGCTGGCTGCTGTTCTCATGAGTGCTCCAAGCAAATCTTCCTCTACCCCTCTGCACAACAGACCCCAGATGGCACATGGAATTCATGCAGGTGAGTGGGGCAGGACATGCCTGCTTTCTGTGGATCCTCCAGAAACAGCAGGCACTGCAGCAGGATTAAGCTGTTGAGCTGCTCTGGGCCACCTCACAGCTACGCCACCGTGGAAGTGGCACGCCACTGCCATTTCCATTCAGCACCAGGCTGGCTTCCAACCCAGCCCGGGCTGGAGGCCTCCCCCTGCACAGGATTACTGCCACAATCACAGCTCCGGAGGACTTAGCACAGCCACAATGAGCAACAGCAAACACTTTCTCACCACCGTCACCTGATGGCCCAGGGCAGCCGAAAACAACACAGAAAGAAATGATGGGGCAGCAGCTGACTAAGCCAGTGGGATTAGAGAGGCTCAAACAGGGCTGAAAAGCAGCATGTACTGCTAACCCAGCAGAACTGCAGCTCCAGCCCTCATCCCAGTTCACCCAAACACGGTCAGCTGGCTCCTGGCTCCGAGCACGCCGAGAAGGGGCACAAACACTGACGCTGCAACACAGAAGTCAGGCAAGAGGGAAAGGGCAGCCACCTGCACACAGCCTCACGCTCAACACACACATCACCTATCAGGGTAGCTATGGCAGCATCCAAAAAGATAAAGGCTCGTCAGTCTCTGTTCCGGAGTACAGACCCACAGACCCGTTCTGGGTCTCTGTGCTACAGCACTGTGGCTTGCACCTGGGTATTCACAAACCACAATCTCCACCACCACACTGCAGCACATAAACAGACCCATCTCTCCAAACAGTCTCAGAACAGCCATGCACATGGAAGATGCCACAAGGTTACATCTCAGGTAACCCACAGGTGAAAGACACAGACTCACTCTACAAAACTGCATACTTGATACTCTGCAAACCTCAGCTCTGCCTATAAGGTGGTGGCACAGTCTGAAAAGCAGCCCTTCATGGGGCCAGCACTGCTACCTTGCTAGCCATGGCCCCCAAGGAACATCAGAGATGACCACTTTGCACAGGAGCAGGGCAAGAGAAACTCAGGGACTTCACCAGCACCTCTGAAATTTAGCAAACAACAGCTCCAAAGAGGATCTTTTCTCACAATCAAGACAGGGCAATCAAAGTAGAAAAACAACAAAAGCAAGAGATTGCTAAGCAGCAACAGCTTGTTCCAAGGATCTTCTCAAGTGTCCCAAGGTGACCCACACAGCCCAGGAAAACATGGGCAATGGATGATGGCACTAGAAACCAGGCAACCCCTCCAGCAGTGCCCTCCAGCTCATCCTTCCCCTTCCTTTTCCTCCTCCTCTGCTGCACACCCAGCACCTTTGCTGGGCTGGCTCAACACAGAGCCACTGCAGGCAGGGCCTCTCCTTCTGAGGGACAGCTCTCCTACCCCAGGAACTCCTGATTACAAGTCAGACAGTGTCCCTGCTGCACAGTCAGCACAGATAAAAACAGCAATCCAGCAGTGTCAGAGCTTGAACAGGCAATTTTGTCTGTGCTTGAACTTAAACAGGCACACAGCACATATGCAATATGACCACATGGAGGCTAAGAATCCCTTCTTCTTCCTCCATGATCCAAAGGGTACACAAAACATTCAGAAGTAGTCTCAGCTGTGACCAGCCAATGCCAATGCACATCTACACTCACCAGCCCTGTTCATTATGTGGCCAGGGCACAGTCCTTTCATATGTGTTTCCATGGATGCATTAGAATCGACCTTGAGAAATCTGAGACTATCATTTTCCTGAAAATCACCTCAGAAGATGGACAGGAAGAGGATGGGTATGTGAACACGAAACTCAACCTCCAACAAAAGGATGTGGCTTGGTATGACCTTGACCTATGTAGGCTACAGTAGTCTGCCATGCAACCTTTTTGCCTTGTCCAGCAGTTCTGCATCTATCCAACCCATCAGAGCCATATGCACCACAATGATGGCAGAAAACCTCTGCAACACCCCAATGCTCATAATGATCCACTTGCCTTTTCCTCAGGAGTTCTGGTCCTTATGGGCCTTGCAGTAACTGTTATCCAACAGGACAGACTTCATTGCATGCTGAGACTCCTGTGTTTTATCTGCAAAGATGCCATAACTGTAAAGAATGACATGTAGACTTTTAGAGGAGCCTCTATAGTCTTTTCCTCATTATTCCAGGCAGGTAATCCTCTGACAGAGGGATTTTGTTCCGGCCTTCTGTTTTTTCAGCCTGTGTTGCTCATGTCTGGTAGGGCCATGGGATGGATGCCCAGAGCCTGCCCCAGGGATATGCACTGCATGACCATCCCACGGGGCTCTGCCTGGCCATGGAGCCTTCTCAGCCTGCATCGAGGGACAGACCTTGATCCCTCTTCCAGGCATGTCACATGGTGCATGCTGAGGCCTGCCTGGTGGCCACCTCACACAGCTCCACAGCCCTCAGGCAACTCCCAGTGCTCTGTGACACCTCCTGCCTGCTCCCCAAACAGCTCAGTGCTTTTTCTACAGCCACAAAAAGCGCAAGGCCTGAACCTGCCTCTTTATCTTTGTGCAGTGCATTTCATCCACTTCTACACATTCATTCCACCAGCTCTCAAGAAAGACTGCTTTAGCTACCTCAGGCTTATGGCTTTACCATTACAAATGTCTCATTCACATACCTCTAGAAATGTACAGAATTAGCGTATCTAAGTAAGAATCTACTGATTCATTCCTTCATACAGACAACTCTAACTATCTACATACCCTGTGCATGCATATAAATATTTTTTATATGAGCTGCATATAAACAGTTTGAGATCTGATCCTTCCTGGTACAAGGAAGCAGAAGCTGCAACGCTGAACAAAATGGCATCTCCCTCCCACAAAATGGTGGCAGAAACCTTCCAGCCAGGGCTCCGGCCCAGGAGCTCTGGGCAGCGCAGCAGGCGGTTTCAAGGCCAGAGCCAGCGCTACCTAAAGCCCTCCCAGCCCCCCAAATCTCAGGCCTGCACACACTTGGGCCTTCTCCAGCAACACCCAGCTACGCCCACGGGACGTTGGGGAGCGCCAGGCACAAGTGCTGCAGGGCAGGCTCTGTGCTCCCAGCTGGGCATCCTCCTCCCAGGCGCTCGCTCACCACAGGGACACTCCCGCCACAGGAACCTCCCTGCCACGGCCGTACCCCAAAGCCGCACGGAGCTCTCGCACAACCCAGCAACAGCCCTGCTCTCCCAGCGCCTGCTGCACGCAGGCTCCGCTCCAACGCTGAGCACGGCACACGGCTGCACCTCAAACGCCACATCCTCGCCCCCCAGCAGTAATGTGCAACATCAGCAGAGCCACTGCTTCGGGAGAAGGCCACCTCGCTCTCCTCAACATGCTCCAGCTCCAGCCACAGCACCAGAGCGCTCCTCCTCCAGCACACCAAGGCCAGCGACGGCTGCACGCGGACCTGCGCGAGGCTCTCTCCAATCTGCAGCGTGCCACGAGGGGCCCCGTGAAAGGCTGGTCTGCACTGCTCTCCCCTGAAGACACCCTCTCCCAACACTGCTTCCCTTCCTGGCAAAGTCACCCTGGGCAACAACACACCCAGTGCAATAGGAACAGAAATGCCCACCCTCAGCACACTTCACATGCCACCGCACACACTCCAGGCTCTCCCTTCCTGCACCCAAC
Source organism: Passer domesticus (assembly GCF_036417665.1). Lineage (NCBI taxonomy): Eukaryota > Metazoa > Chordata > Aves > Passeriformes > Passeridae > Passer > Passer domesticus. The sequence continues at coordinate 74,534,830 of NC_087512.1, read as the reverse complement.
TTCACCACCGTCCAGCTCCGGGGCCCGACAAGGAGACACAGCATCCTTTTCTGCACCCTTCCTTGAGCAGTTTCACTTTAGGCACACACAGCGTTTCACTAACACAACCCTACCTCTTGCTCTGTACACTTATATTCGTACACAGGTCCATGTCCCTGCACCCATACACACGGCACAGCCAGTACACGTCTCCACACACACCTGGCTCCTTAACCCTGCAGTTTCTGCCCTTGCTGCTCCAGCGCCTTTCACCGACTCATCCTGCAACAATCCCTCAGCAACAGCTGCCCTCACTGCTGCCCTCTGCTCAACACAGGCACTGCCCACGACGAGCAGCACACACTGAACCTGCACATCTCCACACAGCAATGGCCAAATCTACACTGGGCACTTGCATCCTTCTCTCATCCTTTCAGAGACTTTGCAGCTGGTGCACCGAGCTTCAAAGAATCAGAAGACGTGATTGCCACCTGCCAGAAGAAAAAAGACACAGGAATTCTCTACCTATTGGAATCACTCATTGTTGAGATGTCATGCACCACAGAAATGCAGAAGTCTCATTTAAAGCTTTGATGTTTAAAATCATTCAAGGTTCTCTTCTCCTATGTCTGCCTGCCCATCTCCCTATCCTGAGGCTATCAGGGGTTCTTATGCCTGCTGCAGCATCAAAGAAATTGCGGGGAGTAGCCCTGCACTGTCACTCACAGCAGTTGTGGATACCTGCCCAGCAGGTGCAGGTTTTAGTCCTGTGCTTTCCAACGAACCATAACCATGGTGTACTTGGGGCACTGTGAGAAGAAGTTGCTCTCACAGCTGTGTCATGTGCCTTTCTCACAGCACAGAATTTCAATCAGACCTTTTACTGGGGGTGTATCTGATTACCAAGCTGCATGAGGTCTTTGTTGTGAAACTCGTTTGGTCTAGAATTTTGTCTGTCCTGGAAATGCAAGCCTGCAGGAGACTGTGCCCTGGGTGAACATGTCCATTCACCTGCTTGGACTGGCATGCGGCCAACAGCAGCCTTTGCAAACCAAACCCTGCCTTAAACCTTTGTGCAATTGCTGGAAATTATACCACTTTCAATTTTTTTTATATAACTTTGGTCAGGGATTTGTTTGCCTTTGCCCAGGGGGAAGGGCATTGAAGTTTCTCTTCAAACAATCCTGTTTCCCAGGCGCGTCTCCATGATCCAAACATCTATGGATTTCAAGTAGCCAGAAGATACACAGGAGATAAACCATAACTACTAATGACCATTAATGAACATTAATTAATGCACATCTAGTGCAGTTAGAGACATCTGGGCTGGGAAAAGCTTGTTAGGAGAAACGAAGAATGAAGATGCAATTAGCATCAAAGGTGATCGATAGCCAATAAGAAATTGAATACTAAGAATTGTGTCATTTAAGACCAATGAATGTGAATTTCTTTGGGGTTTAATGTATAAATATGTGAAAAGTCTGGTAAAAACCATGTGTGATTTTCAGTGCACAATCCAGGCATGTGGGGATGAAATAATTTCTGTTGCATATACTGGTTGGAAAAACATCCTGGGCAGAATAAAGTAATGCCTTGATGCTCTAACCCTGAAAACATGTTGAAGAGTTTCTGTTTTTTCCCACAGTTTCTGTGACACCACCCCATCACACTTCATGCCTGTACTTCTCTATGCTTCTTGCTTCTCAAGGTCTTCACACCTGGGCCCTATTTCTCTTACTACATCATTGTGTTAGCACTGCAAATATCTCATTTGACATAGAATGTGTCCAACAATTCTCTGTACAAAATTATGGGCACATTTGACCAAGAGAAGGAAAAGTAAAAAAAAATTTAAAAAAAATTAAAAAAGTAAGACCTGCTTTTCAAGGATGAGGATAGTGCTGTGGGCAGTGATGTAGGTACTGTTTACATGGCCTCAGGAAGCTTGCTCTGTACAAACTTCTCTCAGCCTACAACCTTGTTTTATTTATTTTAGCCATGACAGCTAGATTTAGCACAATTAAGTACAAAAATGTCAAAAAACTATGAACAAAGAACCTTTAAAGAGAGTGCTTCAGCTCTAAGCTGGCTGCAGCACACATATCCCCTCCTAGCAGTTGAAGACAGTGTTATAACAATATTCATATTCTAGAGGCCACTTAGGAGATTCACAACTGTATTATGATTTTGCAATATATTGGAAATGCTACAGTCTGCAAAATTTAATGTGCATGTTTATTGTAACTGCCATATCACCCTACTAAATGGAAAGGCTTTGTAAATTAAAATAGCCTCAAATGAATAAACTTTGTATTAAATATTGGACCCGCCATGTGTGGATTTTCTAAAAATGCTTTGTCAGACGATACTGGACTCTGGTGGCAAGCAGTCTGTGGAGGCTGTAGCAATCATAGAAGAAGGTGGGAGCCCCTTGCAGGCCCCTTGCTGAACCCTGTGAGGTTCAGCAGCTCCACCTCTGTCCTGGCATTGCCCCTCTGTGGGGCCAGCCTCTGGCTTTGGCAGACCTCCACTATTCAGTGACCACACAGCTTGGCCTGATGCTGCTTCCAGTCTGGCTCCCAGAAGTGACCATCTACAGAGAGAGGAATGCTGTTGTGCGCAACACGCAGGGTGGCAGGGTCCCTTGATACAGGATGCTGAGCAGTTTTCTATCACTAGTAACCACCTGCGTGGGGAGCAAATCAGCCATGTGCTTGGAACACTGGACAACACATTGAAAGCTGAAGCTGTAGGCCTACAGCTGTCAAGAAGGCAGAAGTGCCCAAGGTGCCTATGCAGATGCACACCACCTGGAGATTGGCAGCAACCTGGATATGGGCTGGGCAAGCATAGCCCTCCTGAGAAGGGCTGCAGCCCCGTGGCAGTGCAGGCAGGCACCCACCAGCACCTCCTTGATGGAACATGCACCTGCGGAGTGTTTTTTGTACAAGGTGACAAGAGAGAGCTCCAGCTGCAGAACTAAATTCAGTGGGTTTTGGTACTCTGAAATTGAGGCATTTAAATGGATTAATTAAACATCTGCAGGAGTATTGCATACAGTTCTGGTGCCCCAACCTAAGAAAGACATGGAACTATTGGAACAAGTCCAGAGGAGGTGCACAAAGTTGCTGAAAGGACTGAAGCACTTTCCCTATGAAGACAGGCTGAGAAAGTTAGGGCTGTTCAACCTAAAGGAAACAAAGTTGTATGGAAACCTCATTGCAACCAGCATCTGAAGGGTTATATGGGGAAGACAAAAGGCATTGTCAGGAGCTGTAGCAGCAGGACAAGGATAATCAGGTACCAACTGAAAGAGAGGAAAGTTAGATATTAAGAGGAAATTTTTTGCTGTGAAGATGATGAGATGCAGTGACAGGCTGCCTAGGGAGGCTGTGGATGCCCCAGCCCTGGCAGCGTTCATGGCCAGGCTGGACAAGGCCTTGAGTAACTTGTTCTAGTGGGAGGTATCCCTGACCATGGCAGAGGGGCTTGGGACTAGATGATCACGAAGGTCCTTTCTAACCCCTTAACATTCTATGATTCTCTGCAGAAGAGAATTTGACGCTCTAACGGAGCTGTTATTCCTCAGCCGCTCCCTCTGGAAGGCGACTTTGGCTGCTGCCCTGTGACAGGACTGAGACTTCAGCAGTTCCGCGGCAAGACGGCACGGCGGCCTGAGGCGGCACGGGCGCGGCCGGATGCCAGCCCCCGCCGAGCCCAGCCCGGCTCCCGCGGCCGAGGGCACACGTGGCCCTTCCCGGGAGCGGCACGGCACGGTGCTGCGCAGGCGCCCGGGGCCGGAGCGGGCGGGGGGAGGCGGCGGTCGGGCCGGGCCGGGCGGGGCGGCCCGGGCCGGTTGGGCGGTGGCGCGGGGAGCGGCCGCGCAGCCCCTCAGTGTCTGGCCCCGCGCACGCAGGCGGCGGCTCCGCCTGGCTCCGGCCCGGCCCGCGGCGGCGGCCCGAAGAGGCTTTGGCCGGTGCCTGAGAGCCCCCGGTGGAGGAGGTGGAAAGGAAGGAGTGGAGCCCCGCCGGGCGTAAGTTCTCGCGGTCTGAGGGGAAAGACAGCGCGGAGGGACGGGCGCTGCCAGCCAGCGGGAGGCTGTTCCTCCTCAGTGCCTGCGCGGTGGCAGAGAAAGTGGCCCGTCTTCAGCGGGTTAGTGGATGCTTTCTGCCTTCGGAGATGTGTTCCCCAGGGGAGTGTTTGTAGTCTGCAGAAAACGAGGTTACCAGAGAGTGCGTCCACTCCCTGCGGGAGAGCTGTCCGCATTTCCTCTTTTCCTTAGCCTGGCTGATGATCCGCAGCGCGGATCATCCGTTCTGAGCATTCCGAAGGAAGTTTCGGTTTAGATGCTGGCAGAGGTGGTTTGAGCGATGTGTGCTGACTTAGTGATGATGAAGGCAGCTCGGGCTCTCTTTCTAGTGAAGTGTCCTGCTGTCTGGAGGCAGTGAACCGCCGGGAAAATGTCATAACTGCTGAATGATCTAACGTTAAAGCAGCTTAACTCAAAAACGATTTTTAAAAAGCTTCGGAAGCTACTCTGAGCTGTGTAGCTTTCTGTTAATGTATCGGTGTTGTCACCATTACTGCCTTGAAAGTCTGTGTAATTGCTGACTATAGGAATGGGTAGATTGTAAGGCGTGGGTTGAGACTGGATTCGGTTTAACCTTTGTACCCTAGTACCTGTCACCTCGTTTAACTTGTCCTCGTGACTACTCCTCACTGTATAGTTTAGGGAGATGGACTTTATAATATGCTGTTTGCTGTTTCTGATATAATTCGACTATTGTATTGGTATGCAACTAACATGTCTGATATTGACATGATGTCATTCCCCCGTGATCCTCAGTTTCTTCTTTTAGTGAAGTTTTTTTTATTTTGAATCAGCTTTTTAAACTGCCATTCCAGGTTATTTTAAATTTTATTTATCACTCCTTGGATGTAGTGCATATACTGTTAATTTTATCTGAGTAGGGAGATAAACTCAGAAAGTTTAGGCAGGAGAACTTTCAAGAGCCATGTTAGCCGAATAAGAAATTGTATCTATTATTTAAAAGAGACAGTAGACAAAAATCTGCAAATTTTTTTCTATGAGCTTTTCCATGTCTCTTTAATGAATGTGGCTTGAAATACAGTCATAGATAGAACTGCATTTTTTGCTGTAGTTCTCAGTGCTTCAGTGTTTGGGATTTTTTTATATGATCGGGACTTGACATCACTTACAGATTTCTGAGGCACATGATATCATTTGAAACTGAGTGGGTCCAAAGGAGATATGAACCTCGTGTGTCTTTTTTCTTCTGGCAGGTGGCAATCACGTCTTCTGATTCTTTGAAGCTCGGTGCACCAGCTGCAAAGTCTCTGAAAGGATGAGAGAAGGATGCAAGTGCCCAGTGTAGATTTGGCCATTGCTGTGTGGAGATGTGCAGGTTCAGTGTGTGCTGCTCGTCGTGGGCAGTGCCTGTGTTGAGCAGAGGGCAGCAGTGAGGGCAGCTGTTGCTGAGGGATTGTTGCAGGATGAGTCGGTGAAAGGCGCTGGAGCAGCAAGGGCAGAAACTGCAGGGTTAAGGAGCCAGGTGTGTGTGGAGACGTGTACTGGCTGTGCCGTGTGTATGGGTGCAGGGACATGGACCTGTGTACGAATATAAGTGTAGAGAGCAGAGGTAGGGTTGTGTTAGTGAAACGCTGTGTGTGCCTAAAGTGAAACTGCTCAAGGAAGGGTGCAGAAAAGGATGCTGTGACTCCTTGTCGGGCCCCGGAGCTGGACGGTGGTGAAGTTGGGTGCAGGAAGGGAGAGCCTGGAGTGTGTGCGGTGGCATGTGAAGTGTGCTGAGGGTGGGCATTTCTGTTCCTATTGCACTGGGTGTGTTGTTGCCCAGGGTGACTTTGCCAGGAAGGGAAGCAGTGTTGGGAGAGGGTGTCTTCAGGGGAGAGCAGTGCAGACCAGCCTTTCACGGGGCCCCTCGTGGCACGCTGCAGATTGGAGAGAGCCTCGCGCAGGTCCGCGTGCAGCCGTCGCTGGCCTTGGTGTGCTGGAGGAGGAGCGCTCTGGTGCTGTGGCTGGAGCTGGAGCATGTTGAGGAGAGCGAGGTGGCCTTCTCCCGAAGCAGTGGCTCTGCTGATGTTGCACATTACTGCTGGGGGGCGAGGATGTGGCGTTTGAGGTGCAGCCGTGTGCCGTGCTCAGCGTTGGAGCGGAGCCTGCGTGCAGCAGGCGCTGGGAGAGCAGGGCTGTTGCTGGGTTGTGCGAGAGCTCCGTGCGGCTTTGGGGGTACGGCCGTGGCAGGGAGGTTCCTGTGGCGGGAGTGTCCCTGTGGTGAGCGAGCGGCTGGGAGGAGGATGCCCAGCTGGGAGCACAGAGCCTGCCCTGCAGCACTTGTGCCTGGCGCTCCCCAACGTCCCGTGGGCGTAGCTGGGTGTTGCTGGAGAAGGCCCAAGTGTGTGCAGGCCTGAGATTTGGGGGGCTGGGAGGGCTTTAGGTAGCGCTGGCTCTGGCCTTGAAACCGCCTGCCGCGCTGCCCAGACCTCCTGGGCCGAAGCCCTGGCTGGAAGGTTTCTGCCACCATTTTGTGGGAGGGAGATGCCATTTTGTTCAGTGTTGCAGCTTCTGCTTCCTTGTACCAGGAAGGATCAGATCTCAAACTGTTTATATGCAGCTCATATAAAAAATATTTATATGCATGCACAGGGTATGTAGATAGTTAGAGTTGTCTGTATGAAGGAATGAATCAGTAGATTCTTACTTAGATATGCTAATTCTGTACATTTCTAGAGGTATGTGAATGAGACATTTGTAATGGTAAAGCCATAAGCCTGAGGTAGCTAAAGCAGTCTTTCTTGAGAGCTGGTGGAATGAATGTGTAGAAGTGGATGAAATGCACTGCACAAAGATAAAGAGGCAGGTTCAGACCTTGCGCTTTTTGTGGCTGTAGAAAAAGCACTGAGCTGTTTGGGGAGCAGGCAGGAGGTGTCACAGAGCACTGGGAGTTGCCTGAGGGCTGTGGAGCTGTGTGAGGTGGCCACCAGGCAGGCCTCAGCATGCACCATGTGACATGCCTGGAAGAGGGATCGAGGTCTGTCCCTCGATGCAGGCTGAGAAGGCTCCATGGCCAGGCAGAGCCCCGTGGGATGGTCATGCAGTGCATATCCCTGGGGCAGGCTCTGGGCATCCATCCCATGGCCCTACCAGACATGAGCAACACAGGCTGAAAAAACAGAAGGCCCAGAACAAAATCCCTCTGTCAGAGGATCACTTTCCTGGGGACCTAAGTTGTGTTTTCTCTCTGAAGAGTCTGTGGAGTCAAGGCGTTGTGCGTTGTGGGTAAGACGTTGCATGCCCCAGATGCATGCTGTTTCCGTGGTGGAATTGAGACGTGGGCATTGGTGCAGGTGCTGGCTCAGGGGCATGCAGACCAGCTCCGGTCTCTCTAGAGGAACATCCCGCACCACAGAGTGCAGGGTGCTGTGACAGGGGGTGGTTGTTGTGCCCTCTCCCACTTTCAGTGGAAGTTTTAGCCCTGCAGGTAGCAAGGTGTCGTCAAATAACAAAATATCCTGAATCGGATAAAATGACCCACAGGATCATTGAAATCCAACTCCATGCCCTGCACAGGAAACACCACGTGCCTGAGACTGTTGTCCAAGTGCTTCTTGAACTCTGTCAGACCTGGTGCTGTTACCTCTTCTGTGGAGAGCCTGTTCTAGTACTCAGTCACCTTCTCGGTGAAGACCCTTCTCCTGATATCCAGCCCAAACCTTCTCTGACACCACTCTGGCCATTCCCTTGAGTCCTATCACTGGTCACAGAAGTGTAGATAGCAGTGTCTGCTGCTTCTCTTACCCTCACAAGGAAGTTGTAGTCTGCAATGTGGTCTCTCCTCAGTCTTCTCTTCTCTAGACTGAACAGACCAAGTGACTTCAACCATTCCTCATATAGTTTCCCCTCACAGCCCTTCACCATGTTTGTTGCCCCCTTTTGGACACTCTTGCCAGCTCAATGTCTTTCTTACACTGTGGTACCCAAAACTGCCCCCAGCACTCAAGATAAAACCGCTCCAGTGCAGAGCAGAGTGGGATAATCCTCTCCCTTCCCTGGCTGTGATGTTGTGCCTGATGCCTCCCAGAACATGGGTGGCCCACCTGGATGCCAGGGCACTGCTGGCTCATGTTCAGCTTCCCATTGGCAGGGCCCCCAGGCCACTCTCCAGAGTGCCTCTCTTTCCCCACTTATACACACATCCAGAATTGCCCTGTCCCAGGTACAGTATCCAGTACTGCATGGTGGGTCAATTGCTTAGCAGCACCTGTCCCTCTTTTGTGCATGTGGCCTCTTGTGATTGTCTGGCACAGCCACTTTGTGCATGATGGCTGCTGCGCTCCTTTTTCAGCACTTTTTGACAATGTCATGCCCTGTGTGTTCCCTACAACATTATGCTTGGCTTGCACTACTACTACTGTAGGCTTGCCCTACAGGTCTACCCAGAAGTATCAGAGTCTCCAGAGATGAGCCACTGAGTTGCTGCATTCTGGCTTGTTGGGGGAGGGAGCTTGAATGGTAAAAGCCAGTGATTTTAGCCTATGTATGTAAAAATTTTTTTCCCTTTTTTTTTTTCTTTTGTATACAGGGTTTTAGGTGAAGATGCAGGAGCCAGAACTTGTTGCAAAAGCCCTGAGAGCTGTTCTTCATGCCTTTAAAAATGGCATACGTTTGTCAGAACTTCAGAGTGAATACAGATCCCTGACCAATGAGTTGATTCCCTTCAGGCACCTAGGATATGACACACTGGAAGGCTACTTGGAGAGTATCCCAGGAGTGGTCAGAATGGAAGAGAACAAAATAGGAGAGGTAAGAATCAGTTACAATTCAGAAACGGGTTTTGTGTTTGCAGAATGTTCCTGGTTCATAGCTTTATCTCCTTTTGTGCTGTGGATTTCTGTAGCATGCATATAGTGCACTAATTCTGGGAGAGGTGGAAGCTGTGACATAAGAAACGAAGTGCTGCTTATTTTCCTGCCTCTGCATTCCAGACCCAAGATAGTGTATGCAAAACGTGTAAAGTTGCAGGGCTTTTTCCTGGCAATGTGAATTCTGTCTGGAAAGATCACTTGTGTGACTGTGGAGATCTGGCCCCTTTCTCAGCATTTCTGACTAGAGGAGATACTAGTGGCTTGTCCTGGGACCTTAAGGAAGGTTAACTTTTGTGTGTTAATCATCTCTTCTCAGTGGAGTTTAGCATCATTTTTTTCCTACAGTAAAACTTAGGTGCTGTTGCTTATAAGCCTGATGGATTGCAGTGCAACAAGACTGCAAATATGTGCTGAGGTTACAAAGTGCTATGTAAGTGAGGTGCCTTGCTCCAACATTTCAAGTGCCTCAGCTTGGCAAGCAGGCAAGGGATAAAGGGTCGTCGCACAGATCAAGAAGGAGAAGCAGATCTTGGCAGAACATTGGTGTGGTAGAAGAGCTGTCCTTTATTCCTTGCTCTTGCTTCACTAGCCTGTGTCTCCTGGTGGCTGCCACCTTGGAAGCACCTTGCTAGGACCACAAACCTCCTTGCCCAATAGTCCAGACTTCCTGGTTTGAAGTCAGAATGTGTTCTGTTGGTAGTTGGTGCAGCTGTGTGACTTGCAGATGGTCTTGCATGGCAGGCTTGAAGCCTCTCCCTCGATGGAGCTATGGTTCTGGGTTCCTGAAGTCTTCATAGCCTGAGGCAGAGCAAAAAGCTGGTGGGGGTTGGCACAGTGTGTGGCTGTCATAGCAGGTCTGAAGAGATAGGACTTAAGGCTGAGCTTCCTTGTTTGCTCAGCTGGATTGGGAATGGCATCTGTGAGCTCAGAACTAGTTCTCCCTCATTACCTATGTGGTGACAATACAGTGAGAATCAGTTTGTCCTAATACCTAGAAAAGTGGCTGTTTTTAAGCAACAGGTTCCCTTTCTGCATATTTACATCAGAATTTGCCCTTTTACAGCAGACAAGCAAGTTTGGGATTCTTTTTCTCCAAAGCCTACCTCAGCTGCAGCTACATTAGTAACAGGATTGCAGGTACCTCAGGTCTGGGAACATTTGTGATCCTGCAATTAAATGCTTCCTCGTGGTGGTTCTGGCAGATAGCCATCTGTTTCTAACTAGGGCCTTGCAGAGTGTAATCTGGTATCCTCCCATTCCCTTGAGAGTCTTGTTTATCCACTAATGCGATGTGTGCTGAGAGCCTTGTGAACTCTTGGATAGCACTAGGGGCAGTGAATTTTTTGTGGCAGCTGTTATGAGAGAGTGAAATGTAGCTTTAGGAGGTGAAAAAGGAGAAAGTCAGGGGTCTTGAGGTACTTGAGGAGGACTCACTCTGGTTCAGAAGTGCCAGCTGTGCTGTATGACTGAAACAGCTGAGAGGAAGTGCCTTGCTGAACACATGGGAGGCAGGAAAAGTGCAAAGACTGAGCCCATGTTGCTGCTTGATGACACTCCTGTTGCCACTGTCCACAGTGTGGGCATGGCAGACATTAAACAGAGGGTGGCAAGCATGATTATGCACTGATGTGGGCTGCTAAGCTACCTGGGACTGCTCCCATGTGCTTACTTGTTACAAGCTATATGTCATTATAAGCCTGTTCTCTTGGTTCACCTTTCTCCAGAATACTTGAGCTCCATTATAGGCTGATACCGTAGCTCAGAGTTCACACAAGGCCACTGCAAGAGCACGCAGTCAGCCAGTCTCTCTCCATGGAGTACCCTGACCTCGAAAATGTCAAGACCCTTGCCTCTTCCTTTAATCCCCTTGTAGGCAGTGGGGCAGGACAGCAAAGACATGCACATCCAGGGATCTGCTAGCAGGTAATGATCATGGCTGCAGTCGAGATAGTCTTAAAAGGACTTTCCTTACTGCTAGGTCAGCTGTCCAAGATGTACTACAGGAAATGCATTCAAAAAGGAATAGTATAAACTAGGCAGCAAATAATACAAATCGATCTCAAAGTGCCACATGTTACATGCTGCCTTAAGTGTTCGTGGGAGGTGAATATTAGCTAGGTAACTGAGGCTGAACAGACATTATCTTGGGACGGCAATGATATAAATTGTCCTTTGTTCCTCTTGATACTGAGCACTAATTTGCTGTCTTGAATGTGGGGAAGATTAAATCTGATGATGTTTTCTTTATGCAGTAGCTATGTCCTCCAGTTTCCACAGAAGATTAGAATTAAGTTCAGTATTCAGAAAGCACTGCAAGGGGACTCATTGAAATACTGTGCACCTGCAGCAGGTGGTTGCATCACTTCAGGGAACTCTACTTTGCTTTGCCTCATATTCATTTATGAGAAGTGTGTTGTTGCACTTTTGTCTAAGAAAATTCTGACTTCTGCTTGAAGAAGTCAATTTCTCTCTTCAAAAGGAGAAATTTGGAGACTGCTTTGTTCTACTGATCTACCCCATCCCTTTTTACGTGTGAATTCATTTTAATTAAAACCACTTTGTTAAACTTTATCGCTGTGGAACAAGGGAAGGAAATGCAAAAAAAAAATTATTTAGATCATTAGTGACAGGAAAAACCTGAAATGTACCAGAGATGCGAGAACATTTGTTTATAAAACTGATAAACTGTATAGGGACAAGAAACCTTTTATACTGAGACTTTGAGAACAAATGTCAAGTGATCCATCCCATGCATCCCACTCCTGTTAGCTAGGAGTTGGAGAAAAGTTCTCACACACTTTTGTGGAAGTCAGCACAAATGGGCACCTCTCTGCGGAGCCAGTACGTGACTGTCCACAGCTTGGGCTACAACCAGAAGAAACTGGAGATCTTGGTGTTGTTCAGGGCTGTGATCTCATTTAAGGTCACGGAGAGTTGTTGCAACAGGTCACGTATGCAACCAGCATGCTGCTGTGGGTTGACACTGGCTGCTGAGGAGTTATGGGCTGCAGTGGTGAACAGGAGGAGTTCCTGTGAGGTCTTCCAGGTTTGGGAGCAGTGGGGAAGTGGGGATGCCAGGAGCTCTGTCTTGGGACAGATGATGAGACAGGAAGAGCTTATGAGTAGTGGACAGACCAGTGTATGGGCAATGTGGTGGCTGTTACAAATATCTTAAGTGGGAAGAAGTGGCAGACAAAGCAGATGATGCCTTCTTTTGACAACCACATGGGTGACATGGGCCACTGCTATTCCTGCTGTAGGGACAAGACATCCAAGTATGAACAATCCAGGATGTTTCTGGGGTCTGCTGCTCCCAGCATCCTGACACATGCTGTGAATCAATGAAGAGAGGTGCTCTGCTGGACACAGTCCTTGAAGACAAGGAACGATTGCAGATGTAAAGGCTGGGAAGAGCCCTGTCTGTGGCTAGATGGTGTCTGTGAGCCTGAAAGGAGGGAAACAAAGCAAAAAGTGGAATCAGCAGTGCAGGACTTTGGGAGAACAGACTTTGGCCTGTTCAGGAATCTTCTTGGAAGGCTCATGGAATACAGTCCTGAAGAGAATAATCCAGGAGATGTAGTGAGCTTACAAGGATTGGCTCCTGCAGTTTCAAGAATAGTGTGTTCCAATAGTTGGGGGAAAAAGCAAAGGGGGCAGGAGCACTGACAAAACTGAGCCATAAATGCAAGCATGCATGAGGTGGGAGCAGGGAGAAGCAACCTTGGAGGATTATACAGATGCTGCCTAAACAATCCTTACGTGGACCTAAGAAAGACTGCATTTAGTATTCATTATTTGAAGACCAAGACAACATGCCGCCCTCTTGAGAACAGCTCCCAGAGTACTGCCAGTTCTGAGCAAGTGCTTCCAAACAAGGTCCTTAAAATAGCTGGTTAAGTGTACAGGCAATCGGAGGAAACAAGGACAGGGATACAGGGACAACAGAAAAACTGGAAGAAAGAAGGTCCAGCAAATGAAGACCTTCAGCTTTTTCCTGTGCTTCACTTCACAAAAGCCTTATTAAGTCCATGCTCAAACTGTTGAGCGCAGATTGTTACACAGACATCTGTAAAAGGGTGAGGAGTGAAGGCTTTCAGGTTCACCTTTCACAAAGATGGGTTATGACTCAGGTACAGGCTGCTGTATGACAAAGTCTCTCTCTTAAGCTAGGCTGGAGCAGGTATAGTTGATTGAAGAAGGAGTGCCTAACTTAAATCTACCATTACGAGCATGCACACAGGAGGTAGAAGCAGAATTGGGTGACCTGGAAGGGGTATAGAGATACTATGGAAATAGGCAGAGGAAAGTGCAGGGCAAGGAAGTCCTGATCTTGTTTGGGGAGGATTAAGGTAGGGAGCATTTGGAAAAACTGAATGTGCATAAGTCCATGAGTTTATTGCAGTGCACCCACAGGTGTCAGTTACCTTGGAAAGGTCATGGTAATTGTGGGAGGTGCTGGAGGACTGAAAGAAAGCACCACCCTTCACCAAGAAGGGTGGGGTGGGAAGATCAGCCTGATATTGAATTGTTGGAAAGTTGTTGAGCGTCTAATCCTGGAAAGCTGTTCCAGCCACTTGAAAGACCAGAAGGCAAGTCAGTATGGATTTACGAAGAGAAAATCATATGTTACCAAATAGATACCCTTCCAAATTGAGATGATTGGTTGAGTGGAGAGCATTGGATGTAGTTTAACTGAATTTTGGTAGAGTTTATAATATCTTCTTCCGTAAAAGTGGCACAAAACCCATTGGGAGACAACTTAAAAGTGATGTGCTGTAGGAATAGATGCTCAGGAATTGGTGTCTAACATGTTCATGAATGACCTAGGAGATGGGACAGAGATCATCCTCAGCAAGTCTGTAGATTACAGGAGTATCAGGACTTACAGGGCAGATGGATGTGCTTGTTGTTCTGAGAGATTTCAAGAAGGTGGAGAAATGGAGCATCAGGAGCCCTGTGAAGTTCAGTATAGGGAAATGCCGAGTCCTACACCTGGGGAAGAAAAAACCTGTATTCCTGTATAGTTTTGGAGTTGACCAGCTGAAAAGTAGCTTGGCAGAGAAATGCTCTGGAGTTCTGGTGGGTATGAAGTTCACAGTGGGCAGGGTGCCATGTGTAGCAAGGGAGACCAACAGCATACTGGGATTCATTAAGAAGAGTTGCCTGCACTCTAATGGAGGTGATAATTCCACTCTGCTCAGCAGCAGTGAAACCACATCCTTTTCTAAGCTTCCCAGAACGAGACAGACATGGCCACACTGAAGCAAGTTCATGGAATGATTGTGAAGATTATGAAGGGGATGGAAAATAATGTCTTAGATGCAGGGCTCAGACAGTGGGGATTGTTTGTGCTGGAAAAGGGAAATCTTATCCTTATGTCTGTTAAAGGGAGTAAACAAAACCATGGAGGCAGACTCCATCTCCAGTTCTCATTGGTATTCAGCGAACAGACAAGAGACAATGATAGCAGACTAAAATGAAAGCAGTCGCATGTAAACATTGAACCGCCCACTTTTTACAGTGAGGTTGGCTAAACAATGGAAGAAGTTCTCCAGAGTGGTTGAGAGTTCTTCGTCCTTGAAGATATTCCACCACGTGACTTACTAGGTTTAGTTGATGCTGCTTTGAGCAAAGATGCTGCATGACATGGACTTTGCTTTCCAGCCTTAATTTTTCCGTGATTCCTGGCATTTAATCACTACAGTGGTGAGACTGCTGGATTGCTGTTTTTATCTGTGCTGACTGTGCAGCAGGGACACTGTCTGACTTGTAATCAGGAGTTCCTGGGGTAGGAGAGCTGTCCCTCAGAAGGAGAGGCCCTGCCTGCAGTGGCTCTGTGTTGAGCCAGCCCAGCAAAGGTGCTGGGTGTGCAGCAGAGGAGGAGGAAAAGGAAGGGGAAGGATGAGCTGGAGGGCACTGCTGGAGGGGTTGCCTGGTTTCTAGTGCCATCATCCATTGCCCATGTTTTCCTGGGCTGTGTGGGTCACCTTGGGCCACTTGAGAAGATCCTTGGATCAAGCTGTTGCTGCTTAGCAATCTCTTGCTTTTGTTGTTTTTCTACTTGGGTTGCCCTGTCCTTTTTGGAGCTGTTGTTTGCTAAATTTCAGAGGCGCTGGTGAAGTCCCTGAGTTTCTCTTGCCCTGCTCCTGTGCAAAATGGTCATCTCTGATGTTCCTTGGGGGCCATGGCTAGCAAGGTAGCAGTATTGGCCCCATGGCACTACTGAGAAAGGGCAGTGCCAGGGTTTCACAACCTCTACCACCACCACCGAACATGGCTGAGACCACAGACTTCCATTTTTAACTTAGTGCTTTTGGGGTAACTGCTTTTGGGGTAACTGTGTCCTTATGGAATCCTGGAGGAGTACTCACCCAGCTGCCTTTGCAGCAGCTGAATGCCCCAAAAGTTTGGGCTTTCATCTTCTTTTCATGCAAAGTGCGTGCTAGGCACACCTTTTGGTGTCTTGCCAAGGCTAAGTTCCTGTGTCCATCCACAGGATGGCCTGTGGTAATTGGATGTTGAGGCAAGAGGCCATGAAGTTGGGAAGGGAGATACTTATGGGCTTCTTCAAGGCTGGGCTGTTGTTGGGGGCCAGCCCAGTGCCTGTGAGGCGGGTGGTGCAGCCAGGATAGTTGTGCGGTTTCTTCAGTAAGTAGGGCAAAGGCAACCCTGCTCCACAGGGTCAGCATGGTGCCGGAGCCTCTTGTGAGCCATGGCAGGAGGAACAAGGACAGGCTGCAACCCCGTGGCTTCCCAGAGCTACAAAGCAAGATTGTGGGCCTGTGGAATGGGAGATGGAAACCAGGCTGTTTCTCAGAGGGGCCCAACCTAATGTAGAAAGGTGATGGAGAGGCTCTGGCTGTCTGGTTTGCTGATTTCTGAGGTTCACTGAGATTTCTTTTGGGGTTTCACAAAAGGAGAGTGAGATCTCCAAGATCCCTGTCCGCTGCTGAAGCCTTTCCTGAACTGCCTGCTGGCCTACATGATTCAACAGTTACAGGCTTGGAAAGGGATACAAATGTTTCTAAGGGCTGTGGATGAGCATGGGTCTCATTGACTGCTTTTTCCCCTGTCCCCTTCCTGCTCCAACAAGGTAATTTGCCATGCTGTTAGTTGCAATGAAACTGTACGAGTTGCTCAACTGGTGGCCCGACAGAGAAGCTCCAAGAAGAAAACAGTCCGGCAGGTGAACTGTCAGATGAGGCTGAAGAACACATCTCCAGTCAGTTTATCAGGTAAGCCATAGCAGCTCTAGAGGGCCTGCCTTTATGGATGAACTGTGCAGCTGCTGCACAAAAGTCTTGGCTGTGAGGGTGTGTCACCTACAGCCACAGGTTACAGGGTCCAAGTGAAGAGTTCTTGGGAGGATGAGTGTTCTTGACAAGGATGCTTATATCTGAAAGCCATGACCAGAGAGAAAGCCCTTTTCAGGTGTGTATGCAGGATGTGAATGATCTTGGAAAACAAAGTCCTTGTAGGATGCTTGGCTTCACTTTCATTTGCTCCTGCTTCTGTGAGAAACACAGTTGGGATGCAGGCAAGAAATGTGGCAATAAGCCTGCATGTTCTTTAAGGCTGGCCTTGGCCTGTTGTGGAATGGGAGGATTGAACCATTCCCTCAGTGAGAAGGAGTCCCTGTAGCATCATCTGTGGCTGTCTCAGCAGCTCCTGTTGCTGATGCCAGTGTGACAGTGCCACAAAAGTTCTGATGCCCATTTTAAACTCTTTTTACTTCTTACCTTTTGCATAAGCTTCTGTAGCAGTGTTTTCCTAAAGTATGGGTCAGGTTTTCTTCACTGCTGTGCTGTTGTGTGACTCTCTGGAATTGAGTCCAGGATTAAGCCCAGGCAGGACCCATTTGCTTGCAGGTTGGCAGCTTGGAACAACAGTGGGTCTCATAGTGTGTGTGGTCCCCTGTTGTCTGTAATGAAGTGTTTGCTGCTTCTTGCTTTTCTATAAGGATGCCAGTTGGGAGGCTGAGCTAGTGGCTCATATCACAGTTAAATGACGGGAATTATAAAGGCAGGTTGATTAACTGTCTTGCACATCAATCCCCTCAGAAGTGTTTGAAATCTCCAAAATTGATGTGGCACATCCAGCATATAAACAGCAAAGTGACCAAGAGCTTGTTTATCCCTTGTTGTGTCCTGAATGCTGGCGTGTTCCTCTGTGGGTGTAACTTGGTCACCTCTGCTGTGTGGTGGGAGTTCAGGTGCGCACAAACCAGAGTAGAGAAGAAACCCTTTGGATGCAGTGGAGGAGGTGCCCGGGGAGGTGGAGGTAGACTGCGTGGAAAAGAATGCTACTCATGCCTGCTTCTGCAAACTCTTTAGGAAAGCCCAAAGGAACTTTGCGGCAGCCCCGGTCTTTGAACATGCCAGAAGAAGGCAGTAAGAGGCCTGTTCCTCGCCTGCCCCGAGGCAGAGAAGTGGCATGTGGAGGTGTGAAACCTGTGGTGGAGAGTGCCCGATCTGCCTTACCTTCAGCTGCTGGGAGTGGACCACCTAAAGAAATCCCTATGCAGAGGCATGTCACTGTGGTAAACAGGTCAGTGTGTGTGTGTGTGTGTGTGTGTGTGTGTGTGTTTGCACGCGCACAAGTGAGGGGAAATTAAGTGTGATGGACCCTTAGATGCTGCCATACAAGCAGTGTCTTTTGGGATCCAGTGGGAATCCGGGCCTCTGCCCTTGCAGCAGGTGAAGTCTGAATATGGGATAGTACCCAGGAAGGAGACAGGTGATGTTTTGCCTTTTTGGGTGGTGCCATAGCTAGCTACCCTGTGCTCTTGGCCTGTTCCCATGTTTCAGAGAAATGTGGCCAAAGGTGTCACAGCAAGGGAGTGTGGAGCTGTTGCCTGAGCTCAGGAGCTGTTGTGGCTGGTGTGACAGAAAGCAGGAGAAGCAGATTTGTGTGCAGGAGCAGGTGATGTGCGTGTTGAGGGTGAGGCTGTGTGCAGGTGGCTGCCCTTTCCCTCTTGCCTGACTTCTGTGTTGCAGCGTCAGTGTTTGTGCCCCTTCTCGGCGTGCTCGGAGCCAGGAGCCAGCTGACCGTGTTTGGGTGAACTGGGATGAGGGCTGGAGCTGCAGTTCTGCTGGGTTAGCAGTACATGCTGCTTTTCAGCCCTGTTTGAGCCTCTCTAATCCCACTGGCTTAGTCAGCTGCTGCCCCATCATTTCTTTCTGTGTTGTTTTCGGCTGCCCTGGGCCATCAGGTGACGGTGGTGAGAAAGTGTTTGCTGTTGCTCATTGTGGCTGTGCTAAGTCCTCCGGAGCTGTGATTGTGGCAGTAATCCTGTGCAGGGGGAGGCCTCCAGCCCGGGCTGGGTTGGAAGCCAGCCTGGTGCTGAATGGAAATGGCAGTGGCGTGCCACTTCCACGGTGGCGTAGCTGTGAGGTGGCCCAGAGCAGCTCAACAGCTTAATCCTGCTGCAGTGCCTGCTGTTTCTGGAGGATCCACAGAAAGCAGGCATGTCCTGCCCCACTCACCTGCATGAATTCCATGTGCCATCTGGGGTCTGTTGTGCAGAGGAGAGAGGGACCAAGCTATCCTGCTGTGACTCAGAAAGGAGTAGGAGCAGCTGTGCTTGGGCCTTCCCTTTTCTGTGTGTGCAGATGAGTTGGATATTTTTAAGTGGTACTTCTCTAAAAGGCAGAGGCACTTTGCCTCAGGCAAAGCAAAAAGAGCACTTAAGAGTTTTCTCCAAATTAGTTACTGTAAGGAAAATACAGGATGTATTTTATCACATTTAAAGATTTGTAATATGTGAAATAAAATTAGGTAGATGTCACCCCTCTTCTGGCTATTCCTACCTAATGTAGTCTGCTCCATCTTGTGTTATCTTTGTTCATCTCTGACAGTCTCTCCTGAGCTCCTTTTAGGTAAGTGTTCTGCCTTTCTCTTTGTTGTCTGTTTCTGCTCTGCACTGTAGGAGAAGCTACAAGTAAAGTCTGGTTTGGCCCATGTATTTTTGGAGGAGGAGACATCTTGTGCTCTTGCAGAGTCCAAATGCTCTCCTGTTAACTAGGGTACATAGTGAAGGGAGAGTTCAGGGAGATGCGGTTCATATTCCCTGTGAATACAGGGTTGTATGTGACTGGATTCTTTTGTTAATTTGTTTCAACTTGGCCAGTTTGAAGCAGGGCTGGCAAGATCCATGTGTCCTTGCTGCTGGGGACGTTTTGTACCTCCTGAACCGTTGTAGTTGCTTGTACTTTGGGAATTGCAGGACGGAGAGCTTCTTTGAGCCAGGAGGTCCTGACTTCAAAAAACAACGTGCAGTGAGTGGAGTTATGAACAGCATCCCCAAAAATCCTGGGCTGGCAGCAGCCTCATAGTTATCTGGCACAGGCTTGAGGGCACTATTCCAGCAGGGATGTCAGCACTTGCCTATGAGAGTGGCTGAGCCTTCTCAGGTCAGGTTGACTGAGACAAGTCCTGAGGGTAACTGACTGTCTCTGCCTTACTTCCCAGTTTGGAGTGAGCTGTTATCTGTGTGCAGTTTTTGACTTCCTGTTACCCACCCTGCCCCTCCATGTACTCTCACTGTAGGAAAGGACACCCATGCTCTCATGGTTGCACATAGGGATCTCTGTTTTCTCCTTTTCTGTTGACCATCTGTAGTGCTATGGCAGATGTGTGTTCCTTGCCTTGACACAATGTCCTGACAGTGACAGACTTTGGATGCTGACAGGTGCTCCACCCAGTACCATGTAGTGAAGCTCCTCAGTTAGGCTGGAAATGGTGGTTTTCTTGTGACTGCCAAAGTTTATGTCCCACCTCTGCAGTGCTTTATTTTTTTCAGAGATTTTTATGATCACAGCTTCAGGGGCTTGCCCCTGTGTAGCACGTAGGAGAAAGGGAACAGGTTGTTTGTCTTCCCAATTCTCTCACATTCACATGACAACAGAGAAATGCTGAAGGTAGTTAGTTGTCCAAGGTTTTTTGCAGATGCTGTTGCAGGGTCTGAGGCTTGTCTTTATAGCAGCAGTCTCTGAGGTTTATTCTGACTATGTTGCTGTGGACTCTGAGAAGCAGGGAGAGACCTTGCTGGTAAGGCTAACTGCAGAGATCCTTGAGGCTGGAAGGCAGCAGCATGGATGAGAACAGGTTCAGGTGCTTGGTGACCCCCTTGCTTGAAGCAGCAGGAGCCATTTGCTGCTGGCCACCACCTGGCCTTGCTGCTTAGATAGCACTGTCCAAGGGTCAGAGAGCAGATTGGGGTGGCATGGGCCTTGCCAAGATAAGGCAATTGGCAGGGAAGGGCCTTGCTCCCTTCATTGTGAGGCAGTGATGTGTGGCAGTGAGACGTGACTAGCTGCTCAGCTGGAGCTACGCGTGGGGACTTGGCAGGGCTGCATGGCTGGTCAGGCATTTGTGAAGGGCCAGGCTGCTGGTGTGGCTAGGATGCCTCTTCCTGGGAGCAGGCTTCTAACAGCTGAGGAACATGAGGCCTTGCAAGTAGCTGAGTTATCCATACCTGTAAACTGAAGGGAAGCATGTTGGCCCTGGCACTGTCTGGCCGTATCCCATCTTGCTGTTGGAGATGTACGACCACCATGATCTGCATGAGCAAGCAGCACGTCACCCGACACTCGTCTGATTGCAGCACTCAGAACTGGTGATGGCTGGGCTCAAAGCTGATGCCAGCACCACGTTGTGGGAAACTGTTGAACCACAACAGAAAGGACAGGAAGACCCTACATAAAGTCTCTTAATACTGAGAGGATCCCAAATCCAATTAGCTTTTACGTGCGGCAGAAGGGAATCATCCATCCTCTGTTCCAGCTTCCTTTCCAGGGTGTTCACATGGGATGGCTTAAGCAGGAAACATCTGTCCTCTTCCTCACTAGAACTTGCCTGCAGTTCTGACAGGCCTATCCTACAGTCACATCATTTGTGTCACCTGATGTGGGGCTTAAGGTGATACAAGTGTCTTTGGCACAGAGGACTAGAGCACAGCTATGGATTCCTGTTGGCAGGCAGGGGTAGCATGACAGTCTCCAGTACTCATGGGGCTATTTCACAGGATTGTTTTCTTTCTGCCTAGCAAAGGTGGTGGTCTCTCTTGAGTCTGCTTTCATTAAGAGGACTTTTTGAGCTTGAGTATTTGTTCAGCTTAGATTTGTCCATACTGGTAGGTACACATACAAAGTGGAATCCTGGATTTCTCGCAGCATCTGCCTGGGCAGCCACAGCCAACTTCTAAGAGGAGACTGTTGCTGCTTTGTGTGGGCATCTGGGGTGTGCCCAGAAAGTAGAGGGTTTTTCTGTAGTGCAGATGAAGTGTTGTAAGAGGCATTTCAGTTACCCAGCAAGTACCAGGTGCGAGTGTAAGTTTTGATTTTGGGTGGGTGACTTTGCTATTGTACTTTCTGAGTTTTGTAAATGTGCTTGTAGTTGATCTGCTGCTGCCTAGCACTTCTGGCCATGGCTACTGTTTTGTAAATTGCTGAGCTGGGCAGTGTTTGTTCTCAGAGCTAGTGCTGTGAGACATGACTCAGAAGAGAAGTATGGTCTTTGGTACAAGTGATACCCCGTAGCTGATGGAGGAGCCATGGTTTCACCTAACAAGAACAGCATAAAAGCTGGTGTGACAAAAGGGGAGACAAATTAATGTTAAATCTTTTAACATGCTTCTTAGAAGACATGTGAATGTGGGAGGTCTCTTTCTGATTCATGGATATGCTCTGATTAAAAGTCAATGTGATGACACATAGGGCTTCTTGGTCTTGACTTCCTGTTGCGACTAGCCACAGCATTATACTTGAACTGCTGTCCTACCTTCTCAGAGTCCAGGTGAAGCTGTGAAAATCACCTTTGGTGTTTCTGCAGCTGGTGAGGTTTATGGCTTGTTCCACTGTTGTCTCTGAATTCCAGAACTGGCCCCTGGGCAGAGATCTTCTACAAAGCCTGCCCAGTGCATGTTCAGGGTCTGCTCTGGTCAGGAGATGCCTGGTTTAGAGCAACCTGCTGTGCTATGATGGAGATGTTGCCTAGTCTTTGAATTCCCTTTGTCAACTCTTGTTCCCTTTTGCTTGCAGTGTATGTAATTATTCCACAGCTGATTTTTTTCCAGGTCTTTGTGAGCTACACGGTGCTGTGCCCTCTTCAGTGTCAGGAGCTCATTTTGGTGTCTGTATTCCCCAGTAAAGTCTGTGTTCTTCTGGGGATCCCAGAAGAAGACCTGCAAGCACAATATTTGTGTGCTTTTGTTGGGAAAGATCTTCTGAGGAGAATCTCTTAAACAATGTAACCAGCAGCATCCACAAAAAGACCTTAAATTCTTTCCTGTCGGGGTCGGCTGTTATTCGTCTCTGCCCCAGCACGGGAAAAGGTGGTTCTGGGCAGGCTGCACTTTGAAGAAGGAGTCTGGACTCTTGCTTTTGGTCCTCAGTTGAGTTTATTGCTCCTTATCTACAAAGTTTTTCTGTCTGTCCAGCTGAGGTCTGATCAGCAAGACAGCCAAGGGCACTCTCTCCCGCCCACGGGGCGGTTGTCTCTTTTATAGTGAAAACTACGTATTAGATATTTACCTTCTATTTCAAATACTTTTTGCCCTTGTTGGCAAGTGTACTCTTTCTATGAACCAATCCACACATGCCAACATCATCCTGAACATGGATGCCACAGAGAAGAAAGAAGAAGGACAGGGCATGCCCAAATTCCTCCATCTTGGGCATCCTGACTCCCATGTACAGAATTCTAGACCCCCCTGTACAACATACAAAACCCCCCTGTACAGGGTTCCAAAGTTTTTCCCTTCACCCTGTGATTGCTACTACTATGCTACTTAAACTTTTGTGGCCTGTAATTCTTTATATAAGGTTGGCAATTTGCTCTATGAATTAAGATTGAATTTCCAGGTGTCTTTGGCTTCCTGCCAGGGTCTCCGAGCCCCTGCCAGGGCTTTGAGACATCCAGGGCATCCAGAGAGATGTCCTGGGTTCCGACACTTTCCCTTTGCTAATGTCTTTTTACTGTGTTTTGTTTCTCACAATAGTGAGAAAAATGAGTAAAAACTAGAAACCACCTCTTGATCTGTCCTGTTACTGCTGATCAGGTTGTCTTCCTGACAAGGACATTGTGGCTATTCATCTTGTGCAGGAGGCCTTCTAGGAGTGTATGGAATGTGTGGAATGCATTTTATTTCATGTATAAGTCTTAAAAACAAATGGAATTTTATTTAGAGACAGAAGAGTGATTTTAAGCAATTTTCTTTCCAATTCTAGATCTGAGAAGAGACTGACTGTCCCACCACGGTTTCAAAAGGAGTTGCAAGTTCACCTGTCCAGAAGCTCTTCCACAGACTCAAATGGTATGCCCATTGAGAAATGATTTGTTGACTACTCAGATTGTTGACTACTCAGGTGTCATCTTAAAAAAAAATCCATCTTAGTAGTTGTTTTGAATGAAGATGGATTTGGATGAGGAATCAAGTTCTGTGAGTGAACCTTTTCCCTCTTATTTCATTGTGCTGAGGAAATGTGTGTTTGCTTGTCTGCCTCTCAGTGTAGGAAAAACATTGGGCAGTAAGTGTCAAAGCCAATCACAAAGCCAGTGTGAGGAGTTTGGGAACAGGAGGCTTAAGCTTAACTTCACCAGTGGGGTAGGAATCTGGTATAAGGATGAAATCCTGGCTTTCAGGAGTAAGCAGCATTACTAATGTATCTGTCCAGCAAATACTCCTCTGCCTGTGTGGCTCAACAGCTGTGCAGCTGATGGGCTTGCAAAATGATGGTTGCTTTCTTTGATTTGTGAAGCTTCTGGTCTGGTAGCAAATATACCCCACCAAAGGGAGAAGGGGAGTAGAGGTGAGGCAGCAGGTAAGCTAGTGATGTGAACCTGCCCCTGGAATAATGAGTGCCTAATTCCTACGCACAATGTATGAAACTCGTTTCCTCAGGACATATCTTGGAATGAAGGGCAAATAATTGGTCTGATTTGTCCACCCATTTATACAGAAGAACATTCTTGGTGTTGTGCAATATCTTTGTGGTGTTTGTACTCATAAAGAAATTATCCTGTGCCCCTATTGGGATACTACCTTAGTCTCTCAGCTGCAGTGGGGCTGACAGTTCTGTATTCTCTTCCAGAATCCCTTCAGAAGTAATACCTAGCAACATCTTATGAAAATAACTACAGTGATTGAAAAGTCATATTTAGGTAGTTACTTAATGTCTGAGATTTCCATAGTTCTTTGCCACAGGAAGTGACTGAACCAGCCATGCTTGGCAGGAGAGCCACATTTTAGAGTTGGTGCTATGCTGGCAGCTCCCATGTTTAGTTTTTAAGTATGGAGGTAATGATCTAGCTTTCTGTTTGTAGGGCTTCAAGGCTGTAATTTTTCAAAATTACTTCAAGGCTGTAATTTCTTTTCAACAGATAGCTTGAATACATCCACTGCAGAGACACATGCTGTTTCCCCTGGCTCTTCTGCTGCCGATGTCCATGAACTTCAAAGTCGCATTAAGGAGCTGCTGAGCAAGTACAGCAGTGGTGTCAGACTGTCGAAGATGCCTCAGATATATCGGGAAATGTACTGGGAGGACCTTAGCACAGAAGTGCTCTATCAGCTTGAGAACTGGCCTCATGTGTGCACAGTAAGTATTGAGCCATTTTTATGGAAGATGCCAGTACCCTATAGATTACTGAGTGTTCATTTGCCAAGTGTTATTTTATGCGTACCTGCATTTCCCTTCATGCTCTGTAGCAGTGACAGAAAACCCCTACATCCCCACCACTCCACTCCCAAATTGTAACAATGCCCTTTCAAACCCCAGAACATCACTGTTGGCTGGACTAGTGTTTTGAACAAGGAAGGTCAGCCTCCATGTGTCCTGAAGCAAGTGCTTGAGGTTGCTGACTTGCCACCTTTAACTGACCCCAGTACTAACAACTCAAATAGCTGATAACAGGTGATGTCCCTGCCATGTTTGTTGTTCTTGGTTTGGATTTTTCCCCCCGTTGCTTTTTATGCTTTTACTTGTTGGTAGGTTTACCTCCTCTTAAAGCTTAAAGCTACAAGCTCCTTTGTGAACAGTCTGAGGTCTAACTGTGTTTATCTTTGTCAAGACTTTTCCAGAGGTCTTCCTCACATCTTAAGCCAAGGAATTTTACTGTTTAGGTTAGGTTTATGATACAATAATAGATGAAATTGAAGAGTGGTAATGCTGGGAGGAGGGATTACAGCTAATCCCCTTTCTGTCCTCCTTCTGATGCCTGTTACCCCTTGATTACCATGGGTGTCATTGCATCACTTATTAGGTAGGGGCTGATGTCTGCCTGTGTGCACTTAGAGGTCTGACATGAGTTGCCATTGCCACAGGGTGGAGGGGCTTCAACTGCTGTACTTCTGTCTCCTCTTCTGCATTCACAGGTCATTTATGGCATCATGCAACTTTGCATCAAGGCTTTGTTTAGCTTTACTTTAACAGGCCAGTGATATCAGTGAAGACTTTAGGTTTCTTTGGTATCTGTCAAACTATGGCACGGAAGAGTATTGAAATAATAAGAATATTTCCCTTCTTGAAGTACATTTTTTGTATGTACTTCAAGTACATACTTGAAGTCTTTTCTCATGTAAAAGCATTAAATGCCAAAAAAAGAAATTAAAAGAAAATAACTGAGTTGAATAACTGCTCTTCAGGGATGACACCATTTGCATGCATGTATGGTATTCTCACAGATACATAAAATGTGTTAGTAACACCTTACTACAAACACTAGAAATGTATGCAGTCAGCAGCAATTTGTTTTGATGATTGATGACTGGTTCCTGTGTTATCTACAGAGCAAGCTGTTATGTCTTGAATTGCTTAATTCATGCAGCAAATTTTAGTCCTTTTTTATAGCTAATGTTCCAGTCTGTCCTGTTCATCCAGGATCTTTGTTCTGTGTTCATTATCTATTTGCTTGGGTCTGTCTCTTTCTTTGTAGCATGCAAATAGTGTCATTTAAGCATACATAAGCACTGATTAAATCCATGGAAACATTGTAATACAATGGGCACAGTACAACAGCAGTCAGAACTATCAAGTTATCTTGGCACAGTCAGTCTTATTGTAGAGAACTGTTAATGACTTTCTAAAGCCTGTCTCAGTTTACTGACTTACAAAATCGTAATTATGGCTCAGGCATGGAGAAGTTTGAATTGGGACTTCTTATATGAAAGCTACTATACATCTCTTAAATATAATCAGTTCCTAGTTTAAACATATTGTCTGCAGGTGTACAGCTTTGTACAACCTTTGAAATGCAGAAGAAAGACTGTACTCTCCAGTGAATGTGTAGATATCTGATATCTGAATTATTTCTGTCATGTTGGTTTCTTACACTTGGGAGTGTCTGCCAGGCTCAAAAACATGCCTGGTGTTTCTTTTATTATCTTCTTAAAGGAGAATATATCTTTTTGTACTCATTCTGATCAGTGTAGCATAGGTGCAAACCAGCAGCAACAAACCTAATACACTTTCAGTGTCTCCAGGCTTTTAATTTGAGGACTTGCTTTGGAGAGTATCACTTCTGAATAACTTTACATCTCTAAAACTTCTGTTGGGAAGGAAGGAATTTTATCTAGGAAATGGTAATTTCCATGTTTTTACAACCATGGGTAATGGATATTTTTCCTATTTAGTGAGTTTAAGTCTCCCAATGTCAGTGTAATTTGCAGGTTGATGATCTTGTTTTCAGTCTTCATCGTTCAGGCAGGAGGTGTTGAGGCTGACTTTGTCTCCATTTGTCTGTTACCTCCCTCTTCAGGTCGGCTTAGTTGAGCATCTTACCTGTAGCCACATACTTTGCACAGCTACATGCAAAAGTACGAAGTTACCAAGTAGTGGCTAGCAGTCACAGATTGTAGTCTAGTCTTCATGAGCAGTGGGGCTGACAATAAATATGCTTAGAAGTCTTTGTTGTCTAGACAGACCTCAGCCAGGAGAAGAATCTGCTTCAACAGCTCTGGGCAAATCCACAGTGTTGCTGAATTGT
This sequence comes from Passer domesticus, assembly GCF_036417665.1. Lineage (NCBI taxonomy): Eukaryota > Metazoa > Chordata > Aves > Passeriformes > Passeridae > Passer > Passer domesticus. The sequence continues at coordinate 74,507,962 of NC_087512.1, read as the reverse complement.
TTGCTTTCACCTCCAGCACTTGTACTTTGCAATGACTGGCAGTAATGACTGGCAGTGACCCTCCCACCTTCACCTTTTTTTATCAGATTTTTTTTACCTCTCTGTTTGACTAATTACTTTGCCATGTGTCTTTGAGCAGCTAGTGATCTCTATTTTAGACTTCCAACTCCTGTCTCATTTCTTATCCTTCTACATATTTTTGTCACAAGTCTTTCTCACAACTTAGCTGTTTTCTTACAGCTTCTTCTAAGTCAAAGTTATATAGTTTACTGTGTTTGAGCTCAGTCTTGAATCGTTGGATGCAGGCAGCTGAACCCCTGAGGGAGAGAGAGCATTGCAGCAGAGGTGTGAGAGGTATGTAGGCATGTATATTAAATAGTTGTTTGGTTTTTTGGGGGTTTTTTTGTAAGTCACAACCCAAAAAGTAATAATGCATTTGTATTTTGTACTGGCAACATGACAAAATGGTTCCCTTTGCAGTCTAAATATAAACCTCC